>NW_027271040.1:0-1200000 GCF_040938485.1 Diadema antillarum | reverse complement strand
GGTGATTTAAATGTAGCGAATTTTAATAAATTTTAGCGAGCGCAGCGAGCGAGCCGAAAATTTTTGTATTTCAGCTTACAAAACATGGAATTCTTGCCATTTTTTGCTTATCAAATCTTACAATTCTAATCAAGGTATAGTGACGGCCTTATAGATAACGATTTTTACCAACAAACTGAGGACTTTAAAAAATACTCTAAATTAGTGCGCGCGAGTGAGCCGAAATTAGTATATTTCTGCGTCATCATCACGTTTTGTTCTTATCTCTCTTTATATATATATATATATATATATATATTTAAATTTATATATTATAAATTATATATATTTAAATTCATATATATATATATATATATATATATAAATTTTGGCGAGCGAGCGTAGCGAGCGAGCCGAAAATTTTTGTATTTCAGCTTACAAAACATGGAATTCTTGTAATTTTTTGCTTATTAAATCTTACAATTCTAATCAAGATATAGTGACGACCTTATAGATAACGATTTATACCAACAAACTGAAGCCGAAATTTGTATATTTCCGCGTCATCATTACGTTTTGTTCTTATCTTTTTTGATTTGTTTTTTTTTTTGCGCCCCCATCCCCCCCGTATGTTCGAAACCGTTGGCGTCCTCTTTTGATCCAATCGGTGATCGCCTTCAGAACGAAAGAAATTGCAGCCGCTGCTCAGTGAAACATTTTGCCTGCTAAATATTGAATGACATGACAATAGTGTGAACACAATAGACATTGTCATTTTGTCCGCGTAATCGTCACGTTTTGTTCTTATCTTCTTCTTCCTTTTTTTTGATAAATTTTGGCGAGTGAGCGTAGCGAGCGAGCCGAAAATTTTTATATTTCAGCTTACTAAACATGGAACTCTTGTAATTTTTTGCTTATTAAATCTTACAATTCTAATCAAGATATAGTGACGGCCTTATAGATAACGATTTATACCACCAAAGTGAGGACTTGAAAAAATACTCTAAATTAGTACGAGCGAGTGAGCCGAAATTTGTATATTTCCGCGTCATCATTGCGTTTTGTTCTTATCTTGTTTGATTTGGGGTTTTTTGCGCCGCCCCCCTATGTTCGAAACCGTTGGCGCCTTTTGATCCAATTGGCGATCGCTTCAGAACGAAACTGCAGCCGCTGCTCAGTGAAACATTTGGCCTACTAAATATTAAATGACATGTGTGAACACAACAGACATTGTCATTTTGTCCGCGTCATCAAGTTTTGTTCTTACCTTCTTTTTTATATATATTTGGCGAACGAGCGCAGCGAGCGCGCCGATAATTTTTGTATTTCAGGTTACGGAACATGGAATTCTTGTGTGAACACAATAAAAATTGTCATTTTGTCCGCGTCATCATCATGTTTTGTTTTTATCTTGTTTGATTTGGTTTTCTGCCCCCCCCCCCCCCCACCATTCTCCCTCCCCCCCCCCCCCTTTTCCGGGCGAGTTTTTTTTTCTTCTTCTTCTTCTTTTTCTTCTTCTTTTTTCTTTTCTTCTTCGTTTTTTTTTCTTCTTTTTTTCTTCTTTTCTTCGCCTTTTTTTCCCGTTTTTTTGCGCCCCCAAGGAGTGGCGCCCGGGGCACGTGCTCCCCTTGCCCCCCCCCCCCCCTAGATACGCCACTGACTCCACCTCTTATGACTTTGATACAGGCTTACCAAAAACCGGAGCAACTCGACTTAAGGGTCTGAATGCATGCCTTTTATTATTTTTTACTCGGTCAAGAGATATCAGAAAATCTCGTCTCACTCCCCTTCCAGACTGCATACGTATTTCAAATTAATAGGTATAGGCAACAAACTCAGTTTTATTTTCTTGTTTATTACAGTAGGAATACACTGTTCTGTGTACAACATGTTGTCGACGTGCACGCTGAGCAGGCTCAAATCCAGGATCCCTAACATTCTCAGACTCTATACCCAAACCATTACGACGCAGTGACCTAACCAATATCTTCCCACATAGTCTGGGTGACGGAGGCTAAACCTTGTTTTGCTGTCCGCCTGATTTTACCCCATTTCAATTGGATGATGCTATTCTTGCATCAGGGTTTTGAGATATTTAAAATGGCCTCCAAACTGGCCTCCAATATCTGAAATTCTTGTATTATATTGTATATGAGATGAAGTTTGACCTTATCCAAAAGGTGGAGAATCCAAATCTGATGATGTAACTTTTGCATTCTTGGGGATTGTGAGATATTCAAGTTGGCTGACGAAATTGAAATTCCCATGATTATGTTTCCCTATAAATGGTGAAAAGTTAGAAAAGGAAAAAAGTTTTTTGTCCTCAATCTGAGGGTCTTCATTTAAAATCAGTTATTCATAGTCATGCAAAGGCCAATACTTATATAATATTGGATGGCCTTGAGATTAATACAAGGAAATATTGGACGAGCTATGCACAAATATTGGACGAGTCGAAGACGAGTCCAATATTTTGCCTAGCGAGTCCAATATTTCCTTGTATTAACCGAAAATAGGACATTCAATAGTATCATTATTATCCTACAGAGGATTTTAGCAAAGAATGTTTTCACTGAGGCCTACCCTTTCTGTCTCCGAGTGCTGTATGGTCTCCTACTTGTACAGTACTTGATCCTGACATGGGGTATGGTACATGTACACTCTTCAGTGCAAGTTAATCCACTTCAGTCTCTGATAAAACAGTGATCTATGTATCCAAGGTAGCCGTCATGTTGCTGTTAGACCGAGATCTAGCTAATTTAGACCAGAATTAGATGTATTTGTATCCGAGATCTGAGAAACAATTCACGTCACATCTACCGTAGATCGTGAAAGATCGAATTAGGCTACTACCACAAATAGTACAGGGCCCTGTTTCATAAAGCTGTTTGTAAAGTTACGAACAACTTACGAGCGACTGGTGATAAGTTCTGATGTGCTATACTTATCAGAATTTCCATAATTCAGCACAAGAACTGATCACCAGTCGCTCGTAAGTTGTTCGTAACTTTACGAACAGCTTTATGAAACAGGGCCATGTAGTCCTACTGTACTTACATAACGTACATGTACAGTAACTGTAATACTGCAGTATGCATATCGCGCATGCAAATGCAAGCGGCGGCCGGCTACATGTATTTGTATATCGCGCGCGGGCTATCTGGCAGTACAGTAGCGCTGAGCAGAGCTGATCAATCGTCGCCTGCATGCACAAAAAAAAAATGCAACCTGTTTTCATCAAACCTAAATTTAATTTCCTGTTATGAAAGTGATATTTTGAAAAATTGTATGAAGAACGATTTCAAATAATTGATATATGAAATTTGTTTGTATAAACACAGAATTTTAGAAGAAACGATATTTTAGTTAATTCGTGATTGACCAATCACAGACGTTTTTACTTTATATTTCAGGTCATCTCGTATATATCTCAACCAATCACGGTGCAGTTTATAAAAACTTTGGGGAATCCCCCTCTTGCCGTCCAATATTTTAAATATTGGTCGCCTCGGCAAAACATATTGGTCGAGTTCAACAAACTTTCTAAGTGGGTCGGAGGTTATGAGGTGCGTCGACAAAATAACATTTGTATTTGGGCTCTAAAAATCCTCTGTATGGATAATAATACCACATATTAATTGCAATGATATTGAAGTTCAATTTACTTCAAATGAAAATTTTGTGTGTAACGGCTTTTATCATCCATTGCTTGAATACCTCCTTTTTGGCAATATCTTTACAATAAAACTGAAACTAATTTGAATTCCTTTACAATAAATGATGTAGTAAAACACTGATTTTTGTATTTTTCAATATATTGCATATTCAATAAAATTGACTATTGCATTGATAAAATACAATCCTTACAAATTTCATACCCGATTACTATAATTTTCTCATCTACAATAATAGTTTTATCTTGAACAATTAACTAGAGACAATAATCCTTTCATAGATAATGTCTGATTTTCGGACAGTACAACGATTAATGCACTAAAGGTGCATTTTCATTTCAAAATTTAGACCGTGCATTTGTTGTTATTCTCTTTTTCAGTATATTATCTTTGAAAGATAAAATATTATCTATCATTTTGAAATCAAAATGTTTTATCTTACTGAATTTCGATTCGACAATTTAGACTCAGATATTGACATCCAATCAAAAGTATACAGCAGATCAAGTTCACGTTGACATTTTTGGTTCTGAAACTTTCATTTCTGTTATAATAGTACAGTATATTTTGGCTTTTTTTTTTTAAAGGGTGATAAGCTAAATCTTAAAGTGTAGTTTTCTTCCAAAGTAACGAAGATAAATTTCTGCAAATATTCATCAGAATTGGGCAATCGCTGGTCTGAATGGTATAAATTGCTGTACCTGTATGAATAGATAACTCTCTTTTAGAATGCAGTTTCTCACCAACAATAACTTTAAATTTCTTCAAAGCAGCATCGATCTCCTTTCTCTTAGCATTCTGCGATTCTAACTCCAAAAATATTTCGGTAATTTTCCTCTTTCTTCAATCCATTTTGCTTTGGATCGAACAAAAATACCTCTAGACTTGTTTTTGTGTCATTTTTCGAATTTCATGTTATTTCTTCTTAATTCTTGGATGTTCCTTTCTGAGGGTCTCCATCGACTGTTTTTTCAATCATATTCAAATTTTTTGAAGTTTAAAGTAATACTGCTTTCTTAGTTTTTACTTATATTTTGCATATTTTTGTGTAAGTTTCTTTATTTTGATCTTCATGATCTTACACACACACATTAAAAAAACCAAAGATGTTGATAATCTCTTTCGGAGGTGCTGGATAAATGTGGATGAGGCAACTCTCTCATCCCTCGGTATTTTGAGGCATCCAAAATGACTGCCAAAATTGAAATTCCTGTATATTTTGTATATTTGGAAACGGGCGTGAAGTGTTACCTTATTCAAATAGTGGCGAATCCTAATCTACATGATGCAACGTTTGATTTCTTGAGGATTTCGAGATACTGAAGTTGGATGCCAAATTTGAAATTCCCATAATTATGTTACCTTATTAATGGTGAAAAAATGGGGGGGGGGGGGGGGGAAGATGGTTATAACCTATTTCAGGGGTGCTGGATCCATATATGGATAAAACAATTCGTGCGTCCCTCGACTTTTTGAGATATCCATAATGGCCGCCCAAAATTTTCTTATAAAATGTAAATGAATATAAATGGATAGTTTTACCCTATTTCGAGGATATTTGGGGTGCTGAATTCAAATCTGGTTGATGCAACCCTTTCATTAAAAAAAAAAAAAGCAGACGGTTGAACAAGTTTAGGCCAAATTGTGACATTGATACCCAGATCGTCATACATGTAACTGGTCTTTCATATTTTTTTCTGTATGTATGTATGTATACGTGTGTGTGTGTGTGTGTGTGTGTGTGTGTGTGTGCTTGGCACGTGTCAGGCATGAACAACATGGGCGGCAAACCGGATCACATTGCCGATGAACTGAAGCGAGACCATCATGTGGAGATCCTCTGCATCGGGTTGGGGCCAGAGGTGAACAAAGAGAAGCTGGCGGCCATCGCCTCCATGCCACATAAACATCACATTTACTATCTGGAGGACTACGTGAAACTTGACGAGATCGTACGCAATATCACCAGTTCTGAAAGAGGTGCGTACTAGATTCTCGATACAGCATTGATCATCCACGTCATGTACAGCGTTGAATTTCAGGCCCGTAACTAGGAATTTTATCGTGGGGGGGGGGGGGTGGGGTTTATAATGAGAAAAGTGGACCTTGTTCATTCAAGTTTATATGAGATGTGACTTCAATTCCGTTTATTTGCACACACTAAGCAATATAAAGGGGACTCAAAATGCTGGCAAAAGTGGGGGGGGGGGGGGGTCCGCGGAACCCCATGAACCCCTCCCCACCCCCCCACCCTCCAGTTACAGGCCTGAAATTAGAGGAGAATTCTGGACGAATTCTAGTAGGACAAATACAAAAGAGGTTAATTTCATACTTAAGCTGAACAGTGAACATACATTTCATCACATCAAACAGAAATCTGGCTAATTTCAACAAAACACTTAAAGGCAGTCATTGTGCAAACAATGCAAACACGCGCAAACATTCAAATGCAAACAAGTTAGTTGATGATATCTCCGCCTCACAATTTTTCTTTCTTTCTTTCTTTCTTTTTTCGTGGTAAATTGCAAATATGCAAATAAAGCCCAGTCTGAATTCCTTATTTATCTGACTGATCATCATGTTGAAGTTAGTTAGCCAAGGAGTAACATTCTTTTAAATCGTTACAGCAGAAAAATCTAAATTTATTTCTCTGTGTTTGTTTTTTCTGTACACGATCAATAGAAAGTTCTCCGGTTGTTATATCTGTAGCTCCTCATTTGCATATCAATAATCATTTTTTTCCAGAACTGTGTTGCTCAAAGGCATAATAATTTCCTGAATTCCGACGTTTTCAACCCATTTTGATCAAAATTTCACTGTCGGTCGTACGAAGTTATACGGCTTTCTTTTCAGATTAACTTTGAACTGAACGGGAATTCCGTTTAAACATTAGAATACATATTCATGCAACCAGGTTGTTAGGGTTTTCATTGCAATCAGACCTAATTGAGGTAACTGTTGTCATGGAAATTAATGTTCCAAATATTATAAATAGCAACCACAATATGCAAATTGGACGCCATCTGTTAAAATCAACGTGAGCATGGTGTGATATTGTATGATGATAATCGGGATGCTTCCAACCAACGCCCCCCCCCCCCAAAAAAAAAAATGAATAAGCAGACGTCAGAGAAAAAGAAGACAGAGAAAGACTGAAGAGGTCTGTGAGATCAATAAATCTCTACGTTTTGATGCTGTTACTACGAATGTGTACACTCCTCTTTGTGTTAAAGTAAGTTACGGAATATCATTATCTTATCTCCATCTCAAGTGAGATGTGTGGCACCAAAATCGAAACGTAGTAATTTTTCAAGAGAAGTTCACCCTTGCAGTGATTTCCAGTGTGCTCTGTATTTCTTAAATATATCTACATTAACATGCGTTTCTATTTTTTTTATCAAGTTGACCTTAGTAAATATGGTCGAACCCGGCAGAATAATACAGAAATAATCAAAACAGGACATAATAATTTTTTTTCAAAGTTTTACAATGTTTTCAGACTTTGAAATCATAGGAGATGTCAGCAGTGCTTTATCCATGATGACATCTTTTCCCCTAAAAGTTATTGTATAAGGTTATTCAGTCCGAAAGGCACAGTCGTTGGAGGACTATACATACTCACGCATAATCGTGATTTTTATGCAGAACGAAGGGTGACCGGGGTCGTGGGGACATTTCATGAAGCGTTTCGTCCGACAAACTTGTCGGACAAAAATTTACTCTCAGTCAGTCATACGCAAGAATTTCAGTAGCTTATAACAGTTTGTCAGGAAAAAAATACAATCTGACAAAACGCTTGATGAAATCCCCCCCCCAAAAAAAAACTAACCACAATAGTCAATGATAGTTACCAAATCTTGTATAGGGTTGTCACACAATTACGAATATGGTGATGACTGTTTCGAGGAAAAAAATATTAAATGGCTTTCTTATCCTATGTCTAAATTTGATGACTCTTCAGGAACTTGATAACATAGTTTATTGCGATAAGAAATGTGTTGACTTTTTATGAAGTATTTTGTTATGACAATGTCTAATGCCAAAATAGAATTAGAGTACCCGTTACTGCTATTATGCAGAAATCACTGATCATGCTATGTAGTGGTGCCAGTTTTATCTCCATCTTTATAGGAGCAGGATTTTAAAAGATGGACAAGAGCGACGAGGCACTACACCCCCTCTCGTACGCCTTCGGCTCTTTAGAAAGTTAGAAAATTTTAAAAAAAATATCAAACAAAGAATTTAAAAACGTACACATCAAAGCCCAGGTCCTTCCGAAGGTTCTACCCGGGGAGGAGGTTGATCATTATATTGGCTCTTGACCCAACCACACCACAAATACTACCCCAGCCCGAGCCCGCTGGCTTCACACACCCACACTCCCACACCCCCTCCCGCCCAGAAAAACAAACAATAAACAAGTAAATTTAACAAAACAAACCAATTAAAGGTTTCACAGCTCCAAATATCACTATCTGTCGTCGTACATATTGATCTTTTTTATTTGATTTGATTTATTTCTGCCTAATTCCGTTACATCAGATATAATTATGTTCAAGTCATATGAGAAACAGCATATCGACACATAGTTTTAAGTACAATTATATATACAAGACAAATACAAACAGCTTAGGAAACTTAAACAGAAGGGTCTCCGAAAAAAACCGAGGCTTGACGGTTATATGGAGACTCTATGCTAGCTACTCTGGATAGAATAGGGGAGAGAGAGAGAGAGAGGGAGATACGGAAGGGTAGGGGGAAGGGAAAAGGGAGAAAAGCGAAAATTACAGAGTGTATGTGTACCACTCCAACTACTTTACAATAATAGTAACGGTAGTAAGTATGATAATATCAAATTTAACACGTTCAGTTGCCTTTGCCGGAGTAATGACCGAATATACACTATGAAAATAGTGATGTGTGAATATAAAGTATTCTATACATAACTAATCTGACATGAAATAAAATATATCGTGCTTATTTTGTGTGCGCAGTAAGGCACATCGTATACATACATAATATACACGCTCATATAATATACATCATGTACCTAGGCCTATCCTATACATACACATACTCATATTCATGATATATATATGGATAGATAAATAAATCGATATATGTGTGCACACATACAATATGCCATGCATCATGTATATCACGTACGTATTCATATACACTGTTTAAGGAGGTGAAGTTTTACAGCCTTCTTAAATGAATACATAAGGGCTTTTTACACTTGTGTTTCTTAACCCCGGACTTTCTCTGACCCAGGACTATCGTTAGTCCCGTACCAATTTTTTAAGCTTTTTACACTCGCCAATTAGTCCCGTACTATCTCTTGTCCGGGGCTAAGGAGAAAACTGACCTTTTTACACTCGTATTTCTTAGCCCCGGACTTTCCAAACCACATGAATATTCATAATTACGCTGTGTACTGTACACGTACACGCACGCACCGGCAGCACTTGATTACCTCGTTTCTGATTGGTCAGTGAGGGTCGCACTTCGTCTCCGTCGCTTAGCCCAGGATTATTTTTTCGTTCTGTTTACACTCACTTGCTTGGCACCCCAATTGCGGTGCTAACCCCTGCTATTTTGCAGGGCCAGATAGTACCGTACTATCGGTGGGGCTAGCCCACTTTGGCAAAAACGAGTGTAAACAGAAAGTGGGCTAAGGATAGTCCCGTACCAACGGTGGGGCTAAGGCCCCCCCCCCCCCCCCCCCCCTTAGCCCCACCGTTGGTCCGGGGCTAAGCAAAAATTTACAAGTGTAAAAAGCCCTTTAGTGGTCATGTTTTTAATTTTGGTGGGGAATTCCAAGTGTCAGGGCCGGAGTGACTAATAGGATGATGCGCGAGTGCGGTTTTGGGGTTAACTAAATGCAAATTTGTGGATTGTCTGGGAGGATAAGAGTGAATCTTTGAATTTGAATGAAATATTTCGCTAAATATTGGAGGCAAGAAGTTTGACTTGAAAACGTAAACACAGCTTTTTGGAGAAAGTTTATGTCTCTAAGCTGGAAAAACAATGGGTCAGTGTGATCTCGAGAGCGTGCTCGACTGCACACTCGATTTTTTTTTCTGCTGGAGAAGTACACGGTCTGTGTTATACTTGTGGGTTGCCAAAATAATGTTGCAATACGATATGGTATTATGGCAGGACTAAAGAATTATACAGGGTAAACAATACACGAGGTGGTAAAAAATATTGAAGCTAAGTGAACAGACCAACGTTTCGGGATACAGGCAAAATAATGTGTCTTACATGATCATCCCAGTTTAGGTTTTCATTTATATACACACCGAAAAATTCATTAGATGTTTTCCTTTCAAGAGATGTACCATCAATATACCATTCATATTCTGGTAAATCAACTTTTTTACATTTAAAGTGAATGAAATTAGTTTTGCTTAAATTAAGTGCCAATATATTACTTATAAACCATGTAGATTATTTTGGTAATTCATTGTTCAAAGTAGTAACTAGGTTGTTTAGGTCAGTATGTGAGTAAAACACATTTGTATCATCAGCAAATAATATATACTGTAACATAGATGATGCGTTTCAAATACCATGAATGTAGATTAAAAACAATAACGGACCTGAGATTGAACCCTGGGAAACTCCACATATTACAGGTAATGTATTGGAGGATACTGAATCAAAGGAAACAAATTGTGTTCTACATAACAAATAGTTTTCAAACCATGTAAGTGCAGTACCCCGGACACCGTAGTGTCGTAGCTTATATAATAATATGTTGAGGTCACGAGTATCGAATGCCTTGCTCAGATCAATAAATATACCAATTATATGTTAACGATCTGCCAAGGCATTCGATACTCTTATCAAATAACTGCATTAGCGCGTGATCAGTATAACGATTAGTACGGAAACCGAATTGATCAGAATTGAAGAAATCATTCTGACATAAAAATCCATACGGCCTATTATAAACAATTCTCTCGAGTATTTTGGAGAAACTAGAGAAAATGGAAATGGGATAAATATGACTGTGCAGCAATGTTTATTGCCCAATTATTCATACAGGCCCAAGATTCTGGAACTCCCTTAGTCCAGACATAAAAAAATGCTCCTTCTTTGTTTTCATTTAAAAAAAAGATTGAAATCATTCCTTCTTAAGTCTTATAAAGTAACAGAAAGAAATTACTTTTGTTTGTTTATCTTTTTCAGTAAGTAGGTTTTGTAAGCACCAGGATGCTATTGATTTTTCATAGGCTTGTTAGGTCGCGTCTTTTGCGGAATTCCGCATCGCATCCCCTGTTTTTCTTATTGCAAACTTGTACATTATTACACGTGCCTTCACAGAACAGATAATATGTTCTGCTATCAGCAATTCCATACAATTGTATATATCACTTTCTCGTCGCTTTCAACGCTCTACACTTCCAATATGGCCAATAGTCTCTGTTGGTTTGATCTTGAATGTATCGATTGATCTAGGCTTTTTGTTTTTAGTTGTCTCGTCTCTTTACTTGTATTTCCGCTTCTTCCCTTTCCCCTTTTCCACTTCCTTTTTCATCCGGCACACTTGTAGTTAAGTTTTCACTTTTTTTTCCCTCCTGTGAGGTGCCCACGTTGTAAAAGCATAGTCTTTTGAGTGGGTACCTCCACTTTTTTTTTCGCAGAATGTATAAATATGTCTGTATGAAAAATGCCTAATTTTGTAATGATTATTGACAAATGTTATTCTTTGCTATCTATGTATCATTCCTTCAAACGCATGTCGAATTTATATTTTTTTGTATATTCTGTTGAAAGAAGTGAAAATAAAACCTTTGAATTGAATTGAATGTGCTAGGAATTTCTTCCCTAGTTTGTTGTTCGTTCGTTTGTTTCTTTCTTTCTTTCTTTCTTTCTTTCTTTCTGTCTTTCTTTAGGGGACTATAAAGTAATGTTAGAATCGGGTCTAGGGCAATTACCCCCTGGGCAATTAGCCCTGACCCTTCCCCTGGCCCTAATCCTAATCCTGAACCTAATCTTAACCCTAACCCAAACTCCTAGCCCTAAACCTAACCCCAAACCTAACCCTAACCCTAATCTTTACTCTAACCTTACCAATAAGCAATATTTAGCCAGGGGGTACTTGCCCTCTTGGGTAATTGCCCGGATACGGTTAGAATCATATGAGACGACTGTTTAGTATGCAAGTGATCTTTCTCATTGAACAGATTACAGTAAGTGCGGGAAGGCTGGCACTAACTTTGAGAAACCGCCCCCCTTGAAAGCTGGTAGCGGTGAATATCCCTGGATGGCGGCGATTTACAAAGATAACAGGAACGGCGATAAGGTAATTTTATCATATTGGATGGCTATGAATGGCATACCAGGAAATATTGCACGATTTAGGGCCAATATTGCACGAATCGAAGATGAGTGCAATATGCCTTGGTATTCCATGAATTAATGCCATCCAATATAATTATTATCATCTACAATCCAGTAGCGGAAGCATAAACTGTACCAAAATACCGGGCTTCTAATCGTCTTTGAAGTTACTCAGTAACTCGGACCGGCAGATACATCCCAGCGCAAAAAAGGGGAAGTCCCGAAAACTGCGTGGTGCAAGATGTTTGAGCGCGTGTGAATTGTAACAAAATGACGCGCACTAGTAGCAGGCGTTTGCGCACTCAGCAAGCGCTCGCGCAACAGACGAGGATATGATGTGACCTTGAACGGCTAGTACCAACGGTAGCCTATGGGGAATTAATACGTTGGCCTGTGCGTTTCATTCATTATGCTCTGATATTGAATTGAAAATTGCGCGGAAAACAATACGCGTTTTTAATGCGCGGCTAAAACGTCCTATATAGATGATGATTTATATCATATTGGATGGCTATGAATGGGATACCAGGGAATATTGCGCGAGTTAGGGCCAATATTGCACGAATCGAAGATGAGTGCAATTTTGACCCTAATGAGTGCAATATTCCCTGGTATCCCATGAATCAAGGCCATCCAATATAATTATTATTATCTATACAATCAAGTACAGCAAGCACAAACTGCACAACATTACCCGCCTTCTAGTCTACTCGTCTTTGAAGTTTAGTCGGCAGTAACATCCCAGCGCTGAAAAGGGGAAGCCCCTAAAACTGTGTACGAAACAAACAACTAGCAAGTTGTTTGCGCGCTTGCTAATTGTAACAAAATGACGCGCACTAGTAGGCCTAGCAAGCGTTTGCACGTTCTGTAAGCGCTCGCGAGACAGAATTGAATATGGTGTGATCTTGAACGGCAAGTAACAACGGTTGCCTATGGGGAATTAATACGTTCGCCTATGCGTTTCCTTCAATATGCCCTGATATTGAATGGTAAAAATTGAGCGAACTACTATACGCGTTTTTAATGCGCCGCTAAAACGTCCTATATACATGATGATATATATTATTGGATGGCCTTGAGGTTAATACAAGGAAATATTGGACGAGCTATGAACAAATATTGGACGAGTCGAAGACGAGTCCAATATTTTGCTTAGCGAGTCCAATATTTCCTTGAATTAGCCAAAAATAGGACATCCAATAATATCATTATTATCCTACAGAGGATTTTAGCAAAGAATATTTATACCTACCCTTTCTGTCTCTGAGTGCTGTATGGTCTCCTACTATACTTGATCCTGACATGGGATATGGTACACTCTTCAGTGCAAGTTAATCCACTTCATTCCCAGATGAACAGTGATCTATGTACTTTGAAGGACAATTTTAACTGATTAATATATGAAATTTGTATAAACACAGAATTTTAGGAAAACGATATTCTAGTTAATTCGTGATTGACCCATCACAGACGTTTTTACTTCATATTCCGGGTCATCTCGTATATCTCACCCAATCACGGTGCAGTTTATAAAAGCTTTTGGGGGAATCCCCCTCTTGCCGTCCAATATCTTAAATATTGGTCACCTCGGCAAAAAAAAAAAATATTGGTCGAGTTCAACAAACTTTCTAAGTGGGTCGGAGGTTATGAGGTGCGTTGACAAAATAACACTTGTATCTGGGCTCTAAAAATCCTCTGTATGGATAATAATGTGTTATATTAAATGGGTTAGTCAAATATTGGTTAGTGATTGGCTAAACACAGTCACGTGATGGAGGCACATTGGTTATGTTCGCTCATGGGCAGAACGCTTTTACAATGTTTTCCCATGTGAAAACATTTTAACGTAACAAATGACAAACGATACCAAACGATTGAACGATCATATTTTTCACGCAATCGATAGGATAAATTCGCTTGTATTCCATACACTGTGAAAAAGCAGATGATTGATTATTGTAATGCGTACGAAAGTGTGATAACTTGACTGACCCATATAACAAGTAACAGATGATGACTTTTGTTGTCGGGAATATGTACCAAACGTTCCTCCCTCAGGGTATGAAATGCTATTTCGGGAGACTTTAAGTCTCTCGACTATAACCTCCCTCAATAGCATTTCAAACCCTTCGGATGGAACATTCGATATGTTCCCTCCCCCGCCAGTCATCATCTATATAATGTATAGCGCGTTTTGGTTTTTATCTCAGATATCAACAAACAGTAACGAAAATGGTGGGGATGGCGGGGGCTCACAGCAAAAGGGTAAAGAGTATTATAATGCATCTTACAGTTCCTTTCATTGATTCTATGAATGTAATTTGGTTTCCTGATACTGCGAACACGCATTATAATTTTATTCAAAAATACTTGATTGACTCAATCACTGTAAATGGACGTTTCCTTCACGTTTCAAAAAAGAATCCCTTAAAATGCTTTGATAAATGACTTGAACAAAACCGAATAACCATTTTACATGATCATTGTTGAATTAAAAAGCGATATTGATATACAGGATATAGTAGAGCAATTGATGATGATAATCTTAAAGAGAGAAATGAACAACAAGTATAGTGTTAAGAGTGCTGCGCTCTGCCCCTTATTCGGGACTATACTGGTGGACTGCAACAAACAGTATATCATAAGACCATATCCGATGCAAGGAGGGGGGGGGGGGAGGGAAATGGGCTCTTCCCTTTCCACTTTTTGCAAAATACATGGGAATAAATATTGTGCAACCCCTTTGAGGCAGCACCTTTTCCCTCCCCACTTTTTTTTTCACACCGGACGTGTTGCCGGAGGGGACAATAGAGAAAAAGTTAGAAAATGGTAAAGTTTTTGCCAATTGCAAGTTGTACCAGAGCGCTTTCGTTTTGCTAGCCGATGAAACCTTGAAGTGGAACGTTGCACCGGCCATGAAGACAACCGCACAGTGGCAGAAATGTCTGAAAAATGGACCTATGTAGAATTTGGAATTTAGAAGTTAAGGAAGTTTCGTATGTTTTGGCTAAAGAATGGTATTGGTGAAGCCACATCATGAAGATTAGCTGAGGTAGTGGTATCATCACCTTGCATTTCTCCCTTCAGCTGCCCCTATGCCTTCCTAGATGAAAGTATATAGGCCCTACAGCATATCCTCCTTTCCGTAAATAGATGATTATCAACAACGGACGTAGGCCTACCTGTCTCCCGACTGTCGGAAATTGCCAGGATATTCTGTTTAAAAAAAAAATGCAAGGGATACAAGCTCTTCTATTTTTTTTTTTCGGTTGAGTAAGAAACCAAATTGGTTGTGTTTTGAATGTTTGATTTTACTCTTGAGTGTCCATGCATGTGTTAACGTGAACATGGTATGAAGTTGCACTTGTATAGTTTATAATGTAAATTATGGATGAGTAAATCATTTGATCACTCAAATTGTTTTTAAAACATGATGATTTATATGGGCTCCTCAAAGTTTGGTTTGGTTTGCTTTGGTTTGCTTTGGTTTGCTTTGGTTTTATTTCTGTCTTTTTCCAAATTATACATAACAAAAGAATACATAGATTTAGAAATCAGCATTACACGACGCATAAGCTAGAATACTGTCTTACAAATTTATTGAAAGTACGTGCGTACACTATGAACATGACAGTATTCAATGTATGAGACGTATAGCATAACACCACTCACAATGAATGTTCAGAAGGAAATCGTGGAATTAAAAGTTGTAAAAATTATCTAAATGATGACTGATTATTAATTCAGAATATGTCATGTCGTTGCAATAAATGAATTTCAGGAAAAACAAATAAAAGAGGGGGATTTTAACTCTTTATGTGCCACGTTCGCACGTCCGACTCAGTCGACGGCGTGCCAACTTCGCATATTCTGCTCAACAAACAAAGCCGCCAAAACCGATCGATAAATCCGCTAATCACTGCTAATCCCGCGGCACAATGAAAGCGTATCTCGTGCTTTTGTTTCTCTCATACGGCTTGCATTCTATGTGGTGATTGACTATCAAGCGGTGTTCCCAACTAGATTTGCTCGTACATTCTAATTTACTGTCACGATTTTACGTGCAAAAGTCATGCCTTTACAGTAATGTAGCAAGTGGTCATTTAAAAGAAAATTGAAAATAGATTCGTCATATAATTTATATCGAAACAAAGCTTGGCATTCCTCTTTAACTTTGCCTGCTATTATGGCCATCTTAATAGAAATTTGTAGAAGTTATACAAATTGGAAAAACAGAATTCCTTGACTGCATGACTCCCTTCCTGTCTCAGAATAACGTGGCACACAGGGGTTTCCACCGTGGCACATAAAGAGTTAATGAATTAATTTTAGAAGTGAACATTTCTATACATTGTAATTGAGTTATAACAGATAAAGCAGGAGACCGCGATCATAAGCAGCAACTCGACATGGATCGAGGCCTCGGGGTAAAATTCGAAACTTAAATTCGATTTACATAACTTTAAAACGGACGTGTCTACAAAATAGAATCAATGATCATTTGAATCGAAAATATCTTTGTAATTTGTGAGATCAAAGAGGATAGAGGGAAGATTCAAAATAGTTATCGTTTATTTGTTTTCAATAGGCATTCTTTACTATATAATATTGTACTGCACTGCAAAAAGTCCGGTGTTAGATAGTGAACACCGAGCTGGTGTTAAATTTTCGGTGCTCATTTATGGTGTTAAATTAACACCTACGGGTGTCATTTCCAAATTTTAAACTGTTTTTTGAAGAGTTTCTTAGTAACTACACTTATTGTTGATTTTTAATTCAAACAAGACGATCAAGAATTTTACATTAAAATACTAGATTTTTGAAAAAATGTGAAAATAAATTTACACCAAAGTAACACCAGCTGGTGTGGTCCCTTATTGAAGCTGGACGGGTGTTAAACCATTGATATTAACACCAGCAAATATCAAATCAACACCATGTGGTGTCATTTTTGAATTAACACCTGTACAGTGTCAAAATAACACCAGGTACAGTGTCAAATTAACACCACGAAGTGTCAGGTGAACACTTTTCAACACCATTACAGTGCATTTTTAACACCTGTGGGTGTGGTCCTTTATTGAAGTTTGATCGGTGTTAGATTTAACACCCGTGGTGTTAAATCTAACACCGATGTTTTTACAGTGTGAGGTGAGTGCTAAGCCGTGCTGTGCATGGCATGCATGGGCTGTGATGTGCATGCAATGCATTCAGTATATAGACAATGGATGAAGAGCACAGGGGAAGTAAATGAGGGGAGAGTTTTTATTATTATTATTATTTTAGGAAACATGACATGACTATGTGTGATTGAAACCATTTAAACTTTTGCTATTTTTCCTTCCCTATCTAGCGTTTCGACTGCGGTGGTACGTTGATCGCAAGGAATTGGGTTCTCACTGCCGCTCACTGCATTAATCAGACGAATATAACCGACTTTACTGTCCTTCTTGGTAAGTACTTTGAAATGTAGTGGATGTTTTTACAGTGACGACTGTGAACGGAATTTTAATGTGTGGTTTCTAAATGCTTTCTAAATGGTTTACTTCTTTGTTCTTGTTTAACATTCATTCACGGTACAGGCGAGCAGGCTTCTTCAAAAATTATTGCATCATCTTTATAAATGTACAGCATAGATTCGTAAATACACTATGGAATGACTCTGACTGTGAGTATAGTAATAGAGATTAATATGTACAAGAAGTTATTGATAAATCTAACGTCAATGAAAATAGCATACAATGTATACCTTCTGAAAAATCTGCGGATCACAGATGGTTGCACTAACTAAATGTAATTCCAATGCATATTTTGTTTACATAATATTATATTTTATGGATTTGAGGTTTGTATTTTGATTTAGACAACTGTAAACACTGCAAAAACATCCGTGTTAGATTAAACACCATGGGTATTAAATATAACATAGATTAAGTGTCAATAGAGGACCACTCCCAAAGGTGTAGAAAGTATGTTCAACTGGCAATTCGTGGTGTTAATTTGACACTGTAGCTGGTGATTTTTTTGACAATGCGCTATAGTGTTAATTCCACAATGGCATCGCAAGGTGTTGAGTTGATATTGCTGGTGTTAATGTCAATGGTATATCACCATCCATTGTCAACAGGAGACCACACCAACTGGTGCTACTGTGGTGTAAATGTGTTCATATCTTTTTTTTTCTTTCCAAAATCAAGTATTTTATCGGAAAGTTCTCAATCGTCATGTTGAACTTCAAAATCAACAAGAAGAACAGTAACTATAGGAAGAACATATCAAAAAAAAAATACATTTTAAGTGATACCCGGAGGTGTTACTCTAACACCACAAATGAGCATCGGAAATTTAACACCAGCTTTAATACCATATTTAGCACAGAACTTTCTGCAGTGAATAAATTGCTTATTCTGGGCCCTGTTGCATAAACATTGAAATCAAACATAAGTCAGAAAAATTAAGCATTATATACATTTCTGAAAACTCTATTGCGATTGATTCCATCTTCTTATGCAACAGTCAAGACAGTGCTTTTTCAGAGTTTATCTACGGACTGCGCAAGGACCACAAAAACAAAATCCAAAAATTCATACATGACACTATTGATTTATGTCGGGTTATGATATTAAATTTTATATAGTAGATTGTCTGGAATGCCCCGTTAATGTCCCAGGCCTATCTAATCTGCACTGTTTTTCAAGGGCTCACCAATCGTAAAACCGACGAGCACGATGAAAAATCACAGGAGTTTAACGTCACCGAAGCCATTTGGCATGAAGACTATTGGAAGCGTGATGTCCCCTTAGATGATATAGGCCTTCTTAAATTGAATCGCGACGCGGTGCTTGGCCCTTACGTCAGAACTGTATGCCTTCCATATGGGGAAAATACAGGTATGTCTTCATAATTCTATTTCAAATTTTGCATGTATAGACGATGACATCAGTTTCATACTTCGCAGCAAAACATGTGTGGCATTGACGATTAACATACACTCTATTTTGGAAAAGGGAGGTGATAGCCAATATTCCAATTACGTACTATTTTTGTGTGCACGTATGTACGTATGTATGTATTTGCAATACATTGATACAATAATATATATACATATGTATACGTACACACACACACACACACATATATATATATATATATGTATATATATCTAGTATGTGTGTGTGTGTGTGTGTACGTATATATGTAAACACAAGTAATATGTATTTTGCTGTATTCTATATTCTTTATTCTATTTTGTATGACGTGCATTGTTGCTTCAAGGTGGTTATGAGAAAGACTCAAAAGACTATAGTAACTGCATGGCAAGGAGATCCCTTTTGATCAAACTCAGTGATTGGGTACTTAGAGACTGAATGTCGGCAGATATTTTGTCCCTCTTGGCTCACTTTTGAAGAAGATCTAATCCATGCTTAGGTTAACCCTATTAAGCCCAAGCTATTTTGACCCTTCGCAGCCGGGGGGGGGGGGTCACATTTGTGCGCCCTATATAACTTGTTTATTATTTGATGTATCACCATATTTGGCAAATGGGTAGAGTAAGTCATACTCTATATACATGACCACACACTCTTAAAACATCCGAGTCAGAAATGACCCGGAACTGGGTCCGTTGGGGTCACACACCGTTCCGGGTCAGAAATGACAAGGAATGGGGCAACGGCGTAGCCAGGATTTCATCTTAGGGGGGGCGGTTAGTCTGCGAGGGAGCGAAGCGACCGAGCCCGAGCGAGCGGAGCGAGCGAGGGGGGGGGGGGGGAGGGTGTGGGAGGGGGGTGTCCCCCCTCCCACGGTAAGAACTTTTTGTATTTTGATGTTGTAAATGGTGCAATTTGATGCATGTTTTTGCGCGTTTTATCGACGTGAAACAGTCCCACTTGTTTAAAGTAGCAGTTTATTTTGATGTCGATTATTATTGAACAATTTGCCTGTAAAATGGTATAATTTAAATACACTTCTTGTATCAATTCTTTTCACTGAATCATGAACGCGACTGAACCCGAGCGAGCGGAGCGAGCGAGGGGGAGGGGAGGGTGTGGGAGGGGGGTGTCCCCCCTCCCACTGTGAGAACTTTTTGCATTTTGATGTTGCAAATGGTGCAATTTGATGCATGTTTTTGCGCGTTTTATCGACGTGAAACAGTCCCACTTGTTTAAGGTAGCAGTATATTTTAGTGTAGATTATTATTGAACAATTTGCCTATGAAATGGTATCATTTAAATACACTCTAGTATCAATTCTTTTCACTGAATATCATGAACGCGACTGAACCCGAGCGACCGGAGCGAGCGAGGGGGAGGGGAGGGTGTGGGAGGGGGGTGTCCCCCCTCCCACGGTAAGAACTTTTTGTATTTTGATGTTGCAAATGGTGCAATTTGATGCATGTTTTTGCGCGTTTTATCGACGTGAAACAGTAACATTTGTTTGGTAGCAGTGTATTTTGATGTAGATTATTATTGAACAATTTGCCTATAAAATGGTATCATTTAAATAATCTTCTTGTATTAATTCTTTTCACTGAATATCATGAACGCGACTGAACCCGAACAAGCGGAGCGAGTGAAGGGGGAGGGGAGGGGGTTGTCCCCCCCTCCCACGGTGAGAACTTTTTGCATTTTGATGTTGTAAATGGTGCAATTTGATGCATGTTTTTGCGCGTTTTATCGACGTGAAACAGTCCCACTTGTTTAAGGTAGCAGTTTATTTTGATGTCGATTATTATTGAACAATTTGCCTATAAAATGGTATCATTTAAATAATCTTCTTGTATTAATTCTTACACTGAATATCATGAACGCTGTCTGTTCAGCAATCAAACAGAAAAAGCATGCACACGAGGGTGTAGATAGGGGCATATCCCCTCCCACACGAACGTGATTTTGCGTTTTCAGACCTGAAATTCAGCGATCTGGTGCACATTTTTGGTGCAATACTTTTTCATGGAAGTGTTAAAATCACGGAATTTAGCTCTTATTCCGAATGTGCACCATCTGTGTGTATGTATAAAGTCTAGTGAGGTAGAGCTTAGGAGAAGGGGGATTTCCCCTCCCGCTCGCGGAGCTTTTGCGTTTTTAGAATTGAAATAAAGCGATCTGGGTATATAGCCACAGTCTACTTCTATGCATGGCGGAAGGGGAGGGGGGGGGGAGTGTTATCTCCGCCCTTCCCTTCCGATGGAGCTTTTGCCTTTTTAAGGTTGAAATTGACTGAGATATCTCGTATACGCATATTTAATGGAATCAACATTTGGGAAATCACAAAAAAAAAAACTGATGGGGGGGGGGACTGAGGGAGGAAGGGTCGATTAAAAGGGGAAACTCCCCTTATACATGAGGTAACCTTGAGTTTTCGGAATATAAGTGATAAGTCTTGTGCACTCAGAATTATTCATAATTTTTTTGCAAATCTAAAAAGTGTACTTAGCTAGGGAAAGAGGCACAGAGGGGGAGGGTTTGGGAGGTGGTCTCCCCCTCCCAAGCACGAGAGATTTTGCATATTTTGAATTGAAATTCAACGATCTGGTGCACACTTTGAGTGAAATATTCAAAAAAATATCTTATTTGATGAAAGGTTGCAAAGGAGACCCGCTTCATGTGCATGCATACAGTATACACGCATTTTTTTTTTCCGCCTCCCAAATCCCCGGTCCAAATCTTAGGGGGGCGACCGCCCCCATCGCCCCCCCCCCCCCCCCCCCTGGCTACGCCAGTGGAATGGGGTCAGATATGACCCATTCAGAGTCATGAATTGGGTCATGAATTGGGCCAATTTGGGGTCTTCATGACCAAATGCCAAGTCATTTTTGACCCGGAACGGTGTGTGACCCAAACGGGACCCAGTTCCGGGTCACTTCTGACTCGGATGTTTTAAGAGTGTACATTTGAATTTTCTCATGGTCACCCACGGAGGGCGCTATTTACCAAAATATAAAGAAATTTATAGAAATATGCTAAAAACTTGATTTTTCTGCATAATTTCTTTATCCCCATTATATATGTCTTATTATAGACCAATAATTTTCATATTTGCCACAAAAGATAAGCAAGTGGAATCTTATCATTTGTTATGGTTCAATTTCTCAAGGTCACCACATGGAGTTGCGATTCATATCAACATAAAGAAATACATTATGAGACCTGAGAAGAAATGATTAGAATGGGCACATGTATAGTCATAGTTATGACATTTCATATTATCATAATAGTGGAATTTTGAGACTGCAGATTCATAATATGATAAACTGATGATATTAAAAGCATAACTTGGCTGAAGGAATCAAAATAACTCAAAATAGAAGGGCAATCTCTAGAAAATACTATTTTTTTCAATTATCTCTATCATATAGATTGTTTTATTCTTTTGTCACATAAAAACAAAGGAAATACTAAGTAAAACTTTCCGGAACAATGATTACTTCAAATTTTGCTTCTTCAACAAATTTCATCCAAGAAACACCCATTTCATACACTGTAATACTCTTAAATGAAATGGGAACAGAAAAAAAAGAGATTCAAAGTCTGACTGACATGGTTATCAGTTTATGGTCGCCATGGCAACCAGCAACATTAAATATAGCTGAATTATATATCAAAATGTTCGCAATACGATTTGAGGAAAAATCACCAAATGTGGTTGAAATCGAATAAAGGGCGTTGGAGTTGGAGGGCACATTGTGCCCCCCCCCCCTTGGCTTTATGGGATTAATAGTAACGGTAGAACTCTGTGGGAGAATAGCAAGGTTACAAGTTAGTCCGGCAAGTAAGATGTTACCCTTTGTGTATAAAACTATGTCAATACCAAGTATTATCACCATAATGATCATAACTATAGCTCTTTCAATATTGCCATGGTAATTATCATCATTATCATCATGCTAATTATGTAATTACATCAGTTAATATACCAAGAAGATGGATCCCACCTCCCTGCATACCATGCTGAAGTGAAGGTCCTTATGTCAGATATTTGGCTCCGGCTGGATTTTCGTGCCAAAATTGTTTTTTATTGGCTAACTTTGTCAACTTGGGGGGGGGGGGGGTTGCTGATTCCGAAATTTAAGAGTACTATATTTTTCCGAACCCATAGTCTGCCGCCACTTTGAAATTCAAAAGGGCCGCCGCTAATAATGAGTCTTTTGCCTTTTGCTCGACTTGTAAGGAATGAAAATCACATTAATTAAATGATGCGTTACCCATGTTTCTGATACCACAGATTTCACTAAAATCATCAGCCATGTTTCACCTCATCAGGCTTGGAAGCCATTTTGAATTTCAACATGGCCCCCAATTCAAAATAGGTTTTGTGCTATATCTCAACTGAGTGATTAAAAGCATTGAGATTGGTGACGCTGCTGGCTGCCATGTTGAATTTCAATGAGGCCGCCAATTCAGAATAAGCTTTGTCCTATTTCTCAAATTGTGAGCAATGATTATCATTAGAATCGCAGCAATATCCATGTCTGTGATACCAACAATCTGGGCCCTGTTGCATAAAACCCTTACCGCTGGACTTACCGCTCCTTTCTAGCGGTAAGTCTTCAAATTAGCGGTAGATTTTATAATCCTTGATGCTGATTGGCTGTGACACCTTATTTTGACGGTAGTTACCATTGAAATTCAACGGTAAGTTTTATGCAACGGGCCCCTGGTAGGCTACGGTCACAACTCAGAGCGGCGACCGACCGATTTGTAGCCTGCTCCGTCGCTGCTGAAATTTTGGCACCGCTCAGCGGTTTTTGGAGATGCTGAGCAGGCTGTAAAACCCTAGCGATGTCTGAGCATCGCCATGTCGATTTCCCGTCGGTCACCGATCGATTTTCAGTACAATTTTGGCGAAATATGGGGATCTGCAACGCGCAGAGTCCGAGCAGTCACCGAGCGATGTCCCATCGGCAACTGGACAATCTCCCACCGGCCACCGGCCGATTTTTACGAATTCAGCGACCGACGGGTGATCGATATTAAAGTCATCTACCAGCGATCCGTAGGCGTACCGACGGCCACCCGCCGGTCTCTGCCGGAAATTTCTCACGAGCTATTTGTGTTTATTAATGTACCAATGTGATTTGTGATGTGTTAATGAATTAATTGATTAAGATAAAACTCGAGGCAAAAGATCTAAGAGTTAGATTATCAACTAACAAACCTCACCTATGTCATACCACAGATAACTAGAAATTAGGAAATAAAACAAAAGGGAGGAACACCCAAAATGGAAAAAAGATTGGAATAGATTGGATTTTTCCAAAATATCTTGTTTGCTTCTATATTTTACAGTATTTTTATATGCCTATTTAATTTCATATTTTACTTTTCTCAATCTCTTGACATTTATTTCTTCTTCAATCAATAGGCCTTTAATGAATGATAAGGTTACCAAATCAAACCGTATTCCACTACGTCAACATATCAACACTGACTTTTAGCTTTCATTTCTTTTGCCCCAAAGTGGTTGCCTTTGACTTCCATGTCCCTCATGTTGGTTGTCGAGATGTTGAGATGCTGAGATGTTGGTGGGGTTTCCTTGCCTCTTATCCCTCCCCCTGCTTCTTCCAAATTACGCTAGATTATCTTCTCCATGTATAGTCCCTGGTTTCCTTCAGTGCTTCTGTCATTTTTATCTTAATATTTTTAGTCCCTGAATCGCTCGACGGCGACTGCCCGATCTATTCTCTTGGTTTTCTTCTGTGCTGTTGTCATTTTTGTGTCCATTATTTTTGTTCCCTAAATCGCTCGGCAGGGACCGCTCGATTAGGTCAGTGCCTGGGCGGTTCCCGCTCGGACACCGAGCGTATTTTGGGCAGCAAGTGAAAACTGGTCGGTCGCCGCTGAAATTTTAACTCCGCGTTAAAACTTAGCGGCGACCGACCGATGCCCTAAAAATCAGCGGCGCCTGGTCGGTCTCTGGTCGGTCACCGGTCGTTGTCAGACCGGTTTTGGCTAAGAACTCGCCGACCGGTCGCCGAGCTGACTGATTTTGGGGGTTGTGACCGTAGCCGTAAGTTAATTCTAGAGTCACACACGGCCGGGTCACAAAACAGATTTGATCCAGGTGAAAATGAGCCGGATAAGTCCCAGAATGGAGGGTTATTAATAATAATAATAATAATAGTGGCTACTTGTATAGCGCACAGGTCCACTTTTCAGTGCTCATGGCGCTTCAAAATGAAAAGATATCATATATTTACATGCATATACAACAAATAAGAAAATGGTAAACAAAAACAAATATATACCAAATAAAGAATAAAACATATACCAATTAAAAATACAATATTGATCCAATATTAATGACATACAGCAATTACAGTCCTCAGTATGAAAGGAACAGATAAGTTTTAAGTTTGGATTTGAATGACTCTGTGGATGACAGTTCCCTTAACTGAAGAGGTAACTGATTCCACAATTTCGGTCCCATAACGGAAAAAGCACGATCACCATACCCATGTTTTACTCTGGGTGTTTGGAGTAAAAATGCATCTGATGATGAACGTAGCCTTCGTGCCGGAATGTATTTTTGAACAGAATTACTTATGTATATTGGGGGAAAAGAATGAACTGAATGATGTACTAATAACAGAATCTTGAAAATAATCCTTTTTTCTACAGGTAACCAATGTAAGGAACGGAGAACTGGTGACATGGAATCAAACTTAGTAGTAAAAGTTAACAATCGGGCAGCAGAATTTTGCAACCGTTGAAGTTTTGTGACATCCTTTTTTGAAAGATTACACAACAATGAATTCGAAAAATCCAACCGAGAAGAAATCAAAGCATGAATAAGTATCTCAGCTGCAGATTTAGACAAATATTTCCTTATGAAACTTAAATTACGCAACTGATATCGAACATTCCGCTGAATATGAGTTACATGACTTCGAAATGACATTTCCTGATCAAATATGACACCTAGATTACGTGCTGTTTTCGACGGAGTAATGCAAGTGCTACCGATGTTGACATGACATGACTGATAATCAACTTTGCTTAACATATGCTTTGATCCCAATAACAGAAACTCAGATTTATCATCATTTAGTTTAAGGCCATTGGATGTAAGCCAGATTTTCAGGTCTTGCAAACATGCTTCGAGTTTTGCAATGGCGGATGACAATGAAGACACAGTGGGTTTAAAAGACAAATATAGTTGTATATCATCCGCATAACAATGATAACTAATACAATGCTTGCGAAATACTTCACTAATTGGTTGCATATACAGAGAAAAAAGCAGCGGGCCTCCAACAGAACCTTGAGGTACACCAAACCTTGTCATAGTTTTACAAGAGGTAGAATCACCAATTCTAACATAATGAGATCGATCACATAAGTAGGATATAAACCAATCAAGAACAGTTCCTTTGATGCCCAAATATCTCAATCGTTGAATCAGAATAGCATGATCGACTGTGTCAAAAGCTGAGCTCATATCAAGCATGATAAGAGCAGTGATGTTACCACTATCTAATTCTCTGAACACAATATCTGATAAGTTGACTAACAGTGTTTCTACACTATGACCAGGCTTGTACGCAGATTGAAATGAATCAAGCAATTCATTATCTTGCAGATACATTGTCAGTTGTGAGAAAACAACCTTTTCAAGCAATTTACTTAAATAAGGTAAATTTGAAATTGGGCGGTAATTTTTTAGACACTCCTGATCTAAGCCTGCTTTTTTCAAAGTTGGATGAATAACTGCTTTTTTACACACCTGTGGAACTACACCTAATCTCAGGCTAGCATTTATGATTCTTGTGATAACGGGTGCTAAAACTCTGCCACACTTCTTAACCAAATCTGTTGGGATTGGATCAAGTTCACATGATTTGTTAGGTGAGTTCTTAATAAGCTTTTCTATCTCATTAACAGTGACAGACTGAAACTCACTCAATTCTGACTTGACTTCACATACAATGTCATTTGGCTGTTCACAACGAGTTGGGAAACTCCGTTGGATTGCCACAATTTTATCAATGAAAAATTGATTAAAACAATTGGCTAACTCAACTTGATCACCATGAGTGAGGTGTTCTGGCAAAGGAGATCGCTGTTTTCGATAAAGCAAAGCATTAGCAACTTTGTACAACTTCTTTGTATCTTTCCCACAATCCGTAACCTTTTTTGAATGATATTGTAACTTAGCATCTTTAATCAAGGCATTTACACATCGCCTTTGTGCATGATACATCTGCTTGTGAATCTCCAGTTTTGTGGACCTTGACTTCCTTTCTAACTGTCTACGAAGCAGTTTTGCTTGAGCTATTTCTGGGGTATATCATTCCGTATTGGGGTGTATTGTGACCTTGATTCGTTTCTCAGGTGCCAACTTATCAAGGGTGGCAGTGAGTAAGGTGTTATACAAATTCACTTCATCATCAACATTATTAACTTGAGATTCAGCTGATAAAAGAGACTTAACATGAGTATCAGCAACAAACTCTTGTGGGTTTACAGATTTCAAATTCCGTGTCACAACAAATGTTTTTTTGATACAACGTTTAGGAAGGTTCAATTCACACATTATTGCTGAATGATCTGATATACCTTCCACAACACCGGTATTACAAAGTTGTACAGTGTTACCTTTATGCGTTATAAGCAGATCTAATACATGGCCTCGATTATGAGTTGGCTCATTAATATGTTGACTCATATTAAAGGCTGACAATAATTCAGAGAACAACTTCGAATTCGAAGTTGATGAGTCCACAGGTATATTGAAATCACCTGCAATCAACAAGTCAGACGAGCAGAGAAGCTGTCTATCGAGAACATTAGAAAACTCATCCAAGAAAATCTGAAACTGTACTGAACTGGGTGGACGATATACATTGATGAAATGCAACGATTTCTGCATATAATTCAGAGTCATCTGAATCATTTCAAATGTTGTAACATTTGGGGAATCTACAATTCTGACATCTAATTGACTTTTAAACAACACAGCTATTCCTCCTCCACGTTTGCCAACTCTGGGAATGTGCTTAAATGTGAAGCCATGTGGTGTCAATTGACCAATCGGAGCAGCATCATTAGGCGTAAGCCATGTTTCACAAATAGCAACAATGTCTAATTCATGATCAAGAATATAATCTACAAATTCAGCGGTTTTGTTCTTCAGCGATCTGGCATTTAACATAGCCAATTTCAAATTCATACATGAAATATCAGAATTCACAAATTTTCTTTCATGTAACAACTTCACAGTTTGATCCCTATTTTGTCTTACTACTCTTTTACCTCTGTGAGTCTTTTTCACTCTGTTAATCTGTAGTGCTGTTATTCGTTGCCATGTCACTTCATTAATCCTAAGGCACTTACAAGAAGGTTTAGTGGAGTAAACATTGTAAGGGTTCAGCTGTAAAAGGTCCGAAATACTATATGCACGTCTTGTATTGTTATCAACAGCATGATCTTTAGTAGCTGACACACTAAATGACGGACCTGGGTTGATTTCAACATCTCCACTGGTAAGCAGTGACATGTGAAAAGTAGAGCTTGCATTCTTATAATACAAAATGCATGCTTTTGAGTAGCCTTTTACTCTGATACCGGTACTAGACATGTTCTTATCATTCTTCACAGTTGGTAGTATAGACCTACTAAAAGTGCATGTGGCTGTACAACAATACATACATGGCAAAAGAGTCAGTATTAGACTCACAACAAACATATACCTCATTCGTTCCATTATACTGATCATTATTATCACTGCGTTGTGCAAAACGTACATAAAAAGTTTAAAAAGCTACAGCTCATTCAAGTACAACAGTTGAGCGCATGAACACAAACGCGTATGACTTCTACGCGCTTAACAGCTCTAGGCTCGCATGAGCGCATAAACACATACCTGAATATGAAGGCTGTACTGTGGCTCCCGTACAAACGATATCAAACCCCAAATCCAGTTTGCCGATTTTCAGCCAAATCCTCGAATTACTTAACACAAAAATGGTCCAGGAGATTCACAAAGCACATACAATACAGTTGGCACAGTGACACAAAAATGATATCACAGAACAACACAAAAATCATAAACAACTCAGAGCACAGAAAAGAGGCAACCACGCAGGGCGCTCTCTACGTTAATGCTGTAGTCACTCACTGCCGGATTTTGAACCGAGTCCATAAGGAATCAAAACCGTGTCGACCCGGTTTGAGCCGATGAGACCCGTAATGACTCGTATCAAACTGTATAAAAATCCGCTTTAATGTATCCTTTTCGACCACTATCGATCCGTGTCAACCCGCTTCGACCCGTATTGAACACGGATGTAAACCTTGTCATCATTTTGTTGCGCATGGAGGCAATGCTGTAGACGGCAAGGGTCCATAAGGTTTTACTCTGCGGGCTGCAGCGGGTCAATGTGGTTCGAACCGGGTCATTTCGGATATCAATACGGAATTGAAATCCGTAAGAAAATTCTGAACGTGACCAAAATGATTTCACCGCCGTATCGTAACCCTCGGAATCCATCAGGAATTGACACGGGCTACGATGCAGGCCAATGCGGGTCTCTGCCACTCGAACTGGGTCGATGCGGTTAAGATTAATTCCTTATGGACCCGGTGCGACATCCGGCCGTCTGTGACTCTAGCATTAATCACTGCTTTTTGTCTGCCTTATTTTGAAGCACTAATACTGGATTTTTGTTTTATTTGCAAATGGTAGATTATGCCTCTAAAGAGTATGCTATTTAGATGATGCTTTTAAGAGTTAAAATATTGATGAAATCTTTGAAGGTTTTCTTGGTGGTAGAATGCTTGTTGGAAGGTTTAACGTTGCACCACACTTTCTTTCTAAATAGGAATTTAAGTGGAACTGAAATGGGCCTACCCACTCTTGACTTTTCGGCAAGAATATCCTTGCTATTTTCAAGAGAATTAAAAAAAAGAACATTCCTGGTGGAGCGTCGTGAGCGCGTATACCCTTTTCAGAGCCACTATGACTATACAAATGATAGCATCTGCACATCTAATGAGCACTGTTCAAAATGTTAAATCCCCGCTACGATAGCAACATAAATTCATGATTTCAGTGCAAGCAACAACAAAAAATTGAAATGGATTGATAATGAGATGACCATACATAGAATATAATGCACTTTCTTATTGCATTGAGGCATTAGGGTAGGCAAAACAAGAATGTGAAATGACAATATTGTGACTTAGTGGTCATACATATAAAGAATAACCAGATGTACAATTTGGAGTGAAAATGATAAGGCAGGATGATAACAAAAGAAAAGAATGTGAAATGATCATGTGGTGATAGATTTAACTGGTCATTTGGAGATGGTATGGAACGACAACAAACAATACCCTAAAGGTGTTAATACATGTTATAGTTCTTGATGCCTTGTTATATTGTGGAGCACAATCAAGCAGATAATGTATCTTCTCCATTCATTACCATACTGAGTATGACGTAACTGCATAGGAAATAAATGCCCTATCAATTTGTATGGCATCAATACCCTGAGCATCAAAACAAAATATTGTCCGTGGAGCAGGGTTTGAAATTTTTGCAATATCATTTGGTTGGGAGATGGACTCTGCAATGATGTTACACATTAGTGACTGAATTTCACTGATAGTGACCATAGTATAGTCCTATGACCTGAATATGAAGTTCTATTGTTGTTGTTGTTCTTCTTCTTCTTCTTCTTCTTCTTCTTCTTCTTCTTTCCAGAATGAGAAATAATTTCAAATATTGTTGTTGTTTTTTTAAACAGACAGTAAATTCTGGAGATTCACCAAAATGCACACCTGGTAATACAGAATTCCTTATAACAGATTATATTGTCATTAGACACACTCTCTAAATTCCTCAGATTTAGGAGGGATAAAACCAGAATTAGATTGAAAATGTCATTCACAATATACAAGTCATGGATTTGTCCCTATCCACAATCTCACAGATTAATTTCCAATCTAGTATTTAGATAGGAAGATTTGATGAAAGCGAAACCAAATAGAACTACTTTCTTAAGTCTCCCTGTATAAAACATGCAAATCTTGGGTTTGAGGCGAAAGGGCAAGATGCATAGCAAAGAGAAAACAAAATGGATCACTGTTTTTCAAGGTCGGAAAGGATAGCAAAAGGCTGGCCAAATCATCTCAAGAAAATCTTTAAAAAAAAAGATCAGAGACCACTGACAGGCACACTAGCAGGTTTTATGTGGGAAAACAACCTTTCCATCTCTCCGTGACAGGATAACAATTCTTTTAGAATAACAAGATTTCCAGTCAGTTTACCATCACGGCTGTTATGATAGCGTTGCATAGATATCTGAGAAAGTGCAGATATCTAAAAAGATTTAGGGAAACATCATTTTCATCTGTTATACTCTGCCACCATAAAGGGCTGACTTTTCCGATCAGATTCAAAAATATAATGGAACGCAGCACAAGTTGACTGCGCATTAGCTGAGATAAACTGTTGGATATTTGATATTCACAGGATATTCATGATATAAGTTGTGAGTTTCAAAGTAGCCTTTTGCAAAGGTGATTATACCCAGCAAGCACAGAACATTTCCTTGACGTTTTTTGAGGTTTCGTATATCTTCGTATCAAATAGACGTTTTAAAACGTACTTACAACGTCAAAGTTGGGACTTAGCATTTACCGCAAAGCACATGTTCTTTTTTTTTTGAAAACGTTTTAAAAACTTCAATCGACGTTACAAAACTTTTTTATCATGTCTCACGTCTTCGTCATTTATAAACGTTCACAAAACGTTTTTATTTAGGCCTCTACGTCGACTTCAACGTTTGCAAAACATTTTCATTTGGTCCGCTTCGTGTTTGTCATAGGTTTCTTTGGTATGAATATTCATGCCTATTTATGAATATTCAAATAAGAAAATATAAGATTCGAAAACAAGAGGAAATAAATAAAATACATCGAAATCTAAAGATTTATGCTGGGTTCAAACTTTCTGTGTTAAAAAATAAACTTACTTACTTATTTTTCAGTTATTCACAATTTCAAATTGTGTTATGAAGATTTATTTTCATATGTTTATAGGCCTAATTAAGGTGTGTATAACTTAATTTTAGTAACCATGTCTTCATGCATTGCATCATTTAATCAATTGGAAATAGGATATAGTATAAGTATAGGTGTTAGGACATTAGGTACAGGTTAGGATAGGATATAAGATTAGGATTAGGGTACATTAATCTCAGATTGTGCCAGCATATCTCATACCTATTTTTAAAAAGATACCCAATAAGAAAAAAAAAAAACTCTTAAAATGTGTTCTAGACGGATTTAAAAGGTTCTCTATACGTTCTGGAACGGGTCATGAGATTTTTTAGACGTTCTTAAAACATTTTTTGAACGTTCTAGACGGTTTTCAAAGGTTTTCTAGACGTCCGCAGAACGTTTTGAATTTTCTCAAAAGGTTTTATTGACGTCTATAACGTCCAAAAGGTTTCTGCAGGTTTTTAAAAATTCCGAATGTTTTTTTAACGTAAAAAAAAACAAACACGTTTATATAACGTCAATTTGAAACGTCTTAAATACGTCGAAAACCTTCCACAACAAGACGTTCTCAAAGCATTTTGACAAAACGGCCAAAAAACGAATTTGGAACGTTTCCAGAACGTTCAGAAAACGTTCAAATGTTAGCTGGGTAGCAATGGACTCGCATACGGCGGGCGTGTACTCGCGCACACAGCGATGGGATAGGAGCGACTACTCTCTCAGCTCGTCGGTCGCACGCTGTGTGTGCGAAGTCCATGGTAACTTCTATTTATAACACAAACCACGTATGTGTGAAAGGCAAACGCATTGAAGCTGCAAAATAGATAGTAGGCCCCCAACTCATCGCTCCAGTGACTTCCTCATAGCTTCAAAACTGACCGGCAACCTTGATTGGTGGCCATATTGAAATTCAAAATGGCTGTCAATTCTGATGATGTATGATTGAGGTGAAATTTGTGGTCTCATCGAAAAAAAAAAATACACTGTAGGAATTGCCACTACTTACAATACTTTTTGTCGCTCGCAAGTCGAAATACTGGGCAAAACCTATAAGATTGGCAGCCATATTGAAATTCAACATGGCCGCCAAGCCTGATGAGTAAATTGAACAAACACTGATGATTTAGATAACTCCTTGCTATCACAAACATAGGTAGAATATCTATTGCCACCACTTTTAATGCTTTTCATCACTCAGTCGAGATATCTATTGAAATTCAAGATGGCCCCTAAACCTGATGATGAATAACCAAAGTAATGACTTTAATGAAATCTGTGTTATCAGAAACATGGTTAATTCACTATCACTATTCTACATTATTTTCATCCTCTTCCTTCAGTCGAGATATGGGACAAAAAGTATCTGTTGTTTAAAATTGTCGGCTGAGAATATCGGATAAACAGTACTTTTCGGCATCAGCATCCACTAATTGACAAAGTTAGCCCCGAAAAGCAATTTTGGCACAAAAATCACGCTGGAATACATATTCCACTGTACTAACCACACTCACTTGTATTTGTAGTGCGGACGTTGACAGATCTTAGAGCAACTGTCTCTGGCTGGGGAAGGCAATCAACCGGAGAAGAAAGATTCAAGATGAAGAAGCTCCTGATGAGAATTGACGAAGGAAATCGTATGTGTGTTATCAACGACGGGGCCAAGCAGTTGTGCGCAGGTCTGCCAGGTCGTGAAGAACACGTGGAAAAAGGTGATTCCGGTGGGCCGCTGGTTGTACTGCGCGAAGCAGTGTCTCCAACCTTCGTGCAAGTGGGAGTGGTCAGCTTTTCACACGACTGCAGGGAGGATTCTCCCCCCACCTGCCGGGAATTTGACTTGTACACTCGTGTGACATACTATGTCGACTGGATCACTAACACTATGAGAGAGCACGAGTAGTTTAAACACAGTGGCGGATTCAGAGGAGGCGCAACCGGCGCACGCCTCCTTCCTATATTTTTCGTTAAAACCCCCAAAAAGAAATTTAAAAAAAGAAATGAAACCCAGAAGTGGCACCACGGATGTTAGTTGCGCCTCCATTTGCAGAATTCCGGGATCCGCCCCTGAAACAAGTCCCATTCTAAGAAGGAGAAAAGATATCCACTCCTTTCTTTCTTTTCTCTCTCTCTCTCTCTCGCTCTCTCTCTGTCTCCTCTGTACATCCTGTTCTCCTCGTGAAATTTTGATGTCTGTCTTTTTTTTTTTTGTTAGTCTTTTTTAAACTTGTCCTCCTTTGTGTTTTATAGCCACTCTCACTTCACATTTTACATTGCCAGTATTGATTAGGACTATATCTTAATATCATGTCTAAATGTATAAATGTGTCTGTGATTGTTATGAATTTATCGGTTACGTGTATGCCTATTATCGAAACAACGAGTACACGAGTAGAGATTAATATTGTATCAATACAGTGCACTCCCGTTGTAAAAGAATACGGTTCTAACGAAATTCTCGTTACAACGACGTAAAAATTCAGATCCTCAAACCACAACCTACTGAGTATATGATTATTTTTACATAATTTTCCTGACTGTGTGGCAGTAACAGAAATTGGATATAACGAAAGAAAAACTGCCGGTCCCGAGTATTACGTTGTAACGGGAGTGCAGTGTACTACATGTACAATATGTCAAAAAAAAATACAACCAGTTCACTGATAACTTCCAGTATGATTAAATTATCTGAATGCTGTTTCAGGGCCTTAATTTTGCAGAAAACCCCCATTCATTTTTGTAAAGTGGTCACACGGAAATGTGGATCGTTATAAATAAGTCATACATTTATGAGTCTGATTCTTCCAAGTTTAGCGCTTGGATGCTCTCCGAACTGCATAATCAATGTCAGTGACTGTGCGAACACAATGGACAGAACTTGGAGGGAAAGGATTCCCGACATGCTCTACAAAAATCCTCATTTCTCTTTGACCACTCAAGTAAAGCGAATTGGGTTTTGTGTAGATTGTGGGTAATAAGTTATAGTTACGCACCCTGAAAGTATATTTGGATTGATTCACTATTTTAAAGTTATTGGTGCGGAGGGTACCGTTGTATTTTTTTTCTAGGATATACGGTATGATTGATTGATTATACACCACACTCTAACGTTTTAATTGTGGAATCTAGCGCTTTTATTATGAACTCTGTGACTGTATCATGATTGTATACTAAGTATAATGATATAGAAAGGGTCTTCCATGGTGGAAAATGTCTGTAACTTCCGAAACCCTAAGTTTTTACATTATTCTTTATTTGAGAATTGTGAACGCTAATAAATTATGTGTTAAGGGCATTTCTTTTCAGTGTATCTACTGGTACATGTATTCTTTCCGAACACTTCTACCCAAAGACTATACTGAACAAAGTTTAAGCTATTAGTCGGGAAATACATTATTTTGCATGAGGTAAACTCATATTTCTGCTTCAAATGTATTGCGCTCATTTTTATGTATGTACATGTATGTAAACAGGTTATTTGTTTTTGTTTTTGTGCTTATTGCTACACTTAATGTCAAATAAAGCGTTCCGACACTCCAAGACTGTTTACAGTCAACTGATATAGATGAAGGTATCATGCCTTTCCTGTCACAATTGTTCTGCGACATAGATCAATTAAGACAAAGTGCATCCCGTAAAGTCAGAGGTATAAACTATAAAATCAAGTGCTACAAGATCAGCCCACAAAGAATCTTTTCCACAAGCTTCTTCTTCCTCTCTGGTTTTTGTGGCTCTTTCTTTCACGTCATCACTCAAAATGTTGTCGAGGATATAGGAACAATATTTTTCTCGTGTTTTTATTTATCTTGATACTAGATTTAGGTGATAAATCGGACGTCAAATTTGCTGAAAACCGAACACAGGAGTTATGGCAAAACACCAGAGAGAAGCATACTTGCGCGTAATCTTAAGAAACGGAAAGTGGCTAATATACTGCAGTGAAAGAAAAACTGCACATTCTGGAGATGCATGCATTTACAGAAGAATTAACTGCATACGATCAATGAAGAGAAGTATGAAAGTATGAAATGAAGTATGAAAGGGAAAGAGTTGAAATTACATTGGACTTCCGTTATAACGAAGTCCTCAAGACCGGTACTTTTCTCTTATTATGTCAAAAAATTCGTTATGACCAAGCAAATGAGAATTAACATAGAGAAAATAATGTTGCGGCCTGAATTTTTACTTCGTGGTAACCGGAATTTCGTTATAACCGTGTTCGTTAACTGGAGTGCACTGTATTTATAAAAGGAGTATGAATGTTTGTTGTTTATGAGACACAAGATTCCAGATAATTTTCCTTTCTCACACACATATATACGCGCGTACACACACAAACACATATAAACACAAAATGCAAACCTTATTAGATATATCACGACCTCTGTCAAACTGACACTCGACAAGAAATCGAAAATAAGACACGTGATTGGAACAGGTTTTCTACAGGATTTGAGTGGATCAGGGTTCATTATTTTCTACCGGACAATATATATGATATATATATATATATATATTCATATTTATATTCATTTATTTTTAAATATAATATATTCATATAATATATATATGATATATATATATATATATATATATATATATATATATATACATATTTATATATATATATATATATATATATATATATATATAACTTTATATATATATATATATAACTTTATATGCAAGGTACGAAATCATTTGTCAGATCACCAAGGCAATAATTATACACACGTTAATTCCACGACAACATTTTTTTCATAAGATCATTATGTTCTTTTTTGCTTTAATACTGTCATTTACGTTAATCTACAGCCACGGAAATCCACATACACATTATGTAGAACATTGTACAATAGGAACAACAAAAATCCTTCGTGTGATACCAGTATGTCTACAACGCATGCGTGTGATACCATGATTATACATTCATGGTTTTCACATTCTTAATTTTATGTATCTATACTACCAATCATCACTTATACCAGAAGAGCTGTTTGATAAGTTTGTGAAAGTGAAAGTCAAGCGCTCTCTTCTCGAATGCAAAGCACAGACCCGACCTATTTTTTATTTTAAAAAAATTGCACGAGTGTTTATCAATATTTTGTCCTCGCAAACTATTCAATTATTGAGGGAGGGGTGTGGAAACCTCTTTGGAATCATTATTCATAAAAAGTAAAACAAACTATATCCGACAGCATTCAACACTAATCGAGGTTCAAAAACTGTCGTTCAATAACACTGTCCCTGTTGGAAAGAACACAGTGTCTCACAATGTGAAACACAATGTGAACATAGCGTGAAATATCTTCACACTGTTAGATTCGAGCGTTTTAACAGTGTGAACACATTGTGAATCATCAGTTTACAGTTTAAAAGAAAATTGTACTATGTGAATTTCCCTATAAAAACCCTCAGCACAGTGTGAACATACTGTGAAACGCTGTATTATTTCCAGTAGGGTAAATTCACGTAATCAGCTACTAATGGCTGTACTATAATGATTGGTGCTCTTTATTTGTTTGTCGTCCAAAAAAAAAAAAATAAATAGATAAAGTTGATTTTCCATTTGGTACATTAAAGCAATCAAGAAGTGTGATAGTTTGCCTACAGTTTTTTGTCCTTTTTTTGTAATAAGGGTATACAAAAATACGATTTCGGCAGACGATTATCGATAAAAGCAATTTCGAGCAGTCTTCGGCATAAACACTACCACCTCAATTTTACTAGTCTGTGGCAATGAACCAGATTTCGTTGTGTCGAAAAAATATGGTGAAGGGAGAGTCGTAGCCTGCAGTGTAGTAGTATGACGTCACAAAAGTGCGATTGTCGGCTCGAAGATCTTCACCAAGTTGCGCGGCGTTTTCCAGCCAGTCCTTTTCATAGGCGCGACCAGAGAAGGAGCTGGGAGGGAACAGCAGACATGGAGAGAGTTTTTCAAATGCTGTCTTTAGAGTTTAAATTGAAAGAATGCCGACCTCAACGTTCTAACGTTCTACTTCTACAACTAAGGGTAAAAGAACCCGCGGAGGGTAGGGGCGGGGATGGAGGTGAGGGTGTGGAAGATGTGCCCTCCCCCCCCCCCCCCCATTTCCTACAAGCCTAGAAATATTCGTTTAAATGTTAAACTTTCCCTTTTTTTAATTCGTGCTCACACATGGCAAAAATGACACTTTGCTTTGTTTCATACCGCATTCCTCCCGGTCATGCCCCCCCCCCCCCCCCACATGTCTAATGGGGCACATCATATAACGATGTTGTTAAATCCTTCCAAGAAGTGATACATTCTTTGTAAGATAGGGTGGTTATCCCGTGCTCGTGTGCCTAACAAAGGAGACAAAACACATTATGGAAATATCTGCCTCTGTTTCAAGATTTCAGAATGTGATCTTTAAGTTCGAGAACAATCTCCATGGGGCGCCAAGTGTCGCACGGTCCATGACTGATTTTGTAACGAAATCAGCCTTGCGACACTTTGCGTTCCATAGAGCTTATCATTCTCGAAGTTGGCTTTAAATCCTCGATGTGAAGGATCACTATCTAAACGTAACTATAAGGTTGAAGCGACAATGAAAAAATTTGAAAACTAATCATGCGTTCTTTTTCCTGACACTGCAATATGTTATGAGGCTTTTAAGATGGCATAGGGGTAAAGGCGGAAAAAATTATAATTTTCTGCCCCTTCCGTTCTCCACTCCTCTCTCTTGCCACAGTTTCACCGAGAGCACAAAGTCGAAGACGATAAACGTGTTCTGAAGTGTTTATGTAAAGTAAAAAGGCCATAGAACTACACAGATGTCCTTTTGCAAGACACCTTTGCAACCTTACTAAACATTAGACAAATTACAGTATCTGTATACAAGATCGGCAAATTTCGATATTGATATTACCAATTCCTTATGTCGCAATGAATACATTCTTGATTTAAGATTGCATTGCGTATTTCTCACTGCAGTTGAACAAATAAGATGGAGATTTCTAAGATCCTTTTGTAGCAGAAAATGTTTGAAATCTTTATCATTATGACGAGTTGAGGTAGAGATAATCATTTTTATAATAAAAATAGATTCTAATTGAGTGATTTAGGAAGATTTGCAAATGTAATGAGAGCTGGTATAACATGTGTATAGCAAACAACAAACAGAATTCGTTGTCGATGGGTTAATTAAAAGAGGCTTAGGAACATTCAAACACACACACACACACACACACACACACACACACACATCAGGAATCTCGGTCAGGAATCTCGACGGATCACGGTCCGCACGGATCTGCCCCCTGCCCTCAAAGCCAGGAGAAGCTTTCTCGCGAAAACGGCCTACGACCTCAGAAAGCAAAAAAACGCTTCTACCAAGATATACCTAGCTGGCACAGAAGTACTCCTTAAATGGAAAGAAAAAGGCTCTGCGACTTGGAATCTGTACCGTGACTGAAACTGAAAACCGCGAGTCTCATGCGATCTTCAGCTCCTATGTGCGCCTTTAAGTTAAAATACCTCTTGCGACTTGATTGGTAAGCTTTAGTACCCATCAAACACTGTCAAAGCTCTTATCAGTTACATTAGTGTTTCTTTCTTCCAAAGTACCCGTTATTACCCATTATTATTGTTATCACCTCTGAGTTACAATTCCGAATCCTTTTGCCAACTACGTAAATTTATTCTCACTGATATAGCACCACTCGCAAATTTCAAATAGCTACCACGAGTTGTGTTCGTTCCTTTTCCTTCTTTTTTGTGTCATGTTATTCAAACATTATGTCATGTTATTCAAACAAAGCACTCAACAATTATACTAAGTGTATGAGGCCGATGCAGCGGCTCACACAGTCAATTATTCATTTTGGTTGAATTGATTTTAAATATAAACAGTGCGCTCATTATACGTTTATGGGATTGAATGGCAATGATTGAACTCGGAAGTTTACTGCCCAACAGATTTGGTATATATATTGATTGGAAGTAAGCGTCTTCCTCTACATTTTCTTTCTTTCTTCTACATCTGCTCTAATATTTGGCAAATGGAAAATAGTTTTTCTCGTAATCTTAGACTACCATATCCAGCACGAGATGGCTTGCACTATGCTATACGACTGGAACTTAACCTCTGACTTCATAACAAAAGTAATGATCTAATTTACTGTTCAACAGATTTGGTCTGTTTACTGGTAGGAAGAATGTTTCTTAATTCCTCTATTTTTTCCCATTATGTCCCAATACTCGGCTATTGGAAAAAAACATGTAAAATGTGATATGCTTTTTATCGCAATCTGTGATCCGACATGAAATAGTCTGTACTGTGTTATGACTGAAACTATTATAACCTTTTGTCTTTTTTCTTCACAATTCCATGAAAATGATAACAAAATTATAATTTACACGTAATGCGAAAAGAAGTAAATCGCAATAATGTCTGTACTTTGATTGCAAAGGGATTTTTCAAGGGTGAGGGAGGGAGGGGTGGCTGCGGGTATTTTACATCTGGAGAAAACGGTCTAAAGAAGACATGTATGTAAGTAATTTTTTATTGATTATGTATCTTTCTGTGTGCTTTAAGTACGCACACGACACAGCGATTGATTTTCATTTCAACTTAGATTTTGTTATGTGCTCAGCAGTGTTTGCATTTTGCCTTGACATGCATTCCATGTACGCAACATCAAAATCTGTCTTACCTGGATATATTAATTTGATTTTTCACAATTGTGCCAAGTGCATACTTATGAACGTACGTATAACCACTCGTATGTTTAGATTTGAACTGAGAACTGTATTACCATATCCACTATGTAAAGAACCAGTACTCGGTATACCTTTTTACATTGTTCTATGCACGCTCACTGTGCTTTCTCTCCTGGCGAAATTCACAAAAATTTACATAACAGTGTTAATGAACTTCCTATTGTGTATGCAAAAATGTGTTATGCCGGTGCTCTCGACCGCTATCAATTTGTCATCAGCTTTGAGCAATCTGTCATCCTTGTGTATCCAAAAATGCATTATTCCGGTGTTTTTGACCTCGCAAATCAATTCACTACCTGTTCTCAGCTATTTGTTATTGTACATGCAAAGACGTGTTACCACGGTACTTCCGACTCCTCTCAGTGATTTGTTATCAATGTTTATGCAAAAATGTGTCATCCCGGTGCTTCTGACTCCTCTACGTAATTTGCCTCCTACCCTCTGCAAACTGTTATCATTGTGTAGGCATAAATGTGTCACTATGGTGTTTTTGTTCACCCCCAATTATTTGTTGCCTGTTTGCTCTGGCATTCGCTTCTCTGAACTCTTCAGTGCAATTCTGGCCTCATATAGCCTAGCAACAACCTCATTCCCTACTTACTATACTGGTGCAGTTACCTTTGAATTTTTGGCATGCATTGTTTTATGTATGGCCATTGGACATTCTTTTCCCATATATTATCAGGGTGAATGTTCTCCCACTTGTCTCCCTATAAAACCAAGCAGCAGATGTGTTTTTAAGAAGTTATTTCCTGTTTACAGCCTGTCTTCATGGATAATTCACCTGCCTTGTATCAGTCACAATGATGAATTCAAATACTACTGTAAACTCGAATGCCGCATCAGTTGCCACCCTTTATCCTCAGTCATTTGCTGATATGACACCAGTAATTTCAGTAGACAGCGAAGAGGGTGAGGATTCCGACATCGTCACTTTCTTAAATATGCAAACTCCTGAATTAAGACTGGATTTTGACTGTAGCGATACAGCAGTCCAAAATGTATTCACTCACTACCACACAGAGGATGAGCTTACTTTACTCACTCATACCGACGCAAATCAACTGTTTATTTCACATTTTAATATCAGAAGCTTAAATAAAAACTTTGATCAATTTCTTTCTTTTGTGAGTATATTAAAATCCAAATATAATATTATCGGGCTCAGTGAAACTTGGTTGAAGGAGACATCACCCTCTTCGCTGCTTACTATAGACGGTTTTAAACTCACAACAAATAATAGAACATGGAAGAAAGGTGGGGGAGTCGGATTTTATGTGTCACAGAATTTAGACTGTGTCTTCTTAGAAAAATACAGCGTGATGTCAGATACATTTGAGAGTGTATTTATCGAGGTCAAAACTTCAGACAAAGGTAATATTATAATTGGGGAGATTTATCGACCCCCAAGCTCAAACCCTGCTGAATTTTTAGAGTTATTCTGCGGCCTTATCTCGAACACTTACTTTGACAGTAAGACATGTTTTGTCATGGGTGATTTTAATCTCAATCTCCTTAATTACAGTGATAATCCCTTATGCGCAGATTTTCTTAATCTCATGTTGTCGAAATCATTTATTCCCCTTATAAGGAAACCGACTCGAATAACTGATGATGTATCTACTCTTATTGACAACATTTTTGTAAATGATTCATTTTCTGACATTACATCTGGCATAATAGTTTCTGACGTTACTGATCATTTCCCAATTTACGCCCTTGTGTCCAGTTTTATGACTGCTAATGCTTCTCACACCCATAACCCAGGTATTAGTGTAATGTCGGAATCCAACCTTAATAAATTAAGTTCAGAGGATTGGTCCACCGTATACAGTCAAAGCGACATTGATTTAGCCTTTGAAAATTTTATGAATATTTTGATTGCTAATTATGATTCTTGTGTTCCTCTCCGAAGACCTCACCATTCTAATTATAAAAAAGTACCACGACAACCATGGGTTACAAAATCTCTTCTCAGGTCCATTAACCGCAAGAATAAATTTTTTCATAAGTATCGTAAAGATCCATCCCCTTTAAACAAATTAAGATATGTTCGTTATCGGAATATATTGACATCCATAATATGTATAGCCAAGTGAAATTATTTTTCCCGACAGTTTGTTAAATATAAATCTGATGTGAAGAGTACGTGGAAGGTGATTAATGAGGCGCTAAAACATAAAAACAATACTGATCCTTGCAACTGATTGACAAATTGCCCTACATCGACGTAAATAAGCACTGAATTGATCAGTGTTTTAGTAGTAGCCATGATAAAAAATCATGGGCGTACATACTCGAGCAGGATTCGAACCTACGACCTCCTGATCACCGGACAGGCGTCATCTCCACTAGACCACCGAGCTTTCGCCCGAAAGCAAGTGTTGGTTCTAATCCTTATAGCATGCAGCGGGTACTGCTTTGTTATTCAAATTCATGAATTTCTTCCGTCGAGATGTTTTCATTGCAACTGATTGACAAATTGCCCTACATCGACGTAAATAAGCACTGAATTGATCAGTGTTTTAGTAGTAGCCATGATAAAAAATCATGGGCGTACATACTCGAGCAGGATTCGAACCTACGACCTCCTGATCACCGGACAGGCGTCATCTCCACTAGACCACCGAGCTTTCGCCCGAAAGCAAGTGTTGGTTCTAATCCTTATAGCATGCAGCGGGTACTGCTTTGTTATTCAAATTCATGAATTTCTTCCGTCGAGATGTTTTCATTGCAACTGATTGACAAATTGCCCTACATCGACGTAAATAAGCACTGAATTGATCAGTGTTTTAGTAGTAGCCATGATAAAAAATCATGGGCGTACATACTCGAGCAGGATTCGAACCTACGACCTCCTGATCACCGGACAGGCGTCATCTCCACTAGACCACCGAGCTTTCGCCCGAAAGCAAGTGTTGGTTCTAATCCTTATAGCATGCAGCGGGTACTGCTTTGTTATTCAAATTCATGAATTTCTCCCGTCGAGATGTTTTCATTGCAACTGATTGACAAATTGCCCTACATCGACGTCGATGTAGGGCAATTTGTCAATCAGTTGCAATGAAAACATCTCGACGGAAGAAATTCATGAATTTGAATACTGATCCTCCTAAATATATTTCAGTGGACGGCCGCCAGATTAACGACCCGGTCAATATGGCGGAATCTTTCAATGATTATTTTGCAACTCTTGGTCCACATCTTGCCAGTAAAATCCCGAAATCATCAACTGAATTTTATAGATACTTAGGTAATAGGAATTCTCAATCAATATTTTTTGAACCTATTGCTGAAGAAGAAATTATAGATATTATTAAGAATTTGAACGATAAAAAAAGTTCAGGATATGATGGAATTACAAATTTTCTTTTAAAAAATGTTTTAAACGAAATCATTACTCCTCTTACATACATTTTCAATCAATCCTTATTTAATGGCAAAGTCCCCAATAAGATGAAGGTCGCAAAAGTTGTCCCTATCTTTAAGAAGGGACAGAAAGATTTGGTGAATAATTACCGACCAATTTCTTTGTTGACTTCAATCTCTAAAATTCTCGAAAGGGTGGTTTACACACGATTATTAAAATTTCTCACAAATCATAACATTCTGTCGGATTCTCAGTTTGGTTTTAGAAAACATTACAACACAACCCATGCTTTACTTACTTTTATAGACAAGGTAGCTCATGCTATAGATAGTTTTGAACATACAATTGGAGTTTTTCTTGATTTTTCTAAAGCTTTCGACACGATAGATCATGAAATCTTGTTTTATAAATTGTGTCACTATGGAATCCGCGGTACCCCCTTAGAATGGTTTAAGAGTTATTTAACAGAAAGAAAGCAATTTGTTAATATCAATAGCCATGATTCGCAATTAAAGCCTATTTCATGTGGAGTCTCGCAGGGCTCCCTCTTGGGCCCTCTTTTATTTATAGTATACATAAACGATCTTCCAAAATCATCGCAAATTTTGTCATTCATTTGTTTCGCCGATGACACAAGCTTGTTTTTTTCACATCGAGACCCTAATGCATTAATAAATATGATGAATACTGAGCTCAGGTCCGTGCAATCCTGGATTTATGCGAACAAATTGTCCTTGAACATAGAAAAAAAAACTCATTATATGGTATTTAGTAATTCTTTGAATGTTGTTCCATATGATATCAAAATAAATGATTTATGTTTATAAAGCAGGTTAATAACACAAAGTTTTTAGGGCTTTGGATTGACCAAGAATTATCCTGGAAAACTCACGTTAATTTTGTAAGTAAAATTTTGTCTAGAAATATTGGGATTTTGAATAAGCTAAAACATTTTTTTCCTGTTCATATTTTGCAGAGTATATATTCTTGTTTAATATCTCCACACTTCAATTATGGAATTTTGGCGTGGGGAAATGCAATTCACTCATTACTAGATTCCCTTCTCCGTATTCAAAAGCGTGCAATAAGAATCATAAACCACGCCGGATATTTTGCCCATACCAATTGTTTTTTCCATCAAAACAGAATTCTGAAAATTTCAGACTTATTTTATTATAATCTCGGAATTTTCATGTATAAACTAACAACTAATGAATTACCATCTGTTTTTATCCACATGTTCAAAAGGAATCGTTCTATCCACTGTTATCCCACTCGCCAGAGTGACGCCTATCACCTTCCCCGTACTCGCACTATTTTTGCAAAGAAGACAATTATATTTACTGGACCCAGATATTGGAATGATCTCCCTCTAGATATCACTTCTTCCTTATCTTTATTCACCTTCAAACGCAAATTAAAACAGTTATTACTTAGTGGATACACACTACCAAGCCGTTAGCAACCTTTTTATGCTCCCAGTCTTTTGTCCTTGTCCGCAGCACCAAGTTACTTAAGTTATTTCATGGTACCGATACATCTTTTAATAATACAGCATTTTTGTTATTCAAACACTACGAGATTTGTATGCAGTCTGGTTTGTGCGATATCTATGTGGTTCATTAGTTTATTACTCATCTATTTTTTTGTACTGGTGTAATTTTAGTTGGTCAAGACAAACATATCCGTTCTCCGTGTAAAATTATATGCCTATGAACTCGGGAACCTACAGTTTTACAAGCTTTAAAGCTTTTATGTAGGCCCCATCATATTTCTTATACTTACTAGTGACATTTTCATACGATGTGACCATGTACATTTGTGTCAAGTATATTTTCTTTTTCTTTTTCTTCTACAATCAAAAGACATGATTGTATATATTTTGTACTCTTGTTTTGTTGTCAATAATTTTGTAATGTCATCATTGAGAAAATGGAAATATGAAATAAATTTGAACTGAACATGCACACACACGTGTGCGTACGCGCAAACATATACATTGTACATACAGGCACACACCCACACATAGAAAAATAGCAAGAAGTGACAGGGGCAAACATGATTTCCCATGCACACATACACAAATAACAGAAAACCAAAGAAAAACGGCACATATTCAACTTGGCGTCACACTTCCACGCAAGAGAATAAACTCAAGTAATATCCATACACACGGAATAAGAATAAAACAAGTATAGAGAATATCATAGGAAATTATGAGCATCGCAGTTGTACATAATAAAATATACCCACCGTACGTAGACACGTTGCTGGGGAAACTCCTCTATAAAGACGTTCTCATCCGTTGGCTGAGGAGCGTTGGACTGGATGTCATTTGGGACGAAGAAGTAAATGGTAAAATTGGACTCGCATGCTGGTCCCTGTCCTGGGATCACCCGGGTGGCTACTGGGACTGTCATGGGGATTTTCATTCCTGTTTCAAAAATATTTGAAGCAAAGCAGTTTGAGAAAGCTTTGGTCTGGCTGATTTCGAATATGAAAGGCAGTAATGCGGCTGAGTGGATGTCACCGTAGACCCTCATTCCTGATACACACTTAGATGCGAGTCCATCGGTGGAGTTATGCCCTTCAGAAGGTTAAAGGGATGGTATAGTATTGGTGGAGATGAGGTTTGGGCTTTTAACTTTTTGCGAGATACCAAGAAACCACTTATGAATAGTACAGAGCATACCATTCTAGGAGGAATTCAGAATTTATTTGATAAAAATAGGTTTTGGAACTATAATTGCTGAGACATCCAAAAACAAGTTCTCTTCTCCCTACTCGCCTTTTTCCTGTCCTCATGTCTTTTTCTGTTTCTTCTTTCAAAACTATTCCTCTTTTTCCTTCACTGTGTTTTTTTTTTCTATCTCTATTTTTCTCTTTACAAGAGAGGTTACTTGTTTTTGTTTGTCCGTTTGTTTTTTTGTTTGTTTGTATAGGTCTGTATGTGTTGTGAACCTTTTATATTATATCTAGTAATTTGCTTCTTTGATGTCATTTAGTCTTTTTGTCTACGAGGAGACTGCAAAATACAAGCTTAGCTTTTTAGCATGTCTCCTCCATTTCCGGCAACTTTAGTTTTAAATTTCATTTGCTTTTGTGATGCGTATAGTATTGTTAACTTCACGTACTTTTCTTTGTTGCTACATTGTATTGATGTTGTGTTATTTTGTGTATGAAAATGTTTTACATTGTTGGAAATGAAATAAACGAAATGAAATGAAATGAAATAAAATGATGTTAAAAAAGGCCATTGTAATAAAAGGTGCGTCCCATTTTATATTACGATCGCTCTGTTTTTGATATCTCAGCCATTTCAAAACTAATTTTCATAAAATAAACATTGAATTCCTCTTCGAAGTATATGCTCTTTCATATGTCAAAAGAAGTTTTTCATTATTTTACCTATATAAAAATGATAGTAAAGAGAAGTTAGGTCTCAACCAACACTATACGATCCCTTTAATCGTGTTTAAAGGCACTTTATCCGCATCATGCATTGCTTACTATCTTGTGTTCCTCGAAAAGGGACTGAAGGCCGCCGGCCATGTGTTTGCTTGCTTGTAACCATGAAATTGCTTTGTAGGGGCCATGTAAAATAAGTCATCAAACTCAAACACAACGATCGAAGGATTTTTTTTTTTTTAGATCGAAAGGTAAGTTTCTTGCATGTAACGAAGAGCGATGAAACACATGTCCCTTTGACAAGGCTCAGCATCACCACAAGGATGGACGGCGACTTCTAAAAAGGAAATCTTCAAGAACCAAAGCTTTTGAAATATGGGACGGTCCTCAGCTGACTGTCTCGTCAAAAACCCACGAAATGACCTGCTTCGTTGTTCCCCTGGATGTAGTCGAAGTCACGATGGAACCCCTCTGACACGGCCTTGTCGTACTTCAATCCAAGGACCTGAGTACCCACCCAGTTGGCCGCCTCGTAACGACGTTCCTCGTACTTCTGCGGGTGAAGGGATGTTTGTGTGAGCGGTATGATAACTAATGACATAAAATGGGCTTTAGAATTTCTGTAACCTGATTGGTCAATTATCATGCATCGATATTTTTCTTCTAATCTGCACTGAGCCGTGCGTCCGTTAAAATCCGAACGCATACCATCATGCGCCCGGTAAAATCCAAATGCACGGCTCAAGCCTTGTATAGTGTTGTAGGTGTAACGGACTCATGATAGGGAAAAAGGTTGAATTTCATTAATTAACGGGCCCATTTTAGAACATGCATGATGCACAGGCCTATTTCGTGGATCGGTGAGGATCGGATGCTCTCTAAAATGCGCTTCATGGGTTTAAACAGTTCCAAAGTTAAACCCGCGCATCCAATTCTCACTGATCCACTCTATCCTGTGCATCATAAGGCATGAAAATTACATCGTTTGTTCTATTCGTTTCTGCATCTCACATTGCAACGAAGTGCAAATGGTTATGAGGCATTATACCGGTATTAGTCAAGGCGCTAATTCCTGTAAGAGGCTTAATCAAGGAGTTCGTTCAACCCACCCCGCAGAAAAGGTTTGACCAGACAGGGTGGTAGATGGGACCTCCATGAACATCCCCAGGTAGTATGTGATTCCAAATTGTGGTGTCAGTAGAATTTTACTGGCTACTTTTCATCATTATTTGTTGGAACAAACGTAAAAGGGTCTGCGCACGCCAAGACTATTACACGTACCACTAGCACTGCTACAGGCACCAGTGCCAGTGCTGCATCTAGTAGTCTTAGCGCACACATACTTTTTCTTCGACAAACAAGGGTTTTGCCTGCAAAGTATCTTTTCACGCCAAGCTGGGGTCGGTGTAGTGTAGTTTCTAGCCGTTTTTATTTCGTCTTTATTTCTCCGAGTTGAAGCAAGCCGAGTGAGAGCACATACCCAGCGATTGCGACGCCCGAATTGCAATCACTGGGTATGTGCCCTCACTCGGCTTAGCGCAATACTGCGGGCTTCTGCACAATACACAAGCTGCGACTCAGAGAAATAAAGACGAAATAAAAACGACTAGAAATTAAGACTAGGGTCGGTGACGTTTGTCGTTATTGGGGCACTGAAAATGACAAACATATCACAGTTTTTGCATTAATTCATAAAGAATTCTTCAAAACTGCATAAAACTCTATATGTACACGTTGCTAAAGATGTCAGCAATACAGTGGGATTCATTGTAAGTTATGATATTGTACATGGTTACCATGGTAACCGGATGCCTACAGGTGATTGGTAACCCCCAAATGTCTCCTACTGCTGCAAACTTTGATTTTTTTTTTTAATTTTATAGATACAATAAAAAAAAAACTTTTTATTAATCATTGTTAAAAAAAAGTTTTCTTCTGTTGCCAAAGCAACCAGTATCATCCAATCAGGGTTCAGCTGTCAATAACTCAAAAACTAAAGCCCATAATTTCAAAAAGCTCAATAAGCATGTCCTTCCTTCTGCATTGCGTACCAATTATGTGAAGAATATAATTGAAGCATTCTCAAGTTACAGAAAAATTTGTAATCAAAGGCATAATAAACGGCCATTGAAAGAAAGATATCATTTTCGAATAGTAGAATGCATGAAAAAGTTGCATCCGTCGTACTTTCAACACAAATTTGACTTCAAAGTATATAGGCAAATGTAGTTTTTAGTAGTGTATGGACACAAATTTCCCGTAAAAATATAGGTGAATACAGAGAGCAAAGCCAATTACATTCTAATGTTAGCTCTTTTGAGTATTTACAGAGCGATGGTTATTCAAAACAATCCTGGAAAAGAGCAGAGGAAAGCAATAACTGTTCATGCTCGTAAAGGAAGTTCAATTCAAGAATGCAGATAAATTCCTTTCTAAAGAAGGAATATACACGTGCCCTGGATTATCCATCAAACACGTGTTCGTTAGATTTTGTAAAAAAAAAAATAGAATAAAATGAAAAATCATGATATGTATATTTGTATCAAAACGTGCAGTAATGAATTAATGCTTGGGAGAGAATGAGGGAAAACTCTTGGGCGTCTTTTCCCTTTTATCCAGGCTAATTTTACAGTGTTGAGGTAGGTACTTTAAGATCCGATCTAATGGGTGATGTGCACACAAGGCAAAAGAAACAAACCTGTCTAAATTCCAGATATTTGGGGGGTTACCAATCACCTGTAGGCATCCGGTTATCATGGTAACAATGCACAATATCATTATAACTTACAATGAATCCCACTGTATTGCTGACATCTCTAGCAACGTGCACATGTATAGTTTTATGCAGTTTTGATGAATTCTTCATGAAATAAATGCAAAAACTGTGATAAGTTTGTCATTTTCAGTGCCCTAATAGCGACAAGCGTCACCGACCCTAGTCTTAATTTCTAGCCGTTTTTATATCGTCTTTATTTGTCTGAGTTGCAGCTTGTGTCTTGTGCAGAAGCCCGCTGTATTGCGCTAAGCCGAGTGAGGGCACATACCCAGTGATTGCCACAAAAAAACGATTCTGGCGTCGCAATCACTGGGTATGCGCTCTCACTCGACTTGCTTTAACTCGGAGAAATAAAGATGAAATAAAAGCGTCTAGAAACTACACTACACCGACCGCAGCTTGGCGTGAAAAGTTAGTTTACAGGCAAAAACCCTTGTTTGTCGCCTAAACAGTCTGTATGCGCTAAGACTACTACAAGCACCACTAGCATTGGCGCCTGTAGCAGTGGTAGTGGTACGTGTAGTAGTCTTAGCGTGCGCAGACGCTTTCTCGAAGAATAAGGTCTTGTCGCAACTAAAATGGCCTGTAAAATTTTATTGATACCACAATTTGGAATCACATACTACCTAGGGGTGTTCCAGAGGGTCAGGTCGACCACCCCATGCAGTCAAACCTTTTCTGCGGGGTGGGTTGAACGAAGTCATTTTTTCTGGGTCCCTGCGCCGTGACTATATAGGGATATTTCCTCATATCTGTATGCGAAGAACAAGTTTGTCATTCAAACTGATTACCTTTCCAACGTATTCCTCCTGAAATGTGGGGCAGTCAGGACCCTTGCACAAATCCTGTCCCTGGTTTCCGTTCCAGCTCGGCAAACAGCATAGTGTTGACAGAATAAGAACGATCGCAAACGCAACAGAGAGAAACGTCTTCATTTTTGTGATTCAGTCTCTGCGTTGCGAAAGAGAACATTATAGCAAATAAGGTCCTATATTTTTTATTTATTTTATTGAAAGGTTTATTTATTCATATCACATCTCGTATAGCGCAAGGGCTAAATTGCGTGTAATATAACATAAGTCATTAATGTACATACAAATTCAAACATTCAGACAATTACAGAATAAAGCATTTACACGTGTAATAGAAATGAGTGGGAAAATATCATAATTACACAAATCAATAGGTTGAGCATTATGCAAGATAAGAACATATTCCGCATTTGTCAAAACAAAAAAACTACACAAAAAATACTGTGGCGACTGATTTGCCTCTACTCCAATAAAACTACAAAACATCGTACACAAAACGTCATGTTTACATGACTGATAAATAAAAGGTATTTTAAAATGTGATTGCACAACTCCCAATATATTTAAATCACTGTTCTTAAATTTCATACCAAAATTTCATTCTAATGGCTGAATTATCACATATGACTTATATACCCTAGCACTCTCAACCGACCCCTACAAAGCCCCGTGACCCACATTCTTCTTTAAACATCATCAAAATAACAACATCAAATTCGCAGAAAAATTCGTCTAACTGTCCAAAAATATGGATAAAAAATTTCATATTTCTCCATTCAGAATTTGCAGAAATATGGGGAAAATATAACGTTGTGAGAGTGATTCTCAACGTAAGTATCAATACGGAAGAGATGTGGAGTAGAGATACAAGAGAGATAGGGGAGAAGGAGAGATAAAGATAGGAATAAGTAGATATGTGTATACAATACATATTCCAAATGAGCAAAGAATCAGTTTGCAGAGTGTGCATAATAATCAAAATGAAACGGGGCTTGGAAGAAGAATCACTTCCTACAGTGTCAATGCTAATGCATGTTCAAGTGGACAATAATTTACTCTTTACCATCAAGTATGAACAAAGCAATATACCTAGGATTGTAAAAGTAACATGACAGTCGGACACAGATTAAACAAGTAATAGACCTCTTACATGTTTTCAAACATTAGTGATGGTGGTCGCTACCATTATGCAAATTAGATGATTTGATGACGTCATCGCCTCCTGTTTTTCCTTTATTGCACACATAATATATGTTATATATTTCAAAAATAGTTTGCTCAATAATTTAGCATCAACACGTGATACTAATGTGAGAACCAAGACAATTGTCATTTGTGTGTGTGTGTGTAAATGTTATGGTTTGATATGGAAATAAATGAATGAATGAGTAACAAAAGACATTGCATGAAAACATATACAAGTTATGCTCAGTCAACAGGAAAGTGCATTCTCATAACTCTTGTTAATGCCTTTGTTTCTAACTTGTAAGTTCTTAATGTGTGCAGATACCCTTAATCCACATAATCCACATAATTTACACAAGTTTATAATCAGTTTGATATAAAAAGCCCCGTATTCGCTTAGGTGCCTACAAAACACAATGAAAATCAGAATTCACACTTTCACTATTGTAGTGGTTTTTTTTTTTGTAATGATTTTCAACCATGACCTCAGTTGTGTACTGTTTGCAAGGGAAAAACAATCCTTTTGTAAGCAATGTTGTTCCGATTTGCATCTGTTCCTCTTTAGGCCGTACTTTTATGTTTGCATAATCATATTTAAAGAGTGTCACTATCGACTGCTATTTTTCCCACCCTGCAAAGCATTTACGCAATGAGGGAAAATTGATAGTAAAAATCATTTCAAAGATCAATATGTTTCGAAATTTCACGTCTTGTATACTTATTAACATAATTCATGCATAAAATACCTAAGTTGATTAAATAATATGGAAACAACTTAAGCAACTGAAAAGTGTTGTTGTGAGAATGTTGTCTTATTCTATTAGCTTTTTGGATATTTAGTTCAAAGCGATTTAAGACATTGTCATATAATTGCTTTTTGTTTTCTTCTGATTATCTATGTGTAGATTCCGATGTGCATATTATGCAAATAACAGGTCGTTTGCATAGACACAGTTTGTCACTTTAGATGGATCATTTGCTTTTGACCCAAGGAACATCCATCCCAGGTTCAAACCAGGTTCAAACTTTGTAATACAAGATCCAGTACTTAATAGATTAGAAATTCTTTCAAAAATGCAGATTTTTGCACAACTTGCATAATTATATGCAAATTTTAAGTTTATTTATACAGGTATGAAATCATTATTTTGCAGGAATGTTTCCACTTACTGTATAGAATACTTCTACCAAATTAGGTACTTCTGCTGGATGCACATATATTTTGGAATAATTTTTATGTGTATTTCTGCATAAATAATGCAAATTAAGGCTTATTTGCATAGATACAGATTGTCTCTTTAGATGAAAACTTTCCATTTGCCCTAGGGAACATCTGTGCCAAGTAGGACATTTGTACTAAAAATGCAGCGTTTACCCCCTTAGCAAGTCTACTATCGAGAGAATTCCAGCTGGCACTGATTGTGGTATTTTATTGGTTGAATGATTTATTAAAACTGGTTTTGTTAATTGTAATTTTTTGGTGCTGGTGTTGTTGTTGTTGAAAAATAGATGGATTTTTTTATGAGGTCAACCATGATGGGGTGACTATTAAAGTCCTTTCATGATTAGATTCGGAACCTGGTGAGGGTGTGAGGAAGGAGGTGGGAGAGTATAGGGACTTGTTTTGTACACTGGTGTTAGTGCCACCCTTCTATTGGTATATGGTCACCTGCCTATTATACTGGTTTAGCTCTCTGCGTTCCACATTACGTAAGTGTTCGTAGGTTTGTGTGCAACGTTTGTTCAGATATCACTCAATGGCACAAAAAGGGTTAGTAGGCTACCCAAACTGTGATTCAACATACATGGAATATTGAGGATTTGTTTGGATATGATTTGTACTTTAAGGGATTTTTTAAAAGGCGCAGTTATGAATTTTATATTATGATAATCCATGACTGATGAATTATCAACACTGCATGCACAAGGCTTGGAAATAGGTTAGAGCTGTCTATGGACTCTTATAGTTATCATTTTAACTTTGCCCACTAATGCCTGGCAGCCTTGCCAGGTGCGTCCGGTGTTAAGTATTTTTGTGTTATTGTTGATCAATTATTTTTAGTTCTGTATTTGACATTATATTTTGTATGGCTTCTGCCAAGTGAAATAATATCATGAGAAAACTAAACATTGACAAAATTTGACTAAGTTCAGTTGTCAGATTTCATGTACTCTTGCATGCATATGCTTCAATTTGACATGTACAATTCGAAACTTATTACCATTGAGGAGAATTGTCATTTGTATTGTCATTATCATACTTATAACGGTTTGATCAAATTGCAATAATACACAAGCAGAAATTACCGCTTCAACTATTATTTAACGAAAAGGTTAAAGTTGCGGAATTATAAAGAGAGTAAAAAACTGAGACAAACTGAGACTAGAATTCTTCTGTTATTTTCTTTACGTTGTTGTCCACATCATTTACTCTTGTAGTCTCCTTATCCAGTCATTACAGCACTAAATTTTTAACAATTCATAACTTTTGCATCAATAATTGTCCGATTTTCCTCAAACTTTCACTGATGTGTTCTACTAATTTTGCTGCTTTCACTAAATCCACATTACTCTTTGGGTTTTGTTTTCCTTTAAAACTGTCTGAAAATTTTAAAAAAAATGCAGAAAAAGAGAAACAAATTATCAGTGTGTTTATTGCATAGTGCTTTATGTCTCAAAGCCATTGGGAATGAATCTTTAGGACGTTGACGTATTTGACGTATATGACTAAATCATATAATATAACAGATGATGACTTTTGTTGTTGGTAACATGTACCAAACGTTCCACCCTCAGGGTTTGAAATGCCATTTCGGGAGGCTATTTATGTCCCTCGACTTCGTCTCGGTACTTATAACCTCCCTCAACAGCATTTCAAACCCTTTGGGTGGAACATTCGGTATGTTCCCTCCCCCGCCAGTCATCATCTATATAATGTAGCTCAATACATGTTGACATAGCAGTGGGTTATACCGCAGAACGAATTAACTGCAATCAGTTTGTCATATTCATATGTGAAATATCAGAACTCTATAGGCCCAGCAAGACAGCATCTCGTTGCCAACACCACACAATCAGAATAAGATCTGCTTACAGAAATATTATTGTTGTGGGTATAGTGTAGTTTGCTTTGATTTATTCTGTTGTTGTGGAGTTTGTTTTTTTTTATATCTGTGGTTTTGTTCCATTTAGTGATAAAGGATAATATCTCTATAAATCTGTTAAGAAAAATAGATTTGCAGAAAAGGAGAAACAAATTATCAGTGTGTTTATTGCATAGTGCTTTGTGTCTGAAAGCCATTTGGAATGAAGCTTTAAGAAAGTTTCAATAAGTTAAACCAATATTATGAAGATAAAGCCTCTAATGCCTCGTTTGTAAATCTTATAATGGCCTTTTAGGCCTACTTTTTGATCATACCAGTGTTCAAATCATATCACCGCTGTTCTTTTAGTTAAAAGGACATGGCAGTTCCTCAATCGTGATCACTTTAATGCCACAATCCCCCCCCCCCCCCGCACGCGCACACACACACAAACACACACACACATACATATACGCATACGTGCACTGCAATGACTAGCATGACCTTCTGTTTAGGGCGGAAACCGGATTTTGAAAACGTTTTTCACCGCCGCGTCACCAACCTTCCGGGTGCGCAGGCATACTGGTACACTACACAGACACCCCCCCCCCCCCCCCCCCCCCAAATAGAGGAAAACATGCACTCTCACGGTATACCGTCCTCTGTTTCGCAGATGAGCCATTGTTTATCAAATATTACAGTGAACTACGAGAATAGGAGTATGTTGATAATGCTTGTGCGGGGAAGTTAGGGGTGTTCCAAAGTATCTGTGTATACTTGTGCACTTTAAACGTATGTGCGTGTGTGCGTGCGTGCGTGTGTGTGCGTCTCCGTGCGTCTATTTAGTATTTATATGCATAAGTAACAACAAAGGTTGTTTTGGTCTTGTGTGTGTTATTTTTTGTTAACATCCGGGTAGTAGTCAGCCTATAGGCTAGAGATTATCTATAGATTGGTTTACTCTTGTACTAGATCTCACCCATTCAGATCACATCGCGCTCTTCCCGACTTCGGAATTGTCATTGGTAATATCTATCGTTGATATCCGACGGACATTTGCATCTGAATTTCTGTTGATATAAAGACTCAATTCTTGTTTCTTCTGATACTTCGGTAAGCGCGATCCTTATTAAACACTTTTTGAAGTTTTGCTCTTGCAAGCTACCAGTCGGTACTGTGTTAGAAAATATCTAGTGAATGTTCCTTTGTAAAAATAAATATCGTGTAAGTATCTAATACCAAGGTATTCAAATAGGGCCTGTATATAGATACAGATATTGACAACGAGATTTTATGTGTTTGATAACAGGCGTGAACATTCATCAAGCCATGATTTTGCATAATTTTCCCACAGCGACACAGACTTCAGAAATAATATAGAAAAATACAGTCTTACCAAGACATGAAGCAGCATTTACTTTAACACAGGTATAACATTGTTAGTACTATATTGTTATATACGGATTTGTTTGTATTACTGTATATTGTTATAAATCGCAGGGAGTGATGTGAACAGAAACTTGAATTCAAGGTGCCCTAAGTGGTCTCCCGTGTGGATTAAACATTTCGTTTATAATGACGACTGGTTGATGTTTGAAACATTCCTTGTTGATGACGGTCTGAGAGAGTTTGAATTAAAAAAAAAAACAATACTGATTATGAATATTTAAAGTATTGAAATATCTGATATTGAATCAGCCGAAAAGTACATGAAATATGAGGTGATTTTGATAATATCTGAAAAAGTAATGATTTTCTTTAATGTAATTAGTACATGTACTATCAAATTTAAAATACTTTAATTTTTTCTCATGGTGCATTACTTTATTATTTTTTTTTGAATAATGGCGTTTACTTGTTTTTGCATTCAAACTCTTCATGCATGATTTGAATCTTTTCTGTTACTACAAAAGATTACTTATGTCCAGCTATAAACACAATTATACTTCAGTTGTGTACATAAATAATGGAAAAATGTCCATAGCCTGTCTCAAAGTTTGTGGATTATCATTTCATAGCATTTGTTAATCTTTTCAAATGCAATGTTTCCAATTATACGACATAAAAGTGACCAAGTGTAAGAATAATAGCCCTATGATTCATACTCTTCAATCAACTTCACAGCATTATTGTGAAACATACATTGTCACGGTCAGTTAATATCTAAAGCTGTCATTACCGTAAACTTCGATTAATAGACAGTATAACTGAATTAAGTTAGTTTATTTAATTTTCAGACAGCATCTCAATTCTTACTCCTGTTTTACAATGTACGTATTTCACGTACATGATATTCATGGAAATATCATGACAATCTCCGGTATAGTTATATAGACACCATAAACATTTTCTCTTTTTTTTTTGTTACATGGAATTACTTTTGCTCTTGAATTTTTTGTCGCACTCGTGGGTCCGATGTCAACATAATAATATATTAAATGGGTTAGTCAAATACCCGTTAGTGATTGGCTAAACACAGTCACGTGATGGAGGAACATTCGTTATGTTCGCCCATGGGCGACCATTCTTGTAATGTTCTCCCATGGGAAAACATTTTCACGTATACAAATGCGCGAGCGAGCGAGCGAGTAAGTTGTGCTGGTAGTTGACGTTGACGTATTTGACTAAACCATATAATATAACAGATGATGACTTTTGTTGTTGGTAACATGTACCAAATGTTCCACCCTCAGGGTTTGAAATGACATTTCGGGAGGCTATATGTCCCTCGACTTCGTCTCGGTACTTATAACCTCCCTCAATAGCATTTCAAACCCTTTGGGTGGAACATTCGGTATGTTCCCTCCCCCGCCAGTCATCATCTATATAATGTAGCTCAATACATGTTGACATAGCAGTGGTCTATACCGCAGAACGAATTAACTGCAATCAGTTTGTCATATTCATATGTGAAATATTAGAACTCTATAGGCCCAGCAAGACAGCATCGCGTTACCAACACCACACAATCAGAATAAGATCCGCTTACAGAAATATTAGTGTTGTGGGTATAGTGTAGTTTGCTTTGATTTATTATGTTGTTGTGGAGTTTGTTTCTTTTTTATCTGTGGTTTTGTTCCATTTAGTAATAAAGGATAACATCTCTATAAATCTGTTAAGAAAAATAGATTTGGAATCTGATTGAGAAAGCGCAAGTTTCATGGAATTCGGCCCAGTGACCTATATAAAACGTCTATCACAGAAAAAAAAAACTTTTGAAGCATATTCAATATTGTAGTAATGATGTTCACAAAATTGGACGATTTTACGGAACCTCTTAGGAAACAAAAGAAGTGAAACAATCTCCGAAATCATCATAATAAGAAAGTGACCAACGATGGTATTAGAGCAGTGAATACACTCAATAAGGTCTTTGACAATGTGTGCCAAAGACGTGGAAATAACATCACGTCCTCAGATGTACACTTTAATTTTATGGAAACATCGATCCAAGCAAACACAGTTTGAACTAAAAGAGCTATCTTTTGAACTGATCAGACATGAATAGCTCAATATATACTAAAATAAAATGGGCATTGATTATTCATCGATCACGGCAAACGTTGCAAATTTCAATCGTTGAAAAAAATAACTTTTATCGTGTCCGTAACACCAATGTGACAAAGTATCAATGCTGTCAATATTTTATCAACAACACAACTAGTAGTGCATGGACAGTTGATATTATTTATACTCGAACGCAAACACGTTGCTATCTTTCCAGCAGTCTGGTTTATAGGTCATCACATTCTGCGGGAACGTGTGAAATTCATACCCGAAAAGAGGAGATTGTCATTTTGTTGGAAAATATGAATAAGCTACATCTTGCAGGGAAATGTTCTTGCCATTAACAAAGCTTTTAATATTATTCCTCACAGTAAGATTCTTTTTTTTTTAAATGTACATATCATGGCATTATAAGTCATGAGTATAATTGGTTCAAATGTTATTTTCAAGCAAGGTGTTATAAAACCTTTCTTGAAAATATCATATTCAAAATTAATTAATATCACATTCACAATTAATGCGGAACGATCATATTTTGTCAACGTCTTGAACGTAGTAAGATACCTCGAGCAATGGAATATATTCGCCATATCAAAAACGTGGATCACTTTGTCCATTGCTTTTATATTGCCCCACATTGATTGGTGGGGATTGATGCAAAAGATTAAGGGGTGCAATATAAAAAATGCACGATTAGTACTGGATGCTGATTGTTTTGCACCCAAGCGATAATTTATTTATTTATTTATTTATTTATTTATTTCACATATTTTGAAAGGGTTGCTTGCTCAGCAAGGTCTGGTTTTCAGCAAGGCCCTTTTTAAAAACAACACATAAAATGTACGATACAGAAAATTAAGATTGCATGAATAATATACACATTTAATTGTAAAATGTTACAGCATATACAAATCATTAAACAACAATTAAAGCTGAATACAACCATTCAATGGACATTATTAGACATCATAGATGAACTGTAAAATCATCAATATATACATATTTATGTAACTGCAATGAAATAACACAATTTCAATTCAATTCAAAAACAAGTGAAATTACAAATCTGCCAATCCTATGGTAATGTACTAAAGAGTTACGATTATGTAGATGTTGTTTGTGTATGTGTGTGTATGTGTACATGCGTGCGTGCGTTGTATGTGTGTGTGTGTGTGTGTGTGTGTGTGTATTTGTGTGTGTATGCGTGTATGTGTATGTAGGTTTGTAAGTACGATGAGTGTTTGAGTATGTAGGTGCATTGCGCGGTAAGAGCTTTAAAAAAGCAACATTATACAAGTACAAAATAAATGCAACGTAAAGGACATGACTGTGACGAGATTGATACACTGAGCTGGGGTACATACAGTTTTTTTAGTTTGACATTACAGTAGAGATGTAACACGACCCAACTCACTCTTAAATATGGAAAGCGAATTTGCATTTCGACATTCATCAGGAAGAGAGTTCCATAGTACTCCTCCGATAATAATGAAGGTTTTTTTGATAAAAATTTGTTTTACACAGTGGCTTCCGTAATAACTTTCTGTTTGAATTGCGGGTTATCCGCAAAGATACGTTGTCGTTAAAGCAGAACCTTTCACACAATATTGATGGAGCAATGCTATTCACACATTTGTACATCATAATGGCGATGTTTTTCTTAAATAGTGTTTTGAGAGTCCACCACCCGAGGTTTTGTAAGACTTGATCAGATGGGGTATCCCAAGTATATCCACTAACCATATAGCCAGCACGTTTATGCAATTTGTTTATATAGTAGTATGGTTAGATTCGGATCTTAAAGACCAAAGAGTTGAGCAGTACATTGCATGGGGTAGAACAAACCCCCAGTATAATCTGCTTAATTGGTTCGGGGTAAATAAATGCTTTATTCGTCTAATCATGCCGAGCTTTTGTTGCATAACTTTCACTGTAGCATTAACGTGGTGTTTAAAGCTCAACGTTTCGTCAATAACAACACCAAGACATTTGCTTTGTTCTACACAATCCAATTCTATATTATCTATTCTTACTTTCAATTTCTTCCTTTGTAACGTATTTAATCTTTGCCGGGAACCTACTAACATTACCTTTGTTTTTTGCGTATTCAATACTAACTTGTTTTTTTGTCGTCCATTTATTCACCTCCTCCATTGATTGATTTAATTGGTTCTTTATTGATTCAACAGTTGACCCACTAACAAACAGAGTAGCATCATCTGCAAACATATAAATGTTACCGGTTTTAACACTTAATGGCAAATCATTAATATATACTGTGAACAGGAGGGGGCCTAAGACCGAGCCTTGCGGCACCCCGGCTGAGATCGATCTAGAATTGGAATGTTTACCTTCAACCACAGTGTATTGACGCCGATTACATAAATAGGAATCAAACCATTTCAGTGTATTATTTGAGCAACCACATGCTTTAAGCTTTCTTAACAGACTACTATGATTTACAGAATCGAATGCTTTCCGCATATCTATAAATGATAATCCACACAGTTTACCCTTGTCAACTTCAGCGGCCCAGTCATCGACCATACACAATAGGGCGCTTTAGCATGAGTGTGCAGGGCGGAACCCAAATTGCTTCTCGCTGAAGTAAGCAGTATCCGATAAGTAGGAATAAAGGTGCTCCTGGACACATTTCTCCAACATCTTGGAAACAATAGAGAGCAGTGATATGGGCCGGTAGTTCTCAACATTAGAACGATCACCAGCTTTGAAAATAGGACAAATCTTCGCCATCCGCCATGCTTTTGGCAGAACGCCTTTTCTCAATGAGAAACTAAGAATAAATACAAGACTTTCAAATAAATTGGTGGCGTTTTTGATTAATTTCAGAATTTTTACCGATATATCATCGGGGCCGGTGGCCTTCTGTACAGATAATCCATCAATTTCTCTGGCTGCAAATTCAAATGTCAAACTGGGTAATTCAAAAAGTTGATTATGCTAAAACGATGATTATCATTTGCTTCATCATATGAGTCGTTGCTTCCAATCAACGTCTCATTTTCAATTGACGTAGAGTGCAATAATTCGTTTAAACTGTCAATAAAATAGTCATTAAATTTTTCGGCCACACCTTCTGGCTCAACAATATCAGTATCACCGAAACATAACTTAATACTAGACTTTTTGGTACTACCCGATAACTGTTTACTTGTGGACCACAGTGCGTTCGAACTTCCAGTGTTTTCATTCAAATGACACTGTACATATTTATGTTTCGACGCTCGTATCCTCTGTGTTATTATATTCTTTATTTTATGATATTCATTCCATAAACACGAATGGCCATGCTGTAGGGCCTTTTTATGATAAAATTCCCTGGTGTGCATCAATTCAATTATGTCTCCTGTAACCCAGGGGCATGGCCACTTTCTCATTCGTTTGGATTTGAATGGGGCGTGTTTATTGACCACACTCATTAATAATTCGTGCCATTTCCCCCAGGCTTGATCTACATCAGTTTCGGAACATATTTCCGCAAAAGGCAATCGTAGGAGATCGTTTATAAAATTTTCTTCAATAAAATTTTTGAAAGTTCTAAACCGCACAGTATTTGTTGGGGTGTCAATAGATTTGTTACCAATAGTGGTAAAAGTTAAAAAGTGATCGCTGATATGGGTTTTCACAACACCAGACACGGAGTGATCGTCTGGGCAAGTAGTATACATATGATCAATAAGAGTATTGGTGTTCTGGGTTACACGAGTAGGAGAAGTTATAAGCTGCGTTAAAAATGCCCCTTGCATAACTGACAATAATGTTTGTGTGTTGCAGTCAAGATTCTCAGAAAGCAGATCACAATTAAGATCTCCCATGATTAATATTTCACCATCATAATCTATTGCCTTATCAAGCATAACACCCAGAGTATCGAAAAAGTCAACTGAACAATTGGGTGGGCGGTAAACAACACATACGAGTAACGATTTGAAGTGTCGCAGTTTAACTTTGATCCATACAGCTTCTAACTCACATTCAATGTCAAGTAACCGATGGTAAACAATGTTTTTCCTGACCTATAACATAACACCACCGCCATGCCGGGTTCTGTCTTTCCTGATAAAATCAAATTCGTCTAGTTGTAGTTCACGATCACTCACAGTATCGTCACAATGAGTTTCGCTGAATCCAATAATGTCCAAGGGTATATTTTTGAACAAGTACTTTATTTCATCTAACTTACACGGAATGGAGTTAATATTTAAATGACAAATTCGAATACCACATTTTGATATGATTGGTATCTTTCCTTCCTCATCGAGATCAATGTACGGAAATGGAGCTAACGATTCCTCGGGTTCAGAACCATTCGCGCCGTTGCTAGTGAGTCCATCCAGTCCCGAGGGAAGACTCGTCCTCTGGGTCTCCGACGTCGATGATTGGACCATCAGTGATCCTGAAAAGGCTCGTCGTCGGTGAAACTTCGAGAGTCGCGACGTAGATGGCGTATGATGTTTTGTGCTTAGACGATTACGCCGCTGTCATTCAAGTGAACAGCGTTCATGGCGAGGTGAAGATTAGGATCAATGCAGCTGTTGTCAATCACATTCCAACCGCGATCATTGGCTAGTAGTTTGATGTGGGCGTTGACGTTATCAACTTTCGTGCGCTCGGAACGAGATTCGCCACGTCGATGTGATTGTTGACAGTCTTACAGTATTCACGTTCGTTTTGGTAACGATCTCCTCGGACAAAGACGACAATTTGGCGACTATTTCATCCTCGTCATCGCTCTTCATGTTGTTTGTTCCGAGGTGAAGAATAGTTTCTGAGGGTTCAGCATTTGTAGCCAGATCATGAATGGCTTCACACGCGTCCTCTATTTTGGCACCACGGAGTGTTTGACACTTGACTTTCACTCGTCTAGACAGTTTGTTAGGTTGAATGTGCTTTACCATAGAGTTGTAGCGTTTTTCCCTAGTTGAGGTGGCGAGGGTGTTAGGGAACAAACGCTATCAGAATAATTACTATTATGCCCGAATTAATACTACAATAAGACACAAATGGCAAATATGCTCAGCCTCTGCTTACCGTTATGAGCAGCTGCTCCCGTTTCCAAGTGCAGGTACAAGGTAGTGAATACTTGCAGTAATGTCAGTGGCGTCCCAGGACCGGGACGGGGGACAGTCAAGGTGCGGGAAATGTCCTTCAAGTCGTCTGTCCTGGGTCCGTCTGTCTGTTGGTCTCTATTTTGCCCTCCAGGTGAACTTTCCGTGCGTGCGGCTGGTGCGTGCGTGCACGTTTGTTGGGGGTTGTGCTGTCCGTCAGCCTGTGTTGGCATATACGCCGATTACCGGAGTACGCGGCAGTATGGCCATGCATTACTACAGTGTATGCGCGACGACGGACGGGGCTACGCACCAGTAAACATTATGTACCGCGGCACCGGTATTGGCTTGTATATTCCCGGTGGCAGATATATTATCGCCGACCGTATACAACATATATTCCTGGTGGCAGATATATTATCGCCAACCTTATATATTATATACTTCCGGTGGCAGATATAATCGCCATCCATACAACCAAACCGAGCGCCGAGCACGGAGTTCAACCTGTCTTACTACACTCCCCCCGGTCCTATAGATTGTCACCTGCATGGTGACAATCTTGATAGAAAAACAATTTTCCTCAATATTGTCTACCTGTGGAGCTGCAATTTGCCGGAATGCCGATTAGCGGCAATTCTGGCAGAATACCGATTATCGGCCATTCCAGCAAAACTACATCACTCTTTAAACAGACATATAGACTTTGCGGCCGGACGGGAATCCAATGGAGGGAAACAGAGAGCCAGGACGGACATTCATACGGAATCTGCAGCCGGGATCTGCAGAAATGGGATATATCAGCCATGGCGAGCTAGAGAATGGCATGGAAACCCTCTCATGCTACGCTTCCCGGCTGGCTGTTACTTGGATTTCTCTTTAGTTCTGCATCGGTCTCCTGTTCATCACTCTGCCGGAGGAGGTTACCCCCCTCAAGGCAAGAGTGTTTTCAGGAACCGGTGCAGGCTCGGTACTCACAGGCTTGCATCCTTGTGTCACGCCATTTATGGGGGTAGCAATGTCCCCACTGTTGGCAGTGATATCCATGTGTGTTACATGGAGTTTGGCAGGTGCTACACTGGAGACCGTGACATCTGAGACCTGTTTTGATTTGTAGGCTAGTGGAATTACATCATCCACTTCGTTGGCAAAGCTTGACCAGTTTTGATGGGCCTTACGACAATAAGAGCAGCCTCGGCACGGGAGGTCATCAGGATGCAAACCGAGGTGGTATTCTTCGCACATGAACTCACTTGTTGGGATTCGCGAGAGTGCGTCTGCATTCTGGTGGTTTTTCCCCGGCCGATGCTGGATTTTCATGTCGTACTGGGCCAACTCTTCCAGCCATCTTGTGGGTCTTTGAAATTGAGCAACCATATCAGGCTTCCATGGTCGGTTCTCACCGTGAATGGCTTGCCGAGAAGATAGTGTCGATACTGGCGTGTAAACCTGACCACTGCTAGAAGCTCGCGTCGAGTGACGCAGTATCTACGCTGCTCTGGTGACAGAGACAGGCTGGCATATGCGATAACCCTCTCTTGTCCCTCTTGGAGCTGCAATAGTTCAGCACCGATTGCTGTGGCAGACGCATCAGTATCGAGCACAAAGTGGTCCTTGTCATTGGGTAGTGCTAAGACTGGGGCAGAAGTCATCAGGTGTTTAACATTGTCAAACGCTGCTTGGTGCTTCGCCTCCCAGTGGAACTCGTGCTTACCTGTTAATTCATACAGGGGACCCACCGTCTTAGCATAGTCCTTGAGGAAGACTCTGTGGTAGTTGACCAGACCGAGAAATTGTTCAATTTCTTTTGTGTTGGTCGGTACTGGCCAGTTTACCACTGCTTGAGTGTGGTCTTCTTTCAAGTGTAGACCTGAGCTGTCTACTTCCCTGCCAAGGAATTCCACTCGTTTTTGGAATAGTGCACACTCCGGGTAATCCCGGAAGCGTTCAAGCACTTTCCTCAGGTTGCTCATGTGGTCATTGAACGAAGTTCCCAGCACTACCACGTCATCAAGGAAGGCGAGGGCGATGTCCCAATTTAGTCCTCTGAGAACGAGGTTCATCACCCTCGAGAAAGTTGCCGGGGCGTTGCACAGACCAAAGCCCATGCGAACAAACTCAAACAGATCATACCTTGTGGTAAAAGCTGTTTTTTCCCGGTCTTCTTTCTTGATCTTGACCTGGTAGTATGCCGAGTTGGCATCCAGCTTCGAGAACCATGTGTTGCCCGCAAGCGTATCAAGGCACTCTTCGATGCATGGCAGAGGGTAGACATCTTTCTTTGTCACAGTGTTAAGACGACGGTAGTCAATACACCACCGAACACCCCCGTCTCTCTTCCTCACCAGCACCGGAGCTGAAGCCCACTCTGACATCGAAGGTTGAATCACCCCGGCTGAGAGCATTTTGTTCAAATGTGCTTTTTCTTCCTGCACAAAGTTCTGGGGGGTTCGCCTCATCTTTTGTTTGATTGGCTTCGCCTCCCCAGTATCGATCTGATGCGTTATTTCTTTGAAATCGCCTAGATCGAATTCGTCCTTTGCGAAGACTCCCTCAAATTCTATGAGCAACTCCCGCAGCATTTCTTGCTGTTCTGGGTTTAGATGTTCGCTTGACTCTGCCCATAGGTCCATTAACTGGGCAGGCAGTTTATTACTAGTGGGGAAATCAACTAATTGTACTTTCTTGCCCTCCCGAGAGGTATCCGCTTCCACAGGATGGACAATGGAGACTTCCATTGCCTCCCCTATGATCTTGTCCCGTTTCCAGCGGATATTATTACCTGTCGGGTTTAGGGCAAAGATTTCCATGTCTGCCTCAGTTTCGTGGAGTGATCGGGGGATAAACCCAACTAAATCCCTGCTTGGCTGTACCAGGAACTGATTGAGGGGGTGACTCATTCGGCACTTCACCCTCTTAATGGATCTTGGGGGGATTACCACAGTTTCTGATACAAGAACCGTGGTCATTGATACTGTGGGTTGCCCCGAGTCTATAGGGATGTCTTCGCCTTGGATAGACAGTATGGATTCCGGTATGTTGATGTTATTTTTATGTTTTCTGAGGATGTCTACCCCCAGTAACATATCGTGGTCAATTGGTGCAATGTATACAACTTCACTAAAATTGACATTGCCCAATGACAACTCTACCGGTCCGACTATCATACCCGTCATTTTCATGTTCCTTCCCGCAGTATTGAGGGTTACATACCTCAGCACTGCTGGTTTGGGGGACAATGTGTCGTACACCCTATCTGACATGATAGTTACCTCTGCAGCTGTGTCCACAACTGCTCTCAGTGCTCTGTCACCGACCTTCACATCCACGCCCAGCATTGAGTTGGATTTCAGTCGGCAGACAATTACCTCGTCAGCGGGTGACATGTCCCTCTTCTGGCAGTCCGGGTCTAGCTCTACCTTGTCAGTAGGAGGGGGCCACGGTGGAAGCCGCCATGATTTCGACGAAGGCAGAGGTGCGTCCTCGCCTACCGTGTCCTTCGTGGCGCCACCACTCCCTCCAGCTGATGGCCATGGTGGTTGCAGCCACGGTTTTGACGAAGGCAGAGGTGCGTCCTCGCCTCCTGTGTCCTTCGTGGCGCCACCACTCTCCCCAGCTGATGGCCATGGTGGTAGCAGCCATGCTTTCGACGGAGGCAGAGGTGTGTCCTCGCCTACCGTGTCCTTCATGGCGCCACCACTCTCCCCAGCTGATCTTTCACTCACCACAGACGCCAGAAATGAAGGAGTGAAGGCTGTCTCATCTTCTCTGGACTCTTCAAGTTGTGTCTGCAAACTCGAAGGTTCCTCCAGAGGTTTGACATTGGTGCCGGATTCAACTTCCGGCAACCCTTGACCCAGATTTACTCGGACCGGGTCTGGGTCTGATCCACCGATCCGCGACCGTTTCCCTGATCCTCGTCCACAAACGAAACTGACTTTTCTGTCTTTTTTTCTAGACAGTCTCGCTTGAAGTGCCCAGTTTTGCCACAGTTGTAGCACTGAATGGTCCTACCGGGCGAAGCGAGTCGGTTAGGGGACTGACGAGGATAGGCTGAAGTTGCCCTCGTGAGATCTTTGAGGGATAATTGAATTCCCTGGACGGCACCTTGGATTAGGTTGACTGCCTCATAGATGGAGTCTACCTTTCCTTCCAGGGTACTTACCCGTTTCTCCAGCCTTTCCACATGGTCTGAAGGTTGAGGACGCTGACTGGTGGTTGCTGGTGAAACCTGCCGGATTTCAAAGTCCCGGCCAGGCCCTTCCGTCATTGAAAGCTGCTTTACTTCCTTAGACGGCTTACCATATATTGCACAGTGAGTGTGCTTGTACCACCTCACAAAGTCAAGTGCCTCATCCAAAGACCTAGGCCTGGAGTTCATTGCGTACTGACCGGCCTCCCGGTCCAGCGAGCCCTGACAAAATCTGAGGACTACTTGCTTCTGAATGTGGCTTTCAGGCAAGTCTGGGAAGGCATAAGTCGCGAGAGTCATCAAGCGGTCAGCCCATTCCACAGAAGTTTCCTCTGGGTTTTGTCTGGCGTAAGTGAAGTGCATTTGTGACACTTCTGGCAGATCTCTACGGGCAAACCTCTTTTCCAGACGTTTGGTCAGGTCCCAGTAGCTTATGTCCGGTTCCCTTTCGATGAGGAGGGCATAGAATTCACTAGCCCCTCCCTCCAAGGACCAGCATAGTTGACGCTGCCTCTGCCGGCTATTCCATCCACAGTCATCGGCGAAGGTATTGAACTTTGCCATAAAAGCTTGCCAACTTCCCTTGCCGTCGAATGTGATGGACTTCGGAATCAACGGCCGCGTAGGAGCTGTGGACCTACCAAAGTCATCTGGGTATCTTGCTCTTGGTGACCTCTCATACTCCCGATAGTCTCGGGATGGAAAGGCAGGAGAAGACCGAACCCTGGCAACCGGTGGAGGTGCCACAAATTCGGTACTTCTCGCCTCTCGCTCATGGAAGTAGTGTCTGGGGGCATACCTATCTCTGTAAGAGGGAGGTTCATAAGGAGGAGCTGTCCTCCCATATTCCTCCCTGGGGTTCACAGACTGAGGCTCGCGCCTTCCCATAGCCTCCCAATCCCGGTAACGCGTCCTCTGCATGGGTTAGTCCAGGGGACGGGTACCGGTCACGTCTGTGATCATCTTGCACCCTATGATCAAAATTGTAATCCATGGTTTGAGTACCATGGCTTCCTTTCCCATACATTTGAGCTGCATGGTACTCACCTTGCTTCCCTGCCACGCCGGGAGGTGCCGCACACCCATCCCTCCCTAACGATCTGGGCGGAGAGGTGCCGCATCCCCGGCTTACCGACTCAGGGTTCTCCCTAGTGGGAGATCGCCTCTCTGCAGGGGCTCTGAGTTGGGTCTCACTTTGGGTTGTACGTGGTGGAAAATAATCAAAGGGATAGGGCATTGGATTATTCTGATCGCACCCATCGGCCGCAGCATGCTTTGGTGACCTAAGGTCCCGCTTGCCGGGACTGGATGGAGAGAAATCAAAATAATCCATCAAATTTGGAATATTCATCAAATAGGACATAGAGGAGAGCAAAGTGGGTGAAAGGTCCCCCTGTGCCTCTCTCAAGTCCAAAATACGCTGGGCCAAAGCATTTCCAATCCCTGGCACCAGCGTCAATTCATCTTCCGTGCAAAAATTAATGCGAATCTTCGACATTATTAGACTGTGTACTTATACTATAGTGCAGAAAATAAAAAAAGAGGAAAAAAATGCAATATCCCGATATCCAAACAGTCGACAGTACTCAATAGATAAGAACTGAGTATAATACTCAGTGAATACCGGTCAAATGAAGCGCAACTATGCCGTATACTCTTGATCAGAGCGGTAGAATAACGGCAATAATCGCCCGGTATACCACCTTAATTACCAACAATTACTAACATAAGGAAAAAGGAAAAAAAATCTATGCACGGTATCGAATATTCTGACAACAAATATATCTATTTGCCACCAAAATAAGAGGCCGGTAATATATATATATAGGTCAAGTGACCCTAGTATATACCGATCACCTATGCGCCAAATAGTAAACAACAACAAAAAAATCAAACAGTTCACTTAGGGCTGCAGTTCCTATCTGCTTGCCCAATTGGCCGCCTATAAAACTGCGAAGACGCACCACAAATCGCGGAAAATCACAATATATTACGACAAAGTAATAATAATAAACGTATTATGTAATCATGTTTGAAACGCAATTACGTATTTTGATCCAGTGACCAAATATACACACCCGCCTAACAGCGAACAAACACTAACAAAAAATGCTTCAGTTCGGCAGCACATTTATCCGCTATCCCGATGTCTGGCAGCCTCTTATTAGAAAGGCGCCGGACTGACCACGTGGATGTAATACGTGATACGGAAAAGTCAGGTTAGGCACGCTAAATCCAAACTGATCACAAGAAATTAAGAGAAAAGAAGGAAATAAAATACAAATTCAACGCTTTACTTTCCAGTTTCTTAATGCGGAAGCAATTATGCGGTAAAGAAACAAAGAACGAAGAAAAAAAAATACCACGCAAATACGAACGCGCGATGTTACCAGCAAGGGGCTGAATTTACGTGAACGATGCAGAAAATAGTTTTCCAAAGTCCACGAAAAGTCAAAGGTGATATACTTGGAAAAGAAAAGGAGAAACTGGAGAAAGAAGCAAAGCAAGACAAATACAGGTATACGATAAAGCAATCAATATATATCCTCCAATATTTGGATCATCCCTTATAGTGAAATTACAATCACTTTAGGACGTCCAAAATGTGGTGGAACGTTAACAAATGCGCATTCAAAAATCACTTTATCAAATGAACACAAACACATGAATTATTTTCAAACAATTCTCGCAACAAACAATCGCAGCAACAAATAGAAATTGCGTGTACAACATGTAATCATACTCTCAGCAAAAGCATGCAAAAAGCATATAACATTAGAGAAATAGGAATTGCATCAAGAAAATACATGTATAAGCGTCAAGAAAAGCATGAAAGAAGATTGCATGAAAGAATACAACGTATGTGTCACCAGCGATTCAAAGCAATCAAAAATCAATCATCAAACGCGCCAAACAAAGATACAACAATGTACAAATGCAAACATGCAAACGTATAAAGTATATAAGGCTGCAATACAAATGCGAGAAACGAAACATATAAGGATGCCGCGATTGCCTGGTTTCAACGCGATCTATTTACCGCGGTCATTCCGAACGGCGCAAGCAACCGCGAAAATCCAACTATCCGAGAAAGAGAGAGAGAAAGAAAAAAAAATCTATCCGAATCGGAAAACGAAAAACGCATATAAGCATGTAAGTACGGCAAGCGTTGAATATGCTGCCGATTCTCACACTGCACGGTGGTATATAAACAGAAAGGGAAAATCTAACCCTTCTAGTTATACACGAGTAGCGAGAACGACAACAACAACAAAAAAAATCACAAGTGACTATATAAATCAACAACGAGCTGTCAAAAGAAATATAATTCACAAAGAATTAAACGCTACTCAGGAGAAAAAAAAAACTACTGCTATACATCACATACAAATCAATCTTACCAGCTTTACTTCAACAAGAAAGTAAAGCGAAATAGAAAAAACAAAGGTGTACGGCGTACCATATAAGCAACGAATTGGGTAGTCAAAATGTTCGTATTACTTCCTACCCCAGTGCGTTACTGAGCGGAAAAAAAGAAAACAAAGAAATACAAAGCGAGCGCTCGACACTAAACGGTGCGACTACGCTAAAATCAATCGGTCTAGTGTATAAGCCTGCACGTAAGGTGCAGTGAGAAAAACGAACAGAAAATGAACATGAATCTGTGTTACTACAAATCAGGCTAACGAATGTATCACATTACTTATAGTACGCCACTTCAGCGAAAAAAGAGAAAGAAAGAAAAAAGCAAGAAAAAATAAGAAATCTCGGAACACGTTAAGTCCAGTAGGACGACGCACCAACTATAGCGATTGCCGAATATGCACAAAACGTCACTTCAGCAGCCGGGTATAATACGGAGAAAGTATAAGAAAGCAAAATACAAAATAACTCAAATTGCTACTTACATTCGTGTCTGGATCACCGGTGCGGTGCGGGATTGGGGTTTTGTTTAGCTCCCCAAACCAACAGGTGGATGCTCAAGAGGAGCTAAACAAAAGAAACTTGACCGCGGGAACGAAAACGGCGCGAATCTTAGGTCACCTGGTCTAAACGGCGCGCTTCCAAACAATAGCGGCATCCGCACGTGAACTCAAATGTTACGAAAAATCCCAAAATCACCACTTAACTAACATAAAACTAAACTTAATTTACCTAAATTTAACAATTTCCTTTCTCCGTAAACCAAAAAGAGAATTTTTTCCTGTTTCTGTTGTGACTTTCTGGTCTGCCACACCCGTACGTAATGGGTTGGCAAGACAAGAATTTACCACAAAATGTTACGAATTAAAGACAACCGGCAGCAGTAAGCGCCGGTATTTGTTCCCGACCGGAAAAAATGATACAACTAATTTGTTTAGAAAGAAGCCTCAAATGTTTGAAAAACAAACTCGTTAAGAGTCGGTATAAATTACTTGAAAAATACTCGAAATACTAACATCCCTTAAGCTACCTTACAGTTTCTTAGGGTTTTCAGAGAAGAAAAGAAAAAGAACAAATATCCTTGCCGCCCATGTAAATTGGCGGCAAATTCAAAATGTCTAAGATAATTCCCTCCCGGGTTCAAAAAAAGAACATCCTCGTCGCCATTGTAGCGTTTTTCCCTAGTTGAGGTGGCGAGGGTGTTAGGGAACAAACGCTATCAGAATAATTACTATTATGCCCGAATTAATACTACAATAAGACACAAATGGCAAATATGCTCAGCCTCTGCTTACCGTTATGAGCAGCTGCTCCCGTTTCCAAGTGCAGGTACAAGGTAGTGAATACTTGCAGTAATGTCAGTGGCGTCCCAGGACCGGGACGGGGAACAGTCAAGGTGCGGGAAATGTCCTTCAAGTCGTCTGTCCTGGGTCCGTCTGTCTGTTGGTCTCTATTTTGCCCTCCAGGTGAACTTTCCGTGCGTGCGGCTGGTGCGTGCGTGCACGTTTGTTGGGGGTTGTGCTGTCCGTCAGCCTGTGTTGGCACATACGCCGATTACCGGAGTACGCGGCAGTATGGCCATGCATTACTACAGTGTATGCGCGGCGACGGACGGGGCTACGCACCAGTAAACATTATGTACCGCGGCACCGGTATTGGCTTGTATATTCCCGGTGGCAGATATATTATCGCCGACCGTATACAACATATATTCCTGGTGGCAGAAATATTATCGCCAACCTTATATATTATATACTTCCGGTGGCAGATATAATCGCCATCCATACAACCAAACCGAGCGCCGAGCACGGAGTTCAACCTGTCTTACTACAGAGTCGCCTATCAAAAGGACGTCGGCTTTGTTTGGTCCGTCGGCGTTTATAGTTTGTGAGCACTCTTGCACAGTAGCATCTGAATGGGCTGCGAATAATTCCCATTGCTTTTTTCGATAGTCATTAATCTGGTGCGTCAGATTATCAATAGTTGGGCACGCTGCAGCATCATTATCAGCATTCTTGTTTGTAGCTTGACTCAATGACGCATTTGCTTCCTTGACCGAGTTTACAGGGTCCACGGTTGCAATAGGAGAGTCGATAGCCCCAGCTAGTGATGCAACCTGCTTCTTCAAAAGAGCAAGTTGAGGGCCAATAGCACCACATTTGCATGTGTTTGCTCCCTTTTGTTGTGGAGTACTTTCGCTTTGTTCGCTCTTGTCGTTGTTGCTGGTTAAGATAAAATGGCGGCATATATCTTCGTTTGGCAAGGGATACATTGTACAAAGTTCACTGGTTAATGTATCACAGTCTTCTCCCTCTGATCCAATTGTAGCATTTTTGGCGGCAGTAACGAGGCTGTTTTTTTGTCACGTATTTTGATAGTTTGTACTTAAATGTGTCTGTTCCAGGTTCTCCAACACAGCCATTGGTTTTCATGGTAGCCATTTGTGGCAATGGTGGAGAAGTAAGTTAAAACACAATGACAAAATGGAAGGGAATTCAGGGAGAATTCCAAAATGCAATGTCAACACAATATACGATGTACTCACATAGTCAGAAGTAGTTCGGTGAGAAATACGATACTTGTCGTCTTGTTGGATTACTTGAAAAGTATGGAATATTCTGACGTATTGAATGCCTACTCCGGTGTCGCTATACCCCGCGCGGTTACACAGCCGGGACTAACAGTCGACTGGACAAACGCGAAACGATCGACTCGCACATTTTCCATCACGGGTTGGCAAAATGGTGTAAATTCTGCAGAACCAGAAGGGTTTCCGTCCGATTTGTATAGTCAACGACACATATGCAGCTTTCCAGTCATTTTCCAGTCATTTTCAAGACAGCTATATCATTAGAAGTAGTACTGATAATGGTGATGGTAATGATACCTACCTACCTACCTATGGAAGATTCTGAACGCAGGCTGAGCCTCTGTATTCAGATCCAGGTTCAGTCCTTAAGATGAGCTGGGAAGTGACCAGGTGGCGTGGCGTCAAACTTAAATTTTATGGGTTCATTTTCCCAGAGTTTATCCAAACCAATTTCAAAGCTGAAGACACTGGGTGCATCTATTGAATTTCTAGGTAAGTTATTCCATGGTTTCCTGATGCGCATGTAAAATGAATTTCTTCTTGTAGTGGTTTGTGATCGAAAAACATATAATTTTTTACTATGCCCTCTTGTGCATTTTTTTTTATTAAACCCAAGTCAGGCACTACTTCCTGATCATATTTATGAAATAATTTAAAGGCTTCAATCATATCACCTCTCGCCCTGCGGTATGCTAGAGTTGAAAGTCCGATGATGATAATGAAGAAGATGATGGTGATACATATATGATAAGTTCATACATTAAATTGTCATAATTGAAGAATCAAGTTACAATACTGCATACTCACCTTTAAAAAACTTCATAAACTGGTTACAACCTATTCAGAACTTTCGATGACTTTTTGCCAGTTAAAAAACAAGATAACCATACTCTCAACAAACCACTTTATTTGTAAGATAATACTCTCAACATAGCACTTTATTTGTTAATACCCTATCCGAAAACCGAATTTAAAAAAAAAAAAAGATATGCCCTAATTGTCATTTACAGTTAGTTCACTTTTTGAAAGACTTCCTGTTTATTTATTAATTGTTTATTTATTCATTTGTTCATTCAGTTTTCTTTTAGCAGGGTAGCCCTTTCAGCTCACTCGGAACTGCTCTGCCAAGGGGCCCTGCATCACGTATACAAAATACAATTTGAGTAAAAAACACAAGTTACAAACACGGTAACAAAGAGGGAACATAAAACCAAGATTATGTAAGTCCATAAAAAGCGTACACGAGAAAGGGTTGTACATAAGCCAATGAAACAAAAAAGGAACAAAAAAAATACAATCAAATCCGGGAGAGATAGAAAATAATGGTGTAAAAATAGACCTCATCCCACACACACACACACCAACACGCTGTTGAAGTACATATAGCTGACTTCGTCATTTCATGTATGTAAAACGAGTTGTTTGAAAAAATGTTCATGTGTTTTGATTTTTTTTTCATGAATCCAACACTGTCAGTCTTTTCACTTTTCACATAATTTTTGAATAATTCAAAGATCCTTTAGTACTCCCCTTCTTTTCATTTTCGGATGTATTAACCTTCTGAAAAGAGAACACCTTCTTTTTTTCAATAATGCGTGCAATAACATTCAAGCACTGAGCCGCTATTTACTCTTCCCTATTCTGGATTTTATAAGAAAAACACATACAACCTAGGCATACGCATTCATACCAAAACATACGACTTTCCAAGAGTGATGGCCCAATATCTATTTGTCTTGTGGCACCGGACGTTATCACCCAGTGGGGGCATTTCATGAAACGTTTTGTCCCACAACTTTGCCACCCAGGTCACCGGGCAATATACGGCTAACGTCGAGCCTTGCATTTTGCAAATATAATTCTTTCAAAGCGAAAATGCTCGTCACAACAATGAAAGGCATGTATAGACAAGAAGACGATCCAAAACTTTTACCTCGAACGCCTCTATTTTTCGTATCGACATTTCGCTGTTTATCTTTAACTACCTTATATTTAAAAAAAAAAATACATCATGACGACATCAGAGTAAGTCAGTCTTTGTTTTACATTTTTCTTCTTCTTCTTCTGCCTCCTCTTCCTCTTCTTTGTCTATTTTTTTTTTCATTACTATAGCGACAGGAATCGATAATTTGTCGAATAAACATTATCATGTCACTTCGACAGGAAAGGAATGCTCATATACACAAAATATATTGATTGGATAATTAACGTATACAGTAAATGAGAACAGTTCTCATTATTACCCCACACACTCCGCAAACAAGACTCGCAATCAAGTACAAATGTATTAGTGTTGTTTTTGTGTTGCAGACAAGCGACAGTATAGTGGCAGCTGCCTCGATATTGTATTTCGTGTTTTTGCTTCCAAAATTACAACTTCGACCTCTGCAAACAAGGCATTTACTCGCAATTTTGCCTTCTTGTTTGTTTCTGCGACCATAATGGCAATCTTTTTAAAAAACAAATGACCAATTTACCTATTGTTTCATGAGCAGCGGGACGAGAATCACAGCTTCACCCTGTACATATGGGGACGTACGTGGCGCTCTTGCTGGTGCTCACCGCATTGGCATTGGGACAAGGTGTCGGTGAGTTTCCTCTACAAAAGTTACGAAGATTTTCATTTATTTGCTCGGACAGTTCAAGCTTATAGATTGATCATTTACTTCTTACTCACACGAAAAAATTACACACAAAGAAGTGACTCTTTAGGCCTACTCGTTGAGAAACCTTACTCAACGAGGTGAAGTTTCATAGAAAGCGATAAAGGACAATCTTTTCTGTGTCTGGGACTTTGGAGAGTGTGTCACAAAAAAAAAGAAGAATGCTGATTACATCGAATCATTATTCATTTTCACTGAATTAGCTTTCCAATTTACCTATTTCCCTTTTAGTTTTGCATATTTTTATGCTTTCTTCCAGCTCTTAGTGGAAGTCTTAAATCAGAGATATTGGCCAAATTGAATATTAAAAAAAAAAAAAACTGTAGACAACTAAAATTCAGTCGAACAAGTTTTTCATCCTATCAGAATACACTTTACTCCAGTGATTTCGTTGTGTTTGTTGTTGCTGATGTTGATATTGATGTTTAATAGTATGGGCTCAAAGGGATAGCATAGTAAGTTTTCGGTGAGATGGGGCTTCAAGATTTGATTTGTGTGTGTGTGTGTGTGTGTGCGTGTGTGTGTGTGTGTGTGTGTGTGTGTAAGATTGTGAGAAACCACTTATGAAGTATGAAAGAGCAATTCTAACAGGAATTCAAAGTTTATTAACTCGGTCTAAGAATGTCTGAGATATCCAAAAACAAAGGTGTCCCAATTACAGGCGGGTCCCACCTTTATGTAAAGAAACCATGTTTTTAGATATCTCCGTCATTCTTGCGGAATTGTATGCTACCTGAGATTTCATAACTAGTTTAATTCTCATTGTCTCACCAAAAATGAATTAAAGAACGCCAATCTCAATCAAGCAATATATATACGCTATCCCTTCAGCGTCCACACCGCAAACGTTATCATGTCATAATCAAAAAGCAATCCCATCCGTAATATTTCCCTCGGTAATCTTAAGCATTATAAATAGGAAAGATGACGTTCCATATAGAAACCGATAAATGACAATTACATATATATATATCTGGGACCGTGGACAGTGTGTCCAACGCACTAAATTGGTATTCAAAGCACAACGGCGTAGCCAGGATTTCATCTTGGGGGGGGGGGTTAGTCTGCGAGGAGGGAGGGAGTGGGAGGGGGGTGTCCCCCCCCCCCCCCCTCCCACGGTAAGAACTTTTTGCATTTTGATTTTTGCGCGTTTTATCGACGTGAAACAGTCCCACTTGTTTAAGGTAGCAGTTTATTTTGATGTAGATTATTATTGAACAATTTGCCTATAAAATGGTATAATTTGAATACACTTCTTGCATCAATTCTTTTCACTGAATACATTAACGCGACTGAACCCGAGCGAGCGGAGCGAGCGAAGGGGGAGGGGAGGGTGTTGGAGGGGCTGTCACCCCTCCCACGGTGAGAACTTTTTGCATTTAGATGTTGCAAATGGTGCAATTTGATGCATGTTTTTGCGCGTTTTCTCGACGTGAAACAGTCCCACTTGTTTAAGGTAGCAGTATATTTTAGTGTAGATTATTATTGAACAATTTGCCTATAAAATGGTATAATTTAAATACACTTCTTGTATCAATTCTTTTCACTGAATACATTAACGCGACTGAACCCGAGCGAGCGGAGCGAGCGAAGGGGGAGGGGAGGGTGTGGGAGGGGGTGTCACCCCTCCCACGATGAGAACTTTTTGCATTAAGATATTGCAAATGGTGCAATTTGATGCATGTTTTTGCGCGTTTTATCGACGTGAAACAGTAGCACTTGTTTAAGGTAGCAGTATATTTTGATGTAGATTATTATTGAACAATTTGCCTATAAAATGGTATAATTAAAATACACTTCTTGTGTTAATTCTTTTCACTGAATATCATGAACGCGACTGAACCCGAGCGAGCGGAGCGAGCGAAGGGGGAGGGGAGGGTGTGGGGAGGGGGGTATCCCCCCTCCCACGTGAGAACTTTTTGCATTTTGATGTTACAAATGGTGCAATCTGATGCATGTTTTGCGTGTTTTAACGAGTTGAAACAGTCCCACTTGTTTAAGGTTGCAGTATATTTTAGTGTAGATTATCATTGAACAATTTGCCTATAAAATGGTATCATCTAAATAATCTTCTTGTATTAATTCTTACACTGAATATCATGAACGCTGTCTGTTCAGCAATCAAGCAGAATAAGCATACACACGAGGGTGTAGATAGGGGCATATCCCCTCCCACACGGAGGTGATTTGCGTTTTCAGACCTGAAATTCAGCGATCTGGTGCAAATTTTTGGTGCAATACTTTTTCATCGAAGTGTTAAAATCACGGAATTTAGCTCTTATTCCGAATGTGCACCATCTGTGTGTATGTATTAAGTCTAGTGAGGTAGAGCTTAGGGGAAGGGGGATTCCCCCTCCCGCTCGCGGAGCTTTTGCATTTTTAGAATTGAAAAAGCGATCTGGGTATAGCCACAGTCTACTTCTATGCATGGCGAAAGGGGGGGGGGGAGGGGCGGGCGAGCAGGGAGAAGGCGTGGGTGAGTGTTATCTCCACCCTTCCCTTCCGATGGAGCTTTTGCCTTTTTAAGGTTGAAATTGAGATATCTCGTGATGGAATCAACATTTGGGAAATCACACACAAAAAAAAAAAAAACTGGTCGGGGGCTGAGGGAGGAAAGGGTCGATTAAATGGGGAAATTCCCCTTATACATGAGGGAACCTTTAGTTTTCGAAATATAAGTGATAAGTCTTGTGCACTCAGAATTATTCATAATTTTTTTTTGTAAATCTAAAAAGTGTAGGGCCTACTAAGCTAGGGAAAGAGGCACAGAGGGGGAGGGTTTGGAAGGGGGATACCCCCTCCTAAGCACGAGAGATTTTGCACATTTTGAATTGCAATTCAACGATCTGGTGCACACTTTGAGTGAAATATTAAAAAAATATATATATCTTGATGAAAGGTTGCAAAGGAGACCCGCTTCATGTGCATGCATACAGTATACACGCATTTTTTTTCCGCCTCCCAAATTCCCGGTCCAAATCTTAGGGGGGGGGGGAGGGCGACCACCCCATCCCCCCCCCCCCCCGGCTACACCAGTGTCAAAGCACATAAATGGTTATTTCCTAAATGGTGGATGTGACACAGTAGCACACTGAAAAAAGCGTGGTGAAACCCAGACACCGCAACACAAATCAAAAATGCACAGGTCTTAACGGAATTGGCATATTATGTCTACTAGTTCTAACCATCGTTCTGCTACAATGCTGTCATTTAGGCCGATACCAATGCTCTCAAAAGCTTAAAGGCATTATTTACCATTTTCAGATGGAAAAATAGCCAGCTTAGTGCGTTTAAATAATTGTAAAATGTGAGTTAGGGAGAGAAACAAGCAACGTAAAATTGTTATTCAGTATAATCAATGTTAGGTAATTATGCAAAATATGAGCAATATTTATGATGAAACTGTGTCTAGAGTAAACCGTCTACAGTTATGATTTATAAGAAAAAAAATAGTGATATCTCTTTATATTTCAGCCTTTATTGGGTTATTTTTATGTCTCAGGATTTTTTTTTTTTTGTAATACAACTGACCTACACAACAATAAGCCAGTTCGGAGTTAGCTCATGGGCACATTGGTCCGAATGACCTTTCTTTTTTCTCAGTCGGTTAAGGGGCTCTTCACTCGTTTTCAGAGCGACATAATGCATAAGCTTTACGCAACGATTTATGGTATTCATCAATCCTTCTTAAACAAAGAATGAACTCGCATAGACCATATGGCCAGAATGATCCGTCAATTAACACTTGGGAAAGCATCCATTTCATTATCTTACATTGAATGTAAGAACAACCTCTTTCTATCAATATTTCCAAATACTATTTTTGCTGTCAGGTGGATGTGCTGGCAAGCAGCATTTATAAGGATTACATGAATAATCATTATACATAATAATACATCACAGACGCTTATCCCAGTGACTTTAAAAACCAACTTGCCTCTTGGTCCGAATGACCTTTTTCTGCTCATGCGCAGAGTGGAACTCCGAACTGGCTTATATGCATCAAATCACTGCCTACCCAATGGTAAACGGTACCTTTAAGATATTTGGTTCTTTGTTCGCTTGATTTAATGTTTGTTTTTTGAATTAATTTGAAAAGAGGGCACCAGTTGTCTGCGACCGAGGCCATTGCTTCACGGCAGGTATGAGTACCAAAATTCCTCATTTTATGGCGAAGAATATCTGCCAGTGAATTTCGTTGTAAGAGTGCTGTGCAACCCTACCGCGCAACTCAACGGAGACGAATTCATCCAGTGTCAACCCAACGGACGATGGAGCGGGAGAGCCGTGTGTCGAGGTTTGTTCTGCTGCTTTCCAGACTTCTAGGGGTGTCTTAGACTTTGCCTTATTGTGTGCTCTTTTTTTTTTTTGCTGAAAAAGGTCGATTTCTAAAATTGATGATATGCATATATATTGATATCCATATTGATGAATGTCCCCTTAGAAATAAAAATGCTCGGTCATTGAACGTTGAAGGTCCTGCCCCCTTTTTTTTTTCTTTGCTTTATATAGAACGGATTGGTTGTTGTGTTCATTGTCGACAATACAGTGGTGAATCCAGAAGGGGGCGCACGACCCCACCCCCTTTATTGTTTGTTGAAACAATAGAAAGAAATGAAACCTGGAAAAGGCACCAGAAATATTTTTGTCCCCACCCCTTTACGGGGAGGTGGGGGGGGGGGGAGGCAGTGGATCCGCCCCTGCAATAACAGCAAACTTGGCTCATTTCATGAAGGGTCTTTTCAGATATCTTTTTTTTCTGACAAACTGCCTCAAGCTACTGATATCTTTTCATCTGACATGTCTGATTGGCCGAGAGCAAGTTTATTAGAAAAAAAAAAAGTCAGACAAAACGCTTCATGAGCTGCCTCCCCTCCTCCCTCCACTCCCCCCCCCCCCCCCCGACCCCTCCCTGGTTTGAAGCCTTCCAGTTAAAGGGGCATTCCGGACGATTTTCATAATTTCACATCAGGTAGTACATAAATCAACAGCTTCATGTATTGATTTGTAGAATTTATTGTGGTTCTTGAGCAGAGAAACAGTACTTTCAAAAACCTTAAACAAATTACACTGAACAAAGATGATGACATAGGAGCCTCACATATCTCAGAAATGTAGCAGTGTCATTCCATTACAATACCGCATGCTTGCAAGCTCACCTGTGTGTGATCTATGCATGCCTTCTTCTTTTGTGCTGCTTCCTTGAGCCACATCTCATGCATTCTTATGTTGAGGCTGCCATGTCATCATCCTTGTTCATTGCAATTTGTTATAAACTTTGAAAACATTCATATTTTTCATCCCAATCATTATAAATCCTGAAACTCTGTACCCAGTATAACTAATTTATATATGTTCAAATGTAAAAAATTGAAAATCATCCGGAGGTCTCCTTTAAGGAATATGCAACGCAACGCCTGGTAATGACAGACTTTCACATTAAACGGTTCTCCTACCTTTTGCTTATACATGTATTTCGAATTTAATTCTGTTTTCTGTCTTGGTTTCCTAAAGCACCAACGATTTGCCCGCCACCAAGCCAGATCGAAAACGGCTTCATGCGCGTCCGAGGAAGGTGGGCCGGTGGTCGAGCGGTGTATCGATGCAATCCAGGTTTCTATCTTCTCGGAAGAGCGATGGCGACCTGCAACTCCAATGGGGAATGGACTTATGGTGGCGATGAACCGGAGTGCGTCCGTGAGTGTACCGTCATCATCTCTGTTAATGAATAAGATCGCAAACTTTGCTTCAGGGAAGTTTAGTATACACTGGTATAGGAGCATGTAAGAAAACGTGATAACCTTATTATACAGTCGGTGTTTCTTGGCAGTGTGATGGTGTCACAACATGAATAACAACACTGGACAAGATTTTCTCTGAAAAGCATGGAAAAATCAAACTGGTCTTGCCCTATATAATTCATGAATTTTGCAAAATTGAAATTTGGTGTAAGACTCCAGCAGCAATCTTTCGTTTCCTTGAATTTGAACTGACTGGATGCGACATACTCTTATAGATCCCCCATCATGCCAGGCGCCGGAAATCGTTGATGGCCAAACTTGACAGCAAGTTTGAGAGCGGGAACGGGACACGTCATCGACGGTCTGTACACGGAGCACTCCGTGTGTTCTGCCGAATGCCCGATCGGTTTTGTGCCGTCCCGTGACTACATTCTGATATGCCACGACGGAGAATGGGTACCAACAGGAGAAATCCCAGAATGCCTCAGTAAGCACACGACACTCCTTCCCCCATCCCCTTCCCTTCTGTCCCTGACATTCGCATATCGTCAAACCGGAAGCCATGGTACAATGCACTCACGTTACAGCGACCACGGTTATCACGAAATTCTCACTACAACGAAATCAACGTTCAGGTTCCAAAATTATCATGTATGCATCATTATACACTTTACTGTTCGGTTATAATGAAATTTCGATATAACGACAGAAAACTGTTGTCAGTTTTCTTTATATCGAAGCAGTTTTCTGTCGTAATATCGAAATTTCGTTATAACCGAACAAATAAACAATACATAGAGCGGATAAAGTTCCATCCTGAAGTTTTATTTCATTGTAACCGAAATTTCGTTAAAACCGTGTTATGACGGGAGCACACTCACATGAATTAAAAGAGAAGAAATAGATACTGTATATTGTATGTGTAGCAATACTTACCATCAATTATACTAATTACCATGTTCACGTTGTAAATTCATATCAATTACTGACGTCTTAGAACTATTTCAAAGCATTATATCTGTTTATCCATCTGCAAATGCAAAATAATACTTTAAAGGGCATTCCGGACGATTTTCATAATTTCACATCATGTAGTACATAAATCAACAGCTCCATGTACAGATTCGTGGAATTCATTGTTTTCCTTAAGCAGAGAAACCAATAAATTGAAAATCTTTAACAAATTACACTGAACAGTGATGATGACATCAGAGCCTCATATATTTCAGAAATGTGGCAGTGTAATTCCATTACAATACCGCTTGCTCAACAAGTTCACCTGTGTAAAATCCATGCATGCCCTCTTCTTTTGTTCTGCTTCCTTAAGCCCCAACCCATACATTCTTATGGTGAGGCTGTCATGTCATCATCCTTGTTCATTGCAATTTGTTATAAATTTTGAAAACATTCTCATCCCAATCACCATAAATTCTGAAACTCTGTACTCCGTTTGACTAATTTATTGTTGTTCAAATGTGAAAGTCTGAAAATCATCCGGAGGTCCCCTTTAAATCGAGATTTCCACCGTCTTTAGATTACACTGTCATGTATTACACTAAGGTCAAGGGTCAATCCATCTTTCTTCGAGTAACAATTTCTTTTCATTCCAAAAGCGGTCACTTGTCAGCCTCCTTCTCTTGAGCCCATACCACATGGAAGATCCGACACCCAAAACCGAACGTACTTCGTCGGAGAGGTAGGTACTTTGTATTTTGAATTAGAACTTGATTATGAAACGGTGTCATAATTATAGAGATATACTTGCAAACTCAGCTTGAAAGAACAGAATGATCGGTTTTAAAGGAGATCTCAAGATGATTTTCAGACTATTGAATCTGAACATCTATAAAGTTATTGATTATACTTGGCACAGAGAATTAAACCGAATTGATAGTGATCGGGATAAGTAATAAGAATTATTTCAAAATTCAAACAAAAGACAGTGAACGAGGATGATACATAAAGCAACTGCACCATAGGGATACAGGATTGGGTGCTCATGGAAGTAGAACAAAATTACTTGAATATATTACTGGAATGTGTGAGTCTCTTATGTCATAATCCTTGTTCAGTGTAATTTGTTTGGGTTTTTTCAGATTATCAGATTATCTGCTTAAGGACCTCAATAAGATTTATTCCAAAAATCTACATAGTTTGCATGGCACTATCTACTTATGTGCTGCATGATGTAAGATTATGAAAATCGTCTTTAATTCCCCTTCAAAGAAAATGTCCACCTGTTTTCAAATCGGTATAACAGTAAAACAATTTTACTTAATGATCATGGCAAAAATGTCATGTATGCCTGACATAAATTAAGAATGGTATAAAGAGGGAATTTTAATCTTGAAATGTTTTCACAAAACTACGATATGCCACAAGGTAAGCAGATTAGATAGGCTGAACAAGTTGTCACTCCTAATTCTTCAATCTATCACTCCATCACGCCCATCATGTCTCTGAAGTATCACAATGTTTGTAGAAGTGGTCGCTTCTCAGAAATTAAACCCTTTGTCATGTGTGTTGGGCCTGGTTCGGCTTGCTGTTAATTGGTTTGGTGAAAATATACTTGCATTTTGAAAATGTGTTTTCATTTTTGAAATACATTCGTATTCTGAAAATAAGTACCTGGTTTTAGTTTCGCTACCAAACACAGTGCCAAACATTACAATGTAATTTTTGGCAGCAAAATGCAACTCGGAGAACACGCGGCACAGTTTAAATATTGCGTATGATGTCAGATGGATGTGCTGGCCATACAGGAATAACCATTACATCACAGATTCTTATCCCAGTAAATCAAAAAACCAGCATGACTGTCGGTACGAATGAACCCCGAATTTGCTTAGCGGGCATTGTTCGTACAATAACATCCCCATTGTCATAGTTTATGTTAAAGCACACCTCTGGATGATTTTCAGTTTTTTTCGTTTGAACAACTATAAATTAGTTTACTCAGGACAGAGTTTAAGAATTTGTGATAATTGGGATGAAGAATAAGAATATTTTCAAAATTTAGAACAAATTGCAATGAACAAGGATGATGACATGGCAGAGTCACCATAAGAATGCATGAGTTGGGGCTCAAGGAAGCAGAACAAAATAAGAAGGCATGCATAGATTATACACAGGTGAACTCGCAAGCAAGCGGTATTGTAATGGAATTACACTGCTACATTTTCTGAAATAATTATGTGAACCTCCTATGTCATCATCCTTGTTCAGTGTAAATTGTTTAAGGTTTTTCAAAGTATTGTATCTCTACTCAAGAACCACAATAAATTCTATAAATCTATGCATGGAGTTGTTGATTTATGTACTACATGATGTGAAATTATGAAAATCGTCTGGAATGTACCTTTAATATTTGCTGATCAGGCGGTGAGTTATCGATGCGATAGTGGATATCGTCTGGCAGGAAAGAGCTGGCAAGTGTGCAACCCCCGCAACAACAGAGATGTTGACGGATATTGGAGCGATCGTGTGCCTAGTTGTGTGGGTAAGTTGCTGTGCGGGCTGCGGGCCAAAAATCCTTGGCCATATAAACATTATGCCTCACAACATGTAGCCTTCGTACAAGTCGTCAGCCAAGGGAATGTCATGACGAAATCACTAGAACAAAAAGACTAACAGGTGAAGGGCGTGGTCATCTGTCTCACATCATACGTTATTACATTGTCAGCATTGCGGGTTCTTCACAGGGCAACAAGTCGAAAAGCTGGTATGTGATGTGCTTTATTCTATAGGTCATGATTCGCGAAAATACATATAGACAGAGTTCTTGCAGGCGTAAACAATCCTATACACCATCAAAGAACAGAAAACAAACATAATAACAGTAATTATTCGAACTGAAGTATACAATCTTCTTTCAGTTTAAAGATTATAAATCAAACATGACTGCTTGAAGATTTATTAACTTGTTGATACAAGCAAGAAGTACGGTAAGTGTTCTTTTCGAGTAAAGCATGTTTTTTTTTTTGCCACCGTAATCCTACAACTCAATCAAATAAGCTCAAATCACTGTAAACTGAATTCGAGTGATTTGGGCAAGATACAAAGAGAATCGTTCCAACGAAAACCAGATCAAAGGCATTGCAGTAGTAGGTCAGGTTCAACTTATGTTGAAAGGAGGGCCCCGAGAAAAGCCTCAACACGAATTGATGATGATATCTAATTCTTCCGCAATCTTGACTCGTGATTAGGAACACAATGTGGAGCAATATTTGAGTCCCTGGCACATTTTCGGCCTATATGCACCGGCCCTTCTCTCTCTCTCTCTCCCTACATCTCTTCCCCTTTCCTAATACTATATTTGGATTATGAATCCTTCTTAAACAACGAAAACATAATTTTCATCTTACGTTTTTATTCTCATTTTATTTGATCTGATTTTCCATGTAGCCTGCAATAACGGATGAACCGATTTTTTTTTTAGAATGTTCAAATACCTGTTCAAAAATCCTGTATTAGAAAATGTATGTAAAAGAATTGAAATTACATGCAGCATGATTGTCTTAAAGTTACTTCAAACGATTATACAAGTGAAAGATTTTTAAGCTCACCTGAACCAAACGCTTAGTGAACTAATTTTATCATTCATCGTTCGGCGTCCGTCATGCGTAAACTTTTTGTTTACAAAATTTGAAAATTCTTAGGGAGGATCTTAATTTGTTCAATAAATGGTTTAAGATTCCTCAAACTTGAAAACCCCAATATTGAGGGATCTTTACCACCTGATCTCCTTCTTTAGAACCCCCCCCCCCCCCAAAAAAAAAAAATGGCAGAGATTTAATATACAGTCTACACTATGACTTTATGAGTCACATTGGTGGCTGCACTTTTAGGTGTGTTAATGACAGATCCGATGGGGGGGGGGGGGGCTAAATTGGTGCCAAATTTTCACATTTTCATCTTCTTGAAAACCCCATGGTGAATATTCACGAAAGTTGACAGGAAGCATCCCTGTTGGGTGATAGAGGATTAAAAAGAAATGGGCCCCATGCTTCTCATCCCCCCCCCAAAAAAAAAAAATGATGATAATAATAATACAAAACATGATTTCTCTTGAGCAAGTTAGTATATTGGTAACCCTAGTTTCAAATTTGTTCATTGGGTGCTCCCCCCCCCCCCACACACACGCACACACACGGACACACAGAACGTTCAAAAAAGAGAATCTTCGAAGAAAAAAAAATGTTTACTATCAAAAGCCAGAAATACTCTGAGAAATTATGATATAAATGCACGAATGCACTTTCAAGTTTGTTTATTGAAAATGGGGGACAGCGTGTGGAGAGGACTAAAATTGGGGCCTGTTTTCACATTTTAATTTTCCTCTGGAAAGAGGGTGGTATAATTTTGTATAACACTGGCAGAATTACACTTTAAGAAAAGATGTAGATTTAATTGTGCACCTTTTACCAGCGTCATACTGTGCTTATGTGAGGACCTTTACGAGTGCAATTTTTCACCTTTCACTCAGACCAGTGTCGCAATGGACGCACCATTCTGGTCTTTGGTCTTGCGCTCCCAGTGTGACACTGGTATAAAAGTGAAAAGTTAAACCTATTTTTCTTAGAGAATTTTGCCAGTTGGAGATAATGGATACCACATTACCTTCCCGGGAGTCCCCCAAAGGTCACCAAGTGTAATGTTTGCTATGTTTTCCTTGGGTAATAGTCTGCTAGGATGTGTGGAAGGTGATGATAATAACGCTGTCCTAAGCGTCCTGTCGTCTATTCATGCTTTGAGAGATACTGTAAGCGCAACTTCCATTAAGTTACATTTCTGTCTTACGGTTATGTTCCTTTTTTATTTCCATTTTTCTCATTCATTTTGTGGCTTACAGTGGTCACGTGTCCCTACCCAGGACGAGATCATTTAAGAAATGGACACGTGACATTCTCTAATACCTCGATGACCATCGGTACGAAGATGACACTGAGGTGCAATTCCTTGTACACGTTGTTGGGATCGAGCGAGCGGGTGTGTCAGGCGGATGGGACATGGAACGGCACGCTCACGTCATGCCACAGAGAGGGTGCGTATTAAAGGGGTGACAACCATTGGGTAGAGATGAGAATTGGGCTTTTATTTTTTTGTGAGATACCAAGAAAACACATATGAGATAATGCAGAGCATACCATCCTGAGAGCAATTTTGTAAAATTAAGCAATCGTAATATAAGGCGGGTCCTACCTTTTATTGAAATTACTCTATTTTACATATGTCACTCTTTTCAAAACCAATTTTTATTAAATAAACATAAAATTTCTCATGTAATGACATGACTGTTACATTCCTTGTGTATCTAGAAAATTGTCAAAAACACTAGAATGTTCCTACACACGATTTGGTATGTATATTTGTTATTGTAAAAATCTATCTATTTTATAGAACTTTGATGGCACACTACTAGAAATGTGTTTATTGTACTTGCACCAAATACATGCAAATTATATGGACCGATGTGTTGGCTCAGTGAGTAGAGCGGCTGCCCTCACAATCGGGAGGTCGTGGGTTCAAACCCCGGCCGCGTCATACCAAAAGACGTTAAAAGATGGGAGTTGCTGCTACCTTGTTTGCCGTTCAACAGTTGAAAAGGTTAGAGCAACGTCGATCTGGCGCTGCTCAGTGGCTGCCGGGCCCACGATCAATTGGGCAAAAAGAATTTCCTTTCTTGGACAATAAAATTTGGAGTTTATATCCAAAACAATTATTATCATTATTGATTATTATTATTATTATATCCATCATTATATCAAAACGTGCTGGAAGTTAATTTCTTGTTTGTTTGATTGATTGTTCATTGTGCTTATTTTCAGATTACGAATGCAGAGCGCTCGGTAACCCAATCCACGGGTCAATGTACTCCCTGAGTGGAGGAAAGGGAGTAGAACCTCAGTTCAAGATCGGCGAGACGGTGTACTTCCGGTGCGACCATGATGTGAACGAAAACAACGAACCTCGCTACGAAATGGTCGGGTCGAGGGAGAGATTCTGTAATAGAAATGAAGAATGGACCGGAGAAATGCCGAGATGTTTGGGTATGCCGATAAATCTGCATCTATGAAGTCAGATATACAGTAAAAAAAAAGGAACACGAGCATGTACTCTACATCACTAGGGCCTATAAGCCAAGGAGATGTACACTAATAGACTTAAAGACAAAATTTACCATTTGCAGATAAAAAAAACCAGCATTAGTGCTTCAATATAGTTCTAAAATGTGAATTAGGGATAGAAACAACCACTGTATAAAATTGAGTCCACATAATTTTTGTTAAATGCACAAAATGTGAACAATAGTTATAATAAGAATGATTCCAGATTAAACTGTCTACAGATATGGTTTATTGAGGAAAATACTGATATCTCTTTATATTTTAGGCTTTATTGAAAAAATTGTATATGGTAGGATGTTTTCTGATACATCAGACCTACACATATGTATCAAATGTGATATCTTGAACATTTTTAAAATCACTGATCCCAAAGGTAAATTGGACCTTTAAAGTGTTATTGTTTAAAGGGGAGATCCAGTCCAAATATAAGTTAGTCTGATAAGAAAGAGTAGAATTTACGAGTTCAATTGGAAAATTTTGATCGTAATCGGGTGAAAAAGGAGGAAGTAGTGACATTTTGAAGTTTCGCTAACTTTTCAGCAAACAGTTCTTGAACGGTCAATATGAATATGAAAATGACAAAGTGAGCATGTCATACCCTCAAAACTTGTCATTAAGTTCGTGCATACAATTTTGACATTTCCAGTTTTTCATTCAAAGGCCATTATGCCCGAGGCTCAAATCCTGGTTTTCCAAACTGATTACTATTCAGATGTTATTCAATCAGGAATAACATCATGTTTCAGATTTCAATGACAGAACAATGATTTTTTGTCATTTTTTTTTGTGCAAGATCAATAGAAAATTGTGAGGTTATGATATGATTAGCTCATTCATTCGCATATTCATATCCATTGTACACGAACTGTAGGCAGAAATTAACAAAATTTCAAAATGTCATAACTTCATAATGTTTCATCCGATTTCAGTCAAATTTTTATTAGATTAACTTACATTTCGACTGGATTTCCCCTTCAAAGGCTAAGAAAATTTGGTGGGGACTACCTCAATGCTGTCTGCTCATGGCAGCCATTCGAATGAGAGACATCTCTAAATACTGTAGTCATTTTCCATGACTTGCATAGAGATCGTGCGGAGTTTTACGCTCATTTGACATGAACGCAAGATTATTTAAAGGACAAGTTCACCTTCATAGACATGGGGGTTGAGTGAATGCAGCAATATTAGTAGAACACATCAGTGAGAGTTTGAGGAAAATCGGACAATCCGTTCAAAAGTTCTGAATTTTTGAAGTTTCTGCTCAGTCACGGCTGGATGAGAAGACTACCATAGCTTGTGATGTCACGTGAGTACAACGATATAAAGAAAGTATAAAGAAAATTCAACATATTTTCACTTTTCTCGCATAACAAAAGAACACTCGACTTCTCTCAGAAGGCAAAGGGAATAATATTTCCCTTAACATGCGTCAGTAGCGAGTCGAAGAAATGTGCACTTTATTCAAAAAGTAAAGTTTTGTGGAATTCTCTTTTTATTTTCCTTATACCGTTGTACGCATGTGACATCATACACTGTATTAGTCTCCTCATTCAGCAGTTATTGCGCAGATACTTTAAGAATTCATAACTTCTGAACGGATTGTCGGATTTTCCCCAAACTTTCACTGATGTGTTCTACTGATATTGTTGCATTCACTCAATCCACATGTATATGAATGTGGACTTGTCCTTTAAGAAGAAATCGACCTCAAAAGCAAATGAACTTATTCAATTCAATTCGAAGGTTTTATTTTCACTTCTGTCAACAGAATGTATGGAAAGTATAAATTCGTCATGCATTTGTAGGAATAATATGTAGATAGCAAAGAATAACATTTGTCAGTAGTCATTACAAAGTAAGGCATTTTTCGAAAAACATATTTATACATCCTGCGAAAAAAAAAGGGAGCTACCCACTCAAGAGACTGTGCTTGTACTAAGCGGCCACCTCACAGGGAGAAAAAGAAAATAGGCGAAGAACTTAACTACAAGTGTGCGGGATAAACGAAGGGGAAAAGGGGAGGGAGGGGAAACAGAAATAGAGGTAAAGAGACGAGACAATTAAAAATAAAAAGCTTTAAAAGAAAAAAAATACTAAAGAAAGATACAAGAATGACAGAATTCAGATGAGAAGTAATGAAGATGTGACATCTTGAAATTTCACCTTTTTATGCCTCCGCCAACGAAGTGGCCGGAGGCATTATTAGTGGGGCAGATATGTGAAAAAGATGCTCACATCCGGCGGAAAGTATGAAATTTTGCATGTAGGGGTATTTTGAGGCGCTGATTTCAAAAATTGCCGGATCCAAGAGATCTGACCACGGGGTCGGCCGCCACTTTGAATTCCGATATGGCCGCCGTCAAAGATCCCTATCTTCAGTTCTGAATGACATTAGCCATTGGAATTTGATATATAAAAGAATGGTGATATGATGACTTCAATAACAGACTTATTTGATATGTCTGACAAGCTGCACGGCAGCCAATTTGAATTTTTATACATATTTGCCATGTTGGAGTGTTGAAAATCTCTATCTCGGGTTTGTAAATTAGGCTACCTGATTGAGCGCGCGTTTGTAACTGATAGAGTGCGCGCTGATGTATTTACATCGTGACGTCAGTGAAAGGTGCATTATGCTTCCTTTTTGCTGCACTTTTTGACATGCTCGTGAATGTTAGTCGTGATGTTTGTCTTCGTAGCGACATTGGAATTCAAAATAGCAGGCATTGCGTTTGTCAGACACATCACATCAGTTAATATTTTAACTCAGTATGTTAAAATACTTGTTTACACCTAATTTCAGGGTCACTCACCACTTTGAAATCGAGATAGGGATTTTGAATATTTCGTCGAGGCGGCCATATTGGAATTCAAAATGGCGGCCATTCGATGTTTGTCAGACACTCCGAATCAATCTGTCATCAAATTCAATGTGTCAAAACGCTCATGTGTACCAAATTTTGGTGCCACAGGTCATTCAGAACTGAAGATAGGGATCTTTGAATTTGTTTTGTGAAAGCGGCCATATTGGAATTCATAATGGCGGCCGACCCCATGGTCAGATCTCTTGGATCCGGAAATATTTGAAATCAGCGCCCCAAAATACCCCTATATGCCAAATTTCATACTTTCCGCCGGATGTGAGCATTTCGACCAATTTTTGTTACATATCTGCCCTACTATATGTTTTTCGGGTCGTCCGTCCGTACGTACGTACGTCCGTCCCGTTTTGTTTTTGTCGATATCTCAAGAACCGTGTGGTGGTTTTACATCAAACTTGGTATGAGGGTATATCCTGGGGGGATAATACTTTGTTTGGATTTTAGGGTCACGGGGTCAAAGGTCAAAGGTCACAGGCTATTTTGTGAAAAAAAGGTTCAAAATTCATGTTTTTCTCCGTATCTCGCAAATGGTTCAAGGTATCTTCATGGAACTTAGTATATATGCTTGTTCCAATGGGCAGTGATTATCTAGGGAAGTTGGGGGTCATGGTTCAAAGGTCAGGGGGTCAGAGGCCATGGTCAACTCCTCAAAATATCACTACTTTCCTTATATTTATGCAATGCCTGAAGGTGGTTTTTTTTTTAACTTGATGTATACATGTATTACCCAATATATATTCTGTGGGAAGTTTCTTGCCAAAAGGTCAAAGGTCAAGTGAAAGTGCTGAATTGCACTTTTTCCTCCATATCTCAAAAGTAACTCAAGGTATCATCATGAAACTTACATATTTATGTATGTTCAACATAACAGTGATTCTCTTTGGAACTGTGAGGTCAAAGGTCAAAGGCCAGGTTTAGATAATGCTTTTTTTCCCATTTGATACTGAAATTATACTTTTTCTCAATACCTTGAAAATTACTCAATGCATAAACTTATAAAAGGGTCAAAAGTCAAGTAAAAATCATCAGTTCCCCAAATACCTGCACTCTGACATTTTAATCATTCATCCAATTGAACCTAGTTCTAGGAAAGTGAACATTCAGCACGTTTGTGTCAAACCTGTCATTTTAATATTTTGCCAATTGTGTGAAACTGTCATCACACATTGTCAAAACATTGTACTATAGACCTATTAGGAGAACCATGCATTATGGCGGAGGCATATCAGTCGCCGTAGCGATATATCTAGTTTCGGAAAATATTTTTTGACCAGTCCTTATGAATATTCAAATGAGTGAGTTGGTGTCATTATCCTCACAATTTTACATGTATCTTCCACAAGAAATTTGGAAAAATCTTTATTTTCAGCTGTGCAATAAAGCATATATCATACCAAGATATATCAGAGTTTATGTTGATTCTTTTTTTTTGGATGGTTTTAAGACAAATTTTGTATTTATGCAGCTGAAATTTGAGATTTTTGTCATTTCTGTATATAACATGAATAAGAGATGTGAGAGAATGACATCGTAAACTTGCTGATTTGAATATCAGGACTGGTCAAGAATGTTTTTCGGAAAAAACAATGAAATTTCACAATGTCATATCTTCGTTATTTCTCATCCGATTGTGGTCATTTTTGCATTGTTCTTTAGGCAATGTTTTTCTTTTTCTTTTAAAGTTTTATTTGTTTTTGGGTGGATTTCCTCTAACATAGAATAAAGGAAAGTGAAATCCCGGATAATGTGGATTGAGTGAAAGAACCAATATGAATAGAGCATTTATCCGTGAAAGGGTGAGAAAATCAGACAATCGATTCAAGTTATAAATTCGTTAGATATACAGAAAATTCTAGATATATTTCACTTTGTTATATTAACAATAAATTATCCTAATAGTTTATGTCAGTAACACGTTGATGGAGGGTAAGGATTTCCAGAAATGTAACTTTGTGGAATTTACCTTCTACACTGTTCTAGATCTTTATGTTATCGTCCATAATGACTTCATAAGGTATTTCGTTACCCAGCAGAGACGGTGCCAAAACTTCGAATATAATTTTTGAACAGATTGTCATATTTTCCTAAAATTTTTCATTGATGTATCTTCCTAATATTGATGCTTTTACTCACTAAACATTCATATTTAGTTGCAACTGATTGACAAATTGTCCTACATCGACGTATAAGGGCAATTTGTCAATCAGTTGCAATGAAAACATCTCAATGAAAGAATTTCATGAATTAGAATATTCATATTTAGGTTTTGGTTTCCTTTTATGCTTTTGAAGCACGTTTCTCTTTCACATATATACTCAAATCTGTTACAGAACGGCACGAGTTCGATCCATCACCCATCGTCAACCAGGGTTTGGGAGAAATTTTCGACGAGATCGCCGTTGAAAGTGGCTCGTGGGAATCGAACAACGACACTAACAGGGCTGGGAGCAGACGTCGACGTAGCATTGACCTTAATAACCGCCGGGGCATCGACATCTGGTTCGCCTTCGACTCTTCGGGGAGCATCGGGGATTATAACTTTTTACTTGCCAAACGATTTGCGAAGGGTCTAGTTTTAAAGGTATTCTATGTTGTTTGCTGGTTCATTTCTTTTTGCCTTTTTTTGTTTTATTCTGTTTTAATTTGTTTGTTGCTGCTTTTTTGTATGTATGTATGTTTGTTTGTTTGTTTGCTTGTTTGTTTGTTACTGCTTCTACTGCAGCTGGGATTTATTCTGCTGCGTGACACACAATCAAAAATGGACTTGAAAAAGCTGGCCTTTCTAGAGATTTAATCATCATATGATTACCTATTATTACCCTTTATTCCACTGAACTTCATTGACTACATGTAATTCTCTGCTTATGTTGCATCTGCTCTTTTATCATCACATTGTGTACATACATTCTCCCCATGGTAAGGTTGTCACTGACTTGCTGTTCTAACACTAGGATCTACAAATTCATATCTTCCGCTTCCTGAATACATAATTGTTTAAAAGTCACGAAAACGTTTTTGTATAAATTATGATAATCATATTGATATCAATATAAAGTATAATGCATAGATGAAGATTCAATTAAGATAGATTGAATTGAAGATTAGACTAGCAATAAAAAAAAAGTATAATGCATACACATACACACACCCACACACGCATATACACTTAGCAAAAAAAGAAAGTGAACACTTTTTCGAGGTCATATTTTTTATAGAAGATTTTGATGAAAATCAATGTATTGTATACCATATTAAAGGTAATTTGATTGGCTATCATGTAAGTAGATTAATTTAAAGGGAACTTTACGCATGAGTGAAGACATTCATTCTTGCCCGCCAAGGCACAAAAGTAAAAATTGCAAAATTTGACAAGTTGTCTTTCATTTGGCAATGCCCTTCAAGATAACAATGACAACAAAAAGCCAGTTTATCACAATGAGAGACATGAATTAAATAGCAAAAACAAAAGTGTGTTCTCTTTATCACTTTATAACAACAAACAAAAAGAAAATGGGAAACTAAAGTAGGGAGAAATGGCATAAAGATGATTAAATGAACAGAATTTCTTTATTTTACTCTTTTTATATAGTAATCTAAGGATTCATGAGATAAATTTAAGACCAAATATCATCTAAGATTGAAATTTCTACCATTTTTGTTCATATTGCTTCTTCTCTTATTTCATTTGAGTTTGGGTTTGACCAAAGATTCTTCATTTTTTCTCCTTTATTTTTGACCTTTGTTGATATTTTGGGCTGCAAAGATATCAATTATCAAAGGTTTATTTTTGCAACGTAATTAATGTGTCTTATTGTGTTAAATTGGTCTTTTGTTATTATTGTAATATGGAAGAGCACTTGCAGATGAATGACAACTTGTTCATTTTTTTATTTTTTGCTTTTGTGCCTTGGAAGAGAAAAGCAAAGGTGTTCACTCATGCTGAAAGTTTCCCTTTATATTGACTACTAGACCGATAGCCAATCAAATTACCTTCAATATGGTATATAATACACTAATTTTTAGCCAAATATTCTATGAGAAATATAAACTTGAAAAAGTGTTCACTTTCTTTTTTTGCTGTATATATATATATGTATATACATATATCGACAGAGAGAAGAAAAGAAGAAAAGATATAATGATATAATGTGTGTTTATATAATATAGTAAATGACCAACCATCATGTCTTTTGAAGATTCAGCATGCAGAGAATGTGAAATGCAGCAGCTAATGTGACCGATGCGCTGCTAAAAACAATGTTAATTAATTGATTCCTCCACGCTGTCTGCAGGACCTCATGCGTCAATTCCCCTAATCCTTCCTCTGCTTGATAACTCACAGATATCTCAAAATGGATCGCTAGGGGGAGCCCGCATAGGTGCGTTGAGGTACGCGAGCCAATCGGATATTGCCTTTGGACTTGAGAGCGGCAGTACGACGGATCAAGTCAATCGTCTCATTGATGATATCACGTACACACAAGATACAATAGGTCAGCTTGATTTTGATAAGATAAGCGTCTTCCTGCATGCTCAGCCCTGATATGATTACTGTTTATGCCATGCAGATACACATTAAATCTTGATTCCTGCAGTCGCTGATAAGTGATAGCGGTTTAAAACACACACACACACTCACACACACACACAACGAATGTAGCCAGTGATGTTGTGAAAAAAAAAAAAACGTTCTTGCACTTCGATACCATGTTGAGGTTTCATCGTTACATGATACTTTCGGAAGAGTTTAAGGCAAAAATGACAAATTGGATGTCCACGAACGGGAATCGATCTCGGGTCCTCAAATTGGGAGTCGGAGTAATATCTACTATGCCACAGCGCCCACAGTGTTGATTTTGAATTAGTGATCGAAATGCTAAAATCGTTTCTGATTGAAACTTTTAATTGGAGATCAGAATTATAGCCTTTGTTGAATTATTTGTTTCAGGTTCAGGAACCAGTATTTTTGATGCTCTTGAGACGATTAGGACGAAGGTATCAGTCGGCTCAGAATCTCAACCTGCATCGTTGACGAACAAAAGATTCCTCTTCCTAATCACCGACGGTTAGTAATTTACGTCTGAAGTTGGTTGAAAGTGTGGGTGTTGTGTTAATTTTCTCTTTTTCTCTCTCTCTCTCTCTCTCTCTCTCAGGCAAATTAGGTAGGCCTACATCCAGGGCCAATATCTTTCTTTCTTATCAATGGAACTCCACCTCTTATGACTTTGATACAGGCTTACCAAAAACCGGAGCAAATCGACTTAAGGCATGCCTTTTATTATTTTTTACTCGGTCAAGAGATATCAGAAAATCTCGTCTCACTCCCCTTCCAGACTGCATACGTATTTCAAATTAATAGGTATAGGCAACAAACTCAGTTTTATTTTCTTGTTTATTACAGTAGGAATACACTGTTCTGTGTACAACATGTTGTCGACGTGCACTCTGAGCAGGCTCAAATCCAGGATCCCTAACATTCTCAGACACTATACCCAAACCACTTCGACGCAGTGACCTAACCAATATCTTCCCACATAGCCTGGGTGACAGAGGCTAAACCTTGTTTTGCTGTCCGCCTGATTTTACCCCATTTCAATTGGATGATGCTATTCTTGCATCAGGGTTTTGAGATATTTAAAATGGCCGCCAAACTGGCCTCCAATATCTGAAATTCTTGTATTATATTGTATATGAGATGAAGTTTGACCTTATCCAAAAGGTGGAGAATCCAAAACTGATGATGTAACTTTTGCATTCTTGGGGATTGTGAGATATTCAAGTTGGCTGACAAAATTGAAATTCCCATGATTATGTTTCCCTATAAATGGTGAAAAGTTTGAAAAGGAAAAAAGTTTTTTGTCCTCAATCTGAGGGTCTTCATTAAAATCAGTTATTCATAGTCATGCAAAGGCCAATACTACCACATATTAATTGCAATGATATTGAAGTTCAATTTACTTCAAATGCAAATTTTGTGTGTAACGGCTTTTATCATCCATTGCTCGAATACCTCCTTTTTGGCAATATCTTTACAATAAAACTGAAACTAATTTGAATTCCTTTACAATAAATGATGTAGTAAAACGCTGATTTTTGTATTTTTCAATATATTGCATATTCAATAAAATTGACTATTGCATTGATAAAAATACAATCCTTTCAAATTTCATACCCGATTACTATAATTTTCTCATTTACAATAATAGTTTTATCTTGAACAATTAACTAGAGACAATAATCCTTTCCGAGATAATGTCTGATTTTCGGACAGTACAACGATTAATGCACTAAAGGTGCATTTTCATTTCAAAATTTAGACCGTGCATTTGTTGTTATTCTCTTTTTCAGTAAATTATCTTTGAAAGATAAAATATTATCTATCATTTTGAAATCAAACTGTTTTATCTTACTGAATTTCGATTCGACAATTTAGAATCAGATATTGACATCCATTCAAAAGTATACCGCAGATCGAGTTCACGTTGACATTTTTGGTTCTGAAACTTTCATTTCTGTTATAATAGTACAGTATATTTTGGCTTTTTTGCCGAGAAAAACAATGACAAACTTTTTGACACTTCAATTATCTTTTAACTGTTCATTTCATTTTCATTTTTATGATTGCTTATTTCATGCAACCAAGAAAAAAGTATAAGTTTCTGATATACTGAAAAAAAAAGCAGTTAACAATAAATCATAAGACTGCAAACTATATTATGAACTTGGGTTTTATCAAACCCCAAATTAAATTTTGTTACAATTACATTATCCGCTATCTTTATCCCAGTATTTATAGTAATAAAGCATTTCTTTTCAAAAATTTGATATTACTGTTGATCCATTTTTCACTAATATCTCTAACCTGCAACAAATCCATTTGAGGCATTTCTGCCCAATGAATCAATAAACTTCATTAAAAAAATGGGATTTCATGTTTCTTGCATGAAGAAGACATACAATGTATCTTTTGAGGAGCAATATCTCACAAAACATGTGGGAGGTGTTGCCGTTTTCTGAAGCCGAAAATTACCATTTTAAAACATTTCCTCAGTGGCGACAATGATCAAAACATTTGAGACAGCCATGACAATCTGAGTTCTGTTTGGCAATGAGGTGGTGAGTTGGCTCAGGTCGGTAGCGCGTCTGTCTCGGACCCAAGCGACCCAATCTGGACTGAGCAATGTTGCGTGTAATCATATCGTCTCCTCTAGCAAGAGGAAAAACAATCTGTCCCTCGGATAGAACATAAAATGGAGGTCCCGTGTGTGAGAGATTCACAACTCATGCGCGTAAAAGATCCCGCTTCATTTATTCAAAGAGCAGAGTGTTAACCCGGTGAAGTGCTGCCGCCCCACATCCAACTGGACCCCATGGAAGACCAGCTTAGCATAGCTGAATATGGGCTATCAAGCTCTTCTTCCCAGAGGAAAAATTAACACATAAACAAGCAAACAAAGCCCATTTCATTAAAAAAAAAATGATTTTGGAATTACATTTTGTAAACGTTCTGCTAATGCCCGTGTAGATATTCTGCAATTAATATATGAAAAAGATATAGGGCGCCAATCATTAATCATTACAGTACCAATGAGTCAAACGTTTTTAATTTGCACAAATTTAACAGACATCCTGTGGACAAGAAGTGAATGTGTCACGAAAAGAGTCAAGTTGTTGGGGATTCTTACAGAAAAAGAATGCTTTCAAGTTTTAATGTCGATGAACAATAAATCCCCTTGGCAGTGATGGCTTCAGTGCTGAATATGAGACATTTTGTGTTTATATTAAAGACCAGCTTGGATGAAGGGAACAGAAATAGTATAGTCCGATAGCTAAAGACGTGATATATTGATATTGTTGTTTAAAAAGGATGATAAGCTAAATCTTAAAGTGTAGTTTTCTTCCAAAGTAACGAAGATAAATTTCTGCAAATATTCATCAGAATTGGGCAATTGCTGGTCTGAATGGTATAAATTGCTGTACCTGTATGAATAGATAACTCTCTTTTAGAATGCAGTTTCTCACCAACAATAACTTTAAATTTCTTCAAAGCAACATCGATCTCCTTTCTCTTAGCATTCTGCGATTCTAACTTCAAAAATATTTCGATAATTTTCCTCTTTCTTCAATCAATTTTGCTTTGGATTGAACAAAAATACCTCTAGACATGTTTTTGTGTAATTTTTCGAATTTCATGTTATTTCTTCTTAATTATTGGATGTTCCTTTCTGAGGGTCTCCATCGACTGTTTTTTCAATCATATTCAAATTTTTTTGAAGTTTAAAGTAATACTGCTTTCTTAGTTTTTACTTATATTTTGCATATTTTTGTGTAAGTTCCTTTATTTTGATCTTCATGATCTTACACACACACATGAAAAAAACAAAGATGTTGATAATCTCTTTCGGAGGTACTGGATAAATGTGGATGAGGCAACTCTCTCATCCCTCGGTATTTTGAGGCATCCAAAATGACTGTCAAAATTGAAATTCCTGTATATTTGATATTTGTATATTTGGAAACGGGCGTGAAGTGTTACCTTATTCAAATAGTGGCGAATCCTAATCTACATGATGCAACGTTTGATTTCTTGAGGATTTCGAGATACTCAAGTTGGATGCCAAATTTGAAATTCCCATAATTATGTTATCTTATTAATGGTGAAAAAATGGGGGGGGGGGGGGGAAAGATGGTTATAACCTATTTCAGGGGTGCTGGATCCATGTATGGATGAAACAATTCGTGCGTCCCTCGACTTTTTGAGATATCCATAATGGCCGCCCAAAATTTTCTTATAAGATGTAAATGAATATAAATGGATAGTTTTACCCTATTTCGGGGATATTTGGGGTGCTGAATTCAAATCTGGTTGATGCAACCCTTGCATCAAAAAAAAAAATGGGCAGACGGTTGAACAAGTTTAGGCCAAATTCTGACATTGATACCCAGATCGTCATACATGTAACTGGTCTTTCATATTTGTTTTTCTGTATGTATGTATACGTGTGTGTGTGTGTGTGTGTGTGTGTGTGTGCTTGGCACGTGTCAGGCATGAACAACATGGGCGGCAAACCAGATCACATTGCCGATGAACTGAAGCGAGACCATCGTGTGGAGATCCTCTGCATCGGGTTGGGGCCAGAGGTGAACAAAGAGAAGCTGGCGGCCATCGCCTCCATGCCACATAAACATCACATTTACTATCTGGAGGACTACGTGAAACTTGACGAGATCGTACACAATATCACCAGTTCTGAAAGAGGTGCGTACTAGATTCTCGATACAGCGCTGATCATCCACGTCATGTACAGCGTTGAATTTCAGACCCGTAACTAGGAATTTTATCGTGGGGGGGGGGGGTGGGGTTTATAATGAAAAATGTGGACCTTGTTAATTCAAGTTTATATGAGATGTGACTTCAATTCCGTTTATTTGCACACACTAAGCAATACAAAGGGGACTCAAAATGCTGGCAAAAGTGGGGGGGGGGGGTCCGCGGAACCCCATGAACCCCTCCCCCCCCCCCTCCAGTTACAGGCCTGAAATTAGAGGAGAATTCTGGACGAATTCTAGTTGGACAAATACAAAAGAGGTTAATTTCATACTTAGGCATAAGCTGAACAGTGAACATACATTTCATCACATCAAACAGAAATCTGGCTAATTTCAACAAAACACTTAAAGGCAGTCATTGTGCAAACAATGCAAACATGGGGAAACGTATGCAAACAAGTTAGTTCTCCGCCTCACAATTTTTCTTTCTTTCTCTCTTTTTTCGCGGTAAAATGCAAATATGCATATAAAGCCCAATCTGATTTCCTTATTTATCTGACTGATCATCATGTTGAAGTTAGTTAGCCAAGGAGTAACATTCTTTTAAATGGTTACAGCAGAAAAATCTAAATTTATTTCTCTGTGTTTATGCGTGTTTTTTTTTTTTTTCTGTACACGATCAATAGAAAGTTCTCCGGTGGTTATATCTGTAGCTCATCATTTGCATATCAATAATAATTTTTTTCCAGAACTGTGTTGCTCAAAGTCATAATAAGTTCCTGAATTCCCACGTTTTCAACCCATTTTGATCAAAATTTCACTGTCGGTCGTACGAAGTTTAAATACGGCTTTCTTTTCAGATTAACTTTGAACTGAACGGGAATTCCGTTTAAACATTAGAATACATATTCAAACAACCAGGTTGTTAGGGTTTTCATTGCAATCAGACCTAATTGAGGTAACTGTTGTCATGGAAATTAATGTTCCAAATATTATGAATAGCAACCACCATATGCAAATTGGACGCCATCTGTTAAAATCAACGTGAGCATGGTGTGATATTGTATGATGATAATCGGGATGCTTCCAACCAACGCCCTCCCCCCCCCCCAAAAAAAAAAAATGAATAAGCAGACGTCAGAGAAAAAGAAGACAGAGAAAGACTGAAGAGGTCTGTGAGATCAATAAATCTCTACGTTTTGATGCTGTTACTACGAATGTGTACACTCCTCTTTGTGTTAAAGTATAAGTTAAGGAATATCATTATCTTATCTCCATCTCAAGTGAGATGTGTGGCACCAAAATCGAAACGTAGTAATTTTTCCGAGAGAAGTTCACCCTTGCAGTGATTTCCAGTGTGCTCTGTATTTCTTAAATATATCTACATTAACATGCGTTTCTATTTTTTTATCAAGTTGACCTTAGTAAATATGGTCGAACCCGGCAGAATAATACAGAAATAATCAAAACAGGACATAATAATTTTTTTTCAAAGTTTCACAATGTTTTCAGACTTTGAAATCATAGGAGATGTCAGCAGTGCCTTATCCATGATGACGTCTTTTCCCCTAAAAGTTATTGTATAAGGTTATTCAGTCCGAAAGGCACAATCGTTGGAGGACTATACATACTCACGCATAATCATGATTTTTATGCAGAACGAAGGGTGACCGGGGCGTGGGGACATTTCATGAAGCGTTTCGTCCGACAAACTTGTCGGACAAAAATTTACTCTCAGTCAGTCATACGCAAGAATTTCAGTAGCTTATAACAGTTTGCCAGGAAAAAAATACAATCTGACAAAACGTTTGATGAAATTCCCCCCCCCCCCCCAACTAACCACAATAGTCAATGATAGTTACCAAATCTTGTATAGGGTTGTCACACAATTACCAATATGGTGATGACTGTTTCGAGGAAAAAAATAAATAAATGGCTTTCTTATCATATGTCTAAATTTGATGACTTTTCAGGAACTTGATGATATAGTTTATTGCGATTAGAAATGTGTTGACTTTTTATGAAATATTTTGTTAAAACAATGTCTAATGCCAAAATAGAATTAGAGTACCCGTTACTGCTATTATGCAGAAATCACTGATCATGCTATGTAGTGGTGCCAGTTTTATCACCATCTTTATAGAAGCAGGATTTTGAAAGATGGACAAGAGCGACGAGGCACTACACCCCCTCTCGTACGCCTTCGGCTCTTTAGAAAGCTACAAAATTAAAAAAAAAATCAAACAAAGAATTCAAAAACGTACACATCAAAGCCCAGGTCCTTCCGAAGGTTCTACCCGGGGAGGAGGTTGATCATTATATTGGCTCTTGACCCAACCACACCACAAATACTACCCCAGCCCGAGCCAGCTGGCTTCACACATCCACACTCCCACACCCCCTCCCGCCCAGAAAAACAAACAATAAACAAAGCAAATTTAACAAAACAAACCAATTAAAGGTTTCACAGCTCCAAATATCACTATCTGTCGTCGCACATATTGATCTTTTTTATTTGATTTGATTTATTTTTGCCTAATTCCGTTACATCAGATATAATTACGTACAAGTCATATGAGAAACAGTATATCGACACATAGTTTTTAGTACAATTATATATACAAGACAAATACAAACAGCTTAGGAAATTAAACAGAAGGGTCTCCTAAATAAACCGAGGCTTGACGGTTATATGGAGACTCTATGCTAGCTACTCTGGATAGAATAGGGGATAGAGAGAGAGAGAGAGAGAGGGAGGGAGGGAGATACGGAAGGGTAGGGGGAGGGAAATGGGAGAAAAGGGAAAATTACAGAGTGTATGTGTACCACTCCAACTACTTTACAATAATAGTAACGGTAATAAGTATGATAATATCATATTTAACACGTTCAGTTGCCTTTGCCGGAGTAATGACCGAATATACACTATGAAAATAGTAATGTGTGACTATAAAGTATTCTCTACATAAGTAATCTGACATGAAATAAAATATATCGTGCTTATTTTGTGTGCGCAGTAAGGCACATCGTAGACATACATAATATACACGCTCATATAATATACATCATGTACCTAGGCCTATCCTATACTTACACATACCCATATTCATGATATATATATGGATAGATAAATAAATCGATATATGTGTGCACACATACAATATGTCATGCATCATGTATATCACGTACATGTTCATATACACTGTTTAAGGAGGTGAAGTTTTACAGCCTTCTTAAATGAATACATAGTGGTCATGTTTTTAATTTTGGTGGGGAATTCCAAGTGTCAGGGCCGGAGTGTCTAATAGAATGATGCGCGAGTGCGGTTTTGGGGTTAAATAAATGCAAATTTCTGGATTGTCTGGGAGGATAAGAGGGCCATTCTCAGATTAAGTGTTCAATTCCATGTGAGTAAAACCGAAAAATCAACCACAAAGTAATACATTCAAAGATGTGTTTTGGTAACTTCAAAACCGGTCAAATACGAAACAAAAAGTGGAACATTCTAAATGTTGGCCATTCATTGAGTAAAAATGACTTGAAATAGAGCATCATATATGATTTTTGATCGCCAATCAGATACGTTACCGCAAATTTACATGTTGTAATGGACTCCTAACTTCGAATTAAATTCATTGTTTTGATCCAATTTCTGTTCAGGAAAAGACATTTGTCCCCCTAAAGATATTGGGTTTTTTCAAGAGGTAAAGACGTTGTCATCCCTTGCTAATTGGTAGAAATTATTTCTGTGTGGTAGGTTGAAATATGTTTTTTGCTGAAATGAAATATAACCTTAAGATTCACTTTGTATTTTTAACAAACTTCGCTTACAAATAAAGTTTCGAATGCCACAAATCATGCAAAGGGAACGATCCAATCTGGAATTTGCACAGGAAACAAATATAAATTGCTTTCCCGGGGAAATAACTATTGAAAAACATCGAATTGCCTTTGGTAACGTATCTGGTAAAATATGACTAATAATTTTAGTTGTGTATGAAGAAATAAATATCACCTGTTTAATTATTTACCTTATGAATTGATGTAAAAATGAATGATGTAAGCCCAAATTAACCATTTTAAACATTGTACGTAATATTTAAACGATGAAATGTAGTGGAAAAGAGCCCTAAATGTGAGAGCTGAGTTCTTCATTCACAGAATATTCTCATCTTACGTCTGAATGTATTTATCCCTCTGACTATGAATATTCATTAAGTTTTGATGGATAATGCAAATAAGGTTTAAAAAATATATTTTTGCAGGCACTTAGAAGGAAGTAGGTACAGTCTCTATGAACTCGATATACAAAAAAGTTGTTTGATCTATGGTAACGTATTTGGCTCAACTCTTTTATTGAAAGTGAATAAATAATTGTTCAACTTATCAATGAATCTTGAGTAATTCTTCATATGTTGAAAAACATTAGAATAAATAATGCAACAGAACACTGAAACTTTTCTCGGAAGCTTTTCATAAACTACTTTTTACTCTTTCAAAGTTAGGTAACGTATCTGGCGTACCGTAAATTAATCTGTCGGTGAAGTTACAGAGCAATTTCTACTGAATATTCTTCATTTGAACATAACTTTGATTTTTTATGGAAGCGTCATTCCATGCAGAATTGTTTTATGAACACTTTGTTTTACATAACATTATTTGTCACCGTGGGTGCCCTGAATAATACATAACGTATCTGCTAAATCTGAAAAGCAAAAAACTGATATGCTAAATCATAGCTTCGTCTTGTAAAATAAACGTTAAAAATTGTTGCATAGAATATGAAAGTGGCTGGGTTTTATAGAATAGAACTTTTGAGTTTGTGAGCACACAATGATTTGTTTGTCAAAACATTTAAAAATTTTTTCAGCATTTTGATTATGTGGTAACGTATCCGTCTGAAAACTTGGCATTAAGTTGTGAGACACTGACGCAGAAAGAAAAATCATGTGGAAGTGTTGCTCTTTTTCACCTCCCTGTCCTTTTGGTGTAAGAATATAATCCTGAGGTCCAACAAAACGAAGCATGTAATGTGCAGGGATGAATTTTGACCAGATTTGATCCCCTGGAAACACAAGACCAATGAGCAAAATTCGGTCACGTATCTGGGGTAACGTATCTGTGGTAACGTATATGGTCGATCATGTTATTATGAGAGCGATATCTACCGAATATCTCTCACTTGTACTGAACTTTAATGTTGAATCGATGCGTCATTCCGAGGAGTATTGTGTAATATATAATTTGTCTGACATTGCAATATCTGTCGCAGTGGGTGGCGTGAAATGTATGTAACGTATCTGTCCAAATAAAAATGTAGAAAACCGATATCTCAAACATTGTACCGTATTCTCAATAAAAAGCTGTCGCACATCTAAGTACTTGCAATGTATGAGTTATATCCTCAGGGTTTCATATACACAGGGTCATTGCATAGTCTTGTTATTTTCGCAATGCTGTAACACTAAAGAAACTGGTAACGTATCTGGCGGTGAATTTGGCGACAGGTTTCAAAAGGCTATAAAAAAGAAGTCAATAAAAATTTTGGAACTTTTCGAGTATTGTGATTAGCACATATGATATGCTCATCGTCCATGCAAATGATATTTGGAAAGTGTGTTTGTGGACGGAGAGGAGCAATAAAACATAATTCTAAAATAGCCGGCGACACTGCGTTTTGGGGGTCTTAACGAAGTTTAACAGCAAAATTTTATACAAAAAAGCAGACAACCGCATTTGATCGTGTTTGTTTTTAACAAATAATGTCCTCGTGATATATTATAAACATTTAGATAGTATCTAATAGGTTTCAGGGAACCGCAAACTGTCATGGAATGTCGGCGACACCAAAATTCCGTATTTGCACACTCTTACTGAGAATGGGCCAAGAGTGAATCTTTGAATTTGAATGAAATATTCTGCTAAATATTGGAGGCAAGAAGTTTGACTTGAAAACGTAAACACAGCTTTTTGGAGAAAGTTTATGTCTCTAAGCTGGAAAAACAATGGGTCAGTGTGATCTCGAGAGCGTGCTCGACTGCACACTCGATTTTTTTTTTCTGCTGGAGAAGTACACGGTCTGTGTTATACTTGTGGGTTGCCAAAATAATGTTGCAATACGATATGGTATTATGGCAGGACTAAAGCATTATACAGGGTAAACAATACACGAGGTGGTAAAAAAATACTGAAGCTTAATAGTGAACAGACCAACGTTTCGGGATACAGGCAAAATAATGTGTCTTACATGATCATCCCAGTTTAGGTTTTCATTTATATACACACCGAAAAATTCATTAGATGTTTTCCTTTCAAGAGATGTACCATTAATATACAATTCATATTCTGGTAAATCAACTTTTTTACATTTAAAGTGAATGAAATTAGTTTTGCTTAAATTAAGTGCCAATATATTACTTATAAACCATGTAGATAATTTTGGTAATTCATTGTTAAAAGTAGTAACTAGGTGGTTTAGGTCAGTATGTGAGTAAAACACATTTGTATCATCAGCAAATAATATATACTGTAACATAGATGATGCGTTTGAAATATCATTAATGTAGATTAAAAACAATAACGGACCTGAGATTGAACCCTGGGAAACTCCACATGTTACAGGTAATGTATTGGAGGATACTGAATCAAAGGAAACAAATTGTGTTCTACATAACAAATAGTTTTCAAACCATGTAAGTGCAATACCCCGGACACCGTAGTGTCGTAGCTTATATAATAATATCTTGAGGTCACGAGTATCGAATGCCTTGCTCAGATCAATAAATATACCAATTATATGTTAACGATCTGCCAAGGCATTCGATACTCTTATCAAATAACTGCATTAGAGCGTGATGAGTATAACGATTAGTTCGGAAACCGAATTGATTAGAATTGAAGAAATCATTCTGACATAAAAATCCATACGGCCTATTATAAACAATTTTCTCGAGTATTTTGGAGAAACTAGAGAGAATGGAAATGGGATAAATATGACTGTGCAGCAATGTTTATTGCCCAATTAATCATACAGGCCCAAGATTCTGGAACTCCCTTAGTCCAGACATAAAAAAAAAATGCTCCTTCTTTGTTTTCATTTAAAAAAAGATTGAAATCATTCCTTCTTAAGTCTTATAATGTAACAGAAAGAAATTAATTTTGTTTGTTTATCTTTTTCAGTAAGTAGGTTTTGTAAGCACCAGGATGCTATTGATTTTTCATAGGCTTGTTAGATCGCGTCTTTCGCGGAATTCCGCATCGCACCCCCTGTTTTTCTTATTGCAAACTTGTACATTATTACACGTGCCTTCACAGAACAGATAATATGTTCTGCTATCAGCAATTCCATACAGTTGTATATATCACTTTCTCGTCGCTTTCAACGCTCTACACTTCTAATATGGCCAATAGTCTCTGTTGGTTTGATCTTGAATGTATCGAATGATCTAGGCTTTTTGTTTTTAGTTGTCTCGTCTCTTTACTTGTATTTCTGCTTCTTCCCTTTCCCCTTTTCCACTTCCTTTTTCATCCCGCACACTTGTAGTTAAGTTTTCATCTTTTTTCCCTCCTGTGAGGTGCCCGTGTTGTACAAGCATAGTCTTTTGAGTGGGTACCTCCACTTTTTTTTCGCAAAATGTATAAATATGTCTGTATGAAAAATGCCTAATTTTGTAATGATTATTGACAAATGTTATTCTTTGCTATCTATGTATCATTCCTTCAAACGCATGTCGAATCTATATTTTTTTGTACATTCTGTTGAAAGAAGTGAAAATAAAACCTTTGAATTGAATTGAATGTGCTAGGAATTTCTTCCCTAGTTTGTTGTTCGTTCGTTTGTTTCTTTCTTTCTTTCTTTCTTTCTTTCTTTAGGGGACTATAAAGTAATGTTAGAATCGGGTCTAGGGCAATTACCCCCTGGGCAATTACCCCTGACCCTTCCCCTGGCCCTAATCCTAATCCTAATCCTGAACCTAATCTTAACCCTAACCCAAACTCCTAGCCCTAAACCTAACCCCAAACCTAACCCTAACCCTAATCTTTACTCCAATCTTACCAATAAGCAATATTTAGCCAGGGGGGTACTTGCCCTCTGGGGTAATTGCCCGGATACGGTTAGAATCATATGAGACGACTGTTTAGTATGCAAGTGATCTTTCTCATTGAACAGATTATAGTAAGTGCGGGAAGGCTGGCACTAACTTTGAGGATCCGCCCCCCTTGAAAGCTGGTGGCGGTGAATATCCCTGGATGGCGGCAATTTACAAAGATGACAGGAACGGCGATAAGGTAATTTTATCATATTGGATGGCTATGAATGGGATACCAGGAAATATTGCACGATTTAGGGCCAATATTGCACGAATCGAAGATGAGTGCAATATTCCTTGGTATTCCATGAATTAATTCCATCCAATATAATTATTATCATCTACAATCCAGTAGCGGAAGCATAAACTGTACCAAAATACCGGGCGTCTAATCGTCTTTGAAGTTACTCAGTAACTCGGACCGGCAGATACATCCCAGCGCAAAAAAGGGGAAGCCCCGAAAACTGCGTGGTGCAAGATGTTTGAGCGCGTGTGAATTGTAACAAAATGACGCGCACTAGTAGCAGGCGTTTGTGCACTCAGCAAGCGCTCGCGCAACAGACGAGGATATGGTGTGATCTTGAACGGCTAGTACCAACGGTAGCCTATGGGGAATTAATACGTTGGCCTCTGCGTTTCATTCATTATGCTCTGATATTGAATTGAAAATTGCGCGGAAAACAATACGCGTTTTTAATGCGCGGCTAAAACGTCCTATATAGATGATTTATATTATATTGGATGGCTATGAATGGGATACCAGGGAATATTGCACGAGTTAGGGCCAATATTGCACGAATCGAAGATGAGTGCAATATTGACCCTAATGAGTGCAATATTCCCTGGTATCCCATGAATCAAGGCCATCCAATATAATTATTATTATCTATACAATCAAGTAGAGTAAGCACAAACTGCACAACATTACCCGCCTTCTAGTCTACTCGTCTTTGAAGTTCACTCGGCAGTAACATCCCAGCGCTGAAAAGGGGAAGCCCCTAAAACTGTGTATGAAACAAACAACTAGCAAGTTGTTTGCGCGCTTGCTAATTGTAACAAAATGACGCGCACTAGTAGGCCTAGCAAGCGTTTTCACATTCTGTAAGCGCTCGCGAGACAGAATTGAATATGGTGTGATCTTGAACGGTAACAACGGTTGCCTATGGGGAATTAATACGTTGGCCTATGCGTTTCGTTCAATATGCTCTGATATTGAACGGTAAAAATTGAGCAAACTACAATACGCGTTTTTAATGCGCCGCTAAAACGTCATATATGCATGATAATATATATTATTGGATGGCCTTGAGGTTAATACAAGGAAAAATTGGACCAGCTATGAACAAATATTGGACGAGTCGAAGACGAGTCCAATATTTTGCTTAGCGAGTCCAATATCACCTTGAATTAGCCAAAAATAGGGCATCCAGTAATATCATTATTATCTAAACAGGATTTTAGCAAAGAATATTTATACCTACCCTTTCTGTCTCTGAGTGCTGTATGGTCTCCTACTATACTTGAGCCTGACATGGGATACTCTTCAGTGCAAGTTAATCCTCTTCATTCCCAGATGAACAGTGATCTATGTATTTTGAAGGACAATTTTAACTGATTAATATATGAAATGTGTATAAACACAGAATTTTAGGAAAACGATATTCTAGTTAATTCGTGATTGACCCATCACAGACGTTTTTACTTCATATTTCGGGTCATCTCGTATATCTCACCCAATCACGATGCAGTTTATAAAAGCTTTTGGGGGAATCCCCCTCTTGCCGTCCAATATCTTAAATATTGGTCGCCTCGGCAAAAAAAAAAAATATTGGTCGAGTTCAACAAACTTTCTAAGTGGGTCGGAGGTTATGAGGTGCGTTGACAAAATAACACTTGTATCTGGGCTCTAAAAATCCTCTGTATGGATAGTAATGTGTTATATTAAATGGGTTAGTCAAATACTGGTTAGTGATTGGCTAAACACAGTCACGTGATGGAGGCACATTGGTTATGTTCGCTCATGGGCAGAACGCTTTTATAATGTTTTCCCATGTGAAAACATTTTAACGTAACAAATGACAAACGATACCAAACGATTGAACGATCATATTTTTAACGCAATTGATAGGATAAATTCGCTTATTCCATACACTGTGAAAAAGCAGATGATTGATTAGTGTAATGCGTACGAAAGTGTGATAACTTGACTGACCCATATAACAAGTAACAGATGATGACTTTTGTTGTCGGGAATATGTACCAAACGTTCCTCCCTCAGGGTTTGAAATGCTATTTCGGGAGACTTTAAGTCTCTCGACTTTGTCTTGGGGCCTATAACCTCCCTCAATAGCATTTCAAACCCTTCGGATGGAACATTCGATATGTTCCCTCCCCCGCCAGTCATCATCTATATAATGTATAGCGCGTTTTGGTTTTTATCTCAGATATCAACAAACAGTAACGAAAATGATGGGGATGGCGGGGGCTCACAGCAAAAGGGTAAAGAGTATTATAATGCATCTTACAGTTCCTTTCATTGATTCTATGAATGTAATTTGGTTTCCTGATACAGCGAACACGCATTATAATTCTATTCAAAAATACTTGATTGACTCAATCACTGTAAATGGACGTTTCCTTCACGTTTCAAACAAGAATCCCTTAAAATGCTTTGATAAATGATTTGAACAAAAACCGAATAACCATTTTACATGATCATTGTTGAATTAAAAATGGATATTGATATACAGGATATAGTAGAGCAATTGATTATGATAATCTTAAAGAGAGAAATGAACAACAGGTATAGTGTTAAGAGTGCTGCGCTCTGCCCCTTATTCGGGACTATACTGGTGGACTGCAACAAACAGTATATCATAAGACCATATCTGATGCAAGGAGGAGGGGGGGGAGGGAAATGGGCTCTTCCCCTTCCACTTTTTGCAAAATACATGGGAATAAATAGGGTGCAACCACTTTGAGGCAGCACCTTTTCCCTCCCCACTATTTATTTTCACACCGGACGTGTTGCCGGAGGGGACAATAGAGAAAAAGTTAGAAAGTGGTAAAGTTTTTGCCAATTGCAAGTTGTACCAGAGCGTTTTTGTTTTGCTAGCCGATGAAACCTTGAAGTGGAACGTTGCACCGGCCATGAAGACAACCGCACAGTGGCGGAAATGTCTGAAAAAATTTGACCTATGTAGAATTTGGAATTTAGAAGTTAAGGAAGTTTCGTATGTTTTGGCTAAAGAATGGTATTGGTGAAGCCCCATCATGAAGACTAGCCGAGGTAGTGGTATCATCAACTTGCATTTCTCCCTTCAGCTGCCCCTATGCCTTCCTAGATGAAAGTATATAGGCCCTACAGCATATCCTCCTTTCCGTAAATAGATGATTATCAACAACGGACGTAGGCCTACATGTCTCCCGACTGTCGGAAATTGCCAGGATATTCTATTTAAAAAAATGCAAGGGATACAAGCTCTTCTATATTTTTTTTTCGGTTGGGTAAGAAACCAAATTGGTTGTGTTTTGAATGTTTGATTTTACTCTTGAGTGTCCATGCATGTGTTAACGTGAACATAGTATGAAGTTGCACTTGTATAGTTTATATTGTAAATTATGGATGAGTAAATCATTTGATCGCTCAAATTGTTTTTAAAATATGATGATTTATATGGGCTCCTCAATGTTTGGTTTGGTTTGGTTTGGTTTGGTTTTATTTCTGTCTTTTTCCAAATTATACATAACAAAAGAATACATAGATTTAGAAATCAACATTACACGACGCATAAGCTAGAATACTGTCTTACAAATTAATTAATAGTACGTGCATACACTATGAACATGAGAGTATTCAATGTATGAGACGTATAGCATAACACCATTCACAATGAATGTTCAGAAGGAAATCGTGGAATTAAAAGTTGTAAAAATTATCTAAATGATGACTGATTATTCATTCAGAATATGTCATGTCGTTGCAATAAATGAATTTCAGGAAAAACAAATAAAAGAGGGGGATTTAAATGAATTAATTTTAGAAGTGAACATTTCTATACATTGTAATTGAGTTATAACAGATAAAGCAGGAGACCGCGATCATTAGCAGCAGCTCGACATGGATCGAGGCCTCGGGGTAAAATTCGAAGCTTAAATTCGATTTACATAACTTTAAAACGGACGTGTCTACAAAATAGAATCAATGATCACTTGAATCGAAAATATCTTTGTAATTTGTGAGATCAAAGAGGATAGAGGGAAGATTCAAAATAGTTATCGTTTATTTGTTTTCAATAGGCATTCTTTACTATATAATATTGTACTGAGGTGAGTGCTAAGCCGTGCTGTGCATGCCATGCATTAACTGCGACCAGCCCCAACACGCAGTGTTGGGGCTGCGCATTGTAGCAGACATGATCATGACAGGCGAAGTATAGCGCCTAAAAATCAATATGAAATCGCAAAAAGTCTGCAATATGAAGACTTACAGGTGAAGATGTAATGTTGAAGACTGACTGCGTTCAACTTTTGGTTCTGGCAATAGTCCCTTTCTGCTCGGTTTGATGAGTTAAATGCGACTCGGTCGAGAGGAACTCGGGAGAACTACATCTTATACAGTCAATGGATTTGAGATTTGTGCGCATGCGCTGGCCGTCAAGTCGTGTAGCTTTGTGGCAAGGCCTTATCATACTGTTGGCAAACCCTCTCGCTGTATATTGCGTTGCTTTCTGGGTGAGTGCGCGCGCGCAGGCCTTGTCAGAAGGCTAAACGCATTGCGACTCCGCCAGCACATGAATATTTACGTGCGCAGTGTACTGCATACTGATTTCGAAAATGGTGAATGGGATGGGGAGCTAGGACTACGGACCCGTATATGGCCGTGAAAAAAACGTTTTTTCAAGATCATTGGACCAGTGTGAACAATGACAAGGTGAACGAAGGGTATTAATTAGATAAGACTCTTATGTATACTATAAAAGTACGTTTTTTCCTCGTGATATTCGAAACTTACGGAGGTGCGAAAATCTGTGACAGACTGTGTATGTTTTTCAAGCTTACCGATATAGCACTCTATTGACTCAGGACGCTCCCACAGTGTGTAACTGTGTATACGGAGCGTCCCGGGGTTAGCCATGCATGTGCTGTGATGTGCATGCAATGCATTCAGTATATAGACAATGGATGAAGAGCACAGGGGAAGTATATAAGAGAGAGGAGAGTTATTATTATTATTATTATTTTAGGAAACATGACATGACTATGTGTGATTGAAACCATTTAAACTTTTGCTATTTTTCCTTCCCTATCTATACATAGCGTTTCGACTGCGGTGGTACGTTGATCGCAAGGAATTGGGTTCTCACTGCCGCTCACTGCATTAATGAGACGAATACAACCGACTTTACTGTCCTTCTTGGTAAGTACTTCGAAATGTAGTGGATGTTTTTACAGTGACGACTGTGAACGGAATTTTAATGTGTGGTTTCTAAATGCTTTCTAAATGGTTTACTTCTTTGTTCTTGTTTAACATTCATTCACGGTACAGGCGAGCAGGCTTCTTCAAAAATTATTGCATCTTTATAAATGTACAGCATAGATTCGTAAATACACTATGGAATGACTCTGACTGTGAGTATATGTAATAGAGATTAATATGTACAAGAAGTTATTGATAAATCTAACGTCAATGAAAATAGCATACAATGTATACCTTCTGAAAAATCTGCGGATCACATAGTTGCACTAACTAAATGTAATTCCAATACATATTTTGTTTACATAGTATTATATTTTATGGATTTGAGGTTTGTATTTTGATTTAGACAACTATAAACACTGCAAAAACATCCGTGTTAGATTAAACACCATGGGTATTAAATATAACATAGATTAAGTGTCAATAGAGGACCACTCCCAAAGGTGTAGAAAGTATGTTCAACTGGCAATCCGTGGTGTTAATTTGACACTGTAGCTGGTGATATTTTTGACAATGCGCTATAGTGTTAATTCCACAATGGCATCGCAGGGTGTTGAGTTGATATTGCTGGTGTTAATGTCAATGGTATATCACCCACCCAGTGTCAATAGGAGACCACACCAACTGGTGCTACTGTGGTGTAAATGTGTTCATATCTGGTTTTTTTTTTCCAAAATCAAGTACTTTATCGGAAAGTTCTCAGTCGTCATGTTGAACTTCAAAATCAACAAGAAGAACAGTAACTATAGGAAGAACATATATTAAAAAATACATTTTAAGTGATACCCGGAGGTGTTACTCCACAAATGAGCATCGGAAATTTAACACCAGCTTTAACACCATACTTAGCTCAGAACTTTCTGCAGTGAATAAATTGCTTAATCTGGGCCCTGTTGCATAAACGCTGAAATCAAACATAAGTCAGAAAGTTTAGCGTTATATAAATTTCTGAAAACTCTATTGCGATTGATTCCATCTTCTTATGCAACAGTCAAGGCAGTGCTTTTTCAGAGTTTATCTACGGACTGCTCAAGGACCACAAAAACAAAATCCAAAAATTCATACATGACACTATTGATTTATGTCGGGTTATAATGTAAAATTTTATACAGTAGATTGTCTGGAATGCCCCGTTAATGTCCCAGGCCTATCTAATCTGCACTGTTTTTCAAGGGCTCACCAATCGTAAAACCGACGAGCACGATGAAAAATCACAGGAGTTTAAAGTCACCGAAGCCATTTGGCATGAAGACTATTGGAAGCGTGATGTCCCCTTAGATGATATAGGCCTTCTTAAATTGGATCACGACGCGGTGCTTGGCCCTTACGTCAGAACTGTATGCCTTCCATATCGGGAAAATACAGGTATGTCTTCATAATTCTATTTCAAATTTTACATGTATAGACGATGACATCAGTTTCATACTTCGCAGCAAAACATGTGTGGCATTGACGATTAATATACACTCTATTTTGGAAAAGGGAAGTGATAGCCAATATTCCAATTACGTACTATTTTTGTGTGTATGTATGTACGTATGTATGTATACACATTGATACAAAGATTATATACATATGTATGCGTACACACACACACACACACATATATATATATGATTATATCTAGTATGTGTGTGTGTGTGTGTACGTATATAGTAAACACAAGTAATTTCATGTATTTTGCTGTATTCTATATTCTTTATTCTATTTTGTATGACGTGCATAGTTGTTGCCTCAAGGTGGTTATGAGAAAGACTCAAAAGACTAGTAACTGCATGGCAAGGAGATCCCTTTTGTTCAAACTCAGTGATTGGGTACTTAGAGACTGAATGTCGGCAGATATTTTGTCCCTCTTGGCTCACTTTTGAAGAAGATCTATAATCCATGCTTAGGTTAACCCTATTAAGCCCAAGCTATTTTGACCCTTCGCAAGCCCGGGGGGTGGGGGGGGGGGTACTCCTGTGGTAATTACCACAGGACGGTACCACAGGACAGTACCACAGGACAGTACCACAGGAAAGTACCACAGGACAGTACCACAGGACAGTACCACAGGAATTGTCCTGTGGTATTTTGGGACATACCACAGGACGGCACCACAGGAATTCCTGTGGTATTTTGGGACGTACCACAGGGCAGTACCACAGGAAAGTACCACAGGACCGGTACCACAGGAATTCCTGTGGTATTTTGGGACGTACCACAGGGCAGTACCACAGGACTAGTACCACAGAACAGTACCACAGGACAGTTCCTGTGGTATTTTGGGACAGTACCACAGGTCGATCATTACCACACAGCATTACCACAGGGCAGTACCACACAGCATTTCCATGGTACCACAGGAGAGTACCACACAGGATAGATCGAAAAAAAAAAATCTGGGAGAATTTTAGCCACATATCAAGGAATATTCCTGATAGGTGCGTGATGGATTTCAGGACATACATGGCCCTACTTAAAGGACAAGTTCACCTTCATAGACATGTGGGTTGAGTGAATGCAGCAATATTAGTAAAACACATCAGTGAGAGTTTGAGCAAAATCGGACAATCCGTTAAAAAGTTATGAATTTTTTAAGTTTCTGCTCAGTCACGGCTGGATGAAAAGACTACTATAGCTTGTGATGTCACATGAGTACAACGATGTAAAGAAAGAATAAAGAAAATTCAACATATTTCCATTTTTCTCGCATAACAAAAGAAAACTCGACTTCTCTCTTTCAGAAGGCAGGGGGAATAATATTACCCTTAACATACGTCAGTAGCAAGTCAAAGAAATGTGCACTTTATTCAAAAAGTAAAGTTTTGTGAAATTCTCTTTTTATTTTCCTTGTATAGTTGTACGCATGTGACATCATACACTGTAGTAGTCTTCTCTTCCAGCAGTGACTGCGCAGATACTTAAAATATTCGTAACTTTTGAACGGATTGTCCAATTTTCCTCAAACTTTCACTGATGTGTTCTACTAATATTGCTGCATTCTCTCAATCCTTATGTGTATGAAGGTGGACTTGTCCTTTAATAACCTGTCCTACTCCTAACAAATAACCTCAAACGAGAGTCTAATGGCCAAGTGCCAATCTAGTCCTATAATAGATCTATATAGTCATATTCTATTCCTAGGTAGCCATCGACCGTATCAGTATATATATATATATATGGCCGTCTATCCGTAAAGCATTAAGGCATGGTTACTAACTCAATTATACTTTATTATCAAGATATGAAATTACACTTCATAACAATATCTATGATATTGGGAATAACATAACATAATTAGACAATCTTTCATAAAGTTCAAAGTAAGTTCCATCATTAATATTTTGACTTTTTAAGTCATATATTTTAAGTCATATAAGTCATATAATCCTCCTTATTGTTTACAAGATATGTAATAATCTTGCCCCATCTTATCTTAAAGATTTAATTTCCTTCCGCTCCTCCACTTCAACCCGTTCTCTTCGTTCTTCCTCCGCTCTCCAATTATCACGTGGTCCCCGCACCTGTACACGTTATGGTGATAGGACCTTTTCAGTTATTTCCCCACTTCTTTGGAATGAACTCCCTTTTTATATTCGTAACGCTGAAAATGTTGATAGGTTTAAGTCATTGTTGAAAACTCATCTGTTTACACAACCTTAATTTTGCTGTTGTTGTTGCTGTCGTTATCATAATATGTACATAATGCTGTATTTTGTTTCTACGTTATATATATTATTTTTCCCCGATTTGATGCGCTTAGAAACATCAGTATTAAGCGCTATATAAATGTTATTCATTATCATTATCATTATCATTATATATGTATTTTCTAAAATCTAGAGTGGTTTTTATGAATATTCATGAGCTATGTAAAAATTTGTACCACAGGAGTACCACAGGAGTACCACAGGAGTACCACAGAAGTCCTTATGAAATTTCTCATGCTTTACATCAGCACTTTCACTAAATAGGTAATACTGTAGGAGTATAGGACAGGATAAGTAATGGCAAATCAATTGCTATAATTCACAGCATAGCTTATCCATCAATTAATTGAGGAATATTAATATGTGCTTTTTTGTTTGTATTTTTGTTATACTCCTGTGTGGTACTGCTGTTTGATATTCTCCTGATGTGATAGTCCTCTGGTATAAAATGTTAAGAAAAAAAAGAATATCCTGTAGCATTTTTCTGTGGTACTTACGAATTTAATTTGCTGCGTGGTACTAGAACTGTGTGGAATAGCACCATATTATGATTTTCCTGCGGGATTTTGGACAGTTCCTATGGTACTCTCCTGTGGTATACATCAAAAATTACCACAGGAGTTCCTGTCGTACTGTCCGGTGGTACGTCCCAAAATTCCACAGGACAATTCGTGTGGTACTGTCCTGTGGTATGTCCCAAAATACCACAGGACAAGTCGTGTGGTACTGTCCTGTGGTACTATCCTGTGGTACTTTCCTGTGGTACTGTCCTGTGGTACTGCCCTGTGGTACTGTACCACAGGACAAGTCGTGTGGTACTGTCCTGTGGTACTATCCTGTGGTACTGTCCTGTGGTACTGCCCTGTGGTACGTCCCAAAATACCACAGGACAAGTCGTGTGGTACTGTCCTGTGGTACTATCCTGTGGTACTGTCCTGTGGTACTGTCCTGTGGTACTGCCCTGTGGTATTGTCCTGTGGTACTGCCCCGTGGTACTGTCCTGTGGTACGTCCCAAAATACCACAGGACAAGTCGTGAGGTACTGTCCTGTGGTAATATCCTGTGGTACTGTCCAGTGGTACTGTCCTGTGGTACGTCCCAAAATACCACAGGACAAGTCGTGTGGTACTGTCATGTGGTACTATCCTGTGGTACTTTCCTGTGGTACTGCCCTGTGGTACTGTCCTGTGGTACGTCCCAAAATACCACAGGACAAGTCGTGTGGTACTTTCCTGTGGTACTATCCTGTGGTACTTTCCTGTGGTACTGCCCTGTGGTACGTCCCAAAATACCACAGGACAAGTCGTGTGGTACTGTCCTGTGGTACTATCCTGTGGTACTTTCCTGTGGTACTGTCCTGTGGTACTGCTCTGTGGTACTGTCCTGTGGTACTGCCCTGTGGTACTGTCCTGTGGTACGTCCCAAAATACCACAGGACAAGTCGTGAGGTACTGTCATGTGGTACTATCCTGTGGTACTGTCCTGTGGTACTGTCCTGTGGTAAGTCCCAAAATACCACAGGACAATTCCTGTGGTACTGTCATGTGGTACTATCCTGTGGTACTTTCCTGTGGCACTGTCCTGTGGAACTGCCCTGTGGTACTGTCCTGTGGTACGTCCTAAAATACCACAGAACAAGTCGCGTGTGGTACTGTCCTGTGGTACTATCCTGTTGTACTCTCCTGTGGTACGTCCCAAAATACCACAGGACAATTCATGTGGTACTGTCCTGTGATACTGTCGTGTGGTATACGTCCCAAAATACCACAGGACAATTTGTGTGTGTATACTGTCTTGTGGTACTGCCCTGTGGTACTTTCCTGTGGCAATGTCCTGTGGTACTGCCCTGTGGTACATCCCCGAGTACCACACGAGCCTGTGACACAGTACCACACAGTTCAACATATATTTGTGTGGTACATTGTGTGGTACCAACCAGTACCACAGGGAGTACCACATGAGCCTGTAAAACAGTACCACACAGTTCCTGTGGTAACATTTATTTATGTGGTACATTGTGTGGTACTGACAAGTACTACAGGGAGTACCCTACAAGCCTGTGGTACAGTACCACGCAGTTCCTGTGGTAACATTACAAGTGTGTGGTACATTGTGTGGTACCGACAAGTACCACAGGGAGTACCACAGGACTTTTTTGTTAGGGCCCTATATAACTTGTTTATTATTTGATGCATCATCATATTTGGCAAATGGGTAGAGTAACTCATACTCTATATACATGACTCTTAAAACATCCGAGTCAGAAATGACCCGGAACTGGGTCCGTTGGGGTCAAACACCGTTCCGGGTCAGAAATGACAAGGAATGGGGTCAGATATGACCCATTCAGAGTCATGAATTGGGTCAGGGTGACCCAATTCGGGGTCTTCGTGACCAAATTCCAAGTCATTTTTGACCCGGAACGGTGTGTGACCTCAACGGACCCAGTTCCGGGTCAGTTCTGACTCGGATGTTTTAAGAGTGTACATTTGAATTTTCTCATGGTCACCCACGGAGGGCGCTATTTACCAAAATATAAAGAAATTCATAGAAATATGCTAAAAACTTGATTTTTCTGCATAATTTCTTTATCCCCATTATATATGTCTTATTATAGACCAATAATTTTCATATTTGCCACAAAAGATAAGTGGAATCTTATCATTTGTTATGGTTCAATTTCTCAAGGTCACCACATGGAGTTGCGATTCATATCAACATAAAGAAATACATTATGAGACCTGATAAGAAATGTTTGGGATGGGTACATGTATAGTCATAGTTATGACATTTAATATTATCATAATAGAGGAATTTTGAGACTGCAGATTGATAATATGATAAACTGATGATATTAAAAGCTTAACTTGGCTGAAGGAATCAAAATAACTCAAAACAGAAGGGCAATCTCTAGAAAATACTATTTTTTCAATTATCTCTATCATATGTTTTATTCTTTTGTCACCTAAAAACAAAGGAAATAGTAAGAAAAACTTTCCGGAAAAATGATTACTTCAAATTTTGTTTCTTCAACAAATTTCAGCCAAGAAACACCCATTTCATACACTGTGATACTGTTAAATGAAATGGGAACAGAAAAAAAGAGATTCAAAATCTGACTGACATGGTTATCAGTTTATGGTCGCCATGGCAACCAGCAACATTATATATAGCTGAATTATATATCAAAATGTTTGCAATAAGATTTGAGGAAAAATCACCAAATGTGGTTGAAATCGGATAAAGGGCGAAGGAGTAGGGGGGCACATTGTCCTCCCCCCCCCCCCTTTGGCTTTATGGGATTAATGGTAACGGTAGAACTCTGTGGGAGAATAGCAAGGTTACAAGTTAGTCCGGCAAGTAAGAGGTTACCCTTTGTGTATAAAACTATGTCAATACCAAGTATTATCATCAAAATGATCATAACTATAGCTCTTTCAATATTGCCATGGTAACTATCATCATTATCATCATGCTAATTATGTAATTACATCAGTTAATATACCAAGAAGATGGATCCCACCTCCCTGCATACCATGCTGAAGTGAAGGTCCTTATGTCAGATATTTGGCTCCGGCTGGATTTTCGTGCCAAAATTGTTTTTTTACTGGCTAACTTTATCAACTTGGGGGGGGGGGGGGGGTTGCTGATTCCGAAATTTAAGAGTACTATATTTTTCCGAACCCGTAGTCTGCCGCCACTTTGAAATTCAAAAGGGCCGCCTCTAATAATGAGTCTTTTGCCTTTTGCTCGACTTGTAAGGAATGAAAATCACATTAATTAAATGATGCGTTACCCATGTTTCTGATACCACAGATTTCACTAAAATCATCAGCCATGTTTCACCTCATCAGGCTTGGCAGCCATTTTGAATTTCGACATGGCCCCCAATTCAAAATAGGTTTTGTGCTATATCTCAACTGAGTGATTAAAAGCATTGAGATTGGTGACGCTGCTGGCTGCCATGTTGAATTTCAATGAGGCCGCCAATTCAGAATAAGCTTTGTCCCATTTCTCAAAATTGTGAGCAATGATTATCATTAGAATCGCAGCAATATCCATGTCTGTGATACCAACAATCTGGGCCCTGTTGCATAAAACCCTTACCGCTGGACTTACCGCTCCTTTCTAGCGGTAAGTCTTCAAATTAGCGGTAAATTTTATCATCCTTGATGCTGATTGGCTGTGACACCTTATTTTGACGGTAGTTACCATTGAAATTCAACGGTAAGTTTTATGCAACGGGCCCCTGATAGGCTACGGTCACAACTCAGAGCGGCGACCGACCGATTTGTAGCCTGCTCGGTCGCTGCTGAAATTTTGGCACCGCTCAGCAGTTTTTGGAGATGCTGAGCAGGCTGTAAAACCCTAGCGATGTCCGAGCATTGCCATGTCGATTTCCCGTCGGTCACCGATCGATTTTCAGTAAAATTTTGGCGAAATATGGGGATCTGCAACGCGCAGAGTCCGAGCAGTCACCGAGCGATGTCCCATCGGCAACTGGACAATTTCCCACCGGCCACCGGCCGATTTTTACGAAATCGCTCAGCGACCGACGCACAGTGGGCCAGGTGTGCATGAAAGTGCGCCAAAATAGGGATTTAGTCACTGGAAGGAAATTTATTTTTTTCATATCCTAGGCACAGATTACATCCTCCTGAACACCTCTGATCAATAGTTTCTCTTAAAATTAATTTTAAGTGGATTGTTTATCTACAAAAAGACTCAAAATTTGTGAATACTGGGTACAAAACGTGTAAATGCAATATTGCGGTTTTCAAAAGGTTTCCGCCAAACAAGTCGTTTGACCCACTTCAAATTCTCAACACGTGTGTCAAATTAACTATTTTAAATGATCATAAACTCTACAGGCCAAATTTTACTCCCCCTGAAAATAATTTGGGCCAAAACAAGGAAAATTTGGCAAAAAATAGCAAATTTCTTTTCATGTGCAAAAATGGTCAACATTCCTGCCGATTCCCGCGCTAAAAATATCACAGTCGCCTTTGTTGTAGTTCCTGCTTTACAATGATACCAAACTTGGCTGCAATCTTCCGCAATCTTGTGAAGAAAACCCAATTTTCCATCCGCATATTTGCCTGGTTTTTGCCAAATTCTCACGTGCGGTGGAAGCACGCACCCAATAGATCCTCATACGCAGGCAAGGCACACACAACAACAGAGACCCCAGAGAGAGCAAGAGAGAGGGAGAGAGAGGGTGAGAGATGGGGGTGGTCTGGGGAGGGGCGGGGTGTCATGTTCATCATGATTGATAGGTGTGTATGATTCAATGTTTACATCAAGCCAGTGAAATGACCATGAATGTCTCGATGGTCTAACCCTATAATGCCTGTGTAGTCAGTTACTTGCACTGATTAAACAGCATGCCAACTACCCACATTCAACAAATGTAAAGATCTGACGTTCTCCTCCTGCACGATTCTTTCGAACTAGTTTTTCGTGGTACCACAATTATATTTTGATGCCAGAGTTATATTCTTCATTGAAGGTAAGGAATATCCTCTTATTATTCAATCTTAAAGTGTCGATAAACAGTTCATGTTACTTTGTTTTAGCATGATGTTTTCACAGTACATAATATCATAGGCTTCTGCTTCTGTTATTGTGTAGGGTTATTGAGGTGTAAGGTTAGTTTCCAGTGTGGGTGTCAGTGATCCTTTTTCGCTGTATTGAAATATTCTTTCGTCCGAACTAGAATTCTTCATGCCTCATGCATGCCTGTAGACCACACTGGTCAAGTCAGTTGGAAGGGGGAGGGGAATCATTCGTTTTGTTAATTACGAAAATGTAGAGTATCTTTTCTCCGAAAGTATGTATGCCCTAGAATGTAGAATATTTGTCTCTCCTTTATCAAATGAAGTGAACACTATTTTCAGGGAAAGTTTTAACTGGTAATTCATAGTGTATCAATTCTCATCTCTCTGTCTTTCAGTCTACCTCCGTAGGCACATCTTCCTCCATCATTATGCAATTATATCTATCTAGTCTTGTAAAATCCTACATACTTACCTAAAATTCTCATTAATTTATTCATTTTGAAGAAGTATGACGACCTCTCTAAATTTTTTTAAGGCTTTATGCATTATGGCCCATTATTAAGAAAGAGCGGTAAACATGACTGTCGTGTGCTACAAAATCCATCCCTGTTGTTTATAACTTTGGAGAGCGTAAGATTTTTTACCACAATTTGTCAAACACAAACAAATGAAGAACTAGCTCTCTAAATGAAGAGTTTGTTGGCAAAAACCAATAAGTCCATATTTGCCAAATGGAGATATTTGCGATTAAAGGTCAAGAAAAATAAGGAGAACAATAAGATATTTTTTGCTTCTTTTGACCATAACTTCAAAAAAATGAACCTTTGTATGTAGCGACCAATAAATCATTTAAAAGCTATTATTTTGTACTTTATGACAGAGACCGTACTTCAAAATCTTCAAAAACGAACTTATCGGTTTTTGCGATCAAACTCTTCAAATATTCCCTCACTCTTTCGTTTTGCAGACCCAACATACTGAGTAACTCACAATGGCTTCTGTGAATATTTCAAGGCGGAGACTTTTCGACATAATTCATGCTTCTGACAGTATGGACAATACGGCAAAAGGACTACAAAAATGCATGGACTTCATCATACAGTTTCATGATTTGGATAACGCTGTCATACCTGAAGAATTTCTTCAGATGATATCCGAATCTGTCAAGAAATTTCTGTACAAATGCCGAGACAAGTGGAGGAATAGCTACCGCATGCGTACAAATTTTCTCCAGAAGAACTGCGAATGGCTAGATAGTAATGTCTTCCCCGATACTATCATAGATTCGATTCAACGAGCACAGAGGAACATGCCGTCAACGTCCCAAGGGGAGTGTCGACTGCAGGCCGACCGACTAAAACCTGGGAAGCATTGTCGCAAAGATCCAGACAAAGGAAGGCCCAAGAGTTGTTGACGCAAAGGGAACCAGAAGAACTGATCTTTGCTGCAACTCAAGGAATGTATAAGAAAAACCCAGATCTGAAATATGTGCTGAACTTTGCAATGATTTCCCCATCCCGACCATCCAAAATCAGGAAAGTAATCAAGAAGCCAGTGAAGACACCTGAAGGGTACACCTCTGATGAAGCATTATCACTTCTTGTCGAAACAGGAATGACAAAACAATCATATCAGACTGTTAGATCATCAGCAAAGAGAAAAAATGCCGACATCTACCCACCATACAATGAAGTGAGGACGGCTAAGATGAAGTGCTATCCTGAAAACATTACAATAAAGGAAGATTCAGCCGAGGTCCCTCTTCAGAATCTGCTCGATCACACTGCCTTGCGAATTATCGATGATCAAAAAGAGGTGATGACAAATATCGTGGAGGGTCTCGAGGATGACGAGCAGATGTTTTGCAAGTTGGTTTGCAAGTACGGATTTGATGGGTCATCAGGACAAAGCGAGTACAAACAACGATTTTCGTCGCAAGAAAAGACGGACGAGAGCTTGTTTTGCGCAACTGTGGTTCCTCTACAACTAAAATGGGGTGATCAGATCTTGTGGGAGAATCCGGTGCCGTCTTCTACAAGATTCTGTCGACCTCTCCGCCTCAATTTCGCCAAAGAAACAGTAGAGTTGAGCCAGGATGTAGACACATCAATAAAACGGGAAATTGATAGTCTACAGCCAATGGATGTTGGCCTGGACATCACGTACGAAGTCGAGGCAGACCTGAACAGAATCGCCCAAGTGAAAGTCAACTATGAACTACATCTCACCATGGTCGACCAGAAGGTCATCAATGCTCTCACAGACACAAAATCTTCCATGAGATGTTACATATGCGGTGCAACCCCAACACAATTCAACAACTTGGAAGAAATGCCTTGCTCAGATCCGAAGACGTACATGTATGGCCTTTCGCCTCTCCACAAGTTGATTAGGTGCTTCGAGATGTTGCTTCACATCGCCTACCGAACAGAGATTAAGAAATGGCGCGTTTCTTCTGCGGCAGAAAAGGAGGCAGTGAAAAGCAAAAAACAGATGATCCACGATCGCTTCAAAGTGGAGCTAGGAATCAAAGTCGACGAACCTAAACAAGGTGCAGGGAATACAAACGATGGCAACACAGCTCGGAAGGCTTTCAAGAACGAAAAGGTGTTTGCTGATGTCTGTGGTTTGGACGAAGACCTAATCCACAGATACCACATGATTTTGGTCGCTTTGTCATGCAAACTTCCTTTGGACCCAGCCATATTCGGGACATATTGCCATGAAACAGCCGAGTTACAGCTCCAACTGTATCCATGGTTTCGCTTTCCCGTAAGCATCCACGTCCTCCTCATTCATGGTGCCAGAATCCTGTCTTCTTCAGTTTTGCCGATCGGGATGATGAGTGAAGAGGCACAGGAAGCCAGAAACAAAGACAACAAGATCTTTCGACGAATGCACGCTAGAAAAACATCTCGCACTGACAACATCAGCGATGTTTTTCACAGACTGATGGTAACGGGTGACATCGTAATCAGTAGCAAATCTCTGCGAGTACAGAAATCACAGCCGCTTCCCGCTGATGTTCAGAAAATGTTGAAAGATCCAACAATCCAGGGCATTGCTGGTAACGCAGCAGAGAGTGACTGTGATTCAGAGTAATTTCAAATGCTTCAGTGATACAAGTATGCGGTATTTTTTTTCCGGGCTACAGAGGGCGCTCTTAACAGAATAACACTATCAATTTCCTTTTCAATTTGTGTACAGTGTTTGTTTCTCACTTATCTCTTATTTGCATTGTTAACGCATGCATTTTCAAGAGGGGACATCATATACAGCAAACTATTGATTAATACCAAAAAAGTACTGAAGGGCGCCCCTTTAAGTACGTATGACCTAAGTCTGAACCTTTGACGTCTTTTCTTTATTTTTTCTTTTGTTTTGTTACTTTTCATGTTGTTTCTGCACATGCGTTACAGCTACAGTTTGCACTATCAATTTTCTGACATGGGAAAAATATTGTAACGTGAGAAATATTACATTTTCTCATTGGATGTTCACAGCCAATCAGAAATCGCTATATAAATGACGTCATATGTGTTTGAAAATATTTTCATTGGATTCTACGGGTCTGATTACCCCTAGATTCACCAATTTAGCATACGTTTTAAGTTGATCTCGGTGGATATGAATTTTGGCGCACTTTGGAGCCATTCTGGCCCACTGTGCGACGGGTGATCGATATTAAAGTCATCTACCGGTGATCCGTAGGCGTACCGACGGCCACCCGCCGGTCTCTGCCGGAAATTTCTCACGAGCGACCTGTGTTTATTAATGTACCAATGTGATTTGTGATGTGTTAATTAATGAATTAATTTATTAAGATAAAACTCGAGGCAAAAGATCTAAGAGTTAGATTATCAACTAACAAACCTCACCTATGTCATACCACAGATAACTAGAAATTAGGAAATAAAACAAAAGGGAGGAACACCCAAGATGGAAAAAAGATTGGAATAGATTGGATTTTTCCAAAATATCTTGTTTGCTTCTATATTTTACAGTATTTTTATATGCCTATTTAATTTCATATTTTACTTTTCTCAATATCTTGACATTCATTTCTTCTTCAATCAATAAGGCCTTTAATGAATGATAAGGTTACCAAATCAAACCGTATTCCACTTCGTCAACATATCAACACTGACTTTTAGCTTTTATTTCTTTTGCCCCAAAGTGGTTGCCTCTGACTTCCATGTCCCTCATGTTGGTTGCCAAGATGTTGAGATGCTGAGATGTTGGTGAGGTTTCCTTGCCTCTTATCCCTCTCCCTGCTTCTTCCAAATTACGCTAGATTATCTTCTCCATGTATAGTCCCTGGTTTCCTTCAGTGCTTCTGTCATTTTTATCTTAATATTTTTAGTCCCTAAATCGCTCGACGGCGACTGCCCGATCTATTCTCTTGGTTTTCTTCTGTGCTGTTGTCATTTTTGTGTCTATCATTTTTGTTCCCTAAATCGCTCGGCAGTGACCGCTCGATTAGGTCAGTGCCTGGGCGGTTCCCGCTCGGACATCGAGCATATTTTGGGCAGCAAGTGCAAACTGGTCGGTCGCCGCTGAAATTTTAACTCCGCGTTAAAACTTAGCGGCGACCGACCGATGCCCTAAAAATCAGTGGCGCCTGGTCGGTCTCTGGTCGGTCACCGGTCGTTGTCAGACCGGTTTTGGCTAAAAACTCGCCGACCGGTCGCCGAGCTGGCTGATGGGGTTGTGACCGTAGCCGTAAGTTAATTCTAAAATCACACACGGCCGGGTCACAAAACAGATTTGATCCAGGTGAAAATGAGCCGGATAAGTCCCGGAATGGAGGGTTATTAATGCTGTAGTCACTCACTGCCGGATTTTGAACCGAGTCCATAAGGAATCAAAACCGTGTCGACCCGGTTTGAGCCGATGAGACCCGTAATGACTTGTATCAAACTGTATAAAAATCCGCTTTAATGTATCCTTTTCGACCACTATCGACCCGTGTCAACCCGCTTCGACCCGTATTGAACACGGATGTAAACCTTGTCATCATTTTGTTGCGCATGGAGGCAATGCTGTAGACGGCAAGGGTCCATAAGGTTTTACTCTGCGGGCTGCAGCGGGTCAATGCGGTTCGAACCGGGTCATTTCGGATGTCAATACGGAATTGAAATCCGTAAGAAAATTCTGAACATGACCAAAATGATTTCACCGCCGTATCGTAACCCTCGGAATCCATCAGGAATTGACACGGGCTACGATGCAGGCCAATGCGGGTCTCTACCACTCGAACTGGGTCGATGCGGTTAAGATTAATTCCTTATGGACCCGGTGCGACATCCGGCCGTCTGTGACTCTAGCATTAATCATTGCTTTTTGTCTGCCTTATTGTGAAGCACTAATACTGGATTTTTGTTTTATTTGCAAATGGTAGATTATGCCTCTAAAGAGTATGCTATTTAGATGATGCTTTTAAGAGTTAAAATATTGATGAAATCTTTGAAGGTTTTCTTGGTGGTAGAATGCTTGTTGGAAGAAGGTTTAACGTTGCACCACACTTTCTTTCTAAATAGGAATTTACGTGGAACTTAAATGGGCCTACACACTCTTGACTTTTCGGCAAGATTATCCTTGCTATTTTCAAGAGAATAAAAAAAGAACATTATTGGTGGAGCGTCGTGAGCGCGTATAGGCCTACCCTTTTCAGAGCCACTATGACTATACAAATGATAGCATCTGCACATCTAATGAGCACCGTTCAAAATGTTAAATTCCCACCACGATAGCAACAAAAATTCATGATTTCAGTGCAAGCAACAACCAAAAATTGAAATGGATTGATGATGGGATGACCATACATAGAATACAATGCACTTTGTTATTGCATTGAGGCATTAGGGTAGGCAAAACAAGAGAATGTGAAATGACAATATTGTGACTTAGTGGTCATACATATAAAGAATAACCAGATGTACAATTTGGAGTGAAAATGATAAGGCAGGATGATAACAAAAGAAAAGAATGTGAAATGATCATGTGGTGATAGATTTAACTAGTCATTTGGAGATGGTATGGAACGAAAACAAACAATACCCTAAAGGTGTTAATACATGTTATAGTTCTTGATGCCTTGTTATATTGTGGAGCACATATCAAGCAGATAATGTATCTTTTCCATTCATTATCATATTGAGTATGACGTAACTGCATAGGAAAAAAATGCCCTATCACTTTGTATGGCATCAATGCCCTGAGCATCAAAACAAAATATTGTCCGTGGAGCAGGGTTTGAAATTTTTGCAATATCATTTGGTTGGGAGATGGACTCTGCAATGATGTTACACATTAGTGGCTGAATTTCACTGACAGTGATCATAACGTCCTATGACCTGAATATGAAGTTCTATTGTTGTTGTTGCTGTTGTTGTTGTTGTTGTTGTTCTTCTTCTTCTTCTTCTTCTTCTTCTTCTTCTTCTTCTTCTTCTTATTTCCAGAATGAGAAATAATTTCAAATATTGTTTTTTTTAACAGACAGTAAATTCTGGAGATTCACCAAAATGCACACCTGGTAATACAGAATTCCTTATAACAGATTATATTGTCAATAGACACACTCTCTAAATTCCTCAGATTTAGGAGGGATAAAACCAGAATTAGATTGAAAATGTCATTCACAATATACAAGTCAATGTAACTTTTGAGCTTAATTTTGGATTTGTCCCTATCCACAATCTCACAGATTAATTTCCAATCTAGTATTTAGATAGCAAGATTTGATGAAAGCGAAACCAAATAGAACTACTTTCTTAAGTCTCCCTGTATAAAACATGCAAATCTTGGGTTTGAGGCGAAAGGGCAAGATGCATAGCAAAGAGAAAACAAAATGGATCACTGTTTGTCAAGGTCGGAAAGGATAGCAAAAGGCTGGCCAAATCATCTCAAGAAAATCTTTTAAAAAAAGATCAGAGACCACTGACAGGCACACTAGCAGGTTTTATGTGGGAAAACAACCTTTCCATCTCTCCGTGACAGGATAACAAGTCTTTTAGAATAACAAGATTTCCAGTCAGTTTACCACCACGGCTGTTATGATAGCGTTGCATAGATAATGAGAAAGTGCAGATATCTAAATAGATTTAGGGACACATCATTTTCATCTATTATACTCTGCCACCATAAAGGGCTGACTTTTCCGATCAGATTCAATAATATAATGGAACGCAGCACAAGTTGACTGCGCATTAGCTGAGATAAACTGTTGGATATTTGATATTCACAGGATATTCATGATATAAGTTGTGAGATTCAAAGTAGCCTTTTGCAAAGGTGATTATACCCAGCAAGCACAGAACATTTCCTTGACGTTTTTTTAGGTTCCGTATATCTTCGTATCAAATAGACGTTTTAAAACGTACTTACAACCTCAAAGTTGGGACTTAGCATTTACCGCAAAGCACATGTTCTTTTTTTTTTTAAAAAAAACGTTTTAAAAACTTCAATCGACGTTACAAAACTTTTTTATCATGTCTCACGTCTTCGTCATTTATAAACGTTCACAAAACGTTTTTATTTAGGCCTCTACGTCGACCTCGTCTTTAATGAACGTTTGCAAAACATTTTCATTTGGTCCGCTTCGTGTTTGTCATAGGTTTCTTTGGTATGAATATTCATGCCTATTTATGAATATTCAAATAAGAAAATATAAGATTCGAAAACAAGAGGAAATAAATAAAATACATCGAAATCTAAAGATTTATGGTAGGTTCAAACTTTCTGTGGTAAAAAATAAACTTACCTACTTATTTTTCAGTTATTCACAATTTCAAATGTTGTTATGAAGATTTATTTGTATATGTTTATAGGCCTAATTAAGGTGTGTATGACTTAATTTTAGTAACCCTGTCTTCATGCATTGCATCATTTAATCAATTGGAAATAGGATGTAGTATAAGTATAGGTGTTAGGACATTAGGTACAGGTTAGGATAGGATATAAGATTAGGATTACGGTACATTAATCTCAGATTGTGTCAGTATATCTCATAACTATTTTTAAAAAAATACCCAATAAGAAAAAGAAATCTTAAAGGGTGTTCTAGACGGAAATAAAAGGTTCTCTAAACGTTCTGGAACGGATCATGAGATTTTTTAGCCGTTCTTAAAACGTTTTTTGAACGTTCTAGACGGTTTTCAAAAGTTTTCTAGACGTCCGCAGAACGTTCTGAATTTTCTTAAAATGTTTTATTGACGTCTATAACGTCCAAAAGGTTTCTGCAGGTTTTTAAAAATTCCGAATGTTTTTTTTTTAACGTAAAAAAAAAAACGTTTATATAACGTCAATTTGAAACGTCTTAAATACGTCGAAAACCTTCCACAACAAGACGTTCTCAAAGCGTTTTGACAAAACGGCCAAAATACGAATTTGGAACGTTTCCAGAACGTTCAGAAAACGTTCAAATGTTAGCTTGGTAGCAGTGGACTCGCATACGGCGGGCGTGTACTCGCGCACACAGCGATCGGATAGGAGCGAGTACTCTCTCAGCTCGTCGGTCGCACGCTGTGTGTGCGAAGTCCATTGCTCTCTGGGTTCTTGTGCTTAAATTATAGCTGCCTCTACACAAAGCTATGAGTTTCATTGCTCTGATGCAGAGTTGTGAACATCATCGTGTCGAAAGTGAGACAATGAGAAGACTAATTCTGTCCAAATTAAAAACCCATGATAACAAGGGTCTTTTAGCATTAGCAAATGTAAATAAGCCATCTGACTGTATAGTATACTGTATTTTATTTCATGTATCACAAAAACTTGTGTCTGTTTGAGGGACCATAACGTAAAATAGGAACCGTTTCAAACTTTTGAACTGGAAAATTATTTTCTGATTGTTGTCAAATGTTTTAACTTAAAATACACTGAATGAGATTAATGAAGACTAGTGTCTTTACTTGAGAACATCAATGGTGATCCAGGTCTTTTCAACATAAAAATAATCTGAACTAGAGGTGTCGCTATGGCGACTGGTATGCCTCCGCCATAATGCATGATTATCCTGATAGTACATGTGGACAATGTGTGATTACATTTTTACCAAATTGGCAAAATATTGAAATGACATGTTTGTCATAAATGTGTTGAATGTTCACCTTCCTTGACCTAGGTTTAATTGGATTAATAAGAGACCATGCATTTGGGGATTTAAGGACTTTAACTTGACTTTGACCCTTTCATAAGTTTATGCATTGAGTAATTTCAAGGTATGGAGAAAGAGTGCAATTTCTGTATTGAATAGTAAATTGTTACCATTTTCATCTGGCCTTTGACCATAAAATTCATGAGCAGAATCACTGTCAGGCAGAACATGCATAAATATGTACCGGTACTAAGTTTCAAGATAACTTGAGCCACTTCCGAGATATGAGGGAAGAAGTACGTTCAGCACTTTCACTTTCACTTGACCTTTGACGTTTTTGGCCAAAAAAAAAAAATCCCAGAGAATCTCTATTGGGTTATACATGCATACACCAAGATGAAAGAAAAAATAATCCTGCTGGCATTGCATAAATATGAGGGGAAAAGTAACATTTTGAAGTGTTACCCTTGACTTTTGACCCAAGGAACCACAAATTTCCCAGATAATCACTGTCTGTCAGTGCATGCTTATATACGATGTTCCATGAAGATACCTTTTAACAATTTCCAAGATACAAAGATAAAAGTAAAATTTGAACATCTTAACTTAACCTTTTGACCTTTGACCTTTGACCTCATGACCCAAACTTTCACCAGAGCATCTTGATTGGGTATAATGTAAACACTAAGTTCCAAGAAAATATCTTCAGCATTGCTTAGTAGATATAAGTGACATAGTGAAATTTCAAGCATTTGACCTTGACCTTTTGACCTTTGACCTTAAGCATGTGCACCCAAAAGTTGATAGGCACAACTTCACCCCCTAATACACATAAATGCCACGTTTTGTTAGGATACCTCAAAAGGTTTTTTTTTTTTTTTTTTGTTACGCTGTCCACAAAATTCATTACGGACGGACGGACTGACGGACAACCGGAATGCATAATGCCTCCGGTACCACTTCGTGGCGGAGGCATAAAAAGAAAAAATTAATCAATGAAAATACATAGAGGAAGCTGATGTTGTGAAGTCAAACCAGTTATGTATAAAAGTGACTTTGTGTAAAGTGAGAAACTTCTATGTAAATCTGCAAGTGATATCTAAAATCAAGATGAAGAAAGTGGAGTCAGAGGTCCAGCAAAAGTAGCTGCCAAAACTAGGAAATAACTTTCCAAAAGCAACCTGTGGAAGTTTATGGGTTCTCAATCTCTCTAAGAAATAAGTTCTGCATTAAAACTGACTGGCCCGGTCACACAGCCCAAAAGTCGCGTAAACGCATGAATCACGTACGAAATTCGAGCCTTACGCGATACATGCGCGATTTGCGCATTTCATGAGTTTGTCTGACGTGATATAGTTGTCCGCAGATGTGCGCCGGATCGGCGCTTTACGCGATTCCAGGTTTTGAGCAGCTCAAAACTCGGCTTCGAGTAAAAGTTTACCCAGTATTGCGCTGTTTTACGAAATTTATGCGAAGTTTACCTAGTTCTTGAGCGAACAACGCGCGAAATATGCGTGGAATATCAGTGATCGTTCGGGAAAATATTGCAACTATCGCATTCATGCGCGAATTATGCGCGATTCATACGCAGTTCATTAGTGAATATGCACAGACTATGCGTGGTTTACAGTCGACATCAGTCGTCGCGCACAACGGAATTCGCCCTATTTGGGGCCTTAATGTGCCCATGCGCTTAAAGTGCGTACAACACAGTGAGTGATATTTGCCTGATCTTTCCGTGATCTGACCAGGCCTTAAAGGGGATTGCTAGTAACTGATCAGTGGGAACCAGTCAAGTGGTTATGCTGAGGGATGATTGTTCAAATCCTTATGGGATTCATTTAAGAGTACATTATGTATCTATACTATTGTTGTTTGAAAATTATTTGATTCAGAATGGTCTCACTATGCAGTTTAATGTTTCCAGGTTAGCATGCCTGTACAGTGACGGGACATTAAACTGCACGTTACTTGAATATGAGACCATTCTGAAGCCAATATTTTTACACAACAATAAATATATAATGTAATCTTAAATGAATTTAATCCCACAAGAATTGGAACAATCATTCCCCAGTATTCCCACTTATTCCCTACTGATCAGTTACTAGCCACCCCCTTTAAAGGTAACTTCTATTTATAACACAAACCACGTAATACTATGTGTGAAAGGCAAACGCATTGAAGCTGCAAAATAGATAGTAGGCCCCCAACTCATCGCTCCAGTGATTTCCTCATAGCTTCAAAACTGACCGGCAACCTTGATTGGTAGCCATATTGAAATTCAAAATGGCTGTCAATTCTGATGATGTATGATTGAGGTGAAATTTGTGGTCTCATCGAAAAAAAAAATACACTGTAGGAATTGCCACTACTTACAATACTTTTTGTCGCTCGCAAGTCGAAATACTGAGCAAAACCTATAAGATTGGCAGCCATATTGAAGTTCAACATGGCCGCCAAGCCTGATGAGTACAATCAACAAAAACCTGATGGTTTAGGTAACTCCTGGCTATCACAAACATAGGTAGAATATCTATTGCCACCACTTTTAATGCTTTTCATCACTCAGTCGAGATATTTTTTTTTTTATTTGGGCCATATTGAAATTCAAGATGGCCCCTAAACCTGATGATGAATAACCAAAGTAATGATTTCTGTGTTATCAGAAACATGGTTAATTCACTATCACTATTCATCATTATTTTCATCCTCTTCCTTTAGTCGAGATATAGGACAAAAAGTATCTGTTGTTTAAAATTATCGGCTGAGAATATCGGATAAACAGTACTTTTCAGCATCAGTATCCATTTATTGACAAAGTTAGCCCCGAAAAGCAATTTTGGCACAAAAATCACGCTGGAATATATATTCCACTGTACTAACCACACTCACTTGCAGAGCTACCAAGTCTCACGCATTCTGCGTGAGACACAAGCATTCAGGGGCCAACTCACGATCTCACGCATGACATTCATTTTTCTCACGCATCGGGCGAAGTCTGCAACTAGGGCCTATAATAATGAGCATAGCTCAAAAGATTAAAGTAATAGTTGCAATTGAAGGTATATTTCCCTTTTGTCTTTCAAAATAAGTAAAAAATAGTCACTTAAGTATGCACCTGATCGCACCATTAAGAGCTAAAAATTGAAAAAGCTCCCTACCGTGGGAGGCCACAGGGGGGAAAAACCCCTCCCCTACCCTCGCTCGCAGGCACATTTGCATGCCGAGATGCCGAGTCATGAAAATCTCACTTATAAATTTTTTTTTTTAACTTGGCATCCCTGCACTTGTATTTGCAGTGCGGACGTTGACAGATCTTAGAGCAACTGTCTCTGGCTGGGGAAGGCAATCAACCGGAGAAGAAAGATTCAAGATGAAGAAGCTCCTGATGAGAATTGTCGAAGGAAATCGTATGTGTGTTATCAACGACGGGGCCAAGCAGTTGTGCGCAGGTCTGCCAGGTCGTGAAGAACACGTGGAAAAAGGTGATTCCGGTGGGCCGCTGGTTGTACTGCGCGAAGCAGTGTCTCCAACCTTCGTGCAAGTGGGAGTGGTCAGCTTTTCACACGAACTGCAAGGAGGATTCTCCCCCTCCCACCTGCCGGGAATTTGACTTGTACACGCGTGTGACATACTATCTCGACTGGATCACTAACACTATGAGAGAGCACGAGTAGTTCAAACACAGTGGCGGATCCAGAGGAGGCGCAACCGGCGCACGCCTCCTTCCTATATTCTTCGTTGTAAAAACACCCAAAAAGAAATTAAAAAAAAGAAATGAAACCCCAGAAGTGGCACCACGGATGTTAGTTGCGCCTCCATTTTATAGAATTCCTGGATCCGCCCCTGAAACAAGTCCCATTCTAAGAAGGAGAAAAGAAATCCACTCTTTTCTTTCTCTCTCTCTCTCTCTCTCTCTCTCTCTGTCTCCTCTGTACAATCCTGTTCTTGTGAAATTTTGATGTCCTGTCTTTTTTCTTTTTTTTGGTTACTTTGTGTTTTATAACCACTCTCACTTCATATACATTGCCAGTATTGATTAGGACTATATCTTACTATCATGTCTAAATGTATAAATGTGTCTGTGATTGTTATGAATTTATCGGTTACGTGTATGCCTGTTATCGAAACAACGAGTACACGAGCAGAGATTAACAATATTGTATCAATACAGTGCACTCCCGTTGTAAAAGAATACGGTTCTAACGAAATTCTCGTTACAACGACGTAAAAATTCAGATCCTCAAACCACAACCTACTGAGTATATCATTATTTTTACATAATTTTCCTGACTGTGTGGCAGTAACAGAAATTGGATATAACGAAAGAAAAACTGCCGGTCCCGAGTATTACGTTGTAACGGGAGTGCAGTGTACTACATGTACAATATGTCCAAAAAAAAAATACAACCAGTTCATTGATAACTTCCAGTATGATTAAATTATCTGAATGCTGTTTCAGGGCCTTAATTTTGCAGAAAACCCCCATTCATTTTTGTAAAGTGGTCACACGGAAATGTGGATCGTTATAAAACAAGTCATAAATTTATGAGTCTGATTCTTCCAAGTTTAGCGCTTGGATGCTCTCCGAACTGCATAATCAATGTCAGTGACTGTGCGAACACAATGGACAGAACTTGGAGGGAAAGGATCCCCGACATGCTCTACAAAAATCCTCATTTCTCTTTGACCACTCAAGTAAAGCGAATGGGGTTTTGTGTAGATTGTGGGTAATAAGTTATAGTTACGCACCCTGAAAGTATATTTGGATTGATTCACTATTTTAAAGTCATTGGTGTGGAGGGTACCGTTGTATTTTTTTTTCTGTGATATACGGTATGATTGATTGATTATACACCACACTCTAACGTTTTAATTGTGGAATCTAGCGCTTTTATTATGAACTCTGTGACTGTATCATGATTGTATACTAAGTATAATGATATAGAAAGGGTCTACCATGGTGGAAAATGTCTGTTACTTCCGAAACCCTAAGTTTTTACATTATTCTTTATTTGAGAATTGTGAACGCTAATAAATTATGTGTTAAGGGCATTTCTTTTCAGTGTATCTACTGGTACATGTATTTTTTCCGAACACTTCTACCCAAAGACTATACTGAACAAAGTTTAAACTATAAGTCGGGAAATACATTATTTTGCATGAGGTAAACTCAAATTTCTGCTTCAAATGTATTGCGCTCATTTTTATGTATGTACATGTATGTAAACAGGTTATTTATTTTTGTTTTTGTGCTTATTGCTACACTTAATGTCAAATAAAGCGTTCCGCCACTCCAAGACTGTTTACAGTCAACTGATATAGATGAAGGTATCATGCCTCTCCTGTCACAATTGTTCTGCGACATAGATCAATTAAGACAAAGTGCATCCCGTAAAGTCAGAGGTATGAACTATAAGATCAAGTGCTACATAATCAGCCCACAAAGAATCTTTTCCACAAGCTTCTTCTACCTCTCTGGTTTTTGTGGCTCTTTCTTTCACGTCATCACTCAAAATGTTGACGAGGATATAGGAACAATATTTTTCTCGTGTTTTTATTTATCTTGATACTAGATTTAGGTGATAAATCGGACGTCAAATTTGCTGAAAACCGGACACAGGAGTTATGGCAAAACACCAGAGAGAAGCATACTTGCGCGTAATCATAAGAAACGGAAAGTGGCTAATATACTGCAGAGAAAGAAAAACTGCACATCCTGGAGATGCATGCATTTACAGAAGAATTAACTGCATACGATCAATGAAGAGAAGTATGAAAGTATGAAATGAAGTATGAAAGGGAAAGAGTTGAAATTACATTGGACTTCCGTTATAACGAAGTCCTCAAGACTTTTCTTTTATTATGTCAAAAAATTCGTTATGACCAAGCAAATGAGAATTAACATAGAGAAAATAATGTTGCGGCCTGAATTTTTACTTCGTGGTAACCGGAATTTCGTTATAACCGTGTTCGTTAACTGGAGTGCACTGTACTTATAAAAGGAGTATGAATGTTTGTTGTTTATGAGACACAAGATTCAAGATTCCAGATAATTTTTCTTTCTCACACACATATACGCGCGTACACACACAAACACATATAAACACAAAATGCAAACCTTATTAGATATATCACGACCTCTGTCAACCTGACACTCGACAAGAAATCGAAAATAAGACACGTGATTGGAACAGGTCTTCTACAGGATTCGAGTGGATCATGGTTCATTATTTTCTGCCGGACAATATATATAATATATGTATATATATATATATATATATATATATATATATATTAATTTATTTTTAAATATAATATATTTATATAATATATAATCATATGATATATATATGTACATATTTATATATATCATGTATAATATAAATACATACTAGTATATATATATATATATATATATATATATATATATATAACTTTATATGATAGGTGTCGTTAAGGGCTTATGCAAGGTACGAAATCATTTGTCAGATCACCAAGGCAATAATTATACACACGTTAATTCCACGACAACATTTTTTTCATAAGATCATTACGTTCTTTTTTGCTTTAATACTGTCATTTACGTTAATCTACAGCCACGGAAATCCACATACACATTATGTAGAACATTGTACAATAAGAACAACAAAAATCCTTTGTGTGATACCAGTATCTACAACGCATGCGTGTGATACCATGATTATACATTCATGGTTTTCACATTCTTAATTTTATGTATCTATACTACAAATCATCACTTATACCAGAAGAGCTGTTTGATGAGTTTGTGAAAGCGAAAGTCAAGCGCTCTCTTCTCGAATGCAAAGCACAGACCCGACCTATTTTTTATGAAAAAAAATTGCACGAGTGTTTATCAATATTTTGTCCTCGCAAACTATTCAATTATTGAGGGAGAGGTGTGGAAACCTCTTTGGAATCATTATTCATAAAAAGTAAAACAAACTATATCCGACAGCATTCAACACTAACCGAGGTTCAAAAACTGTCGTTCAATAACACTGTCCCTGTTGGAAAGAACACAGTGTCTCACAATGTGAAACACAATATGAACATAGCGTGAAATATCTTCACACTGTTAGATTCGAGCGTTTTAACAGTGTGAACACATTGTGAACCATCAGTTTACAGTGTAAAAGAAAATTGTACTATGTGAATTTCCCTATAAAAACCCTCAGCACAGTGTGAACATACTGTGAAACGCTGTATTATTTCCAGCAGGGTAAATTCACGTAATTAGCTACTAATGGCTGCACTATAATGATTGGTGTTCTTTATTTGTTTGTCGTCCCAAAAAAATAACGTTGATTTTCCGTTTGTTATATTAAAGCAATCAAGACGGTTGATAGTTTGCCTACAGTTTTTCCTCCTTTTTTTTTTGTAATAAGGGTATACAAAAATACGATTTCGGCAGACGATTATCGATAAAAGCAATTTCGAGCAGTCTTCGGCATAAACACTACCACCTCAATTTTACTAGTCTGTGGCAATGAACCAGATTTCGTTGTGTCGAAAAAATATGGTGAAGGGAGAGTCGTAGCCTGCAGTGTAGTAGTATGACGTCACAAAAGTGCGATTGTCGGCTCGAAGATCTTCACCAAGTTGCGCGGCGTTTTCCAGCCAGTCCTTTTCATAGGCGCGACCAGAGAAGGAGCTGGGAGGGAACAACAGAGAAAGTTTTTCAAATGCTGTCTTTAGAGTTTAAATTGAAAGAATGCCGACCTCAACGTTCTAACGTTCTACTTCTACAACTAAGGGTAAAAGAACCCGCGGAGGGTAGGGGCGGGGATGGAGGTGAGGGTGTGGAAGATGTGCCCTCCCCCCCCCCCCCCCATTTCCTACAAGCCTAGAAATATTCGTTTAAATGTTAAACTTTCCCTTTTTTAAATTCGTGCTCACACATGGCAAAAATGACACTTTGCTTTGTTTCATACCGCATTCCTCCCGGTCATGCCCCCCCCCCACATGTCTAATGGGGCACATCATATAACGATGTTGTTAAATCCTTCCAAGAAGTGATACATTCTTTGTAAGATGATAGGGTGGTTATCCCGTGCTCGTGTGCCTAACAAAGGAGACAAAACACATTATGGAAATATCTGCCTCTGTTTCAAGAGTTCAGAATGTGATCTTTAAGTTCGAGAACAAGCTCCATGGGGCGCCAAGTGTCGCACGGTCCATGACTGATTTTGTAACGAAATCAACCTTGCGACACTTTGCGTTCCATAGAGCTTATTCTCGAAGTTGGCTTTAAATCCTCGATGTGAAGGATCACTATCTAAACGTAACTATAAGGTTGAAGCGACAATGAAAAAAAATGTGAAAACTAATCATGCGTTCTTTTTCCTGACACTGCAATATGTTATGAGGCTTTTAAGATGGCATAGGGGTAAAGGCGGAAAAAATTATAATTTTCTGCCCCTTCCGTTCTCCACTCCTCTCTCCTGCCACAGTTTCACCGAGAGCACACAGTCGAAGTTAATAAACGTGTTCTGAAGTGTTTATGTAAGGCAAAAAGGCCATAGAACTGCACAGATGTCCTTTTGCAAGACACCTTTGCAACCGTACTAAACGTTAGACTAATTACAGTCTCTATATACAAGATCGGCAAATTTCGATATTGATATTACCAATTCCTTATGTCGCAATGAATACATTCTTGATTTAAGATTGCATTGCGTATTTCTCACTGCAGTTGAACAAATAAGATGGAGATTTCTAAGATCCTTTTGTAGCAGAAAATGTTTGAAATCTTTATCATTATGACGAGTTGAGGTAGAGATAATTATTTTTATAATAAAAATAGATTCTAATTGAGTGATTTAGGAAGATTTCCAAATGTAATGAGAGCTGGTATAACATGTGTATAGCAAACAACAAACAGAATTCGTTGTCGATGGGTTAATTAAAAGAGGCTTAGGAACATTCAAACACACACACACACACATGCACACACACGTGTGGGGTGTGCGTACGCGCAAACATGTACATTGTACATACAGGCACACACCCACACATAGAAAAATAGCAAGAAGTGACAGGGGCAAACATGATTTCCCATGCACACATACACAAATAACAGAAAACCAAAGAAAAGCGGCACATATTCAACTTGGCGTCACACTTCCACGCAAGAGAATAAACTCAAGTAATATCCATACACACGGAATAAGAATAAAACAAGTATAGAGAATATCATAGGAAATTACGAGCATCGCAGTTGTACATAATAAAATATACCCACCGTACGTAGACACGTTGCTGGGGAAACTCCTCTATAAAGACGTTCTCATCCGTTGGCTGAGGAGCGTTGGACTGGATGTCATGTGGGACGAAGAAGTAAATGGTAAAATTGGACTCGCATGCTGGTCCCTGTCCTGGGATCACCCGGGTGGCTACTGGGACTGTCATGGGGATTTTCATTCCTGTTTCAAAAATATTTGAAGCAAAGCAGTTTGAGAAAGCTTTGGTCTGGCTGATTTCGAATATGAAAGGCAGTAATGCGGCTGAGTGGATGTCACCGTAGACCCTCATTCCTGATACACACTTAGATGCGAGTCCATCGGTGGAGTTATGCCCTTCAGAAGGTTAAAGGGATGGTATAGTATTGGTGGAGATGAGGTTTGGGCTTTTAACTTTTTGCGAGATACCAAGAAACCACTTATGAATAGTACAGAGCATACCATTCTAGGAGGAATTCAGAATTTATTTGATAAAAATAGGTTTTGGAACTATAATTGCTGAGACATCCAAAAACAAGTTCTCTTCTCCCTACTCGCCTTTTTCCTGTCCTCATGTCTTTTTCTGTTTCTTCTTTCAAAACTGTTCCTCTTTTTCCTTCACTGCGTTTTTTTTTCTATCTCTATTTTTCTCTTTACAAGAGAGGTTACTTGTTTTTGTTTGTCCGTTTGTTTTTTTTTTGTTTGTTTGTATAGGTCTGTATGTGTTGTGAACCTTTTATATTATATCTAGTAATTTGCTTCTTTGATGTTATTTAGTCTTTTTGTCCACGAGGAGACTGCAAAATACAAGCTTAGCTTTTTAGCATGTCTTCTCCATTTCCGGCAACTTTAGTTTTAATTTTCATTTGCTTTTGTGATGCGTATAGTATTGTTAACTTCACGTACTTTTCTTTGTTGCTACATTGTATTGATGTTGTGTTATTTTGTGTATGAAAATGTTTTACATTGTTGGAAATGAAATAAACGAAATGAAATGAAATGAAATAAAATGATGTTAAAAAAAGCCATTGTAATAAAAGGTGAGTCCCACTTTATATTACGATCGCTCTGTTTTGGATATCTCAGCCATTCCAAAACTAATTTTCATGAAATAAACATTGAATTCCTCTTCGAAGTATATGCTCTTTCAAATCTCAAAATAAGTTTTTCATTATTTTACCTAAAAATGATAGTAAAGAGAAGTTAGGTCTCAACCAACACTAACACACGACCCCTTTAATCAGTTAATCGTGTTTAAAGGCACTTTATACGCATCATACATTGCTTACTAACTTGTGTTTCTCGAAAAGGGACACAAAGCCGCCAGCCATGTGTTTACTTGCTTGAATTGTAACCATGTAATTGCTTTGTAGGGGCCATGTAAAATAAGTCATTAAACTCAAACACAACGAAGAATTTTTTGAACCAAAAGGTAAGTTTCTTGCTTGCATGTAACGAAGAGCGATGAAACACATGTGCCTTTGACAAGGCTCAGCATCACCACAAGGATGGACGACGACTTCTAAAAAGGAAATCTTCAAGAAGCAAAGCTTTGAAATAGGGGACGGTCCTCAGCTAACTGTGTTGTAAAAAAACGTCACGAACTGACCTGCTTCGTTGTTCCCCTGGATGTAGTCGAAGTCACGATGGAACCCCTCTGACACGGCCTTGTCGTACTTCAACCCAAGGACCTGAGTACCCACCCAGTTTGCCGCCTCGTAAAGACGTTCCTCATAGTTCTGCGGGTGAAGCGATGTTTGTGTGAGCGCTATGATAACTAATATTATAAAATGGCCTTTAGAATTTCTGTAACCTGATTGATCAATTGTCATGCATCGATATTTTTTTTTTTTCTAATCCACACTGAGCCATGCTTCCGTTAAAATTCGAACGCATGCCATCATGCGCCCGGTAAAATCTAAATGCACGGCTCAAGCCTTGTATAGTGTTGTAGGTGTAACGGACTCCTGATAGGGAAAATGGTTGAATTTCATGAATTAACGGGTCCATTTTATAACACGCATGATGTACAGGCATATTTCGTGGATCGGTGAGGATCGGATGCTCTCACTTAACTTTGAAATACAGTAGTCTAAGACCCACTCGCTGCGCTTCATGGGTTTAAACAGTTCGCGCATCCAATTCTCACTGATCCTCTCTATCATGTGCATCATAAGGCATGAAAATTACATCGTTTGTGATATTCATTTCTGCAACTCACATTGTAACGAAGCGCAAAATGGTTATGAGGCATTATACCGGTATAGGGAAATTTCCTCATTTCTGTATGCGAAGAGCAAGTTTGTAAATCAAACTGATTACCTTTCCAACATATTCCTCCTGAAATGTGGGGCAGTCAAGGCCCTTGCACAAGTCCTGTCCCTGGTTTCCGTTCCAGCTTGGCAAGCAGCATAGTGTTGACGGGATAACAACGATCGCAAACGCAACACAGAGAAGCGTCTTCATTTTTGTGGCTGAGTCTCTGTGATGCGAAAGAGAACATTATAGCAAATAGTTTACAAGGAACTATAATCCTAAAGAACAAAGACTTCGTGAGAAAAAAAAAGTCAGTGGACAATTACTCTTTACCATCCCAAATACGAAGAAAGCAACAAGAGCAATATACCTATAGAATTGTAAAAGTAACATGACAGTCCGGCACAGACTAAACAAAGTTAGTAATAGACCTCTCACATGTTGGTCGTGACCATTATGCAAATTAGATGAGTTGATGACGTCATCGCCTCCAGTTTTTCCTTTATAGCACACATGATATATTATATCTTAAAAATATTTTGCTCAATAATCTATAGCATCAACATTCGACACTAATGTGGGAACCAAGACAATTGGTTTTTTTTTGTGTGTGTGTGTAAATGTTATGTTTTGATATGGAAATGAATGAATGAATGAATGAATGAATGAATGAATGAATGAATGAATGAGTAAAAAAGGCATTGCATGAAAACATACACAGGTTATGCTCAGTCAACGGGAAAGTGCATTCTCATAACTTTTGTTTAGCCATTGTGCTTTCACACTGTATGCATTTGGAGGAGGTTTCTTGTTAATAATGTGCTTTTCGGGATTTTTTTTTTTGTTCGTTTGTATCAGAACGCGCTGGGATTGTGGTCAATGAGTGGCTGGAAAGTATGTGAATCAAATTCCACAAAATGTAATGACGAAGCCAGTGAATCACTAGGCAGTTAAGTGAAATACTTTCAGAGACTTTGGTCTTGCAAAGTTATGGTTTCGTCAAATGTTATGGTATTTTTTCGTACTGAAAAAAAAAAAAAACCATCCTTATTACAAAAGTGTACCATCAGAACAAAAGCAAACAAAATGATGGGGCGTTTCTCTTGAATTTGCCCTTGAGCATTGTCGCATAATACGTTATGTCAATTTTGCCGACCCTTATCCATACAGAACTGATAAAGGCTCTGTATAAAACCTATCCTTATATCACGTACTATATGCAGTGCAGTCCCGTTGTGCCATCATGATACTGAGTACCTGCGCCCCACCTGGATCCGCCAAATTCCCGTTACAACAAAGTTAAAATTTAAGTGCCTAGAATTAATATACATGTGTATATGTATATATATTCATATTCATATTTATATATATGTTTATATTTATATTTATGCATATATATATATATATATACATATATACATGTATATAAGTGTTTACATATCATATACTTTCCTTGTTCGATTTTAAATTTCGATAAAACGATTCGATATCAAGCATGTGCTCAAAGACTGAAGGCTCCTGCATATTTTTTTTCTTCCCCTTTATTCTGAAACAAGTGTATCCTCGATTCCTTTGATCTCATTGTTATGTTTATACTTTAAAGATTTTGATTATGATACTATGAATGTAATATTGTTGGGTTTTTTTTTCTATTCTGTTGTCAGATACACGTGTTGTCATTGTTCAATACATGATTTCCCTGAAAAAAAAAAATGCAGAAATAAAATCGAACTGAACTGAACTGAATTTCGATATAATCCTTGGCACGTACTACATACACCTTAGAAACCCGCAGGCAAACACACGCAATGGCGTTCTCTTATGCTGTAGGGTAAAGGTTGTGGAGGGCTCAAAAGAAACAAGAGACCCGCGGGTCTAGCGCTCACCTGAGTATCGCAAGTTCACCTTTCATGCAGTCACTAATCTAAATTATTCACAGCTCTACCAAAATTTGACCAGGCACTCTCAAGTAGAAGATGAAAATGTACAATAAGGTCCCATTTTTTTAAAGATTCCTTAATTTGGGGGGATTGGGGCCCCCTGGGGCCCTCTGGGTGGGGCATGGTGCTCATTTTGATAAATTGTGATCCTGATCCCCTAGGGATGCTACTTGCCAAGTTTGACGAAAATCCATCATGAGGTTTTCAGGAAGAAGATGAAAATGTACAATTTAGGCCCCCATTTGGACCTTCCCAACCACCCCCCCCCCCGAGGGGCACCCCTGGATCTCCTATGAACAAACTTGAAACTACAGTCATTAATGTACTCACTCATAGTATTATCTTAGCTCTATAACTTCTGATACTAGAGAAGATTTTAAAAGATTCCTTCATTTTGGGGGTGTGGGCCCCCCGGGGGCCCCCTGGGTGGGGCATGGTACCCATTTTAACAAATTGAGATCCTAACCCCTTGGGGATGCTACCTGCCAAGTTTGGTGAAAATGGGTCATGGGGTTCTCAAGAAGATAAAAATGTACAATTTAGGCCCCATTAGGATCCCTCCTCACCCCCCTCCCCTGGGTCCCAAGGGGGGCACCCCTGATTCTGCCATGAACAAACTTGAAACTACAGTCATTAATGTACAAACTCATAGTATTAACTTAGCTCTATCACTTATGGTTCTAGAGAAGACGATTTTTACAGATTCCTTAATTTTGGGGGGTTTGGGCCCCCTGGGGCCCCCTGGGTGGGGCATGGTGCCCATTTTAACAAATTGGGTTCCTAACCCCCTAGGGATGCTAGCTGCCAAGTTTGGTGAAAATGGGTCATGGGATTCTTAAGAAGAAGATGAAAATGTACAATTTAGGCCCCATTAGAACCCCTCCCCACCCCCCTCCCCTGGGTCCCAAGGGGGGCACCCCTGATTCTGCCATGAACAAACTTGAAACTACAGTCATCAATGTACTAACTCATAGTATTAACTTAGCTCTATCACTTCTGGTTCTAGAGAAGAAGATTTTTACAGATTCCTTAATTTTGGGGGGTTTGGGCCCCCCTGGGGGCCCCCTGGGTGGGGCATGGTGCCCATTTTAACAAATTGAGTTCCTAACCCCCTAGGGATGCTACCTGCCAAGTTTGATGAAAATCGGTCTTGGGGTTTTCAAGAAGAAGATGAAAATGTAAAAAGTTTACGCACGACGCACGACGGACGACGCACGACGGACGACGGACGACGGACGACGGACGACGCACGACGCACGACGGACGCCGGACGAAGGGCGATCGCAATAGCTCACTTGAGCCTTTGGCTCAGGTGAGCTAAAAAGATAATCAGTAAAACACCCGAAAGCCCGCTTTTGTTTTTGATTTTTTTTTTTCGTTTTTTTCGTTTCGTCGAGCTAGCTGAAATTGTTGACACCTAGTTAGGGATGAGTTCCTTAGCTAGCTGTTTGAGATTTTTCCCATTCTGTAACGCCTATTCGTAAACAAAGAGACCTCCGGGTGATTTTCAGACTTGCATATAAACATCGATAAATTAGTTGTTCTGTCATGGTTACACAGTTTTAAAATTCGTATTTATTGGCGTGAGGAATAGGAATACCGTCAAAAATCATATGAAATCACATGAATGAGCGGGGATGATGCAGTTTCACATAAAAATGCATGATTGGGTGCTCAAAGAAGCAGAACACGAAAAGAAAACATGCAGAAATTCTATACAGGTGAACTTGTTAAGCAATTGACATTGCCATGGAATTACATCGCTATACAACACTAGAATACAACACTAGAATATAATGTGAGCTTCCTACATAGTCATCATCTTTCTTCACTGCACTATAGGGCCTATGTGTTTGGGAGTTTTCATGGGGTCATCCCAGAAGACCGACACCCACGAGTCACACATACCACGAGTTCGACATTGAAAAGAGGTTCACGAGTCATACAGCTCATGAGTCATACCAATACAGCCCATGAGTTCGACACTTGGTAAAAACAGCGATTCAACAGATACACATTACAACTCGGAGCTTTGTGTCGGTCTCGTGCATGGGCCTCGTTAGCTTATGGTGTCGAACTTATGGGCTGTATGACTTGTGGGTGTCGGTCTCGTGTCGTGCACCCGTTTTCATGAGTATTTGTTTATCATGGTCAGGGGCTACGATAAATTCCACAAATGTATAGGCCTACATGACACTTTTGATTTATTATACATGATGTGAAATCGTCCGAAATGCCCCTTTAATCAGTTGACTTTGACAAAAAAAAAAAGACTAAAGAGAAAAATGTAACAGTGATCGTTTAAAGGACAAGTCCACCTTCATATACATAAGGATTGAGAGAATGCAGCAATATTAGTAGAACACATCAATGAAAGTTTGAGGAAAATTGGACAATCCGTTCAAAAGTTACGAATATTTTAAGTATCTGTGCAGTCACAGCTGGAAGAGAAGACTACTATAGTGTATGATGTCACATGCGTACAACTATATAAGGAAAATAAAAAGAGAATTTCACAAAACTTTACTTTTTGAATAAAGTGCACATTTCTTCGACTTGCTACTGACGTATGTTAAGGGTAATATCATTCCCCCTGCCTTCTGAAAGAGAGAAGTCGAGTGTTCTTTTGTTATGCGAGAAAAATGGAAATATGTTGAATTTTCTTTCTTCTTTCTTTATATCGTTGTACTCATGTGACATCACAAGCTATAGTAGTCTTTTCATCCAGCCGTGACTGAGCAGAAACTTCAAAAATTCTTAACTTTTGAACGGATTGTCCGATTTTGCTCAAACTCTCACTGATCTGTTCTGCTAATATTGCTGCATTCACTCAACCCACATGTCTATGAAGGTGAACTTGTCCTTTAATGAAGATCAGATCATGTTTACTACAAAAATATGCGACTAGGTTATGACATTCAATTTCAAATACCTCCAGATTCTTACGTAACTGTTAATATGTCATCGTCTAGAGTGAGTCATTCGTTCAGTGCAAAAGCAATCCAATATTGAAGTTACAGCTGCAGTATCAGCTTTACAGTCATAATGTCATGGATTGATATGAATCGTTAAATAATGATTTCTGCCTTTTAGATTTATAGAAAATAAAACGAAACATAAATTTTGACAGGTTGTAGTGAAACTTTCACTGCTCTTGCTATCTGTTTGATTTTACACCAGTCATTGATGTCAACGTTACACTTGAATGCACATATTAACACAAGTCGAGATATAGCCAGAACAAAACATGATGCCACTTCCGATTGGATAGACTGTGATCTCTCATGAACTGCAAAGCTAATAGCTTTGCTTGCATCGTATTAGTCCATGGGCTAGGCCAGATATTGGTACCACCTGAGGTGGCAAAACCTTTTTGGTGTCATTTTGTTTGTGGGGCATAGATATCCTTATCAAGCTATGATAGCATTTCCAAATGAGTAGCTTAGTCATAATAAATGAATTTTTAACCAATTTAGTCTCGTTTTTATATCCCTATACTTCTGAATCGAAACTAACCGCTTTACAAAGAAGAGCACTGTCTTCTGTATGTCCACAGGTGTTCTGTTGTAAACGCGGTGCGCTTAGTCTTTATTCAAGACGGCGAAGGGAATATCCAAAGCTTATGATACAGTTTATATCCCTTTATCTAAAAACAAAAAAGAAAATAATTCCAGATTTCAACAAAACAGTATAGATAATCCCTTTTAGTGGGAACTTTAGATATGATAACGCTATTATACGTTGTGTGTGTGTTTTTTTTTTATCGCAGTGCATGTTTACCAGAATATTGTTGTCAATCAGGCAAAAAAAAAATAAACCACACACGCACACGCACACAGACACGGAAACAATCGCCACATAATGTAAAGACGCACTATTGTAGCAGAAATTAAGAACACATTGACAGGACAATGAAGGTCAAAGAGACAAAAGAAGGGGGCGACAAGAAAGAAAGAGAGATCTGATGCCACGCAACTCCATCACCAGCTGGAAGTATGAATGGAAGTCGTCCCGGAGATCAAGGTGAGTTGCTACATTTCACTGTGCTTCTGTTTTAATATAACTGGTGAAATTTTAATTGTGTCATTTTTTAGAGCATCATATGCTGAATATATATGTGCCAAATTTCAGAGGAATTGGTTTAAAAACCTTGAAATTATCAAAGGTCACACTCTGCCTGTCTTTGGTCAAAGAGCGTCAATAATATTTGGTATTGGTCGGGTTAATGGCTGAAATCTATGACTAAGATACTACTCTGGAAATGCTATCATAGCAAAATACAATCCTTAGATATATGCCATTTCAAAATGCACAACTAGAACTTGCCACTTCAGGTGGTACCAATAACCCATTTTTCGGGTCTTGGCCCTTGGACTAATTATATCGCAATTGTTTTCGTGTCTGGGTGTTTCTTTTTTTTTTTTGACCTGATTAACAACAATATTCTGGTAAACACTGCTAAAAAGAAAAAAAAACAAAACAAAACAATATACCTTTATCATCTCTAAAGTTCCTAATGAAAGGGATTATCTATACTGTTTTTATACTACCCTCTCAACAAGTACATCAGTTTTAAACAAAAATCACTCTGTTCACTTACAATATTATTTATCATAATGTCTTGTAGTGTACCGGTACATTATTTTTGCATTATCTTTCATTGTTGGATGGAAATAAAGCGACATTGGCGTGGCATTAGCGTTTTCACAATAGCGTTTTCACCGGAAAATGATGAATAATTGACAAATACGGCAAAATTCACGAGAAATTGCTTTTTTTTTTTTTGCTTTTAGATAAAGGGATATTACACTGTATCATAAGCTTTGGATATTCCCTTCGCCGTCTTGAATAAAGACTATAAGTGCACCGCGTTTAAAACAGAACAGCTGTGGACATCAGAACCCTTTGGATATTCCCTTCGCTGCCTTGAATAAAAACTAAGCGCACCGCGTTTACAACAGAACACCTGGGGACAAACAGAAGGCAGTGCTCTTCTTTGTATAGCGGTTAGTCTCGATTCAGAAGTATAGGGATATAAAAACGAGACTAAATTGGATAAAAATTCATTTATTATGACTAAGCTACTCATTTGGATATGCTATCATAGCTTGATAAGCATATCTATGCCCCACAAACAAAATGAACCAAAAAGGTTTTGCCACCTCAGGTGGTACCAATAACCCATTTTTAATGTCTTGGCCCATGGACTATAGACCATGGACCTACTGCACATGGACTATGAACGGAGGTCTTTCTCTGATCCCATCATCACCACCGCCACCTGATTATGTGCATCTTAATGAGTACATTCAGGTTTCTGGACAATAACAATTGTGTGATCATGTATCGTCACCAACAAAAGAATCGTTTCCCTCATTTCAGTCTTGTATCGCTGATGTGCCTTTTTTTCAGACGGAAATGTCTTTGAATTAATACAAAAGATGAGGAGCAGCAATACCTGAGAACATGACAAATTTTGTGTGAAAAGATGGGTAATTGCTGATTCGCGCATTTTCGCACACGCATGAAGCCTTGCCTATTGGCAAGATATACCTGTTCTCTACCCTAACCATCCCTTTTTGCTTTGGAATAAGCTGCGGAAAAGTGAGAAATTGAGATCACAAATGACAATCATTCTGCCAAAATGTTAGCTTTCTTTTAAAAACTGCCTGCTTCTCCCAAGCGAAATTGTTTGAGGCATGATTTCCTAACATACGCCACAACTGCACATTCACTTTACTTGATTCTTGTGAGTTATTTTCTTCTGCGCATATAAGTTTTAGATTTCTCGAATCTCCGTCTTGCTCTTCTCCAAGTTTGCTGGCGATGGCGATCATGGGATCGAAGCAGTTAGTCCATGGGCCAAGACGCGAAAAATGGGTTGTTGGTACCATCTGAGGTGGCACAACCTTTTTGGTGTCATTTTGTTTGTCGGGCATAGATATGCTTATCAAGCTATGATAGCATTTCCAAATGAGTAGCTTAGTCATAATAAATGAATTTTTAACCAATTTGGTCTCGTATTTATATCCCTATACTTCTGAATCGAAACTAAACCGCTATACAAAGAAGAGCATTGCCTTCTGTATGTCCACAGGTGTTCTGTTGTAAACGCGGTGCGCTTAGTCTTTATTCAAGGCAGCGAAGGGAATATCCAAAGGGTTATGATGTCCACAGCTGTCACGCGGTGCGCTTAGTTCTTTATCTAGACCAATGTACCGTTGTCATATCGAAAGTTCCTCATAAAAGGGATTATCTATACTGTTTTTATACCACCCTATCAACAAATACATCAGTTTTAAACAAAAATCACTCTGTTCATTTACAATGTTATTTATTATAATGTATTGTAGTGTACCGGTACATTGTTTTTGCATTATCTTTCATTGTTGGAGGGAAATAAAGCGACATTGGCGTGGTATCGGCGTTTTCACCGTAGCGTTTTCGCCGGAAAATGATAAATAATTGAAAGATACGGTAAAATTCACGAGGAATTGCTTTTGTTGTTGTTGTTGTTTTTAGATAAAAGGATATACACTGTATCATACGCTTTGGACATTCCCTTCGCCGTCTAGAATAAAGACTAAGCGCTGTGGACATCATAACCTTTGGATATTCCCTTCGCTGCCTTGAATAAAGACTAAGCGCACCGCGTTTACAACTACGGTCCGAAACTACGGTTCGAGTTCAAGTTGTGTTGGGGGGGACAACAGAACACCTGTGAACATACCATAGAGCTGCATTTTACAGCTCTATGGAACATACAGAAGACAGTGCTCTTCTTTGTATGGCGGTTAGTTTCGATTCAGAAGTATAGGGATATAACAACGAGACCAAATTGGTTAAAAATTCATTTACTATGACTAAGCTACTCATTTGGAAATGCTATCATAGCTTGATAAGCATATCTATGCCCGACAAACAAAATGACACCAAAAAGGTTTTGCCACCTCAGATGGTACCAATATCTGGCCTGGCCCATGGACTAAGTGAAGCATGTTATAAATGTCTGTGTGGCGCTTTCGAGATGTACAGGTGCATGAATTAATTAACGATACGATGAATGTCCTTGTTTTTCAGGTCCATGTATATGCAGTCCCTATCAACTATAAAGCTTCGCATACAAGACATCACATCACTAATACGTTCAATTTTGATTCCATTTGAATAAATGAAATGCATTCTTTATAGATGTTGATGATAGTCCATTTCGGTGTTGGCACGTGTTAAATTATATGTTCCGTAGATTGCCCTTAAAGGGTGTGTACAGTTGTGGTTGAGGTGAGGATTTAGCTTTGAACATTTTGCGAGATATTCAGAAACCATTCTATAAGATGTCAAAGAGCATGCAATTCTAAGGGGTATCAAAAGTTTATTTGATGAAAATCGGTTTTGATGCTATTAGAAGCTTGCCCTCTTTAGAAACAGCTAAGTAAATTCCAGCCCAAGGAATGTCATTCATTGTCATTGGACATGTTGGGTACAGCTGACATGGCTGAGTGAAATGCTTCTTTATACAAGGCTGTAGGGAAAGAAACATCGATGAATAAATTGTAACGCGCTGCAGTCTATTTTTATGGGGTGGATAGATCAGCGAATTTTGCCGAAGTTCTCTTCGATTATAGATTTAATATACATGTACATTGCATTTAATAGTAAGCATACAGATTATGAAATGGTGGAATTATCGAACAAGTGTATGACCTGTTTTGTTTTGGGTTCGGTTTTTTCTCCAGAAGTGTTGGAATGTCGTGCGTATTGTACTTCTACGTACAGGTGTACAGTTGTTTTCGCTTTACAAATTTACACGCAAGCTTAACTTGTAGGCCTATTTGCCAATGGGGCTGAATCGATTGAGGAATCTGCTCAAAGTTTGATTGATAATCTCTATTATTTGTTACGTCACATCCCGGGCCCAAATCTTTGCGAAGGTAATGCTTCTGGCACACACTAGTCTGGCGAAGATAAGACAGAAAGTCCAGTATGGTACGAACTTGTCATGATCACCGATTGTTAATACAAAACTAGGGATCTACCAGATTAACACTATAAGTGGGAATTTATCAATTGTAAGAAGTTGGAGACCCATTAGGCCTACCCTATTAGACGACACAAGGGTAAACGTTCTATATCCAGAGCAAAATCTGACAATGAAAGAAAAAAAAAACAGACAGCAATAGGTCTTTGACAATTCTTGCAAAAATACAAGATGCAGATGAAGATATAAATTTAGTCACTTATGCGGAACTAATATCACTTCCGTTGGATCCAATTCCCCTACTGATGGACGCATGCAGAAACGGGCAACGCAACTGACATTTACGTGATTGATAGAGTGGTCATGATCATACATTGGAAGATATCTGCATGACAAACTCGACATAGCAATTAATTTTAGTGCAAACTGATTCCAAACATCCAATAAGATTTTCAGATTCATATATACATGATTTGAAGCAATGAGGACATAATTATCATCAACAATGACCAAAATCAAACATGGACTCAAAGTATCGAAAACTATTTATCATGTACAAGTGGCTGGATAACAACGAAGAGAGGTCCCAAGAGGAATGATATCCATATGCAGTATAAAAGTGACAGCCAAGCTCTAAAAAAATGTCACGATCTTTTGAAAAGTGCTACGACCCGACTGCGAAATTTTGAAGTGTTTACAAGAATTTCTAGATCCACAGGAAAACACAAAACGTACGAGTAAATGGTTATAATAGTCTTACGTGATATGTCTTACCTCCACACTGTACGTTGACTTTGTCGCACGGGAACGGGCGTCTGTACGATATAGCTGTAGGAAGTCAGTCTTCACAATCAGTATCCTTGGTGCACATTGCACATCACACACTTCGGTGCAGAGCTTACCGATGGGCAGCGGAGACTATCGGACGTAACAACTTAACTTGTGACGTCATTGCATTTCATAGATGTGCCACTCATTAGCGGTATAGCCAGTAGAACCATACACATAGAATAGACACACGCACACACACACCGCACACACACACACACACACACACACCACCACCACCACCACCACCACCACCACCACCACACACACGCACACGCACACACACCACAAACACACGCCATCAAAAATATTCCAGCTAACGTTCCTGTTTTGTAAACTGAACATTATCAAGGTAAAAGTCAACGTGGGACAGTTTTTGAAATAACTATTGCTTTTCTTAGATTTTTCAACAATCAATTGTCTTAATTTATGGTCTAATTTATATTTTTCCGATAAAAAGGAGAGGGGGAAGGGGCAAAGAGAAAAAAAAAACCTCAACCAACTTTTTTCACACTTTCCTATTCCAGCAAACACAGTCCTAATCGACCACCGTTGATAGCTATTTTCTTTTTTCTTTTCATTACATTCCAAGATCATTTCATGCACTTCAGAGACTACTTAATCGCAAATGTATTTATAAGTGTAGATATAAATGTGAATTGAGCGAAAGCAGCAATAGAACACATGCATCAGTGACAGTTTGAGGAATATTGATTCAAAGTTATTTATTTTTAGAGTTTCAGCTCGCTAGATATAAAGAAGACAGAACTACATTTCTTTACATCATTCTGGACTGGACAGTTGGGGTAATGTTCATGTCAGTTGTGTGCGGCGTATGTATGGGGTACATCTCTGTGGTGTGTGTGTGAGAGAGAGAGAGAGAGAGGGTGAGAGAGAATGTGTGTGCGTGTGTGTGTGTGTGTGTGTGTGCAAGTGTTTTGGTGGTAGGGTCTCGATCCATTCGTATTGTCTTCATTTTAGCTGTGTTTGACGAATTGTTAAAACCAGAATTGTTTAGGACAGAACACGCATGCGCAGGGATCGATTGCAATGTTTAATGAGCGGAATGTTGTATTTTTGTTGACATATATTTGCCATTTAGTCACATTGTTCTACACTTTTGTATTTTCTTTTGTATATTTGTATTTTTGTAGTGACATTATTCTATTTAGAGACTGTTACGACGATTTTCATGCCTGAGTGCATGACAATACTTGAATCTTGAATCTTGACTCTTTATGTTGTTGCTTCCTTTTCAATACTTTGTGTTTCATTTGTTACTTCTCGTGGAGAAAATTAGACATCAAAATATGATAACGCCAAAGAACACAATATGGGAAGAGTAAGATGGATCGAAATAAAGAGGAAGGCCAGAAGAAAGACACAAAGAAGGAGCGATAATGTATTGGACATGCAATCACAGGATGCCGCATAGAAATTAAAACTTCCTATAACATTTCTTCCATTTCGTTAAATATTACACACTTTCTCAAACGGATGTTAATGTATTTTTTTTTTTATTTGGATGGGGGCAAATATTACGTCTCCACAGTCGAAATACAGATGTAAAAAAAAGAAAGATACGAGATGTGTCACAGGTCAAATCCCATCAGGTTTGACGTCAGAATGATTAGTTATTAAATGCAAGGTATAGGCCTGATATGACAAGCAACGTCATCCATCTATAATGCAATTAGAATTTGCGATATCTAATGTCATAACCTAGGAATTATGATATCATCAATGCCAATTGCCCGGGTATGCAGACACATCGTTCTTTCTTTGTTTTGTTTTGTTTTGTTTTGTCATTTTCACAAACCAGTATTGAATAGTGAGCGATGGCCAGCTACACAGAAACGTGAAACTATTAAGAAATATCCTAGTACATTTTTAAAACTTTGTGGGTTTCTTCATTAAAAGAAAGATTAGGAGTTTCAACATTTGCGTAGGTCTCACCTCCATGGTTTACATAAGGGTGGGTAGTCAGGGCAATCATGGCATTGCATTGTCGTCTGAAATGGTGCATTACAGTATATATACATACAATTGTATTATGAAATGATGTAAGCCATCCTGTCTGAAGGAATATTCTTGCTATTCCACTGTATGAGCGCCGAGCACGTGCAAGAACAGGTCTAGTGAGTGAACTTGACTTGACACTGACTTTGGACCAATCAGAACCCTCGATTGGCGCAGCAGTTACGAAATGCAGGAATGGGCCCCGCCCCCATTTACCCACCAATGATACAATTATTCGTCTACTTGGTGTTGGTGAATTGTGATGAAGCTTCTCCTCGGTAGAACCAACGCTAAACTCTGTGCTTTGACGTATAGACGTTCTACAGAATACCTGCAAGTGCAGTGAGTACCATATAACTGCTATTATTCATATATATTTTTATCGATTTTTATGAAGGTAAGGTAGTCTTTGGGCCTTATCACGATGCGATGTCAGCTACCCTCGTAAAGAGTAGTCCCACCTATTAAAAATGGTGTAATGTATTTTATCACACGTAGCCGAAACATACTGAAGCCAGTTCAAGTTGACTTATGTTATAATCCGTATATTGTTTACACTTACTTGCTAACAAGATACCACAGGATTGAAGGACAAAGCAATGAGGATTAAGTGTCTTTCCTTCTAGGGAAGGGGCACTACCGCTGCAACCAACCAAGCCCACACCGCACCAACAAGGGCTCTCAAGACTATTGTCCACCGGTTGGGGTCTAGACTAAATGACCAACTTGATTTACTTAGATTAGCCCGAGCAGACGCGTTTTTACAGCGACTTGGCTGTGTATGGTATAGTTATAGGTCTATAGGTCCTCTGGGCTCTGCTTTGGCCAAGATTAGACAGGCTAGATGACTGGATAGCTCTAAATTGTTTTGGCTGACACAGTCATTACCTTTTGTTTGTTGCAGGTTTCAGGTGAATTTGCCAGGAGTGAATACAAGTGTTGCAGTGACTCATCTTTCAAGATGCTTCAGTTCTTAAAAAGTTTCTTCAATGAACTGCAGGTGCCAGAATATAAGGACAAAAAGCATGTAAGTATTTAGGTAGAAAAATCTGTCTGTCCGGAGGATTTTTTATCATCTTAAGGTTTGTTATTTCGAAAAAGGTTTATTAATTTAAAAAAATGAGAAAGGTTAGTTATTTCGAAGGTTCGGTTATCTTGAGACAATTAAAAGGTTTGTAATTCCTAAGTTTTGTATTGGCACCTTTTTCACTTTAAAAAAAAAGAGACCTTTTTTTAATGTTCCAGTTAACATACATTTGGAATTCCTATCATTTTTGGACTAACGAACCGTCGCAATAAGAACCATATTTCATTGTCAGATTAACATACCTTATTTATTAAGACCAAAATGTTAATAATAACAAACCCTTTTTCATTTCTGAACTAACGGACATTTAGGTGTATCAGAATCTGTGCGTTTTGTAATAAAGAACCTTCAGAACAAAAAAAAATGAACCTTATTTAGTTTCAGATTAAATGTATTACAATAGCGCAAGTTCCTCTCGGAAGCTGTGCGTGAAACACGGAGCGAAGACACGGTGATGTGAAGCGTTCACCCATGTAGAGACACTATAAATGCTTGCTCCACTACGTATTTTCGAAAGCGATCCGCATTTCATTATAACGGAAAACATTTCTTTTGCTTTTCTTTGTCAGTGGCGCTCAGAAAATACTTTGTTATAATAGAAATTTCGCTATAACCGTGTTTGTTATGAGCGAAATTTTGTACCATAGACTTTAGTGGTGATAATTTTGGGACCAGAAGTTTTACTTTGTTATAACCAAATGTCATTATAACTATGTTCATTGTAACGGGGGTGCACTGTAGATCGATCTTCTGGTCAAGTAATAATCTGGGCTGTGTGAGGCAGAGATTCTTCAGTCACTTGCTCTCAGCAGGAGATCTCCCACTTTGAGGCTATTTTTGCACAGTCTCCTCCTTGACTTTGCTCTTGCTCTTCAGCTCTGTGACTCCCGCTTAGAATAGTTTCTCCTGCTTGAAATTTAGTCTACTCCAAACCAACTACTTCTTTGAAATAATAGCACTTAATTCAAACAACAACAAGAGTCCCTAAAAGCACTGATGATGCAGGGTCCATTGGCTTGGGTAATCTGCATTCAGGAACTGCAGGCAAGCAATTAACATCCATTATATACCCTTTATAGTATTGTCATTAATGCTTGAAAAAGGGATGTCATCTGCAGCTACAGAACTTCCAGGGCCCTTGGGCAGGCTCTGGACATCAGCTGCAAGTGTCAGTGGTCACACAGTTTGTGGATTGTCATAGATTAGAAACTTTTCTTGGCTGTTTTGGGGAGTGACCACCATAATGCAGCAAATTGTTTTCAACCAGTAGCAATGTGAAAAATGTCAATAATTGATTCTTTGTGTGCCATGTTGTAAACCCTGTGTGTGCCACATAATTCAGAGGCCACAACACATGAGGGCTGTTTGAAAACATTCTTATTTCAGAGCCATGCAACTTTTGATTGAGTTTTTATACCAGAAATGCAGTGCAGCAAAGTTGAAAAGAAAATTGCAAGCTTTAATGCAATGTATATTTCATTAAAAGCTATAGCTGTACAACACTTTTAATGTACCATGGCATATCGTGATTCATTGATTGGTTTGTGTGCGGTTTTGAGCTAGAGTGAAATATACGAAGTTGGCAAGCTGTGAACTGAGTCGGGTGTGCGAATGTGACTCACAAAGAGCTCATCAATTTTGCCTTGATCCGATGAATGTTGCACTGCTGACCATATCCTTGTAGGATGGCTATGAGGAACGAGAGTACCTTCCCTCTGTTTGGGTGTCGACCTCCAAAGACCTCATTGATGCAGATGAGACGGCGATGAAGAAACTTCGAGAAACTCGACGCGAGATGTTCTTCAAGCTTTTCAGGTACATCCAAGGAGCTAATGATGCAGGTAAGGATGCTACCGTCTCACAAGATTAAAGCACCCCTCAATTGCTTAAAATTATTCTATTATTATTGTGAACCCAACCAGTTATAAGTATTCAAGGATGGTTACTGAAAATTTAAACAAACAGCATGATGAGTAGTTCATGACAGGATGAATACTTCTTATCAAAATTTTTAATTGAAAAAAAAAATGGTAAGTACTTATATTGATTTTGGCTAGTTGATTGTTTCAAAAAATTCATTTTTTTTTTTCATGTCAGTTGACAAAATTTTTCATGTCAGTTGACATTGGTTTCTTTGACTTTGTGTACGTATTTTTTGAGGGTCCCATACCCTACAAGCTTTGCTTTTTAAGTGGGTCCCTCCATTTCCATTCTAATCTTTGTATTAGGTATATACCTTAGAAACGAAATTCTGTTGTTACTCGTGACCACTTGTACGTTTTCTTTAAAATTGTTATAAATTTGTTTTGTAAATGTATTGTATATATTTTTTTCTGTTTATTCAATGGAAATGGAAATAAAATTGAATTGAATTGAAATTGAATTGAAATTTTTGTTTTGTATCAATTTATTATGCCTTTGTTATGGCAAAGTTTGGCAATTTGTATAATTGTTTTGTTCATGATTTCGAGAAAATTATATAATTAAATATGTTTCATTTTGATTTAGGAAGATGAAAATACAGGTACTTTGATCTAAGTCCTTGAGGTACATTGCTTTCAGGGCACTAGATATGGAACTAGACTATAATCCTGACCCTAATTAAGGGCTGCTGAAATAGTCTAACCAAAGGAATACATGCAAAGCCAAGCCATCTTTAACCACCGTAGGGTAAATTTAACAACAATGTCAACAAAGTGAAATTTGAACAATAGCCTAGGTGAAGCAGAATATTGTACAAAATATTTTAATCAGGTACAGTGTAGATAAACTTGTCTGGGAAAGTTGATTTCATTACCTATATCATGATAACAGGGTGATAACAGGACTCAATTGAAGGTATGGATTTTCAAGCTACATTGTATTAAAGTCAAACGAAACAAACTGATGAATACATGCCTCTTATCCAGACAAAAGTACAACTGTTACAGATGTAAAGGACAAGTTCACCTTCATGTACATGAGGACTGAGTGAATGCAGCAATATAGTAGAAGACATCAGCAAGTTTGAGGAAAATTGGACAATCCATTCGAAAATGATGAATAGAGTTTTGGTGCTGCCATCATTGAATGAGAAGACTACTACACTTTGTAATGTCACATATAGTTGATGTGTAAACTAAAGAATGCAAAGTGAAACTGACCAGAAATTTATACAATTCATCTAGGTGAAAAATTGAGCAAAGAAAACATCCCTTTACCTTTGCTCAATTTCTCTTTTGAAATATAAAGAAAATACAAAGAAAATTCAATTTTCACTTTTCTTGCAGAGTAAATGAGCACTTGACTAGCCTCTTTCAGAAGGCAGGGGAAATATTCTTGCCCTTACAAAACATCAGTAACAAGTGGAGGGAATGTGTGCTTGAATAAAAAGATTGTAGAGTTCTCTTTATACATGTATTTCCTGTCAACTTTCTATGCATGTGACAGACTGTAGTTGTCTTCTCATTCAGCGATGGCAGCAGGGAAATTAGAAAAATGCATAACGATTGAATGAATTGTCTAATTTCCTCTAACTTTCACTCTTGCGTTCTACTGTATTGCTGCATTCACAAAATCCACATGTGAGTGAAGGTGGACTTTTCCTGTAAAAACATATAGACGTCCCAATTTCAAATGCATTCAGTGTGATGATTTACATTCAATTGTGTGTGAACATCTGCCTCAGAGCAAAAGATCGAGATGACTGCTCCGGTCGCCAGGGAGATCATCCCTGGTCAAGGGCCAGCCTGTGAGACCAAGTACACCATGTCCTTCTACATGCAGCGAGAGTTTAGTGAGAACCCTCCCAACCCCACAGAGTCTGACGTCTTCATCAAGAGACTTCCAGCCATGACAGTCTTTGTAAAGTGAGTCTCGGGAGCCGTCTCATCTGTAGGGATCGGCTCTTCCCAAAGTCATATAAATGTACTGTAGACCTATTAGGAGAATCATACATTATGGCGGAGGCATACCAGTTGCCATAGCGACGTTTCTAGTCTTTTGATATATCAAAATTTCGTTATATAATAGCTGAACAGTAAAATGTACTGGAGATACGAGTGTATATAGGTGATAAGTTGGGGATCTGATACCTTACTTCTTTGTTTCTTTGTAAAAGAATTTCATTATAAACAGAAGAGCACTGTACTGTGAAATAGGTGTAGTCAAAACGAGAAATAGAGGAGAGAAAAGAGGAAAAACTTTTAGATACTTTGATATTATGGTTAGTTCCCATCTTAAAAGATTCTCTTTTTATAGTGAATATAGCCCTCTAACCCATTTGTTGGTACAAAGAAGTGACTAACAGAATGTTGTTTTTGCACAGCTACCACTGTATTGAAGCATGGAATATGGACTGCACTCATTTCTTATTTTCGTCAGTAGAGAAAGAAGACTTTGCAGTACTGATAGCAGCATCCATCAGCAAACAATACTTATTCCAATGGAGCTGTATAAGTATAGATGTTGATCAATAGCCACTGGTCCTGAGCTGCTTGATTATGTGAATACTCTTTTTTTTTTTATGTTTTATGGAAGAGGCAGTATTTTTTCCCTATGGGAAACATGAGAATGATGTTGCTGTAATTTGCCAGATGGAGACTACATTATATAGTAGAACCTTTTTGAAACAAGGACCTAAAAACCATGACAAATACGAAATATGCTACATGTGTATATATTTTAGCAAGTCTAATTTTTGCGACTCTGGACTTTATGCAAGTGGTTTAATTTGCACAGGACTGAATGGAGAAATGTATGCTTGTATGCCGCATTCATACTGGGATCAGAATTCATGTTTTTTTTGTGTGTTTTTTAATTTGCAAATAGCACCTGACTTACAAAATTTGTGTAAGATAATAAGTCACAAAATATTTGGTGTATACAGACTGGTCAGTAACTTCTCTTTTTAGGTTTTAGCTCTCAATCACGTCACAGAAAAGAAGAAGTATTAGGAGGGACCTGCAAAAGCTCCTGGTTGTAAGAGTTTGTTGTGATAGCTGACTTCATTATGCAACAAGGTTTCACTGTATTAAAGCTGTGCTCCAGCTTAAACATATGCATTTCTTATTTCATCCTGCAAAGAACGTTTGGTGGCAACGCCAGTGAAGAAAATTATCTTGAGGAGATGAAAAAGTTTATTCCCGTCCTGGAGCGAGACGGACACCAGCTTCGCGATGACATCTTCTACTTCGCTGGCTACGACAGCCCCTTTAAGTTGTTCAACAGAACGAACGAGGTGTGGGTGGTGAAGAAGACAGGAGGGGACTCTGCTGGAGGTGGGACTGGTTCCGGGAAAGGAGAAGGTGCCACGTCTGCTCCTGTTCAGGAAAAAGAGTGATATGCCACACCCTGAAAGGGGAACTCCACTCCATGTTCAAATTTAGTCTGGTTGATAAAGTGAAAGCAACAATACGGGAAGGTCCACGAACATCCTTCATAGAAATATTGAAGGTGGTTGAATTTTCAATTTGCAAGTGTTTCTTTGATCTAAATGATAGGAGTTTCAAGGAATAGTCACTGTTGCGAAAGAAATGGAAACAGGAATGAAGTAATGGATATCACAAGTATAGATCAATGACAGATTTGTGCAGTAATTTTATATGCATAGTGACTAACTGGAATTCCACAATTTTCAACTTTGATATTGACTCTGTCAAGTGGTCGATTTGAACATGAAAGGGACTTAACATTGGATGGCGGTCCCATGCACAACATACATGTTGATTACATGCAAAAGAAATTGCAATTTCTTGTTAAAGGATCACTGCAGGTGTGCTTGGCATCTTCCACCAAACTTGTTTGTAGTCATGACATGGGGCATAGTGTAATTATTTATGTGAAAATGCCTCTGCTACATCATAATCCTGGTCTGTGCAGCTGCCAGGCATTTTCTAAGTATGGTACACTTATCATTAAAGTACCAAAAACACCATTGTACAGGAGATTAATTTTATGCACTATTGGGCAAAAGAATGATCATCCATTCTCAATCAATTTGCAAATTTCAGCTGTTTCTCTGTACCTTCACAGTGGCGGATCCAGAGGGGGGCGCAGCCGGCGCACGCCCCCCCCCCCTTTATTTTCGTAAAAAACAAAAGAAATAAAAAGAAAAACAATGAAATGAAACCCGGAAGTGGCACCAGAAATATTAGTCACGCCCCCCCTTTACAGAATTCCTGGATCCCCCCCTGCCTTCATATATGCCTTTGCTATGAGTGTGCTAGGGATGGTTCTTTGCTATTAAAGGACAACACTACAGAAAGGGACATGACTACAATGTATAACCAAGGCAAATGCATTCTCTTTGAACAGACTGTAGTGTTAAACGGAGTGAAGAATACACAGCAGGCTGTGTACAAAAGATAATAATGATAATAATGATTTTTTTTAAATGTGCATGGTAACTGTATAACTTCATTTTGAATATAGCTTATGTTTCAGGTATTTGCTTCCAGTTTGGATGGTGGAAGTCTATTACCTGATGGTTTCCAATTTTTCAGGGTAGTCTCTTCTTTTTTAGCTCAATACTTTCCTAGTGGTGGATTTTCAGGGTATTTTTGATATTTATATGTAAATATATGAATGATATGAAAATGTATGAAAGTATACCCATAAATGGTAAAATGACATATCAGTTGTAGATTATGAAACTTTCAGTCTGCATCCAGGGTTACTTTCCCTGTTTTCCTCATTCACCAAGGTGTACAGAGTCAATCACCTGCAGACAAACTTGATTGACTAGTAAGAATTGAACTTGTATAATTTTGATATTCAGTCTGTTGTGGCTCGATCAGTGTGTGAGAGTATAAGACCAAGGATTTTAAATCACAAGGTCATTAGTTCGAGCCCTCTGGCAGCAATGGTGTTCATGAATAAGGAACTCTATCTGCCCCCATTGCTTAATCTTTTGTGACATACAGACATCTGTCCCATAGCAGCTTGTCCATGGTCGCTTTAGTGCTTCCTTTGTGGCAATGTAAAATTGATCCAATCACACATACAGTCATCGGTAGTGCTGCTTTAGTGAGTTTTGATGTGAACAATATCTTATGCTTTGCAAAATAAGTTCATAAGGATGGTTGATAAATACAAGTGAAGAGTTCTCTAAACACATCCAAAAGTTGTATTTACCTGTGACAGTTTCGACGACGGGCTGTCATCTTTCTCAAACGATGGCCATATCATCAGTTGCCAATTAGCCATCGTTTGAAAAAGACGACAGCCTGTCGTCGAAACTGTCACTGGTAAATACAACTTTTGGATGTGTTTAGGGAACTCTTTACCAATATCTTATGCTTGCCTATGCCATTAGGATATTATGAGATTGTACACCCGTTCTATTTTTTTTTCTCATATCACATACGGTATGTACTATTCTTTATTTTTGTGGCCCCATATTTTTTGCTAGACATTAGGTTATGGCACTTACATATTTTGGCTGATTTGTGCACCAAAAGATTTGTGCTTGTAAGAAATGTGGTACAGGTATATATACCATTATTTAATACATCTCTCTAAATGCTCGCGTACAAATAATGTGGAATGGTTCTAATGTTGCCCAAGAAAGTTTCACTGCCAGAGCAAGATTTGATATGCTTTATGTTATACATGCACCAGGGGCGGATCCAGGAATTCCGTAAAGGGGAGGCGTCTTTACAAAATTAAAGGGGGGCGCATGCACCCCCATTTTTTTTTTCAATTTCTTTTGTTTTCACAAAAAATAAAGAGGTGGCACGCACACGGTGCACCCCCTCTGGATCTGCTACTGTGTACAATGTACATTGTCTTTTGCACATTATGTGTCAGCCATGCCCGTTGTGACATATTGCTGTAGTTCATCTGTCATTAACGTGTGAAACAACTCAGTGCTACATTCTTGCACCCCCTCGACTCTTGTCTCATTCAAATGCAATAATGTGTAATATTATTTCTGAGGGATTCTCTGACCCTAAACTTTATTTTCCTTTTTTTTTTTTTACAGTACAACAATTTACCAGTACACAGTGTATCATTTTATTCATTAATACTGTGATGGGCCATGTACCATTCTTGTATTATGTCCCTAAAACTTCCTCACTTTGCCCAAAGTACACAAACCCTTACACTTCTCACAAACTGCACAGGGTACATTATTTCATTATTGCTCTAACATACTGCCAAATAGGCTCAATACACTGTTTTGTACTTTGTATTCAAATTTTACAAAAGTTGTTCTAAACAACCACACAGCTTGCCAAAGGCTTGCTTTCACTAGAAACAACTAAGTGCATTCCTGCATTAGAAACTTGCATTGGAATGAGCAGGTGAATGAAATGGTTTTTTTATTCAGGCGTATGAAAAGAAAAAGCCATGAATTGTAATACATTACAGGAACGCTCTATTTTGCAGTAGTACACATCCGGGCTGGAGAGAGTGCATTGACCTATGGGAGATTTGGCTTCTGCACAAGTTGGATTATGTGTTTGTTGTTGCCATGCTGCTACTCAGAAATCCCAACCGTCAAGCTTGTATTCTACATTTGTGTTAGGTCTTTCTTTGATAAGGTCTGTTATCTGGTACAGATACTGTAGGCCTAAATACAATTCATTGCTTTTACAGGTCATCCCTTTATGGTAAAACATTCGTATGATGGTATGTAATCACTATAACATTATCGCTAGATTGTAATCGTGGTATTTGCCGAGAGGTCAGAGGAGCAATTTGTGAATCATAGAGCAACTGTTTTATGCACCATTGAATTATGTTGTCGACATTTATACAGCTGTCTGGTTGCAACTACATTGTACATTTTTAATGTATTTGTTGTAGCTGCATTCATTTTTAGTCGTGAGTACATGTATACTCTCAGGAGGTCCTGCACAGTACAGGAAAAAGAAGAAGTAGAACTTTTTCGCACTATGTCTTCATCTCGTCGTCATTGATAGTACATAATGTGACGTGCACAATTTTGTTACGACTGTGTGAAGCATGATATAGCATATGGGTTAAACAAGCAGAGTGTGGAATAAGGTTGGCACTTTTTAAAATGTACTGGCTAATGACTGTCAAACTTGAAACATTGCCATGGTTCCTTTTGAATAAGTGAAAGATTAAAGCTTCTGCGGGGTCATGTAAGTTTTGTATTGTCTTGAATAGATTGCAGCTCACAATGTTGCAGTCCATGCTCTGATACGAATAGAAATACTGTATATTGGTAGCCATATGACTGGTTAAATGTATATTGGTTAAATGTAGGTAAGACTATTTATGTCTGTGATGTACATATGTAATGGAAATACAAACTACATGTACTTCAAACGAGCCAAAGTGTTGCTGCCAGCTGTTCATACAAGTGCAGTGCACATTGTAATAATAAAACAATTACAGGGTATATCAACACTGGGCGTTCATGTCTTGCTGCATATTTGGATGTCATTAGAATTTTTCAGAAATATTTCATTTATCATTCACAGCTGAAAAAAAAAGAATAGTGGGCAATAAGTTTGAAAAAAGCTGTGAACATGTTATTGCGCACCAGTAACAAAAGAGTTTGTGCAAAATATGTGGCGTTCGCATATCAAACATTTGCATACAGTGGACTCCCCTTATAATGAAGTTCTAGGGACCGGCTGTTCTCTTTGGTTTTATCAAAATTTTGTTATAACCAAACAAATAAACAGTAAAAATACATAGAGTGGATAATGTTGCGGCCTGAATTTTTACTTCGTTGTAACCGGAATTTTGTTCTAACCATGTTCCTTATAATGGGACTGCACTGTACTAAGCAAGAGATGGTTATCTGTAGACATGCATCTAGAGATAAGAAGTTGCCCTAATGTCTCACTTTCTCTCTCTGAAATTTGAATTTAAGATGTTATTTAAATATTAGTATGTATATCAAATATCAAAATTTTCAAGTGGGCTCTAGATGTCTGATTTGGTTGCGAGTAGGCCCTAATGATAATGATACGGACTGGCTACTTTCAGGGGATATATTAATTGGCCTTACTAGAATCTTATTGTGCTCAATCTTTCACTTGGGCAATGCAATTCTAGTTCAGGCAATGAATGTTGTATCCCCTACTTAAGGGCAGTCCATATCATATCATAGTTCTGTGCACAACATAAGTTGATGTTCTGTACCCCATAAGAATTATGGGAGTAAAGCCACCCATTGTGATTTTCTTGTTCCTCACACAACACAAGATTTCCCTATGTAAGAATGCATGTGAACACACACATACAGCACACACAGAATGGAGAATTCTGTCTTCTGCTAGGTAGGGACACTATGAATTCACCTGCACCATTTACATTATATATTTTCCAGAACATGACTCTTTAGTAGGTACCTACAACATACAGAAATTGTTGGTTTCAAGGCAGAAAGGCATTCACAAGGTACATGTATCATACATGTATCATGGATATGAATCCCATTTCCCTCCAACACTAGCAAAGCAAGCACGCCTGCATGCAGTCAGGTTAACACAGAACACTTCCTATCTACATCACAACGTACATTCTTTTAAAGGGGAAATCCAGTCCAAATATAAGTCAGTCCGATAAGAAAGAGTACATGTAAAATATTACGTGTTCAACGGTATAAATTTGATTGAAATCGGATGGAAAATAGATATGACATTTCAAAGTTTTGCTATTTCGGGGGGGGGGGGGGGGGGGGTAACAGTTCTTGAGCAGTCAATATGAATATGCAAATGGAAAAGTGAGCATGTCATTCCCTCACAACTTAACATATAGTTTGTACATAAAATTTTTGAAATTTCCTGTTTTTAATTCAAACGCAATTATACTGAGGCTCAAATCCTCATATATCTTACTGATCACTATTCTGAAGTTATTTAACCAGGAATAACATCATGTTTCAGACTTCAATGACAGAAACATTGAATTTTCGTCATTTTTTTTTTGTACACGATCAATGGAAAATTGTAAGGGTATGACATGGTTAGCTCACCCATTTACATTTTCATATCCACTGTACAAGAACTGTTTTGGAGAAATTATCAAAACTTAGACATTTCATAACTTCCTTATTTTTCATCCAATTTCAGTCAAATTTCTTACCGCTTAACTTGCAAAATTTTACTCTTTTTTATCAGACTAACTTATATTTGGACTGAATTTCCTCTTTACAAGGCTTTACCTGCAGACATATGGCCCAAATTCAAGTACACTGTAGTTGGTTTCAAATTCAAGTCGTGGCTTAAATTTCGATCATGGACTGAAATAAGCACGAAACAGCCATATATTTAACACGCACATATCAGCGCGCGTTTCTTACTGGACGTTTGTTGGCCTCCGCAATCTGTCAATCATATTTATGCAGAAGAAATTTTTTATTTTCCGTAAACCATGGTCTAAATTTAAACCATCTTCTTCAGTTCAGGCCATTGTGTTTGATGTTGTGAGACTTGTGCATCTTTCATGAAAAAGGAAGACTTTAAATCAATTCTGTCTTAAATGCCTATCACATTTATTACACACCATGTCAAAATACATAGTTCTTCAGCTTCAAAATGAGTTTCACAAGATGCAAGCAACAGATAAGGGGGTTACTTTTTTGATGAATTCATGTTAACCAGTATTTCTGTCAGTAATCACCAACACACAAATGATTACTAGGCGTGATTTCAAGTTCGGTGCAGCTGCTAGTGTTAACACTTTCTCCCAAACAGCTGCTTTAAATCAAGCTCCAACGCCAAAGGTCAGATGACACAGATTAATGCAATGGATACCGATAACAATCACCAATCCCCAACACCTAGTGTTAAACACTTAGTGTTATCTTCACACCACCACGAAGTCCATAAATGTGCTGGAATTGTGCAATGAGAACAAGGTGTTTCAAGAGATGGTGCATGGTTCAAATAAAATATTAAATAATGCCTCTGGCACCCTTAGGGCGGAGGCATAAAGATATAGTCATGACTGCTAAGCATAATGAGGAAGATTAATTAAAATGGCACAAAGTCCATCCCTTCTCCAAAATACAACAATCTCTTTTTTGCTCCCAGGCTTAGATTTATGTAGCCGTTTCTAGAGTGTTTGTCTTATATATTCCGCGGGCGACCACTGCACTCACCTAGACTATCGAAAACATCTGCATGTACAACATACGTTCACCATGGATGTGACTCACAGGAATGTGGGTCTTGCACATAATGCCAGAAATACCAGCACCGAACTTGAGATGACAAACATGATCATCCCTAGGGGCTAGTGTTAAGCCAATGAGGAGAAAGCATGTAAATTGCTAACATTTAAAATGTTGAAACTTTTAACACCAGCTATGGAAACATGTAATGATTTTAAGGCCAATCTGTCAACATTGACTAATTTCAAGTTCGGTTTTGATACTGTGCTAATGCTGAGATAGCACTAACACTAGCACTACCATAAAACCTGAAATAACCCAATAATAACATTAAGATCCAATGCATTTACAATACCCTCATAAACTGCATGCAACATTACTAGACAAATGGTTGAGTGGTCATGGTGTCTTCAGCACAAGTTTTGTTGGTTTGCAGACAAAAAGGCAGTTAAACTGTGCTATGACTTTTCTCTCTCTCTTAATCATTATCTGCAATTCCACAGGGTGCAGCCCATACCATTCTACAAGGACATTAAAGCCTCAACTTGGTTCCTGTTAACATGGAGAAGTTATTTGTGCCAGATCAATCAATACTCGGATGGCTGATCTGACAAGTGTTTCTATGGGCTTTACTGTTGATGTCAATGTTATCAAAGAATATTTCCAATTGAGAATAAGACATTTTTGTAAAGATATTCAAGAACCATTCTCAAACCAAAAGAAAGGACAAAGAATACAAATAACACGAAGAACAAGGCAACGGAGAAAAACAAAACAGGAAAGAAAAGGAGGAGTAAAAACGGAAAGAAGATGAAGAAAAAGGAGGAAACTGAAAAGTAGAGTAGAACACTCTCCAAAGATTTCTTCTTCCTAGTCCATGGCAACTTGATTCCTCGAGTTAAAGCCAATAGGACAGGATCTTCTCCCATATGGCAAAGTGTTTCGTTACAATAAAGCTAAGACTATCCACTTCAGGACAAATTCACAAAGCTCCTCTGGCTTTCATAGCATTACAGTCCTGTGACTCATTAAGATAAGTGTTCTTTTGACTTCAGAGCGTCGCTAACATCATGGCCAAGAAAATTTCTTTCACTCTCTGCAAGAGAATTGTGGAATTGACACTGCATTGCTAGAACCTTGGAAAAGCATTCCGGTAGTCCTTGGCTCTCAGTGGCTCATGAAGAATAGTTCATTTGACTCTGCTTAAACCCGGTAGAAGCCTCCTTATTTGCTCCTCAGGGTGGGGGCAGAGGCTGGTTGCTGGCCGACTCGGTGGGCAGCTGCCCCGCCCTGTCCCCAGGCTGCTGGTAGTAGGAAATGCCAACTGGATGGGCAATACCCTCCGACGCTGTGAATGGTGGAAAGTGGCCCCCGGCGGCCGCTGCAGGGCCGGCCTGCTCCTGAGCCTGAGCTACCTGGGCTGCTTGGAGTTGCAGCCACTCTTGTTGCTCGATAGCAGCTTGCTCTTGCCTCGCCTAAGAATAATGACACAAAAACCATTGCATACATCAGGCTGCCCTCTATTGTTGACCCACCCACAACCCATGCAGAATAATCTGTACAAAGTGCCAAGCAATGCCTTTCACCCTAGACATCAGCACCATACTTCCAAACAAAATTCATAACCCAACCCCCGACTCTTTATCAGCCTTTTCCTTGCCTTCCGATATCATCCTCAATGTATTTCAGGCAATATCTTGTTGATGTTTTATTTCAAAGGCACCATAAATATTTTGCACATTTAGATAATCAGCTGTGAATGACAAGCTCCACTTTTTTGTATATCCAAAGCTCCATGATTTCTCAAGGTTATTCCTCTCACGGTACTAATCAACCAACCAACTCCTTAACCCGTTAAGGATGAGTCGCGAGTATACTTGGGCAGGGGTCTACGGGAAATGCATGTTGTAGCAAAATCAGTCCATCCCCAATGGGTTAATATCATTAAATATCAATTTATTCTGTTTATGCATTTACTGATAACCTCTGGAGAAATATTTGCATCATTAAAAGAATATTGTAATCTGAGAGGGTAAAAAAGTGACAAATTAAAGAGACATTCATGCTTGCTCACCTGTCGTCTAAGTTGAAAATATGTTTGATCTGTGAAATATTGTCAGTATAATTTTACCCAAGACATATGAATGCTTTTAAGGAGAGTTACATCACTGTGAATCATGCTTGTTTTGTGAGAGCTCCAAAAAAGGCATGCTCAAAATAAGTCCAATTCACAAGATTAATCATTGAAGATTATCTGCACATTTCGTGTTTCAATGGAATTAAATGAAGTGAAGTGAACTGAATTGAATTGATGGAAAGGAATTGAATTGAATTGAACTGAATTGCATAGCATTGAATTGAACTGAATTGAACTGAATTGAGAAGTGAATTGAATTAAAATGAATCTAATTGCATTGCATTGGAGTGAATATAACTAAACAAAGTTAACCGAGTCCTTGTGAAGTACAGCTTATGGGTAAAGTTTGTATTTACAAAGGATTGGTGAGAAGTTGTGTCAACAGTAAAATGTAGCAGTCATCACTTACTTTCTCAAAGAGCTCCTGCTGTTGCCGTAGCAGCTCCTCCTCTGGTATTCCTAGGTTCTCCAGCCGCGTGCTTGCTCTTCTCTTTTTGGCAGCCACTGTCTTGCACTCCTCAAGTACAGACTTGCATTCATGGAGATAGTCGCCAAAACCAAGGCTATCCAAAGCTGTGGTAAAAATCATAGATAGATATATAGATAGATAGATAGATAGATAGTTAGATAGATAGATAGATAGATAGATAGATAGATTGATAGATTGATAGATAGATAGATAGATAGATAGATAGATAGACAGACAGATAGAAAGAGAGAGATAAAAAAATACAAAGACAAATGTGTCAGAATCAAAACAAGTGATTTGGCAGGCAGGGTGCTAACCCGGTGAAATGACCACCCACTTTAGTACCTACATATGTATCCACACAAAAAGTCTGTGTTTATCTTCAAGCATGAAGCTTGCACTGAATGGAAGAAGAAAAGGAAAATCCTATTATTCTGAATGTGGCCTCCATATGATTTTAAATTTCTTGGTCTGAGCGATTCACAACAATTATGACAAGACAGCAATCTAATTAAATTCAGTTGAATTAGGATATCAGTTACAGTGCTGTGTTTATTGAACTTTGTTCAGGAGTGCTGTCATATTTATTTCTTTGTGCACAAGACCCCAATATTAAGCTCTGCTTACTGGGGATCCCTCTGTATGGTACCTTGACTTTTTTTTCTTTTATTATGTCTCCGTTCTCTGGCACAATGATTTGCTTACTTTTCATTATACGTGCAAAATCAGCCATGAATTATTATGAACCATGTGTATATTTCTGAAAGTGATCATAGTTGATTATTTGTACCATACAGAAACAATAAAATGGAAATGAAATGGAAATGAAATGGATAGAACTTGCCTTGACTTCAGGTCAAAGGAGAGTGTACTTTTCATGAAAATGAACATTTGTTAAATTCTTTCTATATTTTCTTATTTCATTCTACAACAGTAATATCACAAATTGTTGCAGAGTTCCCATCTACTTAGGGCAACTACAGAATCAACAACAGACCTGCTAATATTGAACTGATTGACAAATTGCCCACAATGTCAAAGTTAATTAGCAGCAAATCGATCAGTGTTTAACCCGTTGAGGATGAACTAATTTTGCTACAAAACGCATTTCCCATAAACACCTGCCCCAGTATACTTGGGACTCGTCCTCAACGGGTTAATGGAGGCTCTGATAAAAATCATGATTATACATACTTGGGCAGGATTCAACCTACGACCTCTTGATAACTGAACAAATGTCTTTACCATCCACTAGACGGTAAGACCACAGAGCTTTCACCCGACAGCCATCGCTGGTTCTAATCCTTATAGCATGCAGCAGGCACTGCACAATTATTCATATTGATGAAATTCTTGCATTGAGTTATTCACATCAATGTGGGGCAATTAGTCGATCAATTGCAATAAAAACAACTTAATTTCATGAACTTGTAAAACCTGTTAAACTTCATACTTTTGAGTGGACTGTTCAACCTCCCACCTCCCCCCCCCAAAAAAAAAACCAAACAAACAAACAAAAACAACAACAAACTCTCACTGAGCATTCCATTGATCTATCTACATCACTGAATAACATATCTACCTGGGGAAATTTCTCCATCAAGTAACTATTGTAAAACACAATATTTTCGCAGCATGACATATTTGCGAATTGGAGCCGACTGCCTTTTTCCCGGCATGAAATTTTCACGAGTTGCCTCAAACATTCAATGCGTATAGGGTAGACAAGAACTTTCAAGTGCATTTAAATTTCACAAATCTTGGCTCTCAAGAAATTTGTGAAATTAAAATACACATGAAACATTCCTCGTTTTAAAGTATACTTGGAAATTGCTGAACAAATGGCTTTGTCAAAATAACAGTAGAAAGATTGATGGTACCAGTGGCAGAATGGAAAAGTAGATGAGCAAACGTGTTTGCTCTTCTTTTACTTCGAGTCCTGAATCTTGCCTTGAAGTGCATGCTCTGGTGATATTGTCTTCTTAGCCTGTCTGTTGCAGATGTCATTCGCCTCAGACGAGACCAGTTGAATGAACTCTGTGCAACAGTCGAGGATGAGCTCTCGTGCGTCGTTAGCCACCCTCACATTCGGTAGGAGCTCCTTGATCATTTTGTTCAGTGGTGCCCGGGGCACAGTCAGCTCTTCATCTGGCACTTGAGATGTCTGTGCTTCTGCCATGACTTGTTGACTGGAAGAGGGAGAAAATGCCTTTATTCTGAAAAACTCCTTCATTATGAATCATCTTTCAACAAAATATTTGGAAGTGTTACAAATGATGCAACTCAACTGTATGTCTACGTGTATCCCAAGGCCTGAATTACATGTATAACTAGGAACTAAAAGTCATCAAAATGTAGCAAGATGTACTACCGCTACATGATGTAAATTACAGTTTTTTGTTGTCACTACTGTTGATATTCAAAGAGAACTTTGGGTGTTAAAGGGGGCCTGTACTTCTGTACGTACAAAACAGGGCTGTGTCATCCAACATAGATATATAAATTTTGTTTTAGACCTACATTTCCTGTAGGTGTCTACTCTACAAATCACATGACATAGTGACAAAATAGTGTATCACTGCACAATATTCCACTTCCAGTGTGGAGTGGATCTAAATCTTCATATCTATCAGCCAGTAAATAATTCATTTACTAGAATCCTATTTGTACTAGACCTAGCGTTAGACATGACGTATGTACTAGCTACTGGCACTTACTGCATAAAATTTACTACTGTACAAATTACATGTCGTTACAACTCATCTTCTCATGAACCTAAATTAAAAATCACAGTAAATTTATTTTGTATCGTCAGTCTCTTTAACTTCTTTCAAACAGTGTGCACTTACATCTATCATTGGTTGACAATAATAACATACAACAATATGCAGAGGCGGTTGGCAATATGCATTCGATAGAATTGGCCTTGGTAGACGTGGATTCTAATCAACAGCCACAGCGTCGCCAACATACATCTTATCATATGGGACTACAGGAGGCAAATATCGGCTCCTGACCCTATCCTTGGCCTCAACTTTACCCTACGTAGCGTAGCGTTTCAATACTCTTTTGTGGCCATTTCTCGACTCTCTAAATTCATACAAAGATTTGGCGGGGTTGCAACCCAAATAAAGATCTCGGTGAAGTATATTTACCACCTCCTATCCACCAGCAGTCATCAACGGTGTTTAACAAATACCAATAGTGGTGTTCAGCACATACACATACATACCGATACACCGGCGGATTACTCGTCGTACACCACCGTCGTATATTTAGCTACAATCACCGAACTAGTTCGGTGGCTACAACACGTGAACAGTCGGTGTACGCCACGCACTTAGCACAGACATACTCCCCTGTGCTAGCGCCTGGGCATAGAAATCAGTGACGTCCGCGTACCTAGCTCACTGGTGTAGCTGTATCCTACGTGTAGTACGCGGTGTAATCTACAGTAGAAGTTACGTGATTGTTATGGCTGCTGTCGGAAGAGCTACGGTACGGGCCGTGAAAGGTCGAGCAAAACTTATTCCTCAACGAGCTGCCTTGGTTTTGGTAAGTTGCAGAGCTGAATCAGAATTTACTCGTTACATTTCTCTCAAAATCTCACTGGCAAGGCCTTCGAAATCGAGATAATAAAATGCAAAGTTTGAGGTAGGCTGATGTTTATTGTAACTCAACAGGACAACTGCGTATCTGCGGCTGCGGCGGGCGGGCGGTTGTGAGGAATTGTGTTGTAATTTGTATGTTGCGCTGCGAGTGTAGGCACCTAACTGTTTGTGTGTTGTTAGTTGCGTACAGTACGTAAATTTAAAAATGTAAACAGGTAATTTTACTCAGTAGATTTCTACTAACGTTTGCCATAAGTCTGTATCTGTAATATTTACAACAGTGTCATGACAATTACAGTGGGGTTTTTTTGGCGTTGTACTAACGCTAGGGCCGGAATTGTAACGTTAGTCGTTAGATCTAAATTATGCCGCAGGTGCGGTGCCTCACTGGCGATAAAGTAACTGTTAGCCTAGAGTCAGCAGAGACTCAGTCTTCTCAATAATAGTAAAATTCAAGTCTAACTTTGATTACAACGATAGACAGTCAAACGTTAGATTCCACTTCTAACGTTAGACCTTCCTGAATTCTACACCGTTATAATTAGAATCTAAAATCGTACCTGAATTGAATTTGACCCAGGTCTATTCTAAATTTAATTTAAATAAAATTTACAAGGGTGTCCAACACATCGACCACCTTGCCTATTTTATATTAAAAATAAAACCTGCAACCATTAGACCTATGTTTTTCTAGACAATAGAAATGTGGATAATCTCACAATTTGCCAGGAATGTTTTATACTCACATTGTTCTATGGAGAAAATACTCCGGATTCACAAGCGCACACTGAAAATGTGATCTGAGGTACGATAGTGAGTAGTGTACTTCCGTACATGTATACCCAGTCATTGGGTGTCCGGACAGGTCGTGGGACCGGACGCGCACTGTACTGTACAGAGTGCGTCTGGTTTGACAATGACACGCCTACATAAACAGTTGTTTGTCAGTGAGGAGCTGTGCGTAAATGCGTATTCAAAGTAAAATAAGCAAGACAGTAAGCGAGAGTCTTAAGTGTCCGGACACCCAACCCCCGATCCTACATGTACCTCCTTGTAACTTACAAGGAGGTGCAAAAGTATGCTACAGTTGAACCTCTCTTATCCGGCCTCCCTTTATCCGGATCTCTATACGGACGCAATCTCGCCGTGATTTTTTTTTTTTTTTAATAATTACAGGAGGAAAGGGGGATTCCCAACTCCTTGAGAACTCCTACACAAACACACATGAATTACATAATACTTCCAACATGATTAACATACATTACATCAAATTTCCTTCCATATTGCTTACCTTCAGACATTTTAACATCCCCAAACATCCCCAAACATCCCCAAATCATCGCAAGAACATGGACAGATTATGCGCTCGAGTCCTCTCATATCGCATTGCCACATATAGGTCCATACACTAGATAGTAGACATGCATTGTTTCGAGTCATTGGCTGATCAACGAATGATATTGAACACTCAAAAATTGTTCACACACAGTACACAGAGAGAGAGAGAGAGGGAGAGAGTAGAGTGTGCGGAAGAGAGCAACCCAATCGCAATGCGCTATCACTTTTTACCTTGGGCCCGGTACGGTATTAGGTAATGTAGCTGTCTGTTACTGAGTGTAACAATGAAAAGGTTGCAGTATACACATTACTAGAATCCTGGGGTCTACATGTGGTACTGCAATGGGCTACATCAGTACATGTGTATGTATATGTACGTACAATGTGTACATGTATAAAGCATTGAGTCTCCCGTATCCGGCCAAATCCCTTACCCGAATAAGCCCCGGTCCCGACTTGTCCGGATACGAGAGGTACAACTGTATACAGTTGTATTGCTAGTGCCAAGGAGGGCCATTCTAACCAAAAGATCCAAAAGATCCAATCCTGAGATAAGTTTACTGAGCCTTAGGAGTTCAATGTGATGTAATTACATTGGAATGGGTCTAACATTAGGCCTACATCAATATTGGTTTTTAAAGGACAAGTCCACCTTCATATACATAAGGATTGAGAGAATGCAGCAATATCAGTAGAACACATCAGGAAAGTTTGAGGAAATTTGGACAATCCCAGAGACTCCAACTCTCCCGTTTTCGACGGGAGATCTCCTGCCGAAAGCCCATTTTTGCAAAATCTCCCGTTCTCCCGTTTGAGATTTGATTTCTCCCGCCCTGGCTCTGTGTCTCCCGGTGGAAAGGATTTCTTACTTATTGCTATCGTATGTTGAAAAAATAAGCCGCAGATAGCACCAGACAACATCTAGAACCCTAGGAACTTCGCGCTTCGCACACATCAACTTGGAGTCTCCCGTTTGCTAGGGGTTTCGGGCAGGAGAATCTCCAGATCAGAAGGTGCTTGGGGTTGGAGTCTCTGCAATCCGTTCAAAAGTTACGAATATTTTAAGTATCTGCGCAGTCACTGCTGGAAGAGAGGACTACTACAGTGTATGATGTCACATGCGTACAAATATATAAGGAAAATAAAAAGAGAATTTCATAAAACTTTACTTTTTGAATAAAGTACACATTTCTTTGACTTGCTACTGACGTATGTTAAGAGTAATATTATTCCCCCTGCCTTCTGGAAGAGAGAAGTCAAGTGTTCTTTTGTTATGCGAGAAAAATGGAAATATGTTGAATTTTCTTTATTCTTTCTTTATATCGTTGTACTCATGTGACATCTCAAGTTGTAGTAGTCTTTTCATCCAACCTTGACTGAGCAGAAACTTCACAAATTCATAACTTTTGAACGGATTGTCCGATTTTGCTCAAACTCTCACTGATGTGTTCTACTAATATTGCTGCATTCACTCAATCCACATGTATACGAAGGTGAACTTGTCCTTTAAATTGCTGAGATATCCAAAAACAAAGATGGGTCATGCAAAGCACATACCTGCCACGGTCTTGTACTTTCTTGAAATTGTTTCTCGAATAAGTGCGTGCAGTACAGTTGTAGTTCATCACATACATGTACAGTGTACATGTAGACTGCTCTTCTCATGAAATATACCTGGTAGTTGTAGCACCAGTGTGTTAAAAATCAGTGCAACTTTCAAGCAAGATATTATAAACTTTTCTGCACGACAAAAAGATATGCAGTTTTGAAGGTTTTTGTTTTACAAAAATCTTTTTTTCAGACACCAAATCTTATTGAAATCCATAACTCTTCGGGATTTTCGCGTTCATTTCTGCAAATAAAAAAGAATGAAAAAAAAAAAACTAGAAAAGCACTCGGAGAGCGCAAGCCTCTGCCAAGCAGCTCATTTTCACCCATACACGCATGCTGAAAATTGACCAATTTCCCAATAAAGAAGCCTTTGTTTTAATATCTCATCAGTTTCCTGCATGCTGCATTGGGCAGGGCATGCACTTTAGTGTGCATATATGCAAACCTCAAGTATGCGCAACTTGAACTCCCAAGTTCATTGACCCTACTTGCCAAATTCCTTCAAAAACTTATAAAAAATTCCCAGATGACCCCCAAAATTCAATCATGTGTTCCTCTAGTCATTATCAACTTTTCCTGCAAGTTTCATTCAAATCTGTTCACAACTTTTAGTTTTTGAGTAATCTTGCACACAGACAAACAAACAAACCAACCAACAAACCAATGACAGCAAAAGCATAACCTCCTTGGTGCAGGTAATTTAAAAAATTGTCTTTTTTTTCTCCCCATCCCCCTCCCCCCTAACCCCACCATCAGACCCAGGCAGCTGTTGGTAGGATCAAGCTTTTGCTGGCTGACAACCCAGATAAAACTGGACTGAGAGTTGGAGTCAAGACGCGGGGCTGCAATGGCCTTACTTACACATTGGACTACGCCAAGGAGAAGCAGAAGTTTGATGAGGAAGTCACGCAAGATGGTAGGTTTTTAAATTCATACTTACTCCCCTCACAGTATTCTCTTCTGAAGTTTCCGTATAGATAATGTCTATGATGATGAAGTAACTGTGCAATAATGGCTAAATACTGGTAGCTAAAGTTACAATGTATACAGTTTTAATGGAGAAATGTTACTGCATACTTGTGCATGGATGTATTTTGTTTGAGTGTCAACATCCAGTCAATTTTGGGCTACAACATCATACTAGTCCTACCAGACAATCTGAGCTATAAATTCTTTTATTTACAGTTCTCTTTGGTCATTATGCACAATGAAATAATTAATGTCATAAGGATCTTATACCCCTGTACTGCATAGTTCTAGCAAGAAAATAACTTTGAGATAAATTCTTTGTAGGTTAGCTTCTAAATGATTGTAAAAAAAACATTTTTTATCCTCTTTTAATTCTTTGCAAGAAAAAAAAAACACAAAAGTAATACCTATGAGGTATGTTTGATTTCATGGACAAAAAGGACCATTTTAATTTGCCATTTTATGTCAGCCGAGCTGACTCTCTAATCACCATAATTATGACTGTGACATCTGTTGTATCAAATGTACAATTTTGCTGACTTTTCCACTGAGTGTGCTATCATGTCCGAATGCATTTTCACCCTTTGATTGAATAATTTTCAGATTTCCCCTCCCCCTTCTTTCATACAATCCTACAGTAGATGCAGACTACAGTTTCTCCATTTCTATGAGAACATCTCACCTACATGTACTTTGTTTAGTCATTCAAGCGTATGGCACATTGTTTATGGTTGATGTTGATACTACTTTGCTGACTATTGCTAGTCACCTGGGGCGCACCACAAGAGGTTGGCATCATTCGCCCATTTTCTTGTGTTGATGGGTGGGGGACCACTTCCGCAGGTTAGCACCTTGCTCTTTGCGATGAATGAATGAAGTGGGATCTTGAATACGTACAATATGTGAATTGTGGATAACTCACACACAGGCCCCCATTTAAAGTCCTATCCGAGGGACAGATCTAGGAGAGTGTGTTGCCTCTTTTTAGAGAGGCTGGTACAGTATTCAACATTGCTCAGTGAGACTCGGAAAACAAATCCAGTACCCTTTGATCTGAAGGCAGAGGTGCTACCAACTGAGCCACATCACTGCCCGATCATTTTTTGAATGTAACTTATAGCAGACCAATTCATTTTTATGTGTTTGCATCTGTCAGGTGTCAAAATCTTCATTGACTCCAAGGCACAGCTGACGCTGCTTGGAACGGAAATGGACTTTCAGGAGTCGAAGCTGGCCAGCGAATTTGTCTTCAACAATCCAAATATCAAGGGCACATGTGGATGCGGTGAAAGTTTCAATGTATAGCACAGGCTCAGCAGAGTTCGCTTGTGTGATGGACTCTTTCTCAAAGATTTGAGAATATTATAAAAATATTATCTATAGATATATATCTTTATGTATATGACATAGATTTGTGATGTTCAGGGAAGGTGGCTCTTGCAATCAAAAATTGTCATTAAGTTATCCTTGCCAGGTTGTGCAGTGATAATACCAGTGGAACTTGAATCTATTTTTAAGTTCATGCTTGTGGCTGTGTGTACAAACAACCAAACAAAATCAGAAAGTCTGGACAGCTCTCCAAATCTGAAGCTGAACCCGCTGCTCAGTCTTCTGCCAGCTCTAGAGACTTGTTCACAGACCGACTCTTCGTGCAGCAAGGTGTACACAGTGAGGTCTCATCCTCGTCTCACGTCACGAAGAAGCATCTGAAAATATTTTTTGTCCGAGCTCGTGTATGAACAAGCTTTGACAAGGCTATGTACATGTACTAGTTTGCCTGTGGTGTAGGTCTCCTAGAGGTCATAGGTGTATTGATGGTAGTATGAGGTTTATGCTTGCAGTATTTTCCCTATCTGTTCCAACGCCATCAGAGATGGTCTCAATATGCCCTCTGTGTTATTGATCTTTAATATATCACCTGAAGAGGCACAGTTGGTGCTCAGAGTGTCCCTGTACTTTTTCTCCCATGCAAGTTGAGTTTAGAATACCGGTAAATCATACAAGCATGGTGATTGTCATTGCTCATGAAATTTATTCTTATTTGCAGCAATAATACATGATACTGAACATGATGTATATCGTAAATGGCAAGTGGGGAAGGCAAAAAATATTTAGTTTTTGAAGTACTCAAAGATTTAATCTTTGTACATTGTGTACATTGCCCGTGTTGGTAAACTACCCATGAAAACAGAGAATTGTAGAGAGATTATCTTAACCACATCCTGGAAAACAACAAGATGTGAAGGGGAGGGGGAAGGAATGTTTGATGGTGCAGGATTTAAACCCATTCCATACTGGAACCTGGTTGCCTGTGCATTACATCAATGGAGATTTTAGAATTTGGTATGGAACGGGTTAATAGAAGCTACACATGCATCCCCTTCATCTCCTATACCTCATGGGTATGTACCAAGATGTTGTAATCAAGTGTATCAAATAGATTTGGCAGGCAAACGGAGGAAGCATTATAATTTTGTGGATCCAAAATGATGCAGGAATGGTCCTGACCTGATTAAGAGTGAAGAAAGAGTAGTGGCGCCTGGTACTGTATGTGTGAAGTCTGAAGTGCACAGACAATAAAGAAATACAGTAAACCTCGGATAAGTCGACGTCGAGTGAGTCGAAAATCACTTAACTCGAAGCAAAATAAAAAGTCCCGATTTTTCCCTATGTATTTTCTCTAAGAAATATTTGGATAAGCCGAAGTACGAGAGTCGAATTTCGGCTGTGTCGAAGTAAAACATTCAGTCCCTTTTGTACAAAATACACGTAGTTTACATCACTTGAGCCGAAGAAGATTTGTCTGGCATTCTCATTACATTTAGAGGAGAACAAAAAAATCGGCATGTCGCAGAGCCCCGTCCCTGGCCTGCTGCAGGTAAGCATGCACACTCACCGTACCGCTCTGCACGCATGTCGAATACATACACATGTAAATATGTATACACACAGAACATCGATCCATACTTTATCCATACACACAGCACATCCATACTTTATCCATGTCAAGCCAGAACTCCTTGGTCAACCAATCGCTGCTTTAATATTTTAGTGACAGGCCAAGTGGGCGGAGCTTGTTTGTGCGTGCCCGGCTGCCCGGCTGGCTGTATAGTTTTGTTCAATGGAGGTGGGATGGGCCTGGGAGAGTGTTTGTCTCAGGGTAGGTTGACAGTGATGGCTACCTATGTTGCACCACAGACATAGCACATGCACATTGCCGGGCGCAGACATTCTCAGAACTACGTTTAACTACTAGTATTGATACAAATTCCATGTTCAATTTTGAACAAAATAAGAACATTATCTTCAAGAACAGACAAATTTGAATGCAACACACACACGCACACACACACACACACACACACACATGCATGCAAATGTACTATAATACATGTACATAACTGTCTGTGAGTCGAAAAAAAAATCGACTCTCGCGAGAGTCGAATTTCACTTAAGTCGACGCATTTTTGTCAGTCCCGAGAGCTTCGACTCATGCGAGGTTTACTGTACCTCGGGTAGACCTTGGACATGACTTTTTACCAAGCTAGAGGTGATGTACCGATGTACACGTACAAAAGCAAAAAATAGAAAAAAATAATAATATGCCTCTATAATGGCAAAGATATTATATTAGGGTCATACATTGTATGTTTATATACACGTGTACTGATGCTGCCTTCTTTGAGTTGATTGTGGCTCTGAACCAAACTGTTGGTGTTTATTGGAGAGATGTGAGAAGATCACCATGTATGTGTATTTGGTATGCATATTATAACATTTTGAAAGCTCATCCATTCTTTTGTGGGATTATTATTGTTAAGATCCATCCCCCGAAATATTTCACATCTTCATCTAATGAAGTTGCCGTCCCACTGCAGGTTTTCTTTTATTTCAATTACAGTGAGTTGTAACCACATGCAGACTTAAGAGCGACAATCCAGCTGTATTCAGTATTTGATTCACACTGATACAGTGGACTCCTGTTATAACAAAGTCCTCGGGACCGGCAGTTGTCTTTCATTATATCAAAATTTTGTTATAACCAAACAGATAAACTATAAAAAACATAGAGGCGATAACGTTGCGGCCTAATAATTTTTACTTTGTTGTAACCGGAATTTTGTTATAGCTGTGTTCATTATAACGGGAGTGCACTGTAGACTTGCATTTCAAGAAACATGCAGGAGGATGAGTTGAAGGAGGAAGTGAATCAAATTTGAATAGTGATTTGAATTTTGTCCTTTGAAAAACAAAGTTTGTTGTGTTAGGGTCAACAATAAATGTTCGATTTAAAAAAAAAAAAATGTTAACTTTAATATGTTAAAAGCAACTCCCTTGTGTGTAGTATCGAAGTTAAATACACCGTATATTTAAGGATCCGTTTGTGTGAAACTTGTTGTTCCCTACAGCGTAAACGTTTGAACAAGTTGGAATGTTTGTCTATTTGTTTTTGTTTGTTTGTTTGTTTTTTAAATTGCGTTTGTCATTTGCTAACATTTTAGGACAGAGTACATTGTATTTGAAATTTGCACTCATTATGTGTACATGTATGTACATGCATGGGAGTTTTAAACGGTGTATTGCATCATGAACTATGCATTTATCGTAAATCATTCAAAAAAATAAAAGCTGAAGAAAATGATAGCCATAGCTCAATGAGATGTCACTAGATTACTGAAAAATATATTATGTGTGATTGATTTTATGATGCCATGATGTGCTATAGGCTCTTCCGTATACTGCTCAACCTGAATGATTCAAAGAGTAAATACATGTGTGTATATTTGGATGTATTAACTTATTCAAAGTACATTCAGACCTACAGTGAGGCATTGTTGAGCTACAATTTTACCCTGAACTGGGTACGTTTGTTTTTAATGTTGTGTTTTTTGCATGTTTTGAGTGCAGATTGTTGTGTGATACAATATAGATGAAAGCTGGAAGCACAAAGCCTTTATTGGCCCATATTGTCTTTAACCCCTTGTGTGCCCAGCACTTTAATAGTTTGAATTGCTATTAAAGCCTTCTCTTCAACTTTCAGTAAATCCATCCTAACCTGACCTATTTAGTAGTTAAGTTAGCCAGCCCATTCAGATGTAGCGATGTGCCTCACTCCTAACAGGAAGGCCTTGGTGACACAATAGGGATTAGGTAATCTCTGTAACGTTTGACAGTTTGATTCCAGACATCTGCGCCTATTCAGGTATTGTAGATTGCATGACGGTGTGCTTCAGACTTACCAAGTGTCACACCCATGGTGCAAGTCTCACTCCCCAGCGACCCATCTCACGCTCATCCTCCCAGCAATTATTTTTTCACACCCCCCAGGAAAAAGCACAAAACAAAACAGAACATAGGTCAATATTGAACATTGGATGGAAAGCCCGCTAATGCTGCATCGAGTATGGTTAACTTTTTCTTATTCTTTGTTTGCTAGTATATCTACATGACTGTATCTTACAAAGGACAGCTATTTACTATAAAAATGAAAAATCCGAAAAGGTCAAAAACGTCTTTAAAAATGGCGCCATCTATGCAATATCAATTCTATACTCCGCACCTTGTCCAAAACTTAGGCAAAAGCTGGCTCAAAATGATGTCTTTTGGGACCATCATCCATAACAATGTAGATAGCCAATTCCTCAGCAACCTTATTTGCATGTTCTTCATACTAGTGGGCAGTGCTCACTCAAGTATAAAATATTTCCTGGCTTTTTGGTGTCGTGAGGTAGGAGAGACTTTCAACTATCCGTATCTATAATTATCTTTCTAAAATTCAATAAGAATTTTCATCTTTGGGCGATTTTAAGAGTATCTTTTTTTGAGGGGGACACCCTGTGTATATGATGTTACAGAATATTATAAATCATACCGTGATATAATACTGTAGTATGGATTGTTACACTTTGGAGCATTATTGCTGAATATTCTGCATGGATCAGAACGAAATGATCTACATTTTGACTTTTAAATGCCAATAAAAGCAAAAAATTGTGTATTGAAATTTCCTTTTGAATACTGTATCAATACATTTGGTTGTTCTTGTGTGTGTGGCCTGCAAGCATTGTTACAAACCCCATGCAGCTGTATGTTTTGTTAAACATGATTGAAAAAATATTACATATATTAAATGGGTAAGTCAAATACCAGTTAGTGATTGGCTAAACACAGTCATGTGATGGAGGCACATTGGTTATGTTTGCCCATGGGCAGAACATTTTTGTAATGTTCTACCATGGGAAAACATTTTCACGTAACAAATGACAAACGATACCAAATGGTTGAACGATCATATTTTTCACACAATAAGATAAATTTGCCTATTCCTTACAATGTGAAAAAGCAGATGACCAATTATTGTAATGCGTACGAATGTGTGATTTGAAGGACCCGCGCACAGTGAATTTGTCTCTGCGCGAGCGATCGAGTGCGTTGACGTTACTTTGACTATAATATCAACCCATAACAGATGATGGTATTTCGGTATGTTCCCTCCCCCGCCAGTCATTATCTATATAATGTATGTACAGTCAATATCACATGCATCAAAGACCATGAATGGAATGAAATGGAAAGACCTAATTTACATTCAGAGCCTTTTGTGTATCATCATTTGTACAAACAGAAGTCGCATATCACCTATAGGTCTGGAGGAGTGGAACTAGTAAAGTGTGTGTGTGTGTGTGTTGTATAAGTGTTGTATGTATGCAGGATAGTACAGTGTATGTTGTTAACGTCTAGTCTTGCTGCCCCGTTGAGGGAGAACTGATTTTGCTATAACACACATTTCACATAGACACCTCCCTGAGTAAACTCTGGAGTACTCTCCAACTGGTTACACTCACCTCAAATTACAGCTTTACACACACTTATGAGATATGCATATGCCTCCACAACAACACAAAAGAACAAATCAACACATTTCAAGTTTGGAGTCGCTTTCCCTTTTATTGGAAAATAAATAAAATCATGGTGGCATAATATATATAATAGATTCATATATATATAGATATATAGATATAATTATTAGTATGATGAAAAATACAGTCACAAGAACTTCATTATGTAACACCATGAATGTGAGGTGCAACCAACCCACAGTACATGCAAGCGCTCAACGGGTGATTTATTAAGGCAGAGATTGAAGCTGCCTTCAGCTTGGCACCTCAGAATGCTCGTAACAATTTTTACCCCACTCGTGCCCGGGTGAGATCATTGTTACTTGACAGCTCAAAGTCCCTAGCAAAGTAACAGGTGCGGCAGCCTTTATACTCTTATTGCACATTTCAAACTAAAGCAAAACGATCACAGTCTTTCTTCTCTTCTTAAATGCCACAGACAAAAAAGAAGGAAAAGATAAAAATATTAACCGCATCATGTTGCATCAATCTAGTAGCTAGTAGGGACTTGAAGCAGTCCATCCCACAGTACCTTGCTCATGAGCATTTCAGTACCTCCTACAATAGTGAGCACATTAAATAAATCCAAACAAACAAACAAACTAATTTACAACATTCACAAGGCCCATTAGCCAATCTCCTACGAGACGGTACATTTTGTACAGAACAATACACAGCTTGTGTAAAAACACCAGAAGGTAGAAGGTGTGGTTGTGTACTTCAAGGGTATGACATGGTTAGCTCACTCATTTGCTTATTCATATCCACTGTACAAAAACTGTTTTGCAGAAATTAGCAAAACTTCAGATTGTCATAACTTCCTTATTTTTCATCCGATTTCAGTCAAATTTTTACCATTGAACTAGTAAGATTTTACTCTTTTTTATCAGACTAACTTATATATGGACTGGCTTTCCTCTTTAAGTCTACAGATGAAAAAGACTTCTACCCCAGAATTAATACATTCCTTTTTCATTTTTGCCTGCCATCTACAAGAAAAACACCGAAGGTAAATCGTGTAACACAGTGCAATCACAGACATTCAATCGTAATGGGTAAACTGTGTATTACAGTACTTCTGAATTCATACAATGTCATCAGTTGAGAAGCAGGTTGTTATAAACGATATGACCTTACTGCTTCTCAAGTGATGATCTCACTTAAATTCTGCAAATCAAACTGATGTTGCATCACATGGTATGTCATACAGTTTTATTCATTAACTGATTTATTCATTTATTTATCTATTTATCTATTTATCTATTCATTTATTCATTTATCTATTTATCTATCTATCTATTTATTTATTTGTTTGTTTGTTTGTTTATTTATTTATTCATTTATTTATCTATTCATTCATTCATTTATTCATTTATCTATTTATTTACTTACTTTTTTTCATTTTTGGCCAAGCTATACATATTCTGTGTTTAATTTAAACAAAACAACAAAGATAGACCAAAACAAATAAAGCAAACAGTAAAATAAAGTCTTCTTCAAAATATCTCACACGAACAGACTGGCAGGATCCATAAATCTATGCCACGAGGAGAAATTATTATTAACTCTGGTCAAAGACTGGGTCTTTATACGAGGTGTATGAGACAACGAAAAAAAAAAAGGTAATCAGTGTTATCATTGTGGAATCTGTCAGTAATTCTAAGAATCTTGAGAGCGCCATCTTCTCTTATTGGGGATGATCTTGCCTAATGAAAGGTCTTTTTTTAATCTTTTTGGCACACATCCAGTGTCATATTAAAAGCAAAGAGCACTGTTGCCCTGAATATACCTACATATTTGAAATGCTTCGTTATGTTCATACCCTGACAACATCTCAGCCCACAGAACTGGACAGTGGAGTTTAGTACGGCTGAAATACAAGCCAGAAACAGCAATGACAACCCTTAAATGAAACCATTTTAAATGGCACTGCCACAATCCATGTCCTCAGAAACTCTTTACATTTTGCTCTACATGAATGAATAACTAAAGTCTAAAATGGCCTTAATCCTATGAACAAGGTAATACTAAGAGAAAATAGGGAAAAAATGATACCTATAATCAATTGATAAAAACAAAAAACAAAAGCATTGAATACATTGGTACCATGGATCTTAAGAAGGATCAATACAGATATGGTTGTATTGAAAGAAAATGAAAAATCATTATCTTTAGCAATTAAATGGTATTCACTGTAAAAGTGATGAGAACATTGATACATTTTTCACTTGAACTTTTCCATGGTCAATGGCTTACATGAACATCATAAGAATTTATTACAGAACAGAAAAAGGGTAAGTGAATGATGAACATGAAATTGCTGTGAGTATAGTTCTGTCTAGAGAGAATAGCTATTCTACAGTTTACACGAACTGCTTGTCGCACATCACTCATTAATGGCAATATGAGTGCATCACACGTTGTATTGGTGGTTTGCATTCATAAAGAAACCAACCACATTTCAGTTAGTAATAAAAAATGTCATTATCATCAACAAGTCACAAACACCAAAAGTATAAGATGTTGCAGGATTTAAAAAAATCAACAAAAACAAAGAAATATGGAAAGATACTTAGCTACCATATATCCATAGTAGGTTGGCTAGTTATGTATATTGGCTCAGTACATCAAACATGAAAATGAGTCTTACTCCCAAGCTTTGTTTATTGGTTATATAAACAGATGACCTCGCTCTCATCAACAACTGTAGCACCTTTTCTACTTGGGACTTCCAAATGTTTCCTTGGTTCCTTAGGTAAGGTTGACTCAAGTTGATCAGGTATTCTGCTCTGACCACACTCTTTACTGACAAAGTAGCCCCATTCATACTGCTAAGTTTGCTGCTTGGTTCTGCTGGGTAGGGTCAACACTATCTAATCAGGTAGCCCATATTCCCTCTTCTGTCAAAGTGGCCCCTTTCACACTTGTAGGACTTCTTGGGGGGAGATCATGCCTACTGGCATTCTCATGATTCTCCCCTCAGCACTTGTCAATTTTTACATCAGGTTGCAACACTCTATAGAAAGCAGGATGTACAATGTGAAAGTCCCACTCCTCACAGAATCCCCACTGATACCAAACATATTGATTAAACAACAAAAGCATTTGTATAGCGCAGACCTTCGCCAAGCAGCTCATTTCCACTGACTATACATGCTTCCTATTGAAAATCGCCCAATTTCCCAATATGGAATCATTTGGCTTTACGTCATCAGCTTCCAGCAACATGGGGCCTTGCCCGAGCAGAGCACACACTTTGCAGTGCATATATGCAAGCCTCAATTATGTGAAGCTTGAACTACCAAGTTTATTGATCCCATCTGTCAAAAGATCAAAAAATCCTTCAAAAATCCATAAAAATTCCTGGATCACTACCAAAATTAAATTCTCTGTTCCTTGTGTCATTTTGACTTTTCCTGTAAGTTTCATTCAAATTAATTCACAACTTTTTGAGTTATTTTGCAAACAGACAAACCAACACAAACAAAAACATAACCTCCTTCCTCAGTGAGGGTAACAATTATGCAAGCCCTATTCACTTGTAGTAAATTCTCAGTGATCTTTGCTTATCAGTGGGAAAAAAAGACACCACAGTACGAGATGGACATGGCCCACTTCACATACAAAACATAGTAGAGATTAACAGATGTAGCAGTAACATCAGCATAGTGTACTTCTGACATACAAGGGCGATGTAGTCAGACATAACCCCAATCCTCCCACACTCTGAAATGCCAATATACATTATACAGGAGCAACAAGGTCTCTGAACACAGCGGGGTAAGAAACACTTGGAAAATAGCATTCAAAGTGCATCAGAGAAATATCAATTTAATGATTGCCGAAAACTCGCAATCATGGGTCATCACATAATCATTTTTTACAAAACCTTAACAAGGCAACATCATCCTACACTATTGGTGCATGGACACGCTTTACACAACTCACAGTCCACCACCAGAAATAGGATTAAGCATACACGGATAAAACACAACAGTTAAAGCTTGTCTAACACCTAAAAACGATATAAAGTAAAAATCGAACCCCAATACCGCAGCAACTTTGAATTAAATTATGTGGTCACATCAAGTTGAACACGCTCAAACTGGAATTTTACATTTTGCAGCAAACCTAGATACAAAGGAAATGCAATTTTCTGTCATAATCAATCAACATCTAAATTTTGAATACAAAACTGTTATGGTTATATCAAGTCAAATTCTTTATGAAAACAAAAAGCAGCACCATCTATACCTCAGAGAAACAGGAAAAGCAAAATATTAAACAAGGAGGGCAAAAACCTTTGGCAAGATAAATGAATTCTGTGTTCTAATTACAGCAAATATAACGCTGAAGCTCCATACAAAAAAAAAAGAAATACAAGCAAGCTAAATGAACAGGAGCTCACTTGTGAAGTAACCTACAGTTTCTAGATTACTGGATTCACAAAATACAAACTTCTCAAAACCACTGCTGGCATGATTTTAGTTGCCATGCACCAGTCACAAAGTTGTGACTGCCCAGCTCAAAACACACAAAAAGTAGGCCGAGATGAATTTCCACTTGTCCGCAAAGTTAAAAAGAATAAGCTCTACACTTTGAAATGATATAAACATAACTTGTGAGAATTGGACCATCCTAACCTATTCAAAAAGTTTATTTTTATTTAAAAAGGGAGAAATTAGGATTTTACCCTCTGTGTGCCACACTAACTTCCTATCCATAGCTTTGTGCATGAAATTTGTGTACAAATAACTCAGTGGCATGGAAAGGGTTAAAGATAAGGAAATTTGAGTCGGACAACCCAAATAGCATACATACGGAGAATCCTAATCTGCAACTTTTAATGGGTTTTGAACTGGGTAGTCACACTACAACAAACACTCAAAGTCCCCTACAGAGTACAGCAATAACAAGTGCTTCAATGTCCACTTGCAAACAAACCAACCCTCTACACTACTGACACTGAACAGATGAGTATAATGTCCCTGTAGTGCTGACAGTTCTTATGATAACATTACGCAACAGAACCCAGTGCTTTGAAAATTTGATTGACCTACTCATCTACCAAAGTCCATTTTGCATCGAAATATGCACTTATGCCCTTCTGCTGGACACACGATGCTTGGATGCACTTTTCATTCAACTCGACACAGAGAATTAAAACACACTAGATGAACATCTCATGATATTTGTTTGTTTGTTTTTTCCCCACAGGGAAGCAGTAATGCAAATTGACTGGATGCAGCAACTACAAACTTCACTATTACGCTGAATGTGAGGTGCTGGAAATTAATCAGCTCACATTAATAAAGGGATGGTACAGTATTGGTGGAGATGAGAATTGGGCTTTTAACTTTTTGCGAGATACCAAGAAAACACTTATAAAATAGTGCAGAGCATACCATTTTAAGAGGAATTCAAAGTTTATTTGATGAAAATCGGGTTTGGAATGGCTGAAACATCCAAAAACAAAGTAAAACAAAGCGATCGTAATAAAGTGTGGGTCCCACACTTTATTAGAATTGCTCTTTTTTGGATATCTCAGCCATTTCAAAACCAATTTTCATCAAATAAACGTTGGAATTCCTCAGAGAATTACATGCTCTTTCAGTATATGTCATAAGAGGTTTCTCATTATCTCACCAAAAAATGTTAGAAACCTCAAATAAGGTCTCAACCAAAACTATACGATCCCTTTAAAATTTACCCTACGAAGGAAAAAAAATGCACACACACACACACACACACAAAATAAAATTAAAAAAAAATAAATAAAATTCCACTACAACGAGAACATTGGAGAAATGTGTATGGCTTTAAGTGCAAAGTGAGTAATGTAACTCTTACTTCTTCCTTCTCTTTGGATAGGGCAGAGCTTTAAGAACTGTAAGCTGTAGCTGTGATAGCAAATGAGCAAGTGCATGCAATGGTACTTTCCTAGGCATAAGACTTTTTTTAAACCAATTTATTTCTTTTCTTTGTACACTATATTACATGCATAGGATGCTTTATTTCGACCACTCTTAGCTGAATACTTTGTCATTTCTTTGTACATACATTTACACAGAGAAATATGCTTGAAATCAGAACAAAATATACCGCATAGTAACTATTGAAGTGAAGAAAAGTACCAGTACAATGCGGCCAAAGGTTTTGTCACTTGGCATTTTGAGATTAGTTCAGCCCAGAACCAACAAACACGCTTGGAAAGTAAGAGAAAAATCTTTTCCAACTTATTGCTAATCCATCAACATGCCTAAGACACTCTGTGGAATCCTATACATGCAGACTGGGCAGATCGTTCAAACGATCATCAGAGTCGCAAGCTGTTCCAAAAGAACCTTTGACCCACCTCTGAATTTTTGGGCAGACCAACCATCAACATGAAAGAGACCCATCTGCAAGAATACAAACTTATACTAAAACATTCTCGACACCGTATGAAGAAAGATTTTTGACATCACTGTCAGAGTGCTACAAAATTTGAAACGGCTGAAAAAATCCTAAAAAGTGTGTTGTAAAGAAACATATGAACACCTCGATGAATCACACAGCACAGCCAAATTTGCATGCTTTGTATATCGACATAGCTGTTCCTGGAACTCCAAGTGGCAACATCACACACTGTTTTGACTGAACTCCAGTTTCTGAGCCATGATGCTCAGGACCTGTTCTAACAGGGTGTAGCGCTCCGTGGCGTTCTCGGTGGTGGCACGGCTCCCCCACAGCAGCCGCAAGTGCAGCTCAGCCCTGAAGATATCCAGGGCACCCTCTTCTGGTGGATGCTTGGCCAGCTTGGAGTGGGCGTTGATGCGGTACAAGTTGGTCTGCTGGGCAAGCATGTGGGCGTTCTGTAAGTGGCCAATCAAAATGTCCAGTCCGTAGGAAGCAGCTGATTCTTCCCAGGGTTCCCCGCTGGGAATCGAGTCCAGGACCTCCTTGGTGGGCGTCTGGGACCAGTCCCGGTCCAGGGCCGAGGACCAGTCCCGCTCCAGGAGTAGAATGATGGGCAGTATGTGGGGGAGGCTGGTCTTCGTGAGGGGCACCACGTTCTCACCGGCGTTCAGCGACTTGAGCAGAGACCGCAGCTTGGTGTCGTAGTTGACCGCGGTGTTTGTGAAGCGAGAGCGTAGGAGGTCCCAGGTGTTGCGCAGGTAGACAATCTGGAAACAAAACATGCAAAAAAAAGGTCACATTGGATGAATGCATCAAATACTGTATAAGCTGTTATTTATTTTACAGATATATTCGTGAATGAGGAGGATACAGACATTTTCGCAAGATGTTATTTTCACGAATTGACACCGAGGTTATCATGATATTAGAGCACACTATTTCCCAAGTGCATGGCGACATTTTCGCATGTTGCTAAATTCACTGTCCAAAGGTAATTTGCGAAATTTGCGAATATTAAACCCTCACAAAAATTGTACAGAAAGCTTATAAAGTACGCATGATGACATGAACAGTCATAAGATAAACTAACACAAAATTCATGGATTTGATAACTATAACTAAAGAGAATGGACATACAGATTTACAGCGCATGACAATATCTCACAACAATTCACACAAGCATGTATATTGATCAACATCCCTGCGATTATCATATAATTATCAAACTCCTATTGCACATTTCAAATATTGAACTGAAATTCCTGAACTAAGTTGCCTAATTAAAAAAAAAATCAAATGGATGAAAAATCTGCACTTTTGTGCAGCTTACTTTTAAATACAAAGCCTGATGTTTGACAATCAAGAATAAACAATAGTGAGGACTGGAAAAGGGTTTAAATTAGAGGAGAAAGGTACTACACGTTGTAGGAGAGAGGGAGAAAATACCTGCTTTGAAGCAAGGGCGTCCATGATGGTGGCGAAGCTGAAGAGGTTGCCTAGGGAACCCCGCAACGTCTCCGCGAGCTGGAGCCACTGATGCAGCACGTGAACTCTGACCTCCAGGTCATCACAGGTCAAAAGGGTTGCCATGCAGAACATCTTTAGGCAGTTATGTCTGTAGCACATACAAAATAAACAGAGAGAGAGAAAAAAAAAAAACTTAGTTGCATTCAATGTATATGTACCTCACCACACAGACTTACACATTCTTTCTGGTTTCTTTTATAGTTTTTAGTATTGCATTAATGTACATGTAAGCATATTTAGTTGTAAATCTTGTGATTGGCCACAGAAAGACCAATGGTCAATGCTGATCCTCCCACATAGTATCAAAAATATTTGTTTTCATGTTGTGTTCTGTCAAAATGTTATAGTATCTTTTTCCTGTATTGTTCCTTTGTTCTAGGCATGGTTTGTATAAATTATATATTCTTTATGGCTTTTTATCAGATGTGGAAATGAAATGAAACTGAGATAAAATGATGATCAAAAATGGATTTGTTCAACATGCCATGATGGCGAAGTCTGTATATTCTTCCTACGAGCTTTTTATCAGATGTGGAAATAACATTGAATAAAAAATAAAATGCTGATAAAAAAGGGATTTATTCAACATGCCATGATGGCAAAGGAATGATCATTTCTGTGATCTCCAATGTCTGTGCCTTGGCAACATCTCAAATTCTCCAGGATTCCTCCACATCAAAGAAATCATAGAACAGATTTGTGATATGGCCATCACTTTGGGAAAGGATTTACATTATAACCTACAGGCCTGCTCAGACACAAAAGAAATAGAAGGCTGGTAACACCATCCCCAAAAATCATTGCACACTAAACTCCTTTCATATCACAGAAGTCTAGAAGAAGGCAACTAAAATGTTGGGCTTGGTAAAAGATCACCGACTGGCGACAAATGAAATATACACATATTTTCTGAAACTGATTATCAAACAGCTATAGCGACAAATAAAAATGATAATAATCCAAAAAGAAAGATAAATCACACCAATATATATGCATTTGTTCTATATGCATGCAATAATACTTCTTCGAAAAACATATCACATACCATCTTCAGTAACTTTGAGTTCTGCTGATAGACGGATGACCCACCACATTTTAGACTTATTCACATTAACTCTCAGTTGTGCAGAGAAAACAAGACTTCTTCCATCAATTACTTTTATTGCTGATTATCAGCAAGGGCTTTGAGAAATCAATATGCACTACTTTGATACCTAACCAACTTTATTTTCCATCATAATCACCATGTAAGTCTCAGGTAACAGGATGTAATTGGCTGACGTACACATAGAACAATAAAAGAAATTGAATTCTTTAGAAGCCACAAAGAAGCGAGAGTGGCGTTTTACTGAATACTTCAATTAACAATACTTTGGAGTTATCTTATTTTCTGTTCTTTTTTATCTAAACGAAATGCTTCCAGCTCACAATAAAAGTCACTTTGTAAAACTGTAGAGGAAGAGCATAGAAAATTCCCTTCTGAACAAAAATGAATGATTTATTAAAACAAGACATGTAAATCCACACGATTCTCACCATCGCAATGGTTGGGTGGGTTTTGGCGGAAAAAAAGTTCGCAACAAAAAACCCACAAGTATAATTTTTTTTTTTAAAGATTTCAACGCTGTTATTACAGGGAGCCTGGTAATCTTGGAAGTATGTAATGCATTGCATTGTGATGAATCATGCAGTACATACAGGTGTACATGTACATGTGCTATGTGCATGACAAATCCACTTATGAGGACATAACATCGCTCCTTTTTCCTTCACAACTTGGATAGATTTGGCTGGACTGGAAGGTTCATGAAGAAGTCAGCATTTCAACAGAATCTATGCCAGGTTTCATGAAGGTCACAGGTTATCATCATGAGGAAAGGAATAATTATTTCTTCACAATGGATGTTCAGGCGGCTGTATCGTGACACGGCATGTGAACACTAAAACTGCACATAATGGACCATATTATTCTACTTCCTACTAAACAAGGTCATAAATCAATTTCAGCGTTATCGTTTCAGCATTTGCGCCATGCATCATAATGAATCACATCCAGGAAACAAAAACAGGCAAAGATCTGATAATATTATACAAACAATGCACATCAGCAAGGGCATGTGTAGTGTACAGATCACCTATATCATTGCATGTGAGACAGCTATGGGGAAGTTGGTAGCATAAACCCACAGGGGCTAAAGAAAGACTTGAAGCGCTGTTGCTACCTTGTTTACTGAAGTCCAAAAAGTTTCCACATTCTCTTGATTTACTAACATTGGCCATTAAGACCTGAAAATTCATGTAAACAAAAATTCCCTACAGTGAACTTCAAGGGAATGAAATGTCTAGATTGAGCAAATGCAGTAATATCAGTAGAACACATCAGTGAAGTTTGAGGGTAATGGTGTGGAGTGGGTAGCAAAAGAAGATCAATTCCATCAGGCCAGCCCCATGCTACCTGGTCTGTAAAGGGATCATATAGTTTTGGTTGAGACTTAACTTCAGGTTTTTATTTTTTTTGGTGAGATAGTGAGAAACCTCTTATGAAATATGAAAAAGCATGTAATTCCATGAGGATTTCAACGTTTATTTGATGAAAATTGATTTTGAGACGGCGGACATATCCAAAACAGAGTGATCCTAATAAAGTGTGGGACCCACATTTTATTACAATCATTTTGTTTTACTTGGTTTTTCAATGTTTCAGCTATTCTAAACCCAATTTTCATCAAATAAACTTTGAATTCCTCTTAAAATGGCATGCTCTGTACTATTTCATAAGCGTTTTCTTGGTATCTCGCGAAAAAGTTAAAGCCCAATTTTCATTTCCACCAATACTTGTACCATCCCTTTAACTATAACTGCTCTCCAGCCTGCCTCTCTGTGGAGGCAATGCCCAGGAAGTCAATGATTGTTTTAACATCACCCTAAAAAAGCTCCACCCTCGAGCATTGACCCAATAAATCACCAAAGTGTAATGTTTGAGAAATGATGACCACAACATAAAAACAGTGCTGACCCCCTGAAGAATCAAGATAAGCTAGCTGCATTTTCTAGTAGATTGCTTTGTTTGTTTCATACTTTAAAGAGGAGTTCCCCTCTCCACCCCCCCCCCCCAAAAAAAATAGAGTAGATAGATAGATAGATTGCTTTCCCATCTTGCTTGTCATTTTGCCTCTGATGAAGATTCTGCTAGGATCGAAAGCTCAGGCCCCTTTTGACTCTAGATAGATATAGAAAGATAATTAATACTCAAAAGAGAAGAATGTAAAAACATTTTAGAAAAGTCTAAACATTTTCAAATTTCATGCAAATTACACATTTTCTTGATGTTTTCTTCTGAAACCTAATAAGGCAAACATTATTCTCCATGACTTCTGGAGAAGAAAGATTGCAAAGCTTGTTCATTGTCCAACATACATCTGCAGAGATTTTGATATTTTTATTCTAACAGCGTGATCATTATTGTACAGTGACAGCACAAATATTGTTTTAGAGCTCCCATCTAGAAAAGGTGGCACATGGAATTGTCTAAAACTTTCAAAAGTTCAAAAATCTTCAAGCGCTTGTCCTCAAACTTTCACTGAGTGTTTCGCATGATATACTGTTGTATTTGCTGCATCCAAATGATACTGAGTATATGTTCAGAGACATTAAAACAGTATGTTACTTCTGAAGCATCATATATATATATGTATTTTTTTTTTTAATGTGTAGGACTTGGGCATGGTCACAATCTTTGATCAAGAGTATATGGATAATTGCACTACCCTATTGTGGCCCTTCTACATGTCTCTAAACTGATGATGTAGAAGGCACAGAATCAGCCAGCAGGCTGAAAGTAAGACTAGCTCTTGACGCTTGATGATCTTCATCTATTCACATTATTACCAATACCATTTTTTCTGGGGCAAGGCCACTTTAACACCGAGACCCCATAAAATTTTCATGGGCATAAAAAAGGGAGGAGAATTTGTCGAGGACAGCCCATGGATTTTAACACATAGATGCCTTGGCTGTAGAACACTGCATACAAAGTGATACCTATAGTGCTATTAAGAGAGGGGAGAATCCAAGAGTTGACTTGATAACAATACACAAACCATGGGAAAACTTCCAGTGAAAATTCCAATCATTACAAGGCCTTCATCATTACAAATTGACTGTTATTACTGCCTTTATCTACCTACTTAGGGGAGAATCTAATAATTGACTTGATACAATACACAGACCATGGGAAAACTTCCAGTGAAAATTCTGACCATCACAAGGCCTTCATCATTGCAAATTGACTGCAATTACTGCTTTTATCTATTTACTTTTAATAGGGGAGAATCTATTAATTGACTTGATATACAATACACCGACCATGGGAAAACTTACCAGTGAAATTTTGACCATTACAAGGCCTTTATCATTGCAAACAGATTGCTATTACTGCTTTTATTCATTTTCTTATTTATCCAGTTTATTTTAAAAAGAACCTGGCCACTCCTATTCTCAACCCAGAAAGCCTTGATACAAAAAGTTAATAACTGCAATACAGTGAATATGAGTGAAAACAAACAAATAAAACAAACATCACACAGTATGCAGACAGAAGGTATGATTTAAAACTACAAGGAGCCCATGTTTTGTTCCTTGTTTTTTACTTCCTCTTTCTGATATTGGTTTTGCAAGGAAGTCTTGGCTGTTCTCTCAGAGATATGAACTTAATATTAAGTCTATAAGAGTTGAATCCATTCACTGACCGTTCCAGGATGTCCTGTCGGAATCTCGTTCCGTGCGGCAAGCAGAGAAGCTCCAAACCAGGCATTTGGTTGTTGTTACTGCCATGACCTATCCTACACACCTGCCGAGAAAAGGGTAATTGTTGTACACTGGTTACAGGAAAATGAATTTTCCAGCATTCCGGTTCCTGCAAGCATCTAGGCCTATACGTGGGACTATCAAGTCACACCATCTTCACAATAAATATTATGCAGCCTGTACAATCAGTTCTGAAGTTTTCATGATTAGCAGCCATTTGTATAGTATGTGGTGTGTTTTTTTTTTTCTTATAATCGTTTTCATATAACAGCAAACATGTCCTTCCTCTTCATGTACACATGTATGGACATGCTCCTAATAAGAGTTGCATGTAACTCAATTTTGAATTCACAATTTTCAACAGCTAGAGAAGTTGCATTCTTGACATAGAAAACCTTTATAACTTGGGGAAAGATAATATATTGTATCACGACACAAAATTTGGAGCTTCTTGTAATTGTTACAAAAAAATTAGAGTTTTAAATAACCAACCTTCATATTTACTGGTGTGACAAAAATTATTTGGTTTACATTTAAATACAGACATTTAGTTCATGATATGAATAATTTGCAATATAGAAGAATTAAACTTTGGATTTTTTTCAAGTACCACTCCCTGTTCTTCCTCCTGATCGAGAATTTGTGAAATTATTTTTTTTTTCATGCATTGAACAGAGAGCATGAAATTTTGGAATTTCCACCAACTGATCACACAGAATCTCAGATTATACAGAAGGTTACCAGATATCTGCAGAATGGGACTTGTAACAAATCTTCAAAAGCTTTATAAGGTCATTCTATCAGTTGAAATACATTGTACACACACATGAACACTCATATCACAAAGATCAAACAGTCTATGTATATGCAGTCTATAGATGTAATATGTATCCAAAATCATGACACACGTTACTTTGATGAATCTATGTAGGGATCTTTGAAGGCCCAAAAGCAATCACTGGTATCAAGAGTGTTTTTAATCATTCTCATATTCATTCATTCCACAAACTTTGAATCTTGCAGAGTCGGTTAGAGTCAAGTGAGGCAGAGGTTTTATACTCCAAAAGTAATCATTTCACTTTTTGAAAATTTACAACTTAACATTCCACAATAAATTGGCAAAATACAATGTATCAGGATGAATTACAAAATGTCACAAGACTTTTGTAATGGCTGGTAGTAGACTATCAAACACCTATAGCACTTCAAACTGACTGCCTGGGTCATAGAACTTTGATCATGAGGTCACTTTCACAAGCTCTCCTGCATTGCTTCCCCCACAGAAAATGTCATTTTACACATTTGCTGCAGAGAAATGTAGCAGCCCAAAAAAGGAGAAGAAGCAGAAGAAAAAAACAAACAAACAAAAGACGAGCATCTGCTTGTGTTAGGAACATAGGAATTCACAAAGAATCAGGTCTCTGATTACAAATAATTTCTGATCCCAATTTGAGCGAATGGATGTTTACAAACTGGCGCAGTCTCATTGGGCCTGCAGTTACAAAAAATGTATGCTCTAAATGGGGCTTCTACATTGTCTGACTCTTGCGCTGATGCGCACAACCAAAAGGGTTCATCCTTGTTCAAACATTTCCTTCACAATGGGGCTATTTACAAACACCATAGATGGTAAGGAAGGTGCCACCTTACGTTTCACTAAGGCTGTTTGCCAAGTCTGCTGCAGCAGTAATGTTTAGCCTGGTACAATGCAAATGTATTTAAGAGCTCTCGGGCAAACATGGTGTCTACTTCACAGCTCAACAACAACACAAAGTCCTGTGTACACATGTTCATTAATTTGATTATTAAACACGCAATGTCTCACACATCCGCTGGCACATATACACACACAGACACACATCATAAATGTTACTTTTTATATTCATTTAGTGGGTTTCTAGCCACACATGAACTTAACTTATCATTATTACTACAGGTAAGTATTATCACTACTTTGTATCTGAAGCTTTTGCCAGATATAAAACTCTGTGTTAATAGAGTGTAAATATATCCGGTGCATCTTTATGTCCCACCATACAAGGTGAAGGAAGCATGAAACGTCTTTGACCTAATCCCCACAAACTTGAAGTTCTCAGAGACTTTGTACAGGAACCAACAAGTTCCTAAAGGAGATGGGTTAATACCACTCAAAATGTGGGAAGGAGGAGATAGTCATTTACACCAAACATGATATTAAATTCATTCTTGCACAAATCAAGACATGAAAACAGACATTAAAGCTAAAACTTTTTGTATCTCTTAGTCTATGCAAGACCCGTCAGGACTCATACACATTTGCAACGTACACAAGGACATGAGTTTATAGCATAAATTGAAGATCAAAGCATTGGTCAAGTGTGCTCCTTATTATTTGTCAATGAATTATGTAGGTTCTTTTATTATCTGTATATAATTAAATTCCATCCACTGGAGATTTCCATACAGTATTCACTCAGTAAAGTCCCAAGATCCTATGACTTGTCTACTGAGAAATGACTTCCCTGTTTTCATACAAGAATGCTCTGTTGAATTCCTGTTCCGTGGTTTGTACCCTTGTCAGGGATAACTAGAAGCAGGTGTGTCTATTCAGCGTGTTTGCCAAACAGGGTTGCCCAGGGCCTACTTGTGGTAACTCTAGACTCTGGCACACATATACAGGAAATACATCTCTTTATTGGTATTACACAAAGAAGAAGATCAAGAAGAAGAGCCACCACAACAGTAAAATTGCTCACAAGGGTCAACTTGGTTGGACCCCAGACAATCTCAATAAATCCGCTGATTTGTACTGAATTTTATAATCCAGTACAAACTTCTTAATAAACACGCTATACTCTGCACCATTTAGAAAGCTATCAGCAATTTTTCTCATACTTCTGTATTTGCATCCTGATCTATTGTGAACAGAGAAGAGGCCAAAGGGAAGTGATGGAATATCTTACCATTGTCATTTAGCAAGGATAGATGGTTCATTTACCTGTGTGTCAACCAGAGTGAGATGCCTCGCCAGTGCAAGTGGATTCAGCTCAAGGAGCATGCGCCTGACAGTGTCCATACAGGTCTTGTCCAGGGGTTTGCTTTCCGCTTCCAGCAGTGAACTGGTAAAATCCTGGGGCTGGAACACCGACTCCGTCTCCCTGACTGGCAGGATTGTTTGCAGCGTGTCCGGGATCTTCTCAAGGTGGTTTGGAGACACACGCTGGGCCACGCGGGAATAGTCGCTGTCCAGCACGGAGAATCGCGTCCCGGATACCACTTTTTTGCGGGGCTTGACATCCAGGCTCTCTCCGTCCACCGTGTCTGTCGAGACTGGGGGTTGGATGATTTCAGCCGGGATGGGTTTGGAGTCCTCGTCATGGAGCATGGTGAAGCGGACCGGAGTGGGTCTCTCCTCCACGTCATCAAGAGCATCAATCTCGCTGTAGATGTGTTCTCTGATGGGTGGCTTCATAAGGGTGTTCGTCTGCAAAGGTGCAAGCGTCCCTGATGGTGGCATATCCCTTACCCGGGAGTCTGTCACAGGAGACTCTTCTGTTGGCACACTGGGTTCCAGTCCGTCCACAACACCTGGCACTTTCCCTGTTGAAGGTGTGCCGGGAGAGGTGTCATTGCTCACCCCTGGCATAGTCCCCTCTTCATCAGAGGCAGAGGTGTTCAGACACGGGCGGGTCTCCGCATAATCGCTCTCGATGGGAGCGTAATCTCTGCTGGGACTCAAGATGGGCTCGCTGCCCGTCCTGACGTGGATCACATGGTCTCGCATCGTGTGAGTGGGGCCTGGCCTGTGCGTGGGCGAAGTCCGTCCAAGCAAAGGCTGGCTGTCAGCACGATTCACACTCTGCTTCTCCCCACCACCATTAACGATATGCAGCGAGGCGGGGTTGCTCCCCGACCTCTGCCGCAGGGGGTCGCTCCCATTCATGGACCCCCTGCGCGGGGTCACAACTTTCTTTTGCAATGTACCATAGATGTATGATGCCGGCAGTTTGTTCGTTGCAGCATACCGGCTGTCCGTGTAACTGAGGGGTTGAGTCCTGTTGATGGGTCGTTGGCTCACGGCTCCCGATGCCAACGACACAGGCTTACCACTCCCTACATAAAATTTAATGAGTGATGGTATAGTGTCAAAGCACTCTTTCTCAAACTGGTACTGAACACTTGCATAGGGTGAGTGGGCCTTGTGGACCACCTTGTTGATCACAAAGTGCATGGGGGCGTCCTTCCACCGAACAGTGAGCACAAAGTTCCCTGGCTTCGAGATGGAGTCCCTCACAAGGAAGTCCCCGTTCTCGCAGATCAGCTTCTCCGCCTTGTCACGGCTGATGCCGCCATGGAACCAGGCGTGGCTCCGGATGTCATGGCTCGGGAGCTTGAACTCCTCTTCCAGCTGCTTGCGGAGGTCTTCCGGGGACAGGTCCTGCAGACTCATCTTGGATCGGATGGGTGAGGGCGGGGTCTGAGGAAAACCAGCAAGAACGTATGAATGAGAAAGAATGGAAAGACGCGAAGCAGAATGAGTTCAGTATTTCCTAATAAATGCATGTGATAAATGTATAAAGTACTCACAGAGTATCAAAGTGTGGTGCTTTAGCCAATTATCACCATGGAAACTAGTTCTACACTATGTCACCTGGCCAAAGTGTTTATGTTGACACTTAGTTCCAACCCAAACTATAACAAAAGACTGACATAATCACTTCACTTCTCTATAGTCCTTAAGAAAATGTGGGTAAAGCAGTTATATCCCAAGTACATTGCCTGGGCTGACATTACTCACACGTCAAAATCACAGTTATTTTATGTACATGCATCTCATTTGGCAGAACTACTTCCAAAGTCCGGAAACTTTACTATTCCTTTGTCAGGATGTGGAAATATACTCCTTTTCTTCCTTTTTGTTTTTTTCAGCGAGACTTGGCTACTCTGCAATGACAACCACAACCAGTGCAAAGATGGTGTAAAGAAATGAGAGCTGCTATATCACAGAAGTACTTCAAAGATGAAATAAAAATCTCACATTTTAGTGAATTATCTCTCAATGTATGCTTGTTTTCTGAAATATGTTGCATATTATTAAAAAAAAACATGTTACAGAAGGGATCACAAAAGAGAGATTAGTCATCTCCTAAAGACTCTTGAATTACTCTGGACAGCTGAACCAAAATATCAGTGGTTTAAAGTCATATAAAGGAAATTCCCCAGATAATGGTCACTGGAGCATAACAAAGACACCGTAGAAAAGGACTGATTAGAAACTCACCCTACTGAGTTGGTCTTCTGGTATTGAGCTGCAGACAAAAGTGCATGGAAGAGAGGAAAGAGAGAGAGAAAATGAGTTACTGTAGGTGTTGAGGACCAAATGCTATACAAATTGCTGCACACAAACTAATAATCGATGTCTACCAAGTTACCTGCGACAGGAAAGCATACGTGACTGCAAGACATTCATGGCTAGGACATCAGCAAACAGCTCACTTGCCAAGATCAGATTTGCAGATGTGCGCTGTTCCTCTTCCCATTCCAACTCTGGTAAACATCAAAACACTAGAAACACTATGGGAACTCAAAATGACATCTGCATTTCAATCCCAACAAAACAGAATCAAAGGGGAAAAAAATGGGAGAGGAGAGAACATCCACAGGTATAGGTATATCTGGCCGTTTCTGGCAAAAAGAGTCACATCTATGACACGAGGTCCAAATCATGAGACCCTGAGAAACACGAGAGCCAAGACGATAAACCCAGACAGCCGACTAAAACTCACAATCTCGTCCCTCCTTGTGAGAGCTTGGTGCTCCAGAGCTAACGGGATGCCACACACACACACACACGTGCATCTGATTTGGTGGAAGCCAGTAGTAGTCAGTCAATACCACGCAGCACTGGTGATCAGATGAACTTGAGTCTGGCCTGTGACTCAGCTCGGCTCGTCCCGTTAAGAGAAACACCACAACAGTCATCGATCGTTGCTGGTGGTATGACCTTGTCTCAGCAGGATCAATCTTTCCCCCCTTTACTGGCTAGTCTTGGTGGACCTAACTCCTCTAACCCGTTTATCTCCTCTGATCATGCAAAAGCTTGCAGATGTCATGGCTACAGTTGCTATGGCAACACTATTGATGATCCTAACACAAGCAATACCAGTACACATGGGGCCTACATGCAGAATTCAGCAAAATAAAAAGAACGAAACTGAAGGCTGATATGACAGGATCAATGATAAGGACACAGGAAATCTCCTTCAATGCATCAAGCAATACATGCAAATCTCTTAATGTCTTAAAACAAATTAAAAATTGTGTTCCTGTTGCAACAGAGCTTAAATAACAATGCACTTGTCATAACTTGGTCAGAAGCTGCAGAGGTACAGAGAGATACACAACGGCATCACTTAAGACCAAAACAACAACCCCAAAAACCTAAGACATATCCACGCCATTGGGGAGCATGCAGTGCAGACCAACAAGACTAGCTGTACAAAGTGGAAGTACGTAATACTTCCACGATCTCCCCTGCCATTACACCTGTAAATAGGACAACTATCACAGATCCGGAATGCCGACTCCCTGTGAGCGACCCACAGAGTTGCATTCCGATTGCCAACTTAAAGGAAGTCTGTTTGTGTCACAGAGACCGACGACAAAACGGAGAAACGGATCATGAATTGGTTTCCCTCTGATATGATTGGTCAAAATATATGTTATTTGATTCATATGGAAGAGGTGATACCAGTTCCACATTTCCACAGCTTCAAAGAGATTGGACTGGCAGGTATTTAGTTGACCATCATTATGCTTACTAATTTTTTCGCTAAAACTATGATGACTAATTCTACTACAACTACTACAAATACTTTTGCCACTTCTACTAATAGTGATAGTTCTAACTCTACCACTTTTACAGATCGTATGCAACTACTTCAATAATCTAGTACTTCTAGTACTGCTACTACTGCTAAGTTACTACTTCTCAACTGGTGTTTTTGCAATGGAAATGATCTCTTCTTACAGTGGCTTCATCACAAGCAATTTGATTCTCTCTCGGAAACATCATAATCAGCTATCTTTGGTCATATCTGGAACAGTCTCCAATACTACAGAGACAATCTCCACAAAACTTTAAGTTTGCTTGCTTTCACTATTACTTCTACGAACAGCCACAGCAGGTCAAATAGCACTTCACCCACGCGCACCCTCATAACATATAACAACCTAAAATTGTGTCAATGAGGGGCAATACTGCAAAATTATGGACTTTGTACGACCAGCCTACTGTACACACAAACAATGCAAAACAAATAAATCATTACACTCCTACATTCAACTTCCATTTTAACATAACCACAAAGTTATCCATATTTCCTCTTCCGGTAAAAAAGAACAAAAAACGTAGAAGTCTAGTCTTTTCTCCATACCCAAATATGATAATGGTCATAATCTTTTTTTTCTTTCTTTCTTTTTTACTTCACTGCACCAATTATCAGCAGACAATGGTATCATAAGTCTGCAATTACGCAGTCCTTTTTCTTCAAAACAAAAACAAAGCTTAATTGAATGGCTACATAAGACATTTTATTAACCCCTAACACATCATTAATCAACCACTGATTCCATCGTACTGTTCACTATTGAGTACTCAAGATCATTTTGTATAATATTTTGTTACTTTATTCATGTTATTTTTTCGTTGTGTACTCAAGATCATTTTGAATTTTCTGTATGTTTTTTTCTGCAGAAATAAAAAAATATATTGAATTGAATTGAATAGAATAGAATCATCTCAGTTGTTTTAATAACATTTACATACTTTAAACAGAAATAAAAAATGAATTGAATTTGTTAAACATTTACACATAAACAGATATAAAAAAAATAAATAAATTGAATTGATTTGAATCAAATAGAATCATCACAGTTGTTTAACATTTACACATAAACAGCAATAAATTTACAACAGGGAGATGGAAGTGGTGTTGGGGAACAAGGGAAGGTTAAGATTTGTTTCATATTCTTCTCATCCTCCCTTCCATCCCCGTCTCTCTTTTCCGCTCCTTTTTCACCACAGACTAGAACAGGGTATTTTCATTGCTGTAATCCTCCACTACAAAAGCCTTGAGCCCTTTGCAGCAAAGCAGCCATACTCTCTTTAAAAAATCGAGTGAAAATTTTCACTCTTAAAGGAGTGAATACATAAAAGAGTGAATTTTGAGTGAAATTGGAGTGAATTTTGAGTGAAAATGTTCATTTTCACTCATTTTGGAGTGACCTCAGGGATCACTCGAAGATTTTGGAGTGATCCCTGACGTCACTCTAAAACGAGTGAAACGAACATTTTCACTCGAAATTCGCTCCAATTTCTCTCTAAATTCACTCTTTTTTGTATTCACTCCTTCAAGAGTGAAAATTTTCACTCATTTTTTTCTAGAGAGTAGATGGAACAGAGCCTAGTGAATTTAAGAGAACAACATCCCGTATGACAACATGAAAATACTGTTCAAAACAATTATTTCAGAATTCTCCATTATAGTACTAAACTGAATGGCAGAAGGCACCATCTGTCAGTAAAGGGTAAAAGATGACATAAAACTAAACACAAGTTTGACATATACTGTACAAACCACTTCAGTGGGAGCATTCAGACCTACGTTGCATTAGGATATTGGTGTATCTTATTTACTACTTTGTAATTTCTTTATTCATAACCACGACGTGTTAAAGTGACTCCATTGATCAAAATAACTAGATTTTACACCTACATGTAGGAGTCCTGTGAAATTGCTACCGACAAACACATACAAGGTTATCTTGATACAATAGGTGTGGCCACTATGATGGCATCCCTCTTCAATCTTCCAGCTGATGTATCTCCCGAGGCCCCCTACAGTCAATGTTCAAACCTTCATCTCATTGAGTATTTTCACCATGAAAAGCTGTTGCAGTATCATGAGGTCACATTTGTGGTTATCCAATACAAGCCACCACAAACGGAGACAGAAACAACACGAAATGAGAACGAACCCTCTTGCATACCATCACATCTCTATACAATATAAGAGTGTATTTACAATTGAGCACCCATGTTTCTAAGAAATCGATAAAGGGTGTGTTCTATTCTAAAGTAATAAAATGTGCTCCAGTATGGACCTGAGCGAGAAAGATAAGACTAGAAAATTATCTATACCTGTTAGGGACACTGCTCTCAATTCACTGTGTTTCATTTTCTTTCATTTTATCGGTTTCAGTTCAAGAACTTCAGAGAAGATAAATCAATCAATCAAGTCAAATAATACCTCCCAAGTCGAAAGGTCATTGATTGATTCAAGTTTTGGGGTCAAACTAGACAAGTTCAGAGTAGTTTGAGACTAAAGAATGACAGAGGGGTAAACAAAAGAGGTTCAGTGTGTTTGTTCCACTGAAGTGACGTCAAATCTTCTTTAGATCAATGCAGAGGTGTCCCTCTTTTATAAGCCTAAATCAAATTAATGGAAAAAAAATATATATGCTTCCTCAAAATGAGAGATAAGGCATGAATTGTGTGAATGAATGGTGTGACAAAGACAGGGGTTACAATCATATGTTCATTCTGTCTGCAATGCAGATGTGACCAGATGGTTGAGGTTTGACAATTTCCTAGGTAAAAGACCATCCCATGGATATAACACTAAATATTGGGTAGATTAGGAAAGAGAGTATTAGACTACATATATATCAAACATGCAAACTTATTTGCAGGGGATATAACATATTATGCGGTGTGTTCCTATTTCCTTTCTTGTCTTTTTCTCCTTTCTTTTGTCATTAAGAGCATATTACACCAGCAGCATGAAAAATCAGCCTACTTTTGATGTCATCAATCTATGCACAAGTCTGCGACTGTCCTTCTGTGAAAGGAAAAGGGAAGATTGGTTTTTTTTGGTTTTTTATCCCTGTTTGAAGATTCAATACTGTCATTGGCACGGTGTAAATATGCAGTTATTACAGCCTACCATAATTTTGTTTTTCTCTCATGTTCCCCTTTAAACTATTCAAACAGCAAAACACAAGGAAAACAAGTTGCCATCCATCAAAGAATGGGGGGGGGGGGTGATTTAAAGAGATTTTAACTGTAAGCAAAATCAATCAAAGAATCCCCCTACGTCCTGGCAGAAATGCTGGAAGACCACAGGGACTAGTCATTAGTCACACTCATCATAACATGAAGTAGCGGAACTAATTGATCATTGTCGTTCGCGAAAAACCAACCCTGGAGGAGAATTTATCCCACAAATATTTTTCCCTCGCAACCAAAGTAGCACAGCATTTGGCAGACATTATGTAAACGTTGACTGGTTTCAGACACATGACACAAAATTCCTAATCAGAATAAAGTTTATCACATGACTCGAGAAATGCCACCAACACAGCGCAGCATTTGGCAGACATTATTTAAAAGCCGACTGGTTTCAGACACATGATACCAAATTTCTCATCACAATAAAGTTTATCACATGACTCAAGAAATGCCACTAACACCTCAATGACCAGTGAACTGAGAAACTTTCTACTGATACAATCTCTGTTTATTATACTGCAATGAATACTCATCAATGACTAATCAAAATGACAAGCAACTAACAGTTTGCATATTGATAGTAATTACATGTACTGTATATTCAATGATGGTGATGACAACAATAATGGTGATGCTAAGTGATCACAATAATAATGGTAATAATATAATAATAAAAAGATAATATCATTATTATTACTGTTATTATTATTATCATTATTATTATTATTATCATTATCATTATTACTATTATTATTATTGTTATTATTATTATCATTATTATTATTATTATCATTATTATTATCATTATTATTATTATCATTATTATTATTAATATTATCATTATTATTATCATTTAGATGATTCTAAAAGGAGGTACATATTACAGTGTACTTTGACACCTTAAAACGGATTAACTGTCACTGTTATTCGAATGGGCACAACTTCTTTTTTAATTTTTGGCCAGACTCTTTGCTGAAATCTACTGTCTTCTTATCAGTGGTCAAACGCTAACCTGTATCGGCAGAGCCTAGACGGGGACGGAGGTAACTGGCTAGCGGAGGTCACTATACTCCTGGGTGATCGCGGTGGGGTGGACGACAGAGGCGGAAGAGCAGCACCTGGAAAGAGATTTGAATGAAAGAAATTAACACAGTTGTCAAACTGTTGTGAAACACACACACATACACACACATATACATATACATACGCGTCTATGGTGGAAATCGAGGACATGTTTTACCCACAAGAATTTCACCACATAACCAAGGACCTGTGTGTAAGTAGGAATCTTGTCAACCGAGGACTCATTTGTATATATTACCATACAACCGAGGACCAACAAACATGTACCCCTAAATGCAAAAGCAGACCGTCTGGAATGGTCTGGAATGGTCTGTAATGCGAGGACATCCTCTGTTCGCTGGGTGTCCTCGGTTTAAATGTAAACTTTGTGTGTATGTCCTCATTTTCCACAATGGGTAAGCGCACACACACACACATTGGTTCATATCTAATCTGTCCTCTAATTCCTGTGCAATATTTCACAAACTACTCAGAATTCAAGAAATATGAGAAGTTCCATTTTGCCTCTACAGTAATGACCAACTTCATCCTCTCAGAACCACCACTGTAAAATGCCATGGACAATACATGCCAATAACTCGCTGGTGGTGATGTCAGCGTTAACACTGCATTAAGTCACAGTTTTCAAGACAGACACATTTATACATAAACACAGCCGAAGTCAGCACACAGGGCTAGAGTTCTTACTCAATCATGAGAATGGTCCACACAAAATCTCAAATGAAACTGTAATGTTACCTGCATATTTTGTGATTTTTACTGGCAATGAATCAATTCTTATTGATCAAAACCCTCACTCTGAATCTAATACCATAAATCAGTCATTTTGCAATCTCACACATTGGCATTAACAAAACTCATGCCTATCAGCAGGTTCTCCTTGATATTAGCTTGTAATCTCAAACCGAGACGATGAAATAAAATCTATTTGTTTTTGACACCGGCGAATGAATCAATTTTTTAATTTACACCATCCTCCATAAGAATGATATGCTAAGAGATGTCTTCTACCTTGAATACTATGATAAATTCTTTCAGTGCATTAGAAGGAAAACCAACATGATAAACCTCTATAGTGAAGGGACTTATTAGATGAGTTTGGTGACTATTGAATCCCTTTACGGCCAAATTTCCTCTGAGGCAATTTGCTCAGCATCCAAAATAATTTGCCCTGAGACTGGGGAAGCTGGCCTGCATGTTCTCTCTCCACATCTGAGCCTGTCATTGAAGCCACGAGGGAGCAGAGAGCATAATCTCCCTAAATCTTCAAGGGGGTTACTTGGAAACCCCGGGGACCGTTTACCCGAAGAAATGTCCTGCTACATCCTGACACCCTTGTAGGACGAGAGACAGGAGGAACCTGTAATAACCTCTCCACTCAGGCATACAAAGATGCCTACCATCTTTAATACACCCGTTGAGGATGGGCTGATTTTCCTACAACACGCATTTCCCATAGATGCTTGCCCGAGTTTACACGGGACTCATCCTCAACGGGTTAAGGACAGACAGCCTTTTCACGCCTTGGAGAATATCAACACCAAATTGGCACATACCAGCAATACTGCTGCAAAAATATTGGTATGTGCATTACAATGCATGATTGATTCCAACTAGTATTTGTCCTCCTTGTTGATCCTACTAAAAGCTCAATTAAACTATACTGCCTCTTCTGCATCTTACTCCTCCCATGTTTTGCAGGCTAAGATAACACAAAAGGATTATATATACATCAATATATTGTACTATATGACATGAATTTTCCTTATTCTCACTTTGTCTGAAAAAAATAAAGTAATACTAATAGAGAAGTTTTCTTCATCAAATTTAAGCTGAATTGTAAAGAATGTGTTTCTTTCGTGAAGACATGAAAATGACATAAAAGTCATATCTAGATTAACAAAAGGCTTGGAGTGATGATAAAAACGATAGCTTCCTGATATATCAAAACAGATGTAATATTTTCAAATTAATGAATTCTACTGTCGAGTCGTTTTTATAGCAACTGACAGGCAAATTGACTTTCATCAAGTCAGACATAAATAAGCTCTGTTTATAGTTGTGACTTTGTTGTGACTTCTCAATTTTTATAATATTGTTTAATCAGTTGATTAATCTTTTACGGGCTTTCTCTCAATTTGACCACTGCGTTGAGACGTCTTCTCCTTCGGAAGATCTGGTGTTCATCAAACAAATCATCCCACGCTTTTCCGAATATCCTCTCTAAGGATGCAGACAAGGTAAAATGTCTGTTAAAGATAATTCAGTGCATCTGATCTTCATTTAATCATTATGTATGCTTTCTACCATGTAGATACATACTTTTGATAATTGAGGAAAAGCATGTTTCTTTGACAGTACTCAGCTTCTCCAAGCGGGGAAGGGGAAACAGAATTTTAGTCTATAAACAAGTTCCTGAAGGAGAAGATTACTCACGTTGTACAGAAATGTGAAATCTCAAAACTTTGTAACTTCTACCATGAATTGCGCCCCTAAATATACACCTTGTTGTTTATATACTCTCATTCATACAGTAAATACAGCAGTATGTACATATGTGTGCTTTCCTTACCAGCTACGCTGGTCCTTTTCAGCTTTTCCCGAATGAAGACGAGGTTGGATGCCAATCTGGCGCGGTGCGCACCATTGCGTATTCCAATGTCCAGCAGATCTTTCTCGCTCCAGTGCAGTAAATCCTGTACAGACGAGGGGCAGCATACAAACACACACAATCAGAATAGGGCCCAAAATTACGCAAATGTCACTCGGCTCTAGTGGCTGACCAGAATAATTCATAAACAGTGCTGAGCTTTGACTAGAAAATTATATAAATAACACCGAGCTGTGACAACATCCATACATCATGCAGCTCAACCAGAACACAGATTTCGACTGACAGTTACTAAAGCACATTTTACCCCTATACCACCATACCAAGGACCACTGCAATGCAAAACAGCATTGTTACACTCATCTGGCCTTTCTATTGTGAGCCCTTTGAAAATCCCTTCATTGTTTGCAGTGTTGGGTAAGGCTAGACAGAGGTACTTGTGTAGGAATGCACTTTAGACTGCTGCCTTCTGGAAAACAGTTAATCTTCTGGAACACACAGATATGGGGCAGAGATTACACATTAGTTTGCATGCTGTATACATTCCTTCACACAAAAGTATTTGATACTGTCAAAGAGTCAAGCAGACAGATCTGCAAGGACAAACAAACATATATAATCAAAACTGCATTGTATTCACATCACACCTGAAAACAAGATCCCACCTAGGGCCCACCTAGGGGTCTTGCGTTCACCCGTGTATCGCAAGTTCACCTTCCACGCATTCATGCAGACTCTTACTTCAGAACATTGCAAACTTGGGGGGGGGGAGGGGGGTGAATGTAACTTTGAGAGCTGGGGACATGGTGTCCATTTGCATATTCCATCACACTCGTACAAATAGTTGCCAAATACACTGTACATAGAAAGTTTGACAATGCAGTTCGAAAAAAAAAAAGAGACCTAGAGCTCTATCACTTCTGATTCTAGAGAATAATATTATTGAATATTCCTTAATTTGGGAGGTTTGGGCCCCTGGGGCCCCCAAGGAAAGCAAGGTACCCATTTAAGCAAATTGAGATCCCTTTCCCCTAGGAATGCTGCCTGCCAAGTTTGGTGAAAATCAGTCATGACGTTTTCAAGAAGAAGATGAAAATGTGAAAAGTTTACGCACAATGCACGACGGAAGAAAAGCGATTGCAACAGCTCACTTGAGCCTTTCATCCACCTAACCATATCAGCATCAAATTTCTCTTGTTAAAATACTTACACATGTACGTTTAATATGATGATTTAATAATCCAATTATGTATGATACATATGTTCATCTCTCAAGTATTTGTCATTATCGAAGGCTACATTGGGTATTTGCCTCCCGTAGACCACCCACAAAGATTCGCGCAGCTCTCTTCCAAGTGCAACATATTGATTCGCCAAAACTTCCTGCTACCCTTCCAACCTTGTACATCACAATTCTTTGAACCATGACCACAAGTGCACTATACAGGACTTGGATCTCACAAGAGATATTTCACACACCTACACACACAGAGATCATGTAAATCATACGGCATGAAAATATAATGACATCAGCGTATGCAAACAAACTCCATAGGATCAGTGTCTCAGATCACTGACTTTGCAGCATACGTAAAGAGGCCATTTAAGGCTTTGTATCATATTCCTCAATACCCTGTTTGGCATGTTTGAACAATTTTTTTTTCACCCCAGACATAAAATATTTGGGGAATTTTGCCCCCTTCTCTTTTTTTTTTTCTTCTTTTTCCTGCAAGTGCACCTCACCCCTCAGAAAATGACTTCCAAGTTTACAGATCCGCTCGACTGTTTCAACATCCGTTTGCTCTAGCCGTGCGTGCTGGAACGACAGGACTCCGTCCCACTGTAAAAAGCTCACGTTCTGGATGGAAGACTACACATCAAAATCCAATGCCTGGGCTTGAGCTATGTAAGACGTACGTCCTTAATTCAGTATTCCACTTCCAGTTAAGAAGCATACTGCAAGGCTTTAAAGCCTTTTAATGTCCAGCTCTCAGTTTGCGTAATCGTCCTTCCAATTGTCTCAACAGAATCCTCTATTCTATCTCACCTCTTTATGCACGGATAGGTTCTCTTCTGCCTTAAAAGTTAAGTGCTAGTCTTCTTACAAACACTAGACAGGGCTATTTGTCATATCCTTGGATTAAATACATGCCATCCTAACATGTATTTAGTCTTTAAACTGACTACGGCTACAACAATGGAGAGGAATCCATTCTGCATGATGGTATGCTTTCATAGCACTAAATATATCATGCATCCTTTATGTGAATAAAACAGAAATGGTCTGGGAATGAGACTAAAGAAGGCAGGGGGGTGGGGTGGCTGGTATGCTTCAATAAGTAAGGACTCATCGCTGATAATCAATACACTGAGACTATTTAGCATACTACCAGCACTCTTCTCGGAATGTCTGTGGACAATACATGCTATTGTGAATAAGTGTTGTGATACAGGCTCATTACGAAGGATGACATCAGCAGCGGAGGGTTCCACTATTAAATCTCATTCGAAATAGATCGGTCACGACGATACTATGCATATCGTCATTGATCACCGCTGCAGATAGAGATGATGAGCTAATGTCACAACTGTCGTGGGCTAACAGTTGTTAGATCTTGGCATTTGAAGGAGAAAAACAGAACATAGACGCAAAGAAATCTGGACTCATTGCATTCATATGACATACTCTAATCAGATAACATGGTGAAGCTTGCATGCTCGTGACTATAAAAGGAGGACATCCACCCCACCCCCCCCCCAAAAAAAAAAAACAGAAAAAAATGGAACTGATAAACAACAAACCACTGCCCTCCCCCCCCCCCCCCAGGAAATGTACACAAATAAAAATGGACGGCTACTAGAGAAACCACAAATCAATCAGACAATTCTCTCTGTTATGTGAGCATTGAAAGGTAAGCTAATCATTGACTAAAGGATGACGTAGCTGTGACATCACTTGGTTTGTGGCTGCATTTACGTTGAGCTCTCAAAAACCGCTGCTTTTTTACCTAATTTGGAGAATCTGCCCAGCTGCAAATTGTTTTGATTGACTCGATTTAACCACAATAATATCCATTCCACAAACAGAACAAATCACGGGGCAGTGAATCTCCTTGAGAATTTCGTATACCCACACCCACAAATTGAATGAAAAAAAAATACAAGAAAAAAAAAACTTTAGTGCCTCGTTGATGCCACATATCAACATATCAGAACCAGCACAAAGTGGGTACATGGCCCATGTCTGTATTAAAAGCTGGACCTTTTCTACTAAATGTCACTAAAACAGTCCTCGGTTTCTGATTTTTTTTTCATCTCACTGCAGAGATCACACATGCAAACACTGTTCATAACAGCTAATAAATTAAACCCTACTGTACTTTTATTCCCTTGAAAAAAAAAACAAAAAACAATCCAATTACCCTTCAATAAAGAACAAAATATAACGTCAGCAACAAATTGTTGGATAACAAGAAGAGAGGGATAAAAAAATCATTACACTGGAAGTATTCATAACTCAATTTAGTGATTTGGAAAAAAAGTATACAGAGCTAATGAAAAAGAAAACAAAACTATGAAATAGCAGGATCATTAGCATGTCCTTTATTATAAAAGAATAAAGAATATGAGAAACAAGGATTGTTATGTTTATAACATACAATATCTGCTAATATACAATGCAATTTCCTTTGTTTTTGAAAGGCCATTGATATCAAGGTAACATTATTTATGGGAGAGAGGAAATATCCTTACAAGGTTGTGGTGATGACTTCCTTTGTTACTCATTGCCATAATTACCATCAAATCACTAAAAAAATGAATTTTTAAGTCAATCCAACATCCACTGGTCAGATTATCCTTCATGGATGATCCAGATGCTTCCACAAAGTGGGCTGAACACAGAGACTATTTTTTTTCTTCCAGTCATTACGAATTTTTCATACAAACTGGCAACTGTGATCACCCATGTATTGTCTAGTTGAAAAGGTGGTTCTTTGTTTTAAATGTACAAAAATATTTTAATTTACAAATCTTGTACATTTCATTTCATTAAATATCTTTCTGTTTTTCACAATGTATGATAGTCAATTTTGAGGCAAGTCCTTCCAAAATATTTGTATGCATGTGGACTCAGGGAAAAAAATGCACAATCACTAGCTAAAACACTTCAGGAGGCAAAAAAACTGAGGAAAACATCACACAATCCCTTCAAAAATTGTGAACTTTTAGAGTTTGGTGAATTCCACTCACTACCCTCTCTGGTGGGATCTCTCCTTACAACATTTGTGATGTCACAATAAATATCTAGAACAACATCAACGAAATAAAACAGGAATTACACAAAACTTTTCCTCAATGCTTCCAGGGCACTTGACCTTGATCTTCTAGAATGCATGGAGATTGACATCGGCCTCAGAGAATGTGTGCTTTTCATTTAAAAAGAAATGAATAGGTTCACCTTTAACCATGAAGAATGTTTGCCAGTAGAAAAGCAAACATTCATGTGAGGTTTTAATTCATCCCCCCCTCCCCCCCCCCCCCCCCGAAGTATGAGGTTGCAATTCATTTCTTACTCTGAGGAATGAATTCTTCAGTCAACTTACTGAGTTCATATGTTTCACAGGCAATCAACTGCCAGTGGCCACTCCTTAAATATGTGCTAAGTTGATAATCACAGCGTCATTCCTAGAACCACACAACAAACTCTTGTCAAAAAGTTATTTTAAAAAAAATCCACTTTGCAAGTACAAATGAAAAAGAAAAAGACACCACACCTTCTTTTTTTCTGATTCATACTATTATCTTGTGCTGCAGGATACTAGCTTTCAAGGCATTCTACTCTTTTTGGTCCCCCTGATGGGAATGCCCTTTTACTAGTTTTAGGATTTCTTCTTTAAGTACATATAATATTGTCTGGTAAGACATGCCTAGTTGATGCTGCTTCTTCAATCATTAGCAGCTTTGCAGTACCGTTCAATACAGCACCATTGTGGAGCATGAATGCCCCAGCATCCGGAAAAATCATTGATAGAAGGGAGAAAAAACTGCATAAATACTGTATAATATGCAACTCCTGTTACGTTCAGTCAATATTGCATCACATTCGCAGTAGATTTCACAAGAAACAAAGCATCCACATTGTGGTTTGTGAGCTGTCATATGAATCACTGCATTGTAGATCTGTGTGCGTGTACTATGTGGAAAGGAGGCAGTATAAATAATTCAATTAATCCGTTATTGGCAATTCACGCTATAAAGTGCAGTTGCGAGTTGTTGACAAATACTTGCGGAAGTACGCAAGCAGCACGCTCCGAGGCACACTGCTGCATATTGTTTACATGCACAGTGCTAGACATTGATACTCCCAACAAACTGACTAACCAGTTTTTCTCCACCACTGAGGAAAGTCTGGGGACACTTACAGCCCACAGTCACAGAGGCTATAAGCAGAGTACTTGTACTTCGATTTCAATATCAAAGGCACAATGATATGAGCAAACCTTTCTACCCAACAGATTTTTGGTTTACTTCCATAAGGCAATCACCAAGAGACATGTTGTAACAATTGGAGCATTAACTCACACTGCCATCAAAAAACCACAGCTTTTCTGCACATTCTGTTTTTTCGTTAAAAGTTCCAAGTATAAAACAACTGGTATGTGAGCAAAAATTGCAAATTCTCCGAAGAAAAGACATCTTTGAACACTCAGAAGTTTTATTCAGGGTTGGTGTTTGGGAGTTTTGTTTGTTTGTCCATTTGTTTGTTGTTGTTGTTTTGGGGTTTTTATAGGCCAGTGTAAATGCTTGTCATCCTGGCTCACCAGTTTTATTCTAGTGTTTGGTCAAGTGATATCTACCCTCAGCGCTGGAGATCTCCTGCCCATCTGCCAACACTACTGATCTCTGTGTAAGAATCACTGAGAACAGTGACTTAATAGAAATAGTCAGATTCAGTGAGTTAACAGTGGATTGAGCTTTATTCACACTTTATGTTTACAAGTACACCTTGTAGGTTTTAAACAATGCAGTGCATAATGAAAAAACTAAATAAAAAAAAATTACCATATCAAAAGGATCATATGCTTGTACAGTATTCTGGTAGGCTCCACAGGGAAAATTAACCTGTTGAGGATGAGTCCCAAGTACATTTGTACATGGGTATACTTGGGCAGGTGTCCATGGGAATAATGTGTGCTGTAGCAAAATTAGCCTGTCCTCAACGGGTTAATGTCAGGATACTAGAGCACAAAATATTTGAGGTTTGTTCATTACAGCTACGATTTGTCAGCCTCTTGCTTGTCAGGCATCATTAAATCCATGAATGCAAGTAAAGTCGAATTCATAACATCCTGGCACTAATACCATTTCGAGCAGAACAAATCACAATCAACACAGGGTAATGATTACCATGTTATCAATCACTAGTGTTTTAATGTTAACTGTTGCCGTTCCCTTGTCTGCAGAAACAGACCTTTAACTCCAAAATACTTCACGATGCTCTGTTGAAGATCTAAGTCGTTTTCACACCTATTGAGAAAGGTAACTATAACTGTGGCGGATCCAGAGGGGGGCGCAACCGGCACACACACCCCCCCCCCCCCTTTATTTTTCACTAAAAAATAAAAAATAATAATAATGTTTTAAAAATGAAATGAAACCCGGAAGTGGCCCCAGAAATATTAGCTGCACCCCCCTCTCCTTACAGAATTCCTTGATCCGTCCCTGATTATAATGCTGAATTACAAGCAGAATTATAATTATGGTTCAAGTTATTGTCCATTCATACAACTAAGGAAGGCTTCGCGGATTCTGCAGTTTTGAATTTCAGAGCAAGGAGGGGCGTTCAGACTTCTTTCCAAGTTCCCATTCATCACTCTTGAGCAGAAAGTAGCCTGCGCTTTGACTGCAGTGTGAGCACTTGAGGAGTGCATTTTCTATGTTGGAAGCAGTTGAAAGGTCACCGTAAGCTCTGCCCCCCAAAACATGATTTTTTAAGACCAATCCCATCACATGACTATTTCATTATGTAATTCTGACGAATTGTGATTGGAAAATGCCTCCGGACCATTATTTGAAACAAAATTGAAAGTACGATTCAAATCAGCCTCCATGATTCCAGTTTGCATTCATACGTCAAGAGTGCTTAATTTGAATCACGATTCTAGTAATGCCTCATTACTGTGCTTCAAATTAACCAGTTGAGGACGGTTTGATATTGCTACAACACGCATTTACCATAGACACCTGCCTGAGTTTACTAGGGACTCATCCTCAATGGGTTAAGCACTCTCCTGTACATGAGAAAATGAGGTTTTGGGGAGGGGGAGGGGAGGGGAGGGGAGAGAGAGAAGCACACCATATTGTGGTCTGACAACCACAAGGGCCTTGTCCTCAGTCCAGTTCAAAACCAGACTATCAATAAGGGAGTGGAAGAAATATAGAGCAGTGCGAGAGACAGACAGACAGACAAACTGACTGACGGACTGACAGATAGAAAAAAAGAGTAGAGTAGAATAAAAAAGGGCAGATGGGGTAATAGTTAAGGAAGGGAGGAAAAGTTTCATTAGCTTTTTTTTATTACATTTTTTTTTTGTAATAAAATATGAAGCAAACCAGCACTTAAAGGTCTCCGAGAGAGACTGGACGGTCAACACTTTGTCGCCAAATAACACTGGCAGGCAGAGACTTTAATGGATCTTGAGGAGCCCTAAACAGATCTCTACCATCTCACCCAGTAATTGATCTGTTTAGACAGACGGGGATGCTGTCTACTCCTTGCCCTCATCACCAGGGGCTCATCCCAGTTTCTATCTAGACTCTGCCAGGCAGGAGGGGGTGGGTGGGGGGAGGATGAGGCGTTCGTTTTGTCTCCTTAGAGCGTTTTCAGATGGCAAATGTGACCACCCAGCTCAAAATTCATGAGAGAAGTAGGTCAAAATTGATTTCCTCTTTCCTACATGATTTAAAAGAGTAAGCTCTAAGCTTTAAAAAGATATAAAAATTATATTATGTTAAAATTGGATCATCTTCACCAATTTAACACACGATTGAAAGTCCTCATCAGAAGGAAAACCTATGACAAAATCACTCTTGATGGCCAAAAGTTACATATTTTTCTGGATTATTATCGTTTTCCAAGCCCTGATCAAACCAACCTTTGATATATCGGATACTAGAGGTGATTTCACTGGTCAAAAGTTTTTTGTTTTTTTAAATGACGAAAGTCCACTCAATTGTGTTCCACTGACTATTACAATCTGTAATGACAGCTTGCAGAGTGAATTAATATTAGTTCACCTATATCAGGCTGGTTCCATGAATCCTTTTCAACATCTTCAGATGAAAACCCACTTTTGCAGCACAATCGCTTCCTCAAACACAAACTGTAGGCACTGTTTCAAGAGGAAATCATCATCTTGGGGTTTAATCACATATTAATTTATCAATTAAATCATTGACAGTATTCACTTACTATTCATTCAGTCAGTCATTTTCAATTCTTTCCAATTCATCTAGATGTACTTATTCCGTTTTGTTCTTTTTACTAATTACTTCAGCAGCAATTCAGAGATTTGGATGCTTTCAGGTTCTTTGATTTTTAAGACTTGACTATACCAGTACGTCCAAAGTCCAAAACAACATTTGCAGGCAAAGTTGATGTTTATTGCTTTGCCATTCCACAAAGAATAAGTACAGCTTTTCAGTGACACCCTTCCTCTGTTTGGCCTCACTACAATATTTGACCTTTAAAAAAAAATCCTTTTCATAATTTTTTTTTCTGACTTTGCATTTCTACCGCTGTGGAAGAATAATAGCAAAGCAAGGATTTCATCTGGATGATCGATTTATCTTTGTTTGTCAACACCTCCGCCATTTAGCGATTTCTCTGGAAGTCAAGGACTGTCAAATTTGCGCAGGGAATGGCTTCATTGGCCCACCTCAGTGGTTCAGTCACAATGGCAATATTTTGTTGAAATCATCGCAGCGTGTTTGGCGGTCACCCAGTCACTGAACCCATATTTACACAAGTCTGATCTCAAAGTGCGTATGAAACAGAACCGAAAGCTTTCAATTTAGCAATGCCGAGCGAGTGTCAACTCGCTAGCATCATTGGGTGCCTCCCCCCATTTGATTGTGGATATAAGAAAGGTTACTAGAAGCCCTTCATGTATTTCCTTTCTTGCACACCTGGCATGCTAGTGCAATAACCATCGATTTGATCTGATTACAGTACCAAACTGGTAAAATTTAAAGAAAGAAAAAATATACTATAGATCATATCATAATAATCATCACAACGCACAAAGATTACACAGCTAGAAATCAAAGCATCAGACACTCTTGCAAAGCCCTACTGCAGCCACAACCCTCCTATTCCCCCATCCCATCACCTTACTTCACACTATTGGCACTTGCTTCATTTTCAGATGGATTAGCTCCAATCCGATGCTAACAAGTCACATGATAAACTGAAAAAAAAGAAAGACAATCACATGACTTGCATGCAAAAACTTGGTATAGACTTTCTGTTTACATGAATAAGCTGAAAATTTGATAGTTTAGTATACTGTATGAACTTTGAGAGGAGCTAAACTGAAAAATATTTTTAAAAATAACCTCACAATCTAGGGAAAACAAAACTATGGGCCTCTTATCTTGAAAAAAAAAAGGTGCTGATGACCAATGCTTCTTCAACTCCAATGATTTTGCAAGATTTCTCTCAAAAAACACACACAAAAAAAAAGAAACATTTGTCATGACGATGAAGCAGCTTGGGAAATTCAGATTATGACAGAACTGTTTCAAGAAATATGCTATACTAATCATTTCTACATTTGTATGTTTGTATCTTGAAATCAGATCATTTTGAATGAGAGCACCATGACAGGGCTGCTTAAAGGGAACCCAAACCCACAGAGCAATTTGGATTGAGTGAAAGCAGCAATATTAGTAGAACACATCAGTGAAAGTTTGAGGAAAATCAGACAATCGATGCTACAGTTATGAATTTTTAAAGTTTTGGTGTTGGAACCGCTGGATGAGAAGACTACTAGAGGTTATGACGTATGAGTGGACAACAACATACAGAAAATATAAAGAAAATTCCACAAAAATTAACTATTCTTGTATTATGAAAGAGCACAAAACTTTAAAAATTAGTTTTCAGAAAGCAGGGGGAATAATTGCTAGCCTTAACATATGTCACTATCAACTTGATGGAATGTGTAATTTCTCATGAAAAATGAATTTCGTGGAATTTTCTTTATATTTTCTTTCTATTGTTGTGTCTCATATGTCATAACCTCTAGTAGTCTCCTCATCCAGCAGTTCCAACACCAAAACTTTACAAATTCATAACTTTTGCATCAATTGTGTGATTTTCCTCAAATTTTTACTGATGTGTTCTACTAATGTTGCTACTCTTACTCAATCCACAATGCTCTTTGGATTTGGGTTCCCTTTAACTTGAGCTAGAGTTTGGAGCGAGACACTGTGAGGGAGCAGAGCAACAAAGCCTGATGGAGCGGGGGGGGGGGGGGGGGGGGGGGGTGGAAAGGGGTTTTCCCTTTTTTCATGGTAAGGAGCTTTGACAATCTTACACTTTGATTATAGTGTAATCTGGTACATACTTATTCTCAAGATTTTAATATATACAATGTCCATAGAGTGGGTGCACCTGTCAAAATATCTTGAAAATTGGGATTGGGCATATCAAATGTTCAGAATGTGAGGGATTTTGGACACAATTTCTTTTGTTTTCATTTTTTTTTCGGGGGGGAGGGGTTCAGAGTGAAACATTGAGAATTGCATAAATTTTGTGACTTCAAGCTGATTGTGAAAGAGTTGGCAGGCAAACCATAATGAAATCTTCATCATCATCATTATCATCATCATCATCATCGTCGTCATCGTTATCATCGTCTTCATCGTTATCATCATCATCATCATCTTCATCATCACCATCATCGTTATCATCGTTATCATCATCATCATCATCTTCATCATCACCATCATTGTTATCATTGTTATCATCGTTATCAACATGGCCATGTGCACCATCAAATGCCACACACTGCCAGAGGCTGGTTACTTCTTTCATCAATAGTGCCCTCCCTGTCTCTTGTGAACTTTTGCACATTGTTACAATGCAATTGTGCCTGTCTGTTGATTTTGTCCATCCAAGTGCTTTTTGGCACCTCTGGGCCCTGCTTTATGAAGAGTTATAATTGATTATATATAGTTCATTTCTATGGCAAGTATGGCAGCCTTTGTGGTAGGGAAATTTATAATCGATTGTATCTTTTGATAAAACAGGGCACTGAAATGATGGCAGTTGGCTTTACCTTGGAGAATAAAATGTTGAATGAAGTCATCCCCCCTATGACTCAAAAATCACATTTTTTTTCTCTACAAGACAGACCTCGGAATTATTGTCTCAGGGTCTAGTCCACTGAAAGCACCTATATTAAACTGTCTGTCACAGTACAATGTCCTCAGGATTCATCATGTCAACATTGCACATATCCTGTATTTAAAGCCTACTTTCATCCACTTTCCTTGGTGTCTACATCTCATGTCCTCATAACACTACTGGCCGGATGAACGTTCTGGAACATAATGAAGCACTACGTACACCTCAACACCACATCCCAAGATTACAGAGGACAGACATAGTCTTGTCATAAGGCAAGGCACTTTGCTTTTCTCATTACTTTAGCTACGCCTGTTAGTAATTTCACCCTAATTTCACACATGCATGCGAAGCTTGTCCCAGGACCAAATTTGGAGGACATTGAGGGAAGACCCAAATAAGATGACTACCATTTCTATACCGTTTCAATAAGAATACAAGAGATATGCAGAGAGATGATTGTAAGAAGAGGAGGGGGACCTTTTCTCTCCCTGTAAACCCCCTTAAAGGGAAGTTGTGGTATTTCTGTCTACCAAGCTTCCTAATTTGGGCATGACTTCCCCTTGAGAGTGACCGTGTGGCAAATACGACCAGGGCGGGGCTGGGATGCAGGAGGAGAGAGAGAGAGAGAAAGAAAAAAAAAGCTTGGATCCATGAAATTCTATTGTCGAATACCTTAAAGGACAAGTTCACCTTCATAAACATAAGGATTGAGAGAATGTAGCAATATTAGTAGAACACATCATTGAAAGTTTGAGGAAAATCAGACAATCCATTCAAAAGTTATGAATTTTTGAAGTTTTTGTACAGTACCCGCTGGATGAGAAGACTACTGCAGTGTATGAATAACTTAGATGTCACATGCGTACAACAATATAAGGAAAATATAAGGAGAATTTCACAAAATTCCATCTTGTTGAAAAAAGTACACATTCCCCTGACTCGTTACCGACAAATATTATGGGTAATATTATTCCCCCTGCCTTTAGAAAGAGGTAAGTCAAGTGCTCTTTTATTATGCGAAAAAAGTGAAAATATGTTGAATTTTCTTTTACATTTTCTTTATACTGTTGTACGCATATGACTCACAAGCTGTAGTAGTCTCCTCATCCAGCGGTTCCAACACAAAAATTTAAAACATTCATAACTTTTGCATCGATTGTCCAATTTTTCTCAAACTTTCACTGATGTGTTCTACTAATATTGTTGCATTTTCTCAATCCATATGCTTATGAAGGTGAACTTGTCCTTTAAAGGGATGGTACAGTATTGGTGGAGATGATAATTTGGCTTTTAACTTTTTGCGAGATACCAAGAAAACACTTATGAAATAGTACAGAGCATACCATTTTAAGAGGAATTCAAAGTTTATTTGATGAAAATAGGGTTTGGAATGACTGAAACATAAAAAAAAAACAAAGTAAAACAAAGCGATCGTAATAAAGTGTGGGTCCCACACTTTATTAGAATAGCCCTTTTTTGATATCTCAGCCATTTCAGAAACAATTTTCATCAAATAAACGTTGAATTCCTCGTAGAATTACATGCTCTTTCATATTTCATAAGAGGTTTCTCATTAACTCAACGAAGAATGTTAGAAACCTGAAATTAGATCTCAGCCAAAACTGTACCATCCCTTTAAAGGATGCCTTAACGGTAGCAATTACCAACTTAGGTTAAAGTTGATGCTGCATAAAAGCAGACAGCAGTGTATGTCTTATTTCATGTGAGAATAAAATACCAAATATGACAGATTTAAAGCGTCTGTTGTTTTATTTTGTTTCTTCAAAAAAATCATCAGATGCAAATCATTTATATCAATAATGTAATAAAGACATACCTTAGCTTAACTTGTTGGCAGACACACACACACACACACACACATATCCATCCTTAATGTACAGAGAATAAGAGATGGGAGAAAGAAAGGTAGAGGAAGAAAGGAAGTCTAGTCAATCATGGACATAGGCCTAGATCTATCCCGTTTATTATTAATACAGTTAAAATGAAATTCTTGTAACAACAAAGTAAAAATTCAAGTGAGAATAATATTATCATGTATATCTCTTTATATACTTTACTGTTGGTTATAACTAAATTTCAATATAACAAAAGAAAACTACCAGTCCCGAGGACTGTGTTATTCAATATGAGAGTCACCTGCATAACACTTTTGAAATCATTCTAGAAATGGAAATGTAGTAAAAGCCAATGGAAGAATTGTGAGAGGGTGATATCATATCAATTGTCCACACTTTAATGTAGGACATAGGCCTACCGCATTTATGTGATTGCAACTCGCATCAATGCTCTGTGAAAAAAAGAAATGCAGAATTCAGAAATTCCTTTCATTGCTAATTCATGTCTAATTTGAATGACATTTCTATCATACACATTGTGGAATGGTCACAAATGCAATGGTACAAGATTTCGCACAAGGTGAAAGATAGAGCCGCTCTCAACACAGCAAAGTTCATGCCACAAAAACATCTTACTTTACAGTACCAAAATACTTGCAACCAGAGAATGAAAGATTCACCACAAAACTCCTCAATTTAGCAATTTACTGAATGGAGAGAAAATACCACAAATAAAAGACATTGAACAATTATTCATAACAGTGATCATCCTTACCTTTATCACTCCGTTTGATTTTCATTGAATCAATCAAGACTAACTTAAATCCTGCAATGTACGATGCATTCTCTGTCTTTGATCAGGAACTAAAAATGACCACAAAAATTGTGTGGTATTGAAACTTAAGCAGTGTGCAGTATGCATATACGTATGTACATTGTATGTGAGACACACGATATTACATGGAGGTCGACAACTACCTGCATGTCCTCCGAGTTGAGTGCTAATTTGCATCTTGAAGTTCTACACACAAGTCATCTGTCACTAAAGACCTCCCCGCAACAAAAAATCCATTACGCCCGAGCTGTTCGCTTTACATGAATAATGGCGAGGCTTGTGGGATACAAGGGATTGTCACCAAAGTGCAGACACATTATGGCCCAGAAGAGAAAAGAAAAATGAGAGAGACATCTTGAGTGGGAGAGATGGAAAGGGAGAGAGGGCGAAAGACCGGTTCTCCAAGGAGGCGAAGTGCATCGCCCAAATCGGGATGCTTGCCTCATCTCCTCGGCATGAGCCGGACTGGCGGTGACATTTGAACGCCCGAATGTGCGTCGTCATCGGCCTGGGAGCATTCGATATCGCTCTGGCGGAAGGTTAAAGGGAGCAGGCAGCATGACGCCATGTTGCCGCCGAACAGTGTGGGCTTTGATAATTTTCTTTCAGAGATTATTTCTTTGAAACGGTGGCTTTTCTCTCATTTTAGGATATCACTAACTGATGATAAGTGAAACTAATAGCTAAACAAAAACTAAATTGATTTCAATAACATAACAAATCAGTAATTGCTTGAGTGATGCAGTATTCGTAGACTTCCACCCTAGCAGAAATTTTAAAATGGCATCAGATAGTTGTGTCTTTTACCAGAGTATACTCTACCCTTTCCCACAACAAGGAAACAAATAAACAAACAAACAGACAGCAAGCAAAAATTAATGCTACTTACAAAAATAATCAATATTGAAATCTCGAGATCTTTCTGATCAATATCACTTGTTGATTACACCAGTCTGGGTCTAATATTCAAAATGCTTGGATACAGACAAGAAACATACATATTAGGGTACCACAAGAAGACACAGATACAACCACACAAAAACACACAGACGATAAGAGGCTACTTGCTGGCCTTATTATGACAAACATTATTGGCCCAACACTTCATTTTGCAAACTAAAGGACCAGCAATGCTCCCCCTAGCCCCACCCACCCCCCTTAAGTCTGTAGAGCTCAAGGCAGTTCAACATGCATCTCCTTACCTGGACGGTTGCCACACTCTTGAAAAGATGCGCGTATTCCTCCAGCTCCAACTTCTGGAGCCAGACGGAGATCTCCAGATGAAAGTTCATTCTGGTAGGACTTCCTGTAGCAACAAAAGGAGACAAACAGATCACAATGTTAGATTCCGTCATCTCGTACTCAGAAACCCAGATGGCACTTGGATAAATTCCTCGGTGCGTAACAGTTCCGACTTATTTCATTACCATCACAGGAGAATGATACCCACAATGATGCTTGAATCAACTCAGACAAGGAAAAGGACCATTATTGATCAAATAGTTCCATGCAACTGGTCCTCAACACTGAAGTCCTGTTTCTATTTAATGGACCAGTACATTTTAAGCTAAAAACACCCAAACATATCATAAATATATCATAAAATTCACCTCAAACTCTTTTCTTGTAGGATCGCAAAATGATCTTACATTTGATATCCATGCTCAAGACAAATCTGGAAACAACATCGAAGAAATCAATTACAGTACAAGTTTTGCCAGCCAAATTTTTATCCACAAAACAAGTAAACAATTGTACTTTTCCTACGTGCCTACCAGTATGTACATGTTCACCGTCTACGACTGAAATGGTCTTCAGCAGTTGGCTTTTCCAACTTCAATATCTCATGAATAATCACATTTTATAAAGTAAACAATAAACTGTCTGCTAGTTTCCATCAAAACAGGATTTCAATCAAAATGCATTTCTCGGGTTTCAAATGGCTTGAGGTGAAGAGTTCTAAATCACTCTTACTCAATAGCAAACTCCAGACCACAAAATCCACGTCTGTAAAGAAAGCCATTTTGAAAAGCCAATGCTGAAAATTAGGGGGGGGGGGGGGGGGGTTGCAAGAGAGCTGGTCTGGTTTGAAAAGTGCTTGTAGATAATCCGATCCCTAGTTAGCCTGGGATTACAAGCCTTTGAAGGGGGATTAACCAAGTGAGTCAGAGAGCCAGGATACCTTCAAATCCTTTTTCTCTCCTAATCTTCTTGTTTTCTTCTTTTCAAAACCGAGAGGAAAACAAAGTTTTGCCATGACTCATCTGAAAAACAAGGACGTATGATGCACTATGCACATATCGTATCCAGAGTTTCCTAAATCTTTATATCATCGGTTGGTCTGTGTGTTTGTGTTTGTGCGTCCCTGATCTGATGTAGGGCCGTTGCTCATTCCCTGGGGGCAGCATTATTTGCACCGCGTAAACAGAAGCGGCACACAGAAAAAACAAGGGGTTATTTCATCTGTTTGGATTTCGTGATCAGAGTGTTTCCAACTGAGTCGCGAGCTTCAGAGCTGGGTAATGCAAAAAAATAAAAATGCAAATTGACTTCAATGGTTGACAGAAGGTGAATTCAGATTTGAATTACTGTGGTATAAAATACCACAGGAAGTTGTTTGCAGCAATCTCACTGGCAAATTACCACGTAATAGATACCGCTGTAATTCAGTCGGTACTGCTCTCATTATAGCAACGTACTGTAAGCAAGATATTTTCGCGGAATGAAATTTTAGAGAACGGGAGCCAAGAGCCTTTTTTGTGGCATGAAATTTTTGTGAATTGTCACTATCGTTCAATGCATAGTGTAGACAAGAATGTTAACATGCATTTTAATTTTGCGAATCTTGTCTCGCGAAATTAGCGAAAAAAAACAATGCATATGAACATTCCTGGTTTTACTGTACAACGGTACAATACAGTATAAATCTGGTGTGAGAGTAAACTTCTCTGAGGTACCAAAGCACTACGCATGTGCACATCTCCTGTGCTGGGAGGACAGAAAGAGTGTTAAATCAGGTTAGCGAAATACTGCTGTTCAATCGGTGGTATTCTGCAACAAAATTCACTCTCAAATCTGTCATGCCTATTTTGGGCAATGTTTGAATCGTAACCTTAAATATCTTTGATATTTTGTAATGTATTTTGTAGTGTATTCACATTACCCTTGCGAATCACTATGCAAAATGCAGCGAGGTATTTCACCGTAAATGTGAATTCATGCAGCGAGAAACCAAGGTAACTGTGCAGCGATGCCGCATGAACCGAAGACTGTCAGACAATAAACGGTATGCCTATGCATCGCGGAATTCCGCTACATTGACTTGTGCCAGTGGAAATGTACAACTAGCAGCTGGTATGCATAGCTTTAGCAGTGCTACTGCTAACAACATTCACATCAATTCCATTGCCATGGACACCTGTTGGATGAAAGTCACTAAATTCCACTAAGGAGACAAGGAACAAAAAGTTTGTCATATCTCCTTGATTCCACTTTCTATGTTTCATGCAAATAAGGATTCCACGTCCACGGCGGCTACTCCCTTTATCAATCTATTCATTCATACATTCATTTGTGTTTTTATTTGGTTATCTATTGATCCATCTTTTAATCGACCTTTCTATGTACATCTGTCTAGCTAAATGTAGCTAGCTATTCATCTAGATTCATTTCACTTCATTTCCTAGAATACCACATCATCACAACAGAACAACAGAAAATTAGCAAAACAAAATATTCAAATAAACAAAATAAAGTATTTAAAAGCACAAACAACATCTAATTTCTTAGATTCTCTGAGAGAATTCAGACCTCACCGCAAGGTTTTCTTAAAATGATTGATATATATTTAATTCACAAAGAATAATGATTCAAGGTGAAAAAGTGAGAAGATTACAGCTGAATGTACCAAATCTACCGACAAAACTATCAAAATTAAAATACCTAGATGTGTACAAAGGTTGCGCTGATGTATCCGTATATATAGTCACATTAAAATTATGCAGGGCATTTGGAGAAATGTCAATGCATAAATCACGGGTATGTCTTGGGAGTGTATCCACAATAATGATATGGCCGTCTTTATCCAGACTTTTACCGGTGATTAGGCAATCCGTGCCGCCTCAGCGGCTGCTTTCAAAGTATTCAAACTCGCTTGACGATCAAGCCAGGGATAATGGAGCATCATGAATAAATCACAACCTTCACTTCACCCTTCTTAGCTCCAAAATCTAATTCCCCCCTCACCATTTTGCATTCAGCTGCGCACATGCAATCATTCTATTCCAGAAAGTCACGCATCTCATTATGCCCAGCATACAGTACACTAGGATCTGACCTTGGATTCGATGGATCTTGATGAATGTAACACCAATTGAATTTATCATCTCATCTTTTTTCCCTCATTTCAAGACCTAATCTACCTTTAGTCTATTATACAGTACTATTATACAAATGCATTGTACATGTATGTCATATATTTGGTGAGTCTAATTTTTTTTTCTTTTTTCTTTTGTGAATTTAGACTTCCTACCAATTTTATGAATTATAACATTTGCGATTGTGGGGTACAGCAATGGATAGAGAAATGTACAGTATGGAAGCCTCTTCATGTTGTGGCCGGAATTGATACTTTCACATGTTGTTACACTCACATATAGCACCCAACTAGAGAAATTCGTGAGAAAAAATAACCCAATGGAATATCATGGTACATACTGGGTACACAGTGACCATTTCAGACCACTGCGCCTCTTCATAAAGTTAGTGATATCCCGATGAACCTTTTCTGACCCAGCCACTGCTGTCAAATACCATTGACATCTCGTGTTGAACACTTGCAAGTGGCTGTGACAGGGTTAATAATGGCCAGTATGGAGGGGTTGGGGGGGGGGGGGGTTGAGAAAGAGCTACTGTAATTCTAGTGTACTACAACCACTGGGGTAATGATAATGGGGAGGGGGAGGGGGTTGTTTATAGGGTGGGGTGGGAGTAGAGACAGGGGATGAGTCCTACTATCCTTATTCATTCTGTGATGTTGCTAGTGTAGAACTTGAAAACAAGGTGAGTGGGATAAGGGGTTCAGGATGCAGAAAGAAAGACTTTAAAGGTCCTGTTACCTTTGGGAGCAGTGATTTAAAAAAAAAAATGTTCAAGATATCACTTTTGATGCATATGTGTAGGTCAGTTGTATCACAAAACATCCAACCATATATATATATTTTTTTTACAATAAAGCCTAAAATATAAGGAGATATCACTATTTTTCTCATCAAACCATAACTGTAGATGGTTTAGTCTGGAAGCATCTTTTATTAAAACTACTGTTTAAAGTTTGTATAATATATTTAACAATACTTAACATTGATTATACTGGTTCAATTTTTTACATTGGCTGTTTCTATCCCTAACTCACATTTTAGAACTATTTTAAAGCAGTAACACTGGGTTTTTGTTTCATTTACAAATGGTAAATTATGTCTTTAACGCCTTTCTGTTTTGATTATTGCCCAAACGGTTCTAAAAACCTACTCTGGCTGTTTTATTTTACCCCAGTTGGATTGGGGGGGGGGGGGTGTGGGGGTGGGGTGATGGGAGCAGGAACAGGTGATAGAGTGGTATAAAGATCTTCATTCCGTGATATTGCTAGTGTATAACTTGAAAACAAGGTGAGGGAGGGGGAAGCACAAAGTAAGACTTACTGTTTTGGTTTTCGCTCAAATTGGTCCTAAAACCTTCTCTGGCTTGTTTTCACCCCAATGGCACCTTCTTTGTATCATCAATAGCTGCGGGGGGTTCTTGTACCCAACAATAGAGTAAATGTACCATAAAAACATCATGGGGAAAGGGTTCAATGGTTCAAACTCCTCTCATTCATTCCAGTGGAGGAGAATTGTCACCCAACACTCCCCAATTCTTCACACCAGGCATGGGTGCCCGCTTAGCAAACAGGACCCATCAGGGGGTCATGTTGCACATCCCTGGGCCCAGCTGGGGGTGCAAATACACCAAAGGTAACATGGAGGTTAGGGAGGAAATGTACTTGAAAATGCTCCCATGAAATGTAGTAAACACTGCAAGTGGCCTTTTATCTACAGGATAACACTATGAAGCTTACACAGAAAATCCTTCAAGTGATTCTACATAATATCAGGTGCTGTTCGTTATTCCGAAGGTTCACTATTCCAAAGGTTCGTTAATCCGAAACACACAAATTCCCTATACCTAGAGGTTCGTTAATCCGAAAATGAAAAAGGGTTCGTTAATCCTAACATCTGTGGCGTTATTCCGAAGGTTCGTTATTCCGAAGATTTGTTAATCCGAAAATGAAATTCGGAATAACAAACCTTCGGAATAACGAATCTTCGGGCTGAAGAGCCATCGGAATAACGAACCTTCGGAATAACGAGCTGTAACCATAATGTCATATACAGGAGGAGCTCAAGTGGCTTCAAACTACGCACGGGAACAAAGCATCATCACCATCATCGATCAATTTAGTTTATCGAACTCTGACAGCATCATTACAGGGAAATCCAGCTCAAAATGATAAAGAAGAAAACAACAACCTATACATGATTTGTGAAATCAAAGTTGTGTTAAAGCCAGAAAAATCTGGCCCAAATTTAACATAGGACCTACAGACAACTGCAGGACCAAGATGGTTCCATTAGTCATAATCATAACTTAAAAATGAGAAATCACCCACAGAGGTAGGCCTACATGTACAATTGTAGATGACCTTGATGAAATGAATCACCAGCACAAAAAGCCCCGTTCAGCATGCAAATATACACACAAGCCCACTAGACAGAAGACTTTTGTTTGACCTTTTATGCACTAAAGCTCTTTAGCTAAAATTCCGCTAACTTTCCATGCTCTTTCATTAGGATTCAGACAATTTATCCAACCTTCACTTCATCAAGAACTAGAAATGTCGCTATGGCGACTGATGCCTCCGCCATAATGCATGATTCTCCCAATAGGTGTATAGTACAATGTCTTCACAATGTGTGATGACAGTTTCACATAACTGGCAAAATATTGAAATGACAGGTTTGTCAGAAATATCTTGAATGTTCACTTTCCATGATCTGGGTTTGCTCTAATTGTCTATTAAAGAGTGCAGGTACACATATTTGGGGAATTGAAAATTTTTACTCGACTTCTGACCGACCTTATCATAAGTTTATGCATTGAGTATGATTTCAAAGGTATGAAGAAAGAGTGTAATTACAGTACAAAATATATCTTTTTTTTTCATTTAAACCTGACCTTTGACCCTTAAGCTTTGACCTTTGACCTTCTGGCTGGAAATTTCCAAGAGAATCTCAATTAAGTAATACATGTACATATATTGAATTTTAAAACTAATAATGCAATCATTGCATAAACTAGTGTATGAGGGAAATAGTAACATTTCGAGGAGTTGACCTTGACCTTTGACCCCCTGACGATTGACCCATGACCCCTAAATTTCCTAGATAATCTCTGCCAGTCAGTACATGCATATGTACCAAGTTCCATGAAGATACATTGAACCATTTGCGAGAAAAGTGATATTGCAACATTTTCACCTAACCTTTGACCTTTGACCTTATGACATGAAACTCTCTCTGGGGAATCTTTACGCAGTAGTACATGTCTACACTAAGTTTCAAGAAAATAACTGCGGGCATTGCATAGATATGGGGGAAATAGCAACATTTTTAGCATTTGACCTTGACCTTTTGACCTTTGACCTCTTGCCAATGTCACTAAAATCTACTCAACTAATTGTCCCATCATACATCATCCTTGGACCAAGTTTGGTGAAAGCTGCTTCATCCAGTTTTGAGTTATCACGTAAACAGATAAATTTTAGGATTTGACCTTGATCTTTGACCTTTGACCTCTGTCCGATTTCACTCAAAAACTTATCAAGTAATTGTCCTATCATACATCATCCTCCAACAAAGTTTGGTGAAATTTGCTCCATCCAGTCTTGGGTTATCGCGTAAACGGATGCAATTTCATGATTTGACCGTGACCTTTGACCTTTGACCTTTAGCCGATTTCACCCAAAATCTAATCAAATCATTGCCCCATCATAATTCATACTTGGACCAAGTTTGGTAAAATTCCAGTAAATATTACTCAAGTTATCGCGTAAACGAAAGCGGACGGACGTACGGACGTACAGACGTACGGACGTACGGACGGACGGACGGACGGACGGACGGACAACCCGAAAACATAATGCCTCCGGCACCACTTCGTGGCGGAGACATAATAAAAATTACAGGTTATGTGACAAGAAAAGTTGATCCACTGTTACATACATATTTGCCATTCTTCAAATCTTTCAGCACGACTGCAGTGAATATATACAGAAAATCTTAAAATGATATCTAAATTCCCACCATAAAGTCTAGGGGCAAAAACCAGGAGAAATACACGCCTAACCCCCCCCCCCCCCCCCCCCAAAAAAAAAAAAAAAAAAAAAATGAAAAAGCAGAAAGGTTACATTTCATCAGGACAAGAAAGGGAAAAGGGGAATAAACATAGATTAGATGAAAGTTAATCAAAACAGCTTAAATTAGAATAATAAAGGCATATTCAACATAATATTATCAGCCCCTACGAAAACAGACCTGTATCTTTTCCACGATATGTGACAAAATTTGGAAGATGTATTTGGACGGTATATATTCCAATCTGTGTGAAAGCAATTAGTCATTCATCATCAATCTCTATCTGATGATTAACGAGGTGTAAATTATCCAACAAAACTCTCACTTCATCGTTCCACGATCGCACCGGCTCACTCTGTCTCTCATTTTTGTGTGGTAATTAGCTGAGTGGTAGATGCCGCATATATATAAGACATCATACAGCATGCATAATGTTTGGAGTGAGACAAAAAAAAGAAAAAAGAAAAACAACTCTGGTAGTTGGGGCTCGGTTCTGCTTCCTCATTTTGGGAGAAACCTTTCTGCCACAACATGCCTCTCACTCTTTCTCCCCCCTCACACTTTCTTCCCTGCCTGCAGGACATCATTTAAAGGGACTGTACAGTACTGGTTGAGGTGGGGATTCATGTTTTGAACATTCCTAAGTGAGATAATGAGAAACCTCTTATGAAATATGAAAGAGCATATAATTTTAAGAAGGATTCAACGTTTATTTGATGAAAATTGGTTTTCAAATGGCTGAGATATCCAAAATAGTGATAATAATAAAAGGCGACAGGCCACGTCTTTTATTAGGATCTCTTTGTTTCACCTTGTTTTTGGATATAAAACCAATTTTCATCAAATAAACTTTTGATACCCCTTAGAATTGCATGCTCTTTGACATCTCATAGAGTGGTTTCTGAATATCTCGCAAAACGTTAAAAGCTAAACCCTCACCTCAACCAGAACTGTACATACCCTTTAAAGGGATGATACAGTTTGGGCTCAGTTGGGACAGCCGGTTTCCAACTTTCGTTTTTGTATGTTTGTGAGATAATGAGAAACCTCTTATGAAATATGAAAGAATATGTAATTCCCAGAGGAATTTAAAATAATGTTTATTTGATGAAAATTGGTCTTTACATGACTGAGATACATCTAAACAGAGCGATCCTAATAAAATGTGACAGGCCATGACTATTAGGACCATTTTTTTTTAATGATATGAATATGAATGTTTCAACTTTTTTCAACTGTTCTATCATGATATTGATCACAGCCAGTCGGGACTCCCATTATAACAAAGTCCTCAGAACTGGGAGTTTTCTTTTGGTATATTTAGTGTTAAAAGACTTATAAATGTGTAGGCCAACCTCTGCCAATTTTACATGTTGCATGTGCAACTTTAAAATTCTAACACCTACTAATTTTACAGAAATTACGATTTATGACAAAACATATCATCATCCCTCTATTTTAACTATCTGTATTAAAGGCAATTTGACTGTGATGTGGTATTGCTTACCATTGGGAGCAGTAATCTTTAAAAAAATGTTCTTGTTTTGTTATCCCATCGCATTTGATGCATGTGTAGGTTAATTGTATTACAAACATCCTATACATATAAAAATTTTGCAATAATGCCTAAATGATATCGTCTGTTGAGAATGAGAAGGGCGTTAAGTGGTCGTGAACACTATGGGTTTTGTGGCAACTTAACGCCCTTATCATTCTCTAAAGACGATATAAGAAGATATCACCATTTTTCGCAATGAACCATACCTGTAAATGGTTTACTCTAGAAACAATTTAATTCTAACTATTGTTCAAATTTGCATATATCTAAAAATACTTATTATTGATTAATACTGATTAATACTGATTAATAACGGTTTTACATTGGTTGCTGCTATCCCTAACTCACATTTTGGAACTATTTTGAAGCACAAAAAACTGGGGCTTTTTTCATCTGCAAATGGTAAATAATGCCTTTAAAACTGCCTATTTGTGGTGGGGGGGTTGTGGGTCAGGAGAGAAAGGAAGGGAGAGGGATCAACAGCCCTAAGCGCTGGTGTGATGGAATGATGGAATGATGGCTGCGCTTCACCCAGTGGGGGGGGGGGGGGGGGGGGGGGGGGGGGGGACGGACATCTACCCCCCTGCTTGTCTTCCCTGTGGGTTATTTGCACACAAAGCTGTTTTATTCTACCACAGTACTCAAATTAAGAGCAAGGCAAAATGATACAGTTGAAGAAAATGCAGTTGTGGGAAATATAATAAGGAGAAGAGAAGAAGAAGAAGAAAAAAAAAGAGACCGAGAACAAATAGGTGTAAATTACATTGCAATCACAGATTGTAGGTGTGACTCATCCTCCAGATTCGGCAGCTTCTTGAGCATTTGCTGCTAAATACATCAAACATTAAAAAATTAAAATGTTAAAAAACAAAAAACCTCTACACCTACCCCCATCCCAGTCAGAACACACCAAGCCGCCAACTGTCTCTCCCACTTCAGGTAGGGGAATATGGTTTCTCATCACCGCCCGAAATCGAGTTAATTTCTGAGTAATCAATTCCCCGCATGATAACCCCCTACAAATCACCCGATGCATTTCAGGAAGTCGGTCATTTTTGGGGGAGGGGGCAACACACTTTCCCCAAACGGGCAGACTCCAACAAATGGGGTCTCCTAATTCCAATATCTTGGGATGCAAATCTGTTTGCTTTGTATTGAGGTGAAGGGGGAAGGAAACCGCCTGGACCTAGGGGGATGGTCTTTTATCACCTGTCTTGCCCAGCAGAGCACCAGTTAATCAGTGACTCATAGAACTCCACAAAGGCGAACTCAAGGGTAAGTCCATCGACAATATCCTCAATTACAGCACAAAGGCAAATAGTTACGACCATTAAAGGTAGGGGATACCTTTTACAGACCTCCCAAAATGCAGCAAAACATTAAATATGAACCTCAGGGGACTTGTTTAGGCCACTGCTGAGAAATTTGGAAGTCAACAGTTATCTACAATTTGAATAATGCACAAAACTCAACTACTCAGTAGTTCTGTGTGTCAGCCACACTTAAGCCTTTTTGTTGTAGTCTTCTATATTCTTTATCTATAAACACAAATCTAAAAGTATAAAAGCTGATGTAATGACATATAGAGTGCGTGGCAAGAATGTATATAGAAATGTTTTGATGAACTTTCTTTACAAAATATACATGATGGACACACATGCAGTGCATGGGTCTGCAAAGGTAGCCTAGTAATGTACTGGAATTTACGGTGAGCCCCGAAAAAAATTCAATTCAAAATCTAACGGTCAATAAAAATGTACTAAATGTTACCTTCCACTTTCAATACTTTATGGGAGTTTCTAAAATGATACTCTCTTCAACATACCACTGTATTTATACAACTCTTCATTTAAGGCATGCAAATGGGATTCCCTACCTTTAAGACAAGAAAGCAGTCCATACCTATCTTTAATTCAGTCGAGTACAGAAAAAAATACGTCCTTTACTCTCTCTCTCTCTCTCCCTCACTCTTTTTTTCTCGTTGAAGAGTAGCCAATAAGAAGCCAATATCCTATCTTTGATTCATTACTTACTGACATAGCACTGTTTATCTTTTATTCTCTGTCTCACTCTTCGGTCTCTCATAGTTAGGACCATTTTCTTTTTTAAATGGTCCAATCCCAGTTTGCCATTCAGTTGATTCTATTCTCCCCCTCTTTTTCCTTAAAGGGATGGTGAAGTTTTGGTTGAGGTTGGGATTCACATTTTTAACTTTGAGCAAGATAATTAGAAACCACTTATGAAATATGAAAAAAAAAACATAAAATTCTACGAAAAATTCAAAGTTTAATGAATGAAAATCCATTTTAAGATGGATGAGATATTCCAAAATAAGGTATAGCAAAGTGGTCCTAATAACAGGTGGGTCCCATCTTTTATTTGGACCTCTCTTTGCTTTTGGATATCACTGCCATCCTATAACTAATTTCATCAATTAAACTTTGAATTCCTCTCAGAATTGTATACTATTTCATATTTCATATAAGATTTTTAATTACCTCACAAAAAGATAAAAATCTGAAGCCCAATCTCAACAAAAACTATACTATTCCTTTCACAGATAGGGACAGCATGGTAACTGCAGAAATGTTGTACAATGTTGCAATATGTTTCAAGATTCTCAGTAATGCTATTTAAAAAGTTATAGTTGTGATAACAATAGCTCAAATACCATTTTCAATCTCCTTGAATGTTTGAAATCAGGCCATGAGAGTGGATCCTCCAGGGTCCCTCACCTAAAAGCACACATACACGTAATGATACACACACACAAACACAAACACAAACAACCACACATAACACAAACACACACAACAACACATAGCATGCACATACATAACCATACATAGCATGCACACACACAAACAAACAAACAAAAATGCAAACCTACAGGATCAGCCATATCATGGCCTTCATCACATCTTTCGGTGCATATAAAACAATGATAAAAATATTTTTTAAAAACATCGGTAACACAACAAACCGAGAGGAAAAATTTGTAAAAAGCAGAATGAATTTGCCTGCAGACAGTCTGGAAAATGAAGAGCAAATCTGAGATGACAAGAAACATGAACAAAAATCGAGATCGAAAAAAAAAAGAGATGAAGAGGGAGGGATAGAAGAGGAGAGAGGGCATCTCTCCAAAAAATCCATCTTGTAGCTGGTGGCAATCCAAATAGATTTTGTCATTTTGTCTCTAAATGTCAGATGGTCCCCCGGCTTACAGCTAGCAGGGCTTGTTATATGTGTCTCAAGAAAAAGAGTCTGCCGTGTCTCCAGAATATTAAGAAAGTAATGAAACAGGATAAAGGTCTCTCTCCGCTCAGGATACCAACGGAAATTCTGCGCAACGGCAGGGCCAAGAGCTTGAAAGGCATGGAGCAGCTTTCAAAGCATGTTATTGTTTTGTTTCTTTTCAACAGTTTATTTAAGATCACTTAGTAATATAAAAAGGACTTTATTCGGCCAGTTGCTGCTATTCCCCAAATTTCACTGCACATTGGAATTACTGTAAAGAAATGTGGAAATTATCAGTGTGGAAATTTTCTCACATGTCTCGCATCATTTAATTAGTGTGATGATGAAATTGCTCAAACCTTTTTGCTTGTAATAAGTAAAATTGTATTTATTCATTTATTCATAAAATATATTCATTTATCTTTGAATCACAAACACACTAACAATTCATTTCAACCAACTGAGTGCGAAAAATTACTGACAAGAAAATTTCCATTTCTACAGTAAAAGGTTTACATCCTTTCATAGCTGAAAATATCTTCGTAAATAGCAAATAACAGGTAAAACAACAAATAAGATGAAAATAATAAAGAAAAAATGCATAATATGCATCCATCAATTTGGAATGTAGCATATAATAGACGCACTACATTAGAAATTGACAAGCAGGACAAAGAAGTGGGTTTATCCCTGCATATATCATAATTCTATTCAGAGGCATAACATTTTGTGACTCTGGACTAATGACCCGATTCCTCTAGTGGTTGAATTCACAAATAAAGAACTTGTGGAATGAAATGAGAAGCACATATTATTATCTATCACATTTAAGAGAAAGTACACTACTTCCCATCTTGGAGATAATCTACATTGTACCTCTGTTACAGGACACAATATTTGTACTGTTATCAATTTCATAACTATATGTGAGAATGTTGGCAGACATCTATATCTCATGTAAAATGGGTGAGTGTTTATAGCATTTGTTGGTTTGCTAAGTTTTCTTCTTTTCTTTTCTACCTGCACAAATAACCTCAGGAGCAATGCAAACATTGACAAGGTCTAAGTTCATAGTGAAGTAGGATTTAATAATGTGCATACAATTTTCCAACTAGATGCAAAGTGCACCGCACAAAATAACTGAAGATATCTTTTTTAACATCAATTCAAGTGTCAGTGCACACTAGACTTCCTCTCTGTGATAAAATGCCACATAATGGCTCTTTTAAAAATGCTAGCATCAATGGAGGAATTCACCTCAAATAAGGAACCTGTTACAGAGGCGGCAAAATTGATGCACAAGGTACGGAAAAGTCGAACGACACTGGATGAATTACTTGAATGATGTGACAGTTCAAATATCAGTGAGTCACCTATTACGCTGCCATTCGAAAAGCCCGAAATAGCCATCTTTGTGTGATGACCATGATAACTTTTATCTTATTTGGTGGTATATGTTGCATGCATAAAGCCGTATCAAAGAATGAACTTCCTTTGCCAGGGAGGAAGTGAAGGAATTTAATATACGCGATGACTGACTCAACAATCATGTAACGAAATCACTTTTCTTTTTAGGTGCCCAAGGAATAGAATGATACATTGCTCAACATTCAAAGGTCATATTCACCTTAAATGATTTGTAATAAAATGAAGAAAATAAGTTGACTTTCGAGTGCATCTACATGGTACTAAACTAAAAGATACGCAAGAAAGTTTACAACTTTTTGTGGGACTAGCATTTTTAAGTTTAGGAGCACCGTGTGAATGTAACAACTGAATGTGTAAGAGCAAGTTGTCTGCGGTGATGTCATAATTGACATACGATTGAGAGAGGGTGAGATGCAGCTGGCAGAAGGGTGCTCAAATATTGACCCAAAATCGATTTCTCGGAACTTTGACTGACAGTTTTTGGAGCTTCTATCATAACCCTGTGGTTAATCTCTGTCAGATCAAGGTAACGCTGATGTCATAATCAAGCAACCGTTGCAGAACACTAATTGAATTAGCTCCCACTGCATGCTTGTTGCAGAGTCGAGACTTCCGCCTTGTGCCCTTCTGTTAAACCGCACAGCAATCTGTTCAGTGCAGGAGCAAGCCATGAGAAATACCAACGACACTTTTTCAACATGAATTTAAACCCTCCCCCCCCCCCCCCACCCCTCAAAAGAAAAAAAGTAGAAAATCCACAGCAGCTTCTACGCTGAAGCCATGGAAGGAAAATGGGAAAAATCCAATATTGACAAAAGAGCTTTATGTTGCATGGACTCTCTAGAAAGTAAAAAAAAAAAATGTAAGGAAAAGAAAGGACCAAAGAAAATGTACCCTAGAGGTATGGAGTACAATGACTTTAACCTTTTAGTGGCAACCATTATTCCAGAGTTTTTCTCTGACAGCAAGTTCAACTGCTCCCATTTTCTTATCCAAACCTGCTGTACATTTGTATTCACTGCACGGGTAGTGGTGGTTCTCCCTTGCAGCTGTTTCAGACTTTCAAAAAAAAAACTTATTTGAGTAACTGATAAAGAAATACATTGCATGCTGGTCTAATCATTTTCCCAAGTCTGAAAGCAAGGAACCAGGTACCTAGCAATCATGTTTCTAAAATCGTGTTTGGCTAATCAGGGTCAAGAGATGTCTTCAAATCGAGCGTTGCTTGATTACAGTTGCTCAGTTGTAGTCTCAACACTCTGACCTCTAAAGCATTACTGCACTTCCTTTGTTGATTGGCACCCAGCACAGATATCTGGAAATAACTGTCAATTAATGGAGATTACCTAATCCCCCTCATCCCCCTAATCCTCCTAATCCCTATGGTGTCACCATTGCCTTCCTGTAGGACTGAGGCACAATGTTACACCTGAGTGGGCTTGCTAACTTTACAACTAGGTCAAGTTTGGATGGAAATGCCAATGAAAAAGGCTGGCACGTTTAAACCCGTTGAGGACCGGCTGACTTTACTACAACACGCATTTCCCACAAGCACTTGCCCGAGTATACTCAGAACTAGTCTTCAGAGGGTTAATAAGCTCAGGAACTCCAAGCTCAGTACTCCAAGCACATAAATCCTATTGAAGACTAGTCCTGAGTATGTTCGGGCAAGTGTCAAGGGGAAATGTATGTTGTAGCAAAATCAGCTCTTCCTCAATGGGTTAAGACACATGTAGTTCATCTTCCATTCACTTCCTCCATTGTAGTGTACTGTATGTATACGCCATATATTTCACGAGTCTAAATTTTTGTGAAGCGGGAATTCCCAACGATTTCGCGAGTGGTTAAATTCGCGATCATGGAGTCCTGTACTGAACGGAGTAGAAAATGTACCTACGCGTACCTCACATCCACATCGGGATCAGAGTCAATATTTTCGCTTGTCTTTAATTTTGCAAACAACACCCGACTCGCAAAATTCGCAAAAACAAAAACCTCACGAAATATTCAGCATATACAGTAGGCCTGAATATAGGCCAACACCGTACTTTCGTAGATATGCCTACATTCTTTGTATCATTGTTGGTAATAATCAAATTGATGGTAGAAGTCCTGTATGCAAGCCATTGAGAGTTGTGAAACAGAGATATTATCATCTGGCATTCCTGTCAAAACTTCCCCTGTGTTCATGTTACAAAAAGTCTTCTTTCCTTCATATAATGGACAAAGACAGCAAACTAAAAAGTTTGTTTGATCATACACATTCTGATATGTAGTTCAAGTAATTCCAATCAGACAAAATTTTCCCTGGAGAACATTTGTGAATCATCATACACAGTAAGACATTCAGTTTGAAGACAGCTGATAACCAGTGAAAGATGTAACGACCAATAACAAGTACCATGCATACTTGACGAAACATTCCAAGGATTATATCAAGGGCAACTTACACAAGCCATATGGACATATATATCAAAGGCATCTCACTCCACATTACAATGTACGCCCCATAGATCCGGTTTCAAAAGCTCAACTAATTCTGCATCAGCAAGTATTATGGCATAACACATAGGAAAGGGAAGAGTGTAGGCTATGCACAGGCAGTACCTGTACATTGCTAATGTGAGCTGGAGCCTTTGGGACTGGATCTTGCCCATTACCCTGGGCAAGATTGAACCGTGATTCTAGACTGGGGCCCGATTCACATTGATTTCTAATCAATACTGCTATAAAGACAGCCATCCAGGCACACATTACACCGGCAAGCTTCCCTTTTTGCAATTCTTCCCGCCACTGTGATGCCATGCCGACTCGTTGCTACGACAGCATCAGTCAACTGCCAAGCTGGAGATCGATTTGGAATGCAATGCAACTTTTAGCACTGCATATTGGGGGAAAAACCTCAGAAGCAGTGCACGTCAGCAAACCCCACCTTTGTACGAGTGGTACGACTTACACTCAAGATTGGTCTTACTTTTCAGTGTGAATGGGGCCCTGACATCTGAAGACTCAGCTTAGCAGGTGTATCTATATGAAATGCATCTCCACAGCAAAAGGTGAGCTGGGTTCTAGCACCACTCAGCAACAATACCAACAACAGTCTTTGCATGCAATCCTCCCTGCCCCATGCTTATGTTCCCTTCACAATTTAAATTTGACATCGCTCTCATGCCTATACTATCAATCACTTTATACATTGCCATTTTTTCCATTGTCTACATACAACTATAGCACTGCTGAGATGACTTTAATTTGAACATGGTATGTTCTATTTCCAGATACAACTCCTGTTTTTTTTTTCTTCTGAGAGCAAAAATCTCTAGTATTAGGGAATTAGAATACAATATAATATTAGGAACACAGGCAATTTCCAATTTAGCATCTATTGTAACTAGCATCAAATATACCATAGCAATAGCTGCAAGGTAAGAATATTTGTACAGGCCTTTATGGAAAAAAAAAAAATCTGTTGTACCCACATGTTGTTCTGTCACAGACAAACATGCAAAAAAAAAAAATAAATAAACTAGAGCTCTAAACAATGTGGGCTGTATCATTTCAGCCTACAAAAAAAAACATACAGCGGTTTGAGCTAATCATTGGCGATCAAGTTGATGTAACAATGTGGGAAGTGGGATGACATGATGGAGCTGATGGAGAAAAGTTGGACACAACCCATAATGAAATGGTCAGAGGCATTGTAGTACAAACAGCAACCTTACCATAGAGCCGTGGGCTGCCGGGTGGTTTGGATTGAACCACGTAGCTGCTGTAGTCGGCATGCGTTCTCCGTCCCTTCACACGCCCCAACGTCATTGTCCCTTCCCTGTACATCGTGAAGAATGTCTCGCAGAATCCTTTTTTTTTCTTCTTCTTTGTACAAGGATTTCTCTTTAAAATTCCTCAGAGGTTGCAGATTTTACCTGCACTAGTCACTCATCTCCATGGTAACAGAATCTCCTGGTAGTTGACGGGAGAAAACTGCGATCCTCTGGAAATTTGCTCGATCCGATTTTGATTGAGTAATCCTCTTGGCTGGAGCTAGCACAATGAGCCAGGCATCCTTGATATTGAGAGAGCAAGGCGTCTTGGAGACAGTCTATGAACAGCAAGAGTCACCGATGCAGGAGGTGACGGACACTTCTCTTGTACGATTATCACTCAATGTTTGTGATTTAATACCAACAAAATTTGACAGTTTCGGTCAATAGCAAAACAAACTGGTCAGAGTCTACAACATTTACTCCATCAGATATTATGCTGAGAACAGACAAGATTAAAGAATGCACAGCACTGGTCTCACTCACGAATTAGAGCTTTTGTGAAGGAAAAAAGCAACAATTAGAATTATATATTGATGCGGAGAAGACGCTTTGCTAGAGATCTATTCCTTGAGAACATGGGGTAAACTGCCCAATGCAAACATGCGTTTTGAGTTTCTTCAGTAAAATCTCAGTAAAACCTGAACAATGGGGCACACAACCTTCTCTGAGAAGGACATCCGGCAAGAATAAAAGTTCCAGAGAATAAAGGCTGACCCCCTGCTGATGTCACAGTTGCTGACTTGGAAGTAGCAACAATGCGGCTGTCTGCGACAAATGCCCCTTCTGGTGTTGTGGTCTAATCTTCCAATGCCGAGCGTGCCGGGCAGAGCGCGGTAAATCACGGTTCAAGTTTGGAGGGGGATGACGAATGCGTGCCCACAAAAGAGCGTGCTCACCCATGCAATTTTGGTGGGTCGCCCCCCTTAGCAGCACCAAAACAACTGTCTACTCTATCAATGGAGGGCAACACTGTGTGCTCAGACTGGCCTGAATTATTTACCTTGGCCTCTCTACCCAAGGGGCTGTAAATGGCTAAGCATACAGTACATATAATCATCGGCTTTATGGAGTTCAGGTTATTGTAGCTTTTTTCCCCTCCTCTCTCTCTCTCTCATGCTGGGTTTGCTCTTAAGTTAATGTTGTTCTCTTAGCTGCAGGGATAATTGCACACATTTAAATACACCTGCTATGACTAAGAGAGAGAGAAGAAAAGGTTACACAAAAGTTGGCTTCAGTCACGGCTAACGTACGTCACAGCACACAAGTGTGCATGGTCCAATGGGTGGTATTAAGGGCTCAATCATGAATAATGCATGACTTTTGTGTGGATGTGTCCAATGCTAGGAGTGGGAGGTCCTTAAACCTGTTATGGCACTGACACGTCACAGCACACAAGTGTGCATGGTCCAATGTGTGGTATTAAGAGGCTCAATCATGAATAATGCATGACTTTTGTGTGGGTGTGTGCAATGCTGGGAGTGGGAGGTGCTAAACCTGTTATGGCACTGATCTGACACTTCACAGCACACAAGTGTGCATGGTCCAAAGGGTGGTGTTCAAAGCTCAATCATGAATAATGCATGATTTTTATGTGGGTGTGTCCAATGCTAGGAGTGGGAGGTCCTCACACCTTTTATGGCACTGACACATCACAGCACACAAGTGTGCATGGTCCAATGGGTGGTGTTAAAAGCTCAATCATGAATAATGCATGACTTTTGTGTAGGTGTGTCCAATGCTAGGAGTGGGAGGTCCTTAAAGGTCCAGTTCACCTTTGGGAACAGTGATTTTAAAAAATTTCAAGATACGATATTTAATGCATATGTGCAGGGAGGTGTGGCACCTCCCTGGTATGTGTAGGTCTGTTGTGCCACAAAACATCCTATCACATAAATCTTTTAGCGATAAAGCCTAAAACATAGAAAGATATCTGTATTTTTCTCAATAAACAGTAACTGTAGATGTTTAGTCCGGAAACATTTTTATTATAACTATTGTTCACGTTTTGTATATCTAACGATACTTAACATCGTTTTACGGATTCAAATTTTAACAGTGGTTGCTTCTATCCCTAACTCACATTTTAGAACTATTTTAAAGTACTAATGCTGGATATTTGTTTCATCTGCAAATGGTAAACTATGCCTTTAAAGCTGTTATGGCACTGACACAAATGAACATTGTGGACAGATAATTTTTGCAGCATTACATTCAACAATGCCGAAAGAGTGCCTTATTTTATCACACAAAAGTGCTAAGAAATTTCATCTATGTAATCCCCATTTTTGGGTCAAGAGTTTACAAAAAATCCAAGCAGGTATTACATATTCTGTTCAATTTTGACCTGTATGTCATATTTACAATCATATATTCACAACACACATACAGCATAGGCCTACTGTATACGCTGTTATTTTCGCGTACAGATATTTTTGCGAATGAGGAGGTTACAGATTTTTTCGCGAATTGACACCTACGGTAATTTAAATGCACTATTACTCTAGAGCGTCTGGCGACATTTTCGCATGTTGTTAAAGGAGAAGTCCGGACGATTTTGAAAAAAAATAACCAAAATCTACATAAATAAAGGACCATAATGACTAAGTTTCATTGAAAAAGACCCTCCCAACTCGCCACAATCGATTTTTTAGCATCACTAATTTTGAATCGTAACCGTTCGATTTCTGTACGCCGGCGAGAAAGATCACGTGACAGCGTGACGTTTCATCCTCACATTGCTTTTGCTTGGAGCGTCAGCTGGCTCGGGGGAGCCCTGCTTGAGCAACGGTGATACGGGCCAAGCAAGCAGTAGTAGCGTACCGCTCAACAGTCTCTGACCACACAGCGGATGCACGCGGCATGATCTATTGCTTCATTAAAAAAATGCCGATGTGTCAAGTGTTAGGGTGTTGTCAATACTTCAACTTTACTAGTAAGTCTTCAAATTGAAAAAAATATTTCGATTTTAAATTGATATCTATCCACGATACTACCTTTACATGATCCTGAATGCTACAACACGCAGCCCGATTACGCTGTGTGTATTGGGCTGCTGGTCGTAGTTACCGGCGCAGCGCGGCGGCGGTACCAAGCTGGCGCTGGCGTTTCTTCCGCGGTTCAAGTTACATGTATACTGTCGTATTTTATCACCGTCAGACACACTTTTCAACAGTCTCGGACAACAAAAGAGGCAATAATTCTGACATTGACAGACTGATTTCAGATTGTTCACACTCAGAAGTCGAAAAAACGATCGCGGATTGTGATAGCACTTGGCAGCAGCAGACGTAAATGTATGCCTGCACAGCCCACAACAGCTAATGCATTGTAAGTGATGGGGTGGACCACTAATAAGTACGGCAGTATTATAATACATACATATTTCAATTTAAACGAAAATGTTATACCATTGCAACTATTTTACATTAATCTTTGAAGATTTTATATAGATATATAAGGAAGATTATTTGAATAAAGGAATACAGAGTTTGGCAACAGCACTCCTAAATCGGTGTACGGTCTCCTGCAGTAGCGCCGACAAGGCACACCTATGCAGGCATGCAGATACCGCCCGCAGTCAGCAGTGCAATGGGAGATCGATGCGTAGCTGGGCATCGCTCGCGGTGCTCTCAGCAGAGGAAACTGCGCCCGATACGTCACGCGCAATGCATCCTGGGACAGATAGTACGAAGGGCAGCTCGCGACGGATTCGAACATGAAGAATTACCTTATTTTAAAAAAAAATCATAGTAAATGTATCTGATGGTCTTTTCTCGTCGGGAAAAGGGTAATAGGTTCATGAAATATTGTTCTTTACACACGAAACGGCTGATAATCGTCCGGACTTCCCCTTTAAATTCGCGATCCAACTGTGATTCTCGGAATTCGCGAAAATAAAACCCTAACGAAAATAACAGCTTATACAGTATATCATATCCTATGGACAAAAAAAAAAAAACTAATCAAATAGAGAAGGCAGACAAATTCCACCGATAATATGGTACAAAGCATGGTGTCCATTTGCCTCTTTCAAGGACTACTTCCTTCAAATAGTAGTACCAATATGAGGAATTTATGTAAACTGTAAGTAAGGAAGTAAAAAAAAAAAAAACACACACACACAAGGCACAAGTCCAGTCAAACAAAACCTTTAGGAGCTGATGAAAATTCATCCAAAATCCAGCCTTTATTTCGTGTTCTCATACCCACAAGCACTAGAAACACACTCTTATCCACAAACATGCACACAAACACACACAGATGCAACATATGTATCCAAATATGCACATACACATATTAAAGAGCATATATGCATGTCACAAACACACAAACATACACACACACAAATGCGCCAGACAAACAAATAACAAAAACACACATACACACAGGCATTCCCCTGACCCTAACCCTAATCCTAATCCTGAACCTAATCCTAACCCTAACCCAAACTCCGAACCCTAAACCTAACCCTAATCTTTACTCTAACCTTATCACTAACCAGTAAATAGGGGGGGGGGGGGGGTAATTGCTCTGATACAGCAGGGCTGCCAATATTCCCACATCCAAATCAGGGAGACTGCACAGAGCAACCAGGGAGATACCTGTGTTAATTGATATAAGGCAACTCAATGGGCAAAAATAATTCCCAAATCAGAAAGATTTTAATATTTTCTTATTCAGACACGACACGATTTTGACATTATCAAAAAGCCTCCTGAAGTAAAAGGGAAACTTTGCAGCACTGCATATCATGCACACACAAATCAAACGTTTACATAATAATATACTCACATGCAACATATCCCCCCCCCCCAAAAAAAAAAAGTACATACACACATAAGTAAGCACACATAAAGTACGAACACACAAGCACCATGAAAAAACAAGAAGACACGCATCGTACACACCTTAATATGCATACTCATACAAATACATGCACATGAACATACATTATGAAAACACTGCCTTCCTGAAAATCAAGGTGTGTCTTCCAATGCTAATCAGTAGCAACAATGAGCCACTTTTTGGAATACTTTACACCAGTCAGCGATTGTCTGTGTGCGTGCTACAATGAAACAGCGTCAGGAAATCAGATCGCTGCACAAAAGCACTCCCTTCTACAAGCATCCAAAGACAGACAGATCTCTCACACTACTCCTTGTAAATTGGCCGTGACCTCTGATTGACATCAGGCAAGCAGGGTTCGAAATTGGCGATGGTCCGCTGGCCATTGGCCACCCAAAATCACGTCGGACTAGCCAAAAATCATAAAATTCTGAAGTTACTAGTCCGTCTGGCTAGCCAAAATATTGCTACAGTGTCAAAATTGATTCTAAGTAGTCCGCCTGGCTAGTTCAAAAAAAAGTTAAGTGCGACCCCTGCTTGGCAAGGCAAAATTGTGATTTTTAGCAAATAGAACACGTTAACCCCATTTAGCAACAATAATTATGGTCCGCCCCCGAGTCTTCTTTGATATTTCTGCTGGTGACGAGCCCCTGGGTAGAGTAGTCATGGAGCTGCATGCTGACGTTGTGCCAAAGACAGCCGAAAACTTTCGTGCACTCTGCACCGGTGAGAAGGGCTTTGGCTACAAGGGTTCCACCTTCCACCGTGTCATTCCTGGCTTCATGTGCCAGGGAGGCGATTTCACCAACCATGACGGAACTGGTGGAAAGAGCATCTACGGCAGGAGGTTTGCTGACGAGAACTTCAACCTCAAGCACACTAAGGCTGGAATCTTGTCCATGGCCAACAGTGGTGCCAATACCAATGGATCCCAGTTCTTCATCTCCTTCGTGATAACAGATTGGTTGGATGGAAAGCATGTTGTATTCGGATCTGTACTTGGCGGAATGGAAGTCATCAGCAAAATTGAGACCTATGGTAGCCAGAGTGGCAAAACCTCCAAGAAGATTACAATCGAAGACTGTGGCCAACTATAGAAAGCCCACACTTTTCATAAAAGGGTCAGTCATTTGATCCTATCAAGACTGGTACCTGGTAGTAAGGTCTCCATATGATGGAGGAGGTAATTTGTATTGTGGTACTATGTTTGCTAGTTGACCTTCAAGACAAGTCTCTGTAGATTCACTTGGTGAAAAACACATGTAACTAAATGTCCAAGGTGACAAATTTTGATTGTATACTTATGTACAATTTTATACAAGTGACTTGATTGATCAAAAAGTGGACAGACAAAGCAACACTTAAGTTTGATTGCCAATTGCATTAAATTTGCTTTCAAGCTAAGCTAGTTTTGGTTAAAACATTTAAACTTAGCCCGTAATGAAACTACTTAATCACAAACTACAACAAGCAAGTGCCATCTCCCTCATTCTGTTTTTTACTTGGCCTAAAATACCCCAATACAAACATTGTGTGGGTGAGGATATAACAACGTCACTCTTTGGACCACTTAGCACCAGTTAGTGATTGGCCGTGTATCAATGTTTTGAGAAAAGTCAGGTAATTGGATCACTGCACAAAAACAATATTGCTTTGAGATACACAAGGAGAGAATGGTGCTGCTTGATTTCTATCTATATTCCTTTCATAACTCATACCGTGGTCATGAACTGTAGTCCAACAGACAAAGCCGGGATTGCAATTTTTAGCATCTGACAACGCCATTTTAATAGCAAAAATAACCATGGCTGGGCCCCTTGTTTTCTTTGATATTTCTGCTGATGGCAAGCCCCTGGGTAGAGTAGTCATGCAGCTGCGTGCTGACGTTGTGCCAAAGACAGCCGAGAACTTCCGTGCACTCTGCACCGGTGAGAAGGGCTTTGGCTACAAGGGCTCCACCTTCCACCGTGTCATTAAGGACTTCATGTGTCAGGGAGGCGATTTCACCAACCATGACGGAACTGGTGGAAAGAGCATATATGGCAAGATGTTTGCTGACGAGAACTTCAACCTCAAGCACACTAAGGCTGGAATCTTGTCCATGGCCAACCATGGTGCCGACACCAATGGATCCCAGTTCTTCATTAGCACCGTCATAACAGACTGGTTGGATGGAAAGCATGTTGTGTTCGGATCTGTACTCCAAGGAATGGAGGTCATCAAGGAAATGGAGTCCTATGGCAGCATGAGTGGCAAAACTTCCAAGAAGATCACAATCGAACACTGTGGTCAGCTGTAGAAAGCCAAGTCTTCAGTCGTCAACCTTCAGCAAAAGTCATCTCATCCCATCAAGATCACATGCAAGGTCTCAATATATGTCTGAGAAGGTGATTTGTACTGCGGTATTACATCTGCGTAGAGAAGTGACTGTAGATTCACTCCATGAAAAATGAACATTACTGATATCCCGTTTACTTACTGCGAGCTGGTTTCAGAGCCTCCCCAAGAAAGTTTGAAAGCCTGCTCTGAAAAAGTAGCCTCTTGTCTCCTTATACTGCTCACCAAAAGCAGGCCCTAGCAGGCCCAACTGGCCCAAAACTGATTTTCATCAAATAAGCTTTGAATTCCTCTTAGAATGGTATGGTCTGTATGTACTAGTTCATAAGTGGTTTCATAAGTGGTTTCTTGATATCTTGCAAAAAGTTAAAGCCCACTTCCCATCTCCACCAATACTATACCATCCCTTTAAAATCAGTGATCATGTGGAACAAAATTCACACAGATCATACTGACACATGGGAAAATTTGAGTGACTTCAGCTGGCTATAACAAGTTATGAAACAGCTACTCTATCATCCAAGGATTACATTTCTGAGCACCTTAACTCTGGGTTTGATCTCAGTGGCAAAGCTATCATTTAATGTGGCAGCGCGTAAAACATCATTTTCTTTGAATGAAACAAAAAAAAAATTTAATTGAGTGAATGCTGCAATATTACGAGAATATATTTTTAGTGAAAGTTTCAGGAAAATCTAATATCAGTTCGAAAGCTATGGATTTTTGAAGATTTGGTAAAGAGACCACTGGATTAGATGAGTTCTACAGATCATGACATCACATTATGCAGTATCACTAAAGAAAATTCAGTCTTTTTATCCATATTTCTAGCATAGTAATGAAAAGCAGGGGTTTATATCACCCTTGACATGACCGGGACAAAACCAGAAAATATGTATTTTCATATGAAATGATATTTTGTGTACTGGTACTTTTCTTTACATTTTTTATATCATAATACATATGATGTTTTGATCTACAGTATTCTTCTTATCCAGCAGTTTCACACCAAATTTCACAAAGTCATGACTTTTGAACAGATTTTCCAATTTTTCTCGAACTTTCACTGATGTGATATTGCTGCATTCACTCAATCCACAATTTGAATCTGCAGAATCAATGCTAAGTACCCTACTTTTAAATAACATACAAAATGTGAACAATACAATGATGAAATTGTTTCTGGACTAAACCATCTACAGTTATGGTTCATTGAAAAAAGTACTGACATCTCCTTATATTTCTAAAATACAAGGAAAAGTAGAAATTACGCGGTGCGTAATATATGTCCCCGCCGGAAGTAGCATTTTGTAGCAAAATGTGCAATATAGGTAAAAAATCAAGGTCAAAGGTCAAAGAAGTCAAAGGTCAAAATTCTGTGTAAAAGTTTTGAAGCCCTCACCTAGTGCCATCACATAAAGCAAACGGAATCGAAATCGGGTTAGAAATGGCGAAAGGAGTAGCATTTTATAGCCAATGTACAATGCAGGTAAAAAATCAAGGTCAAAGGTCAAAGAAGGCAAAGGTCAAAATTCTGTGTAAAGTTTTGAAGCCCTCACCTAGTGCCATCACATAAAGCAAACGGAATCGAAATCGGGTTAGAAATGGCGAAGGAGTAGCATTTTGTAGCCAATGTACAATACAGGTCAAAAATCAAGGTCAAAGGTCAAAGAAGGCAAAGGTCAAAATTCTGTGTAGAAGTTTTGAAGCCCTCACCTAGTGCCATCACATAAAGCAAACGGAATCGAAATCGGGTTAGAAATGGCGAAGGAGTAGCATTTTGTAGCAAAATGTACAATGTAGGTCAAAAATCAAGGTCAAAGGTCAAAGAAGGCAAAGGTCAAAATTCTGTGTAGAAGTTTTGAAGTCCTCACCTAGTGCCATCACATAAAGCAAACGGAATCGAAATTGGGTTAGAAATGGCGAAGGAGTAGCATTTTGTAGCAAAATGTACAATATAGGTCAAAAATCAAGGTCAAAGGTCAAAGAAGGCAAAGGTCAAAATTCTGTGTAGAAGTTTTGAAGCCCTCAACTAGTGCCATCACATAAAGCAAACGGAATCGAAATCGGGTTAGAAATGGCGAAGGAGTAGCATTTTGTAGCAAAATGTACAATATAGGTCAAAAATCAAGGTCAAAGGTCAAAGAAGTCAAAGGTCAAAATTCTGTGTACAAGTTTTGAAGCCCTCACCTAGTGCCATCATATAAAGCAAACGGAATCGAAATCGGGTTAGAAATGGCGAAGGAGTAGCATTTTGTAGCAAAATGTACAATATAGGTCAAAGGTCAAGGTCAAAGGTCACGACTGAAATTCTGTGTAGAAATTTCAAAGCTCCCATGTAGTGCTATCATATAAAGCAAACAGAATCAAAATTGGCTCATAAATGACAGAGAAGTAGCAAATTGAAGATTTTGATCACACACGGACGCACACACGGACACACGGACACACGGACGGACGGACACACGGACGGACGGACACACGGACACACACACATACGGAGCCCGTTTCATAGTCCCCTGCTCGAACTCGTTCGGCGGGGACAATAAGGAGATATGTATGGTATGGTATGGTAGGATGTTTTGTGATACAACTAACATACAAATATATATGCATCAAATGTGATAACTCAAACATTTTTCAAATCACTGTTCCCAATGGTAAACTGTACCTTTAATGGTAACTTGAGTGATGATCATTATTCTGAAGCAACAAATTCTGTTTACCTATAGATGTTCATTTATAAAAAAGAAAGATGAAAACAGGTTTGTTAATCCAAACATCTGTGCCATTAATACTTCCGCCAAGGGAGGGGGTTATGTTTTCGTTACCATTGGTTTGTTTGTTAGTTAGTTAGTTAGTTTGTTTGTTTGTTTGTTTGTTTGTTTGTTTGTTTATTTGTTTGTTTGATTGTTCGTCCATGTGCAAAATAACTCTAAAAGTAGTTAATGGATTTTAATGAAACTTACAGGAAATGTTGAGAATGACACAAGTGATGAATTATGATTAAATTTTGGTAGTGATTCGAGAAATTTGGGGGGAATTTATGAAAGATTTTTGATATTTTGACAGGTAGGGTCAATGAATTTGGGAGTTCAAGCTGCGAATTTTTTAGGTTTTCAAACACGCACTAAAGTGCGTGCTTTAGTTTCTGCTAGGGCGAGGCACGCGACGCGCAGTTAAAGGTTTATGACGTAACAGAGCTTCTATAAAATTGGGAAATCGGGTGATTTTTCAGCGCGTATACCTATGGGTGGAAATTACTGATCTCTACGGAAGAGCCCAAAGAGCTTTTCCCCAGTGGTGGAGATGAGAAAAATCTCTTTGGGAAGAGTAAGATCATCGGCGAAAAGGAACTGCTTGATGGAGGTCTGCGATCTCAGAGTGCTTTTCTATTTTTGAAGGGTCATTATTCCATTCATGTAGGTTTATTAATTAAAAAATGAAGTAACATTTGTAAATCCGAAAAATGTAAAGACAGAGCACGCCAATAAACCTTAAGAACTATGAGCTGTATGTCACTTTCAGATATCAAACCACTGAAACAGTCAAACTTTTTTTCATTTTACGGATAAACAAACCTTCTCAATAATGAACTGTAACCAGTATATCATGTAATCACAACATTATTGTAGAGCTCTTGTAACTAGGCAATCAAAACAAAAATCATTGCTACAGGAAATTTAATCACTACTTGTTGAATTACATTTTAAAGTTTGTTAGTGGTAAAGCTACAATATTTTTATTCATTTTGTATTGAGTGAAATGAAATAAAATGATTAGAGAGTTCATAACATTTTGGATGCATTTTAATTTCATGAGGGGCCTTTCATGAAGCGTTTCGGTCGGATATTTTTTCTGACAAACTGTTACAAGCTACTCAAATCCTTGCATCTGATTGGCTGAAAGAAAATTTGTCCGACAACTTTGTCGGACAAAATGCTTCATGAAATGCCCCCCAGCCCCCCTCCCCGATCTTTCTCATAATCTTCCATTATCAGAACTCCCAACATTTCTGATTGAAAAATAGGGATGATCTGGCTGAAAACTAGGAAATGAAGAGCAGTTCCCATAGGAGTGTGTAGTAAAATTATCAAGAAAATTAGGAAACCCTAAACTGAAAAAAGAGCTGGGAATGGTCAGAATTCAGATTCTTTCCTCCAAATTCAGAATGGTTAGGAGGTCTGCATTATTATCCCTTTCTTCTCTTTTTTCTCTTAGCATCACCTGTGTACATGACCATTAATGTTTTGTTGTGTGAAATAGTTTGTTGTTTGCCGTAATAAAGTATGTCGCTGGTTTGTTAAAACTGTTTATTTATTCCTTTGTGTATTTAATGAGGCCCCAAATATTAAGCGTGGCTTACTGGGGATCCTCCTAAATGGTATAGGCAGGCAAGTGGCCTCTGATGGTCACACAAGTATCAAGTTTCTTTTATGCTGTCTAAAGTTCCATACAGGCTACTTAGAACCTCATTGTTTGTTTTTATCTTTATTTCTGTGTGTGAAAACAAGAGTAAAGTATGATTACAAAACACAAAATACATGATGCCAGTTTGATCATTTCTTTGTGCACCAAAGCAAGTCAAATAATCATTTGTCAACCATCAACAGCAGTATATATGTAATTATAAATATAGGCATAACTTTTGATCCTTGACCTCTGACCTCATGACCACAAAATCCCACAGAGAATTAATATCAGGCAATACATATAACCAAAGTACACTTGTAGTTTCATAGATACACTATGAGCTATTACTGAGATCTGAAGTGAAATTCTAGGCTTTTCACTTGACCTCAAACCTTTGACCTTACGACCCAAAAGTTTTCCTCGCGAATCACAATGTGGTAAATAATGCATGTATAGTGAAAAAAAAAGAACATTCAGGCATTGCAGAGATAGGGGTAAGTAGTAAAATTTTAGCATTTGACTTTGACCTTTGACCTTTAACCTAAAGCATGTGTGCCCAAAAGTTGCTAAGCTCAACTTTATCGACTCATACGAATATAACATGAGAAGTTTAATTTGGATACCTCAAGTGATTAAGTTACATTGTCCACAAAATCTATTACGGACAGACGAACAAGAGGACAACTGGAAAACAAAATGCCTTTTATTGAGACACTTGTGGTAGAAGCATAAACACTAATATTTTATTTGTTTCGGGGGGGGGGGGGGGGACACCCATGGCACATATTGTAAGGAACAAATTAAGTAGTATAATGGCATGCTATCAATTTCAAACAATACAGAGAATGCACTTATTTACAAAAATTATGGGAACAATAACAACACTGGGCATATGTAAGTCCCTAACAGGTGGCTGTCTACTGTAATTCATTCCACAGAAAATGACACTTTATGGGCCATGTGAGAGAGCTGCTGCGCTCTACTATGAAACAGGAAATCCATCCAAAAAAAAATTAACTCTTAAAGAAAGAGAAAAAAAATCCCTACGGACCTCCGAACAATTTTGACTTTTCAAATGTCATTACTTCCTTATTTCTTATCCGATTTTGATCATCTTTGCACTGATCTGCAGGAAATTGTTTTCTCTTTCATATGAAATTAATAAAATTTTGGAGTGGATTCTTCTTTTAAAGTGGTTTGTGTATATACATGTGTCTGTTAGACTGTCTGTCTGTTTGTTTGTGTGTGCATAAGTGTGTGAGTGTGTGTGTGTGTGTGTGTGAGCGTGTGTACATAACATTTGCATGTCTAAGGTGGCTATTACAACATGCAAATGAAGGTAGGCAACACAGGAAAAGGACTAATGCCCATGGATGCAACCTTGCTTTGGCTGAAATTCATTACCATGGTAACTGTTGAAAACTAAGGCACTTTTCCTCTTGTGGGTTACTGACCTTTTATAAAGCACCTGACCTTTTTATGATTTATCAAGAACACCATATCTTAGTTGCTGTGTTTGCATCTTTGAATGCAAGATCAGCAAATATCATAAATGGTCAACTGAAGGCTGATAGATGTGATGGCAAACGTACCACAAGACACATGTAGGCCTACATTGTACCAGGAAATGAGAGTTTGAAAACTTACACCTACAGCGAGCACTGCCTTAGATTCAACATTAAAAAGAGTGAATTTTGTGTATCTTCAATAAGCCTTCTATAAGATATCATCTCGCCTACATGGCTTCTTAACAGTCATTATCTTATCATACATCCTGCATGGTTTTTTATTTTTTGGCAATTTGGCTTACATGGGGTTTGTTACTAAATACTCACTATAATTTTTTTTTAAATCCTTGAAATAATTCTTTATCTGCACTACTGTAGTAGTAGGATGTAATTGGGGAGATGATTTTTCTTTGAATAGGACCTACACACAATGACAAAAGAGTAGCTGGAATACACCCCTTTCACAAGTGTAAAGTATGCTTATCTATTTTATTTTTTCACGCTCAGGAGGAGGCAATGCCGTAGTTCCTTACACTGAAGGATGATGGAGTGGCATCATTAAAAAACATGCATAAGCTCATTAGCTAATGCCTGTTGCCATGGCAATAATGATTATTTTACAAGCTAACATAAAAAGGGACCTATGTAGGGCCGGTTGTGCGCTACGATAGGCCCTGGATGTTTTGTCGGAATTCCTCTTCAGTTAATCCATCCCAAGGTCACATGACAGTCAAACCTCTTTAACATGTTGAGAACAAGCTGATTTTGCTGTAACATGGATCTCTCATAGACACCTGCCAGGGTATACTCAGGACTATAGTCTTCAACAGGTAAAAAAAAAAAAAAAAACAGCAGTGAATTCCAATGAAAGCTATACTCAGTGACAGGAGGAATAGCTGGTCACGCACTGTACAGACAGATCCACATTGCCACAAAAGTTGCAACAAAGATCGGGCCATATTGACATATCAGTGAGTCACCCATCTCCATGCGTGAGTGATGGGTGTAAATTGAATTCAACTCAAATGAGCACATCTAATTTCAGCTAGAAAGCTCCCAGATTCCACATTCATCTAGCCCTACTACCCTCTCCCATCCCCACCCCCACCCCCTTAAAAAAAAAAAATGTTAGAGGGAAAGTCACTGCTTTCTTTGAGAGCTCTGAGGAGTTAATGTTTTTAGGGCACTTGTTGGCTGCATTTAATCTTCACCAAATTAAAGTGCTGCCCACTTCCAACAAAAATGTCATCAATCGGCAAAGGCACTGGCTGTTACAAGTGCTCTCAACTTTATTCACATGCCAGTCAAACACAGACCAATCTACAGATCATGGTAAATTATATCATTAGGAAATTATGGAATTAATCATTTTTCATAATATGATGGTAAGAACCAAAATTTGAACAACTCTGTAAAGACAAATGCCTTATTGGTACTTTAGCTCATCAGCTTTTTTTTGGATGGCAACACTGGTCTTTAGGGGTAGGGTACAACTCTTTTGGCATTTCTGACCAACTGGTTGAATTTTGCCACTTTTGGAGACACACAGATTTTGAAACATTCACACATCAAAAACAAAGAGAATCCAAAAAGGCAACTACGAGCGATAATGAACTTAAAGATATCGTGACCTCAATAGGCTAGAATTCAGAATTCAGGGAGAGTGTCCCATTCTCTTGTCATGGGCTGTTTTTACATGCACCGAGAGTGTGTATTTGAATCACGATTCTGATGATGCATCACTAGAATGGTGATTCAAATCATGCATTTTGGCTGTGTGAATGCAAATTGCAATCATGGAGGGTGACTTGAATCATAATTCCAATTGTCATTCAAATGAGAGTCCAGAGGTAGTGCCAAACACGATTCTCCAGAATCATGAACAAAACAGACTTTATAATCATATGGATTGACCTCCAAATCACACTTTTAGGGCCGGGCGGAGCTCACAGCGACCTTTCAACCACTTCAGCAGAAAAACCTCTTTCCTAAAATGCGGGGGGGGGGGGGGGGGGGGGGGGGACCCCAGTGGCTCATGGAGAGAGAGTAAACCCTAAGATCTAAGAACTAAACAAAGATTGCTATAAAACTTTGGAGTGCGTCCACACGGTGCAAAGCTACAAAGTAATCATCAGAGTTAAAGGGATGGTACAGTATTGGTGGAGATGAGAATTGGGCTTTTAACTTTTTGCGAGATACCAAGAAAACACTTATGATATAGTACAGAACATACCATTTTGAGAGGAATTCAAAGTTTATTTGATGAAAATCGGGTTTGGAATGACTGAAACATCCAAAAACAAAGTAAAACAAAGCGATCGTAATAAAGTGTGGGTCCCACACTTTATTAGAATTGCTCTTTTTTGGATATCTCAGCCATTTCAAAACCAATTTTCATCAAATAAACATTGAATTCCTCATAGAATTACATGCTCTTTCATATTTTATAAGAGGTTTCTCATTATCTCACCAAAAAATGTTAGAAACCTGAAATTAGGTCTCAACCAAAACTATACGATCCCTTTAAGTTTTCAATCTAAACTTAAAGTTTAGGAACAGCGTGTGAACCAAACTATTAACATCAAATCATCACTTACCTTGGTACGGAGAAGACATGATGCTAGACTGTACAAAACTTGTTTTGCTTAGATCCAATTGTCCTCAGGTTAAAGGTCACATCACATGATTGTGTCACATGCTTGAATCTGTACACACTGTTAGAACAGATGAAAAAAAAAGCATGCTTTAAGAGATAGCATCTACAGCGACAAAGGTCACACTTTGTTCATGTTACATTTGCACGATTGAAATCTGAGATGATTGTCCTTTGAAGATAAAGTGTTAACTCGTTGAGTCCCGAGTATACTCAGGCAGGTATCTATCTATGGGAAATGCATGTTGTAGCAAAATCAGACCGTCTTCAATGGGTAGGTGTCAATGTCAATGGTGTGCAGACAGATACTACAATCCCATGTGTCCAGGGCCCTGTTTCATAAAACGTGTTATCGTTGACAAGTTGCTATAGTTGTTACAAGCTAATTAAATCTTTGAATCTGATTGGTTACGAGCAGATAATGTTACAGAAATGTGGCAGTTGTCACCGAAAACAAATTTTATGAAACGGGGTCCCGGTCTGCCATGTGAGTGTACTGAGTAACTCTGTTACTAATCCATGAGATGACGTCTAGAAGAGACAACATTATTGCCAAGAATAGTCTGATCACCTCTTAACTTTATTTGCTTATAAGAAATCTTTGCCAAGGTTGATTGTGAACAGAGCCTCCTAAAAAACAAAAGACCTACAAAATCTAGATTTTATCCTTTTTAGAGATTTACACTGCAGAATTCAGAGAAGAAAAAAGAAAAAGTGTAACCGCATAAAAATAAGATCATCTCAATTGAAAAACTACATGAACGGACGAAGCAAAATTCCCTTGAGAATAAGAAACAGAACTAGTATAGTACCCATAACAGAACGTATGAAAAGCATTGCCACGTGCCACCAATATAACATTAATTCACAGATCTATCACTGCTTTGAAGTATCAAGTACACCAAGCTCAAATTCTTCCACCTATCTCTGAGAAAAACATTTTTGGTTTCAATTCTTCCACATTTGGCTGTGACAGACACTTTCATATTTAGTTGTCATCCTTCTACCTTGGATCTCACACCGATGAATCAGGGAGGTGCAAAAACCTCCCTGGATGAATCAAACTCTTTTGCCTTTAAAGGGGATGACTAGTAACTGATCAGTGGGAATCAGTGGGAATGCTGGTGGATGATTGTTCCAATCCTTGTGGGATTCATTTAAGAGTACATTATATATCATTTGGCGTGTGAAAATCATGTGCTTCAGAATGGTCTCATATTCAAGTAATGTGAAGTTTAATGTTTCTAGGTTAGCATGCCTGTACAGTGACGGGGCAATAAACTGCACATTACTTTAATATGAGACCGTTCTGAAGCAAATAATTTTCACACAACAATATATAATATACTCCTAAAATGAATCCCACAAGAATTGGAACAATCATCCCCCAGCATTCCGACTGATTCCCACTGATCAGTTACTAGCCATCCCCTTTAAAGTCAGCACTGGCATTTTAAACACTTTTGCCTTAGAGAGCAACACTAAATTTTTCCTATGAAGACAGCACTACTATTATCTTTTGCCTTTGAGACAAAACTGCACTTCATAATTCTTTTGTTATGGAGACAACATGGAGCTTTTAACTCTTTGCCTTGGAGACAACACTGCACTTATTCTTTTGCCATGGAAACAAGACAAATCGTTGACCTCTTCCACCTACTTGGAAATAACATTGAGCTTGGAACTCTTACACTGGAGACAAAACAAAGTGTTGAACTCTTCCGCCCTGGAGAGACATCCAAGATTATAACTCTTCCACTTTAACTTATGAGATGACAATGAGATTGTAACTATCTAACCTTGGGAGGCAACACTGAGCAATACTCTTTCACTTCATGAGACAACACTGATCTTTAAACTCATCCGCCTTACAGAAAAACACTGAGCTTTTATAAAACTCTTTTGCCTCGGAGACTAGTATTGAGCTTTCATCTCTTTGCCTTTGATAAATTTAACGTGAGCTTTTAACTTGTTTGCCTTTCATGCATTCTGTCCTGGATAAAGCACTGAACTTTTAGATCAGCGTTGCAGCAACTACACTGGGTACGAGCTGCCTTGTGTATGACTCTCATACAACATTGAGCCTTTCAAACTCTTATGAACTGGGAATAACACTGAGATTTTACCTCTTCTAAATTGGAGATAGCGTTGAGCCATTATCTCTTTTAGTTTTAAATGGGAGACAACAATGAGCTATTGCCTCTTATAAAGTGCCGATTATAACACTGCTTGACTCTATTTCTCATGAAATTGAGTCAACACTGAGTTTTTATCTCTTCTACCACACAGACATCACTGAGTTTTTAAAACTCTTCTGAACTGGAAATAACACTGAGTTTCTATATCTTCTGAATGGGAGATAGCACTGAACTTTTTAACTCTCGTTTGTTAGAGACAACACTGAGCTTTTGTGTTTCCTGGTTTGAAGACACCACTCAGCTTTTACCTCTCATTCTGCCTCAGACACATCACAGAGCTTTAATCTCTCAATTCTGAAGTGGATACAACACTGAGCTTTTAACTCTTATGCCTTGGAGAAAACACTGTACTTTTACACTTCTGCCCAAGAGACAACACCAAGTTTTTGAAATGTTTCTTTAAACTTTAAGAGAGAATCACTGAGCTTTCAAGCGGTACGCCTCAGACATAGTTCAGAAACTTTACCTGGAACTCTGACATGACAACAACACTCAGTTTTTCACTGTGAGATCTGTCATGGCCACAACACCACGCTAAATACACGCTGCACTTTTCATTTACTGTACCTGTGTTGGCATGTTGGTATGCATGTGACGTACAATAAAACCCTTCGTCAGGAGTTTCAACAGGATCACAAATAACAAGTCTGATGTGAGAAGTAAAGGTTCTCAAGTCTTGGTCTGTGAGAATTAAATGACAATGATACCTGAGCAATCCACCAACACATGATAAACAACATACTAAGTACTGAATCCATGCTAGATAGTTTTTCTCTACCAAAGTGATTTTTACTGCTTTTCAACTTTTGTTAATTTTTTTTTTTTAGGTTTTACTGAACCTGTGCTTTTAACTAGGCAATAATAGTTACGTTCAGACGGGAGCCCTTAACCTCGAGGTTAGGAAACCTCGAGGTTAGAGCTTGTAGTTAGGGACCGTGAAGACGCACTCGTAGTTAGCAAACCTCGAGGTTTGCTCGATGTTTCGAGCCACGAGAAATCTTATGGTTAGCGCTCTAACCATGAGCTGCGGGGGGTCCCCATTCGTAGTTAAGCACCGTGTGGACACAAAAACCACGAACTCGAAGTTAAGAGTGACCTCGCCGTGAACTCCAGCCCCCACAATTTCCCTCTGCTTCCGCGTCAACCTCCCAAACGTAAATACACCACAAATACACTACACGTGCGTGCGAGGTGAAAACCTATGACGTACATCACAACAACATCATCTTTTCTTCCCATGATCTCTGAAACTTAACACGTCGAACTCGCTACTGTATTCTATTTTCTTCTCCGACGCTAAAAAATTGTTTTCGACAAATATCTTCATAACTTAGGCATAAAGTCATCAGTGCAGTGCTATCTTTGCATACCATGACAGAGGAAGCTGGTGCAACTGGTGGGGAAAAGAGTACCGGTAAGCGAGTCCGACAGGGTTGGACTAAAGAAGAAATAGACGCCTTGTTAGCAGTGTGGGCTAAAACTTCCGGTTTCGTGGTTTTCGTAGTTACGGGGGGGACAGAAGCTTAACCTCGAGGTTAAGATTCGTCGTGTGGACACACATAGTTAGGGGGCAAGAGCTAAACCTCGAGGTTTCCTAACCTCGAGTTTAGGGCCTGCCGTCTGAACGTAACTATAGAAGAGTCTGTCTTTGGAGTACAAGCTTCTAACTAAAACGAGCATCATCAAAATGCAGTATGTTTTCAGTTCTTCTCATGTAGATGCTTTATTCTGATGATACACAGCATACATGGCCCTACTGGTGTGATATTGCCACCTTCCAAAGTTCTGCCCTGTAAGACCCAGTTTACAGTGAGTGAAAGGGCCGGATGGCCGAGCCCGGCCTTCATTTCACTGTAAACGCGCAAAAGGCCAAATGCTGTACCAAAATCGGCCGTGCATTTGGCCGAACTCTGGAGGTAGTCTCGGCCTTTTCTCACTGTAAACGCAAACTGGGCCATATGCGGTACCAAATTGCGACTGGCGCGCTCCCAATAATAGTTGTTTGTTTACAAGCAGAGCGCCACTACGACAAAGTATTGAAAGGTTTGAATTAAAAGTCTGGGCCGAGCCCTCCACTGCAAAGGACAAAATTGCGGGGCCGAGTACCGCAATTGAGGATGGGCTCGGCCCAGCCCTGCACTGTACACGGGGTCTAAGTCTCAAATATGATTCCTTTGAATGGTTAGGGTTCCTATCTATAATAGCTCTGGCAGGAATTTGCCCATGACTGAATGACTGACCTACAAGTACAAGCAATATGTGAATGCAGCCACACATTCCAGCTGTCAACGGGGGAAAAAAAGGAAGAAGAATTGAAGAAGCCAAAGAAATTGCCAGCATAATCACTGAGCACCTACCATAAATATGGCTACAAATCCATGAACTTTCACCAGTGAGCAACTGTAGTGGTGATACAGTTTCAGATGAATGTGGAAGGTCTTCTTAAGATCTAATGCCATAGCAGCTAGTTTGTACACTTAAAAATACAGTAAATGAGCAAAATGTCCTACCTCGCATCACTGTAGGCTTCCAAACAGAAGAGCCAGTGCCTGTCATTGACTGCCTTCTTCATGCAAACATTCAAGGATTTGTGTGGTACACCACAGACGAGAGTCCTCCAACCAAAGAATTCCCCCTCTGGAGAGCATGGGGTGTATGTAACCTGGGGCTGGAAGCAGGAGGGTCAGGAAAGTGTGACAGGCCCCTTTCAACCCCACATCACCAATTGAACTTGTTGTTCGCTTTCTCCAGCCCTACCTCTCCTGCCAGCTTGTGGGTTAGACTTTCATTTCAGACCATATTACAGCTTTCACTGCCAAGTCTCTGCAGGGAGGTGTTGGTACTGGTAGACATAGGTCCTACTGTACAACCAGAAATTTTCTTGTGTGTGAAACTTTCGTTCATTTCGCAAAGAGCCAAGATTCATGAGAGTACGGTGCATATTACAGAAAGTGTTGTTTACACAATGTGTTGAATGCCAGTGGCTTTTCATGAAAATTTTATGACACAAAAAAAGGCAGTTGGTTCCAATTCTGAAAGTTTCATGCCATAAATGTTTCTTGCTTTACCGTCCAAGAGACTTTCAAGTCTTGCCAGCTCAAATGCAAGGGTTTCTATAGCATCTCCAATCTTGGTCAAGGTCCCATAAATTGATGATTTAATACACCCACAGACTCTCTTCAGTTGTTATACCATTCTCTCCTCTAGAATTGTAATAACTCCTGCAATTCAAGGCCATAACATCCTGCCCCACGCTTTGAAAAAAAAAAATCAAATAAGAAAATAATGGGTTTTTTTACAGCAAATAAGTGAATGTTGGTAAAGATATAGGCCTACAGAGCCTATTGATCATACTTTTTTGACATTTTTTTTTTTACATGCATCTCCACAAATAATGCCAATGATTATATATTAGGGGAGTAATATTTGCCATTGATTCCATCCACAAGCAGGAAACCAGCTCTGATTCACAAAAAGGGAAAACCATGTTTGCAACATGAAGTACAAAATACAGTCTGTTTCGAAAGACTAGAGTGTTAGCATCTCTCCTCTGTGAACGTCACTCTTTTTTTTTCTATCTTCTTCATTTCTAGCTTTCAAAAAAAAAATAGTTTCTACCTCTAATGCTCAGGGGATTTCTGTTGTGTGGGAAGGGTGGTAGAGAGAGGCATACTTCTAAACAAGTCCATGGGTTCACAGGTCAGTTTCCATGGTAACAGCATACTTTTGACCCTATCAGCAAAATTTGACAGGACACAAAGTATGGAGCACATACAACTGGAATCCCATTTGATAAGCATTGATTGGCACAAACCTGGGTTCCATTATATTTTAATTTCACTTGGGCCCTAGGCAAAAATTCCACTGCTTGCTATACACATCGGCCTAGCACTTCAAAGTGTTTTTTTTTTTTAATGTAATAAATCTGACTGATGTACAAGATATCAACAACTCTTGTTGTTGTTGTTGTTGTTGTTGTTGTTGTTGTTGTTGTTGTTGTTGTTGTTGTTGTTGTTGTTGTTGTTGTTGTTGTTGTTGTTGTTGTTGCTATTTCATGGTTTGTATTAATGACTTTTAACTATTGATATTTTTATTGAACCTGAAGGCATTGAATGCAAGTATACATGTATTTCAATATCACATTTCAATTTCCTCAATTGTCTGTATGTACTGCAACAGTTATTAATACCAAACAACATGCTTTATGTCTACAATTTTATCCTTTTTTTAATTTTTGGGGAAGAAGTGGAAGGGAGAGAAAAGACATTGCCTGCTTCCTCTTTCTTTCTCTCCCTTTCTCTTTCTCTTTCTTTACATGTCATCAAATTTGTTTGAATGTTTACCTTCAGCAAAATAGCAAGTTGATTTCAACCAATAGAATAAATTACCACACAAATGAGTGACAGTACAAATCTCATTGAAATCAGACATAACCTCAACTAATTTGTTCACTATATCTCACTGTCAACATTATGCTTCATGAAACTTTTAAAACTTTCATATCTATAACTAATCACAAGAAACTCTATTTTTTGCATATCTATTGTATATTCTTTCAATGACAGTAAACATGAACATGAAATGTATTTTCTGTCAATGTAGAACAAAAAATAACATTGTAATGTCTCCATATTCTCATGATCCGCTGTGGTTCTAATGTCATTCATAATATCAGTCTTGAACACTGGCATTTCTGTGGCTATTTTGGGTTTTGGTTGAAGCCCTACGTGTTAAGCATGGATAGGGTATGACTACTAGAATACTAGTTACAAACTAATAGACCCCCATGTCAATTCATCGAAGCACCTTACATGACGCAAGGCAAAATTGGAAAACACAACAAAAGATCCTCATTGAGAGGCAGTGAATGCACGAGTCTATTGAGTTACTCTGTTCCATGTTTGCATTCAATAAGCACATGTTTGGTTAGAGAAACCGAAAGTTTTGGCAGCCGCGGAACCCTCCCCAATATAAACACCACAGTAGACTGTGGCTGCTAAATATTTCTTTTTGGGTCCCTATCCTATGTCTCATAAGGAGCCATGCATATAATTTGTGACACAGTTTTTCATGCTTCCAAATCAACAATAAAGCCCTCTGATGGCTTGTCAGCTACTGTGGGTATATAAAAGTATTTGTGTGTGTGTGTGTATGTGTGCATGTGTGAGTGTGTTTGTGCCTATTGGTACTCAAAAGATACATCAACCTCCACACATTCATAATTAATAATCTGTTTCATTGGAGGGAAGCATTCCCAAAACAGAATAACACACAAACTCTTATGGTTGACTACTTATCAATTACTCAAAACAATATCATAATTTCTTTCAATGAAAAGAAAGAGACTATTTTTGCAATGAGATACAGATATGATGATGACAATATCTATGATAACATGAAATTTTCGTGACTTGGAGCACACAGTCTTTTTCGCAGTATGAAACTTCTGCGAATTACCACTAGCATCAAATGCATTGTTTAGAATAGCGCGAATTTCGCTTTCGCGAATATCAGCTCCTCTCGAAATTTGTGAAAGTTTCATGCCCGCAAAATTTTCTTCAAAATGAAATTCAGCATTCATACCATGAAAATAACAATTTTGCAGAGGGCGGGATCCTACTCAAATATGAGGGGTCATCTCTCCAAATTTGGTGCTTTTATCCACCATGTAACGGTAATTTCACTAGGCGACCTGACTATACCTCTTTTTTAGTGTAAAGGCCACTGGAAGATAGCCTTCCAGTTGAAAAGATAACATCAGTCCAGTGAATAGAAACAAGAAGGAAAGGTCGTACAAGGAATGTCATGGTCAAAAGTAATGATATAAAAAGGCTTCAATGACAAGGAGCATTAGAAAACATGTGATCATGATACTTTTGGTTCACTTATCTCAAATGTTTATACATATCAGTTGATTAACTTGTGGTCAAGTAAGTTAGAGAATGTGAATGCTCTTCAAAAATTAAGTTTTCAATAAATAAATAAGTAAATAAGTAAGTATTAAGTAGATAAATAGATAGATGAATAAATATGCACATAGACATACAGATAAATGCACATACTCACATACCGACATAGTTGTAAATGCTGTACATGATAGATAAATAAGTTGCTGGGGGCTTTACTTAGAGTTGTTCTGTCAAATATTAATTTAGGCCAAAATCTACAAAGTTCATCCAAATTCTCATCCTTATTGCTACATGTAGTGGTATTAAAGTGCCAATCATTTTAATAGTATTCAAAAGAGATATAAACAGATCTTTTTAGATGAACACAGTGCAGCATATGATGACAGATGCTATTTCAAATTAGTAAGAGACATCACAAGAACAGATTGGTCCATTAATCTGTTGACGGTAGTCCCACATGTAAGTATACTTGCGCAGGTGTCTATGGGAAATGCTTGTAGCACAATCTGCTCGTCCTCAACAACAGCACACAATACTTCAAAGCAGTCAATATTATATCGTATAACAAATGTTCTACAGCATTAGGTTAGCACTCTCACTATTACCCTCCAACACAAATCAGCAAAATACAATCTTCTCTGGTGTTGTTTACTTTGCAATACGTAGGCTAAATTGCTAACATCCAAGTTGCAATGGGAATTATGAAATATTGTATCATTTTGTATCTTATATAATGATGACTCTTAAGTAATACATTTTTCCAAAATTTCTGTCACTATATAAGATTTAACCTTTCAATGCCATATGTCTCAGTTGTAAATTATATGCAACTACTAATGCTCACTATCTTCACAAACTTGCACGCAAACACTACCGGGTACATATCTAGAAATATCCACACAAACAAAACATTATGAACACACACAGTGTATAACTATTGCAGCCTCAAGGATACACATCCTGAAGGTTGGGCCTACTATGATACGGTAGTATTTGAACTTACATCAAGGTCATTGCAGAAGTTTTTCTCTATTGTGGCCAGGCACTGCCTGCGTCAATGCTCTTCCTACAATGGTATTGGTAACTATTTTGTATGGTAACATCGCCAAGCAGCCAATGTACACATATGTAATAGTACAATGTAGGCTTACGTACTGTATGCTCCAATAAATCTAAGTGCAGGTGTTCAAACTTAACCATAGCCTTTTGTCAAGGCCCTCTCGCTGTATGGTGAAAAGAGCCCAGCCACGTGGGGTTGCGCGAGGGCCTTTTGAGATCTGCTTCACATCCTTTTGCAAGCCCTTTGAATTACCAACTTGTGCTCCTGATTTCATGAGCAAAAGTCTACCAATCTGTGTGTCTGTCTGCCCGATCTTGAATCGCATACAGCAAATGCACGCCACAGACCTCCACTGGTGGTCAGTGATGCATGCGAATTTGAAGGTGAAGGATGTGGGGAGCACGCCATTCCATTGGTTGACTGGCACCTGTCAACATGAATATTCAGTAGGGTTCATGTGTTATGAATAATAATGTGTAAAGCAGATCTCTTTGGGCCCTCGCGCTGTCGCGCTCGGCTGGGCTTGCTTAGCTCGCTCATTACAGCGAAAGGGCCTTGACATAAGGCTAACTTGACCATGGCCTTGGTGCTTGCACACATTACACATACAAAAGTCTGTAAAATAAAGCAATCACAGGTTTTGCATATAATTTGCTACGTATTCTGACATAAACTGATTGTACCGTTTTGCAAAACGTATCCTATGTGTTGTTCTGTGTGACATAGAATAATGTGGAATTTCCACTTTTATGTTCTTCTGTCTACCGTCTAAGATGTTTGTCTAATTTAGCCTGAAAATTGTGCCTTTTTTGACATTTATATCATGGAGATTTAAAAAAAAATACATTCTACAAAGATGGCATTGCTGAGATGTCCCAACCACCATTGCAATCCCATATTCCTTTTTCCTGTGATGGAGTCTTTTGTCAACATCATGGGTTAATTTGGCCTAGTCTGCTGAAAACTTATATCAAAGATGGGATTAAAATCCAGAGCTCGCAGTGGTGTTTTGACGATGTTTCTCAAGACACAGCTCATACTCAAACACCATGTTATATCCACAGCCAGGAGGGATAGAGAAAGTGCAGGCACACGAGTGAAAGCCATGCATTCGAAGCAGCCCACACAATGAGACGGTTCATCGAGGAATTATGCATTCACTCATCCTCATCATCATCAGCTCGCATGATTTGTGTTGCATCCACGGACTCTGAGAAGAGGGCAGCTCAGGCTCTCTGGCAGTAGAGGCTTGCTGAAACTCAATCAGATCTGTATCTATACTGTGATGAAGCCATTTCTCGGCCCAAATATATGCCCAATGAACAGATCAGTTTGATTTGAATTGAAAAATAAAAAAAATGAATCTGCACTATGAGATATATGTTTATCTCATATCAAATATGCATTCTTGCAGAGTCTATGGTATTATTCCTTTTTATTAATTCATTCATTCTTTCTGTTGAGCTATTGGTACATGGTAGATTACTGTGTCTACTGGAATTAACATTTTAGTTAATGTTACTTTATCCTAGTCATTCGATACAAGAAATTAGCTCTAGGAGCTCTTGCAGTAGAATATACAGGCATAGGTTGCAGTTTCTGCACTCTGACAAATTTTGTTATCACCATTACCCCGTTTAGGACGGTTTGATTTTGCTACAACACGCATTTCCCATAGACACCTGCCCGAGTATATTCGGGACTCGTCCTCAACGGGTTAAGGTACTACCATTCATGCCGTGACACAGTACAAGTACAAAATACTGAAGTGTGATTTGATCGATCGATCAATCGATCGATTGACTGACTGACTGACTGACTGACTGACAGACTGAATGTATGAATGATCGATCAATTGATTGATTGATTGATTGATTGATTGATTGATTGATTGATTGATTGATTGATTGATTGATTGATTGATTGATTGATTGATTGATTGATTGATTGATTGATTGATTGATTGAGTGAGTGAGTGAGTGAGTGAGTGAATGAGTGAGAGTGAGTGAGTGATTGAAAGCATATCATATCTTTGGGGTGCATTTTCATGATGGGATTGTGATTTTCTAGTCTAGATGTTTAAAAGTGCATACAATTGTCTGTGCATTGGTATGTTCAATTTCATTTAATCAAGAAAACGAATTAAGAAGCACCTCCCAGGGAGTCACTAATAAGGAAGAATGTTATTTCATTATTTTTTCTTTTGATAAGAATATATGAGATGCAAAGCTTCTGTGTTATTGTCATTTATTATCATTCTCTGATTGTACTATCATGATGGTATCGTGATTGTATCATGACGGTATTGTGATTATATCATAAACGCAAACAGAAAAACTGACCAGAAATGAATATTATTTATTAGTGGAAAAATGAGCACAGAAAATGGGATTCCATCAGGATTTGAACCCCAGACCTCCAGATTGCTAGCCCGGTGCTCTCCCGACTGAGCTATAGAAAGCCCTAGTTCAGCGTTCGGTCTCAGAAAACCTAAATTCTCAATGCTTGAATGGTCAGAAGCTATAGCAGTGTGTCTTTGCGCGACACAAACGCATATATTTAAACCTGGCATAAACCCGTAGGATAATTCTACTTGGGGATGAATTATTCCCCCCCCCCCCCCTCCATGCCATTGCAACCAACATCAAATATGAACTTATCATCTGATGAATTCATGAGCAAACCATACAGGCACATTCAGGATACAAGTAGGGAATGTCTGGCTGAAAGTTCTGCATTTACTTTTAAAATAATTTCTGCATCACTGACGAAGTTCTAAACTTGATCAAATCAACAAAACAGCGTACAACACTTCTACAAGGTCTGAAACAAATAATAATGAAATTTATGCAAAACATGTTCTTACACACATTTTCCATGTAAATGTACATGTACCTAGCCCACTGGTGCTATTCTCAAATATGGATGTGTTTTTGTACACTTAAAGAGTACAAAGCAATAGCTTTTGATAGCTGTATGTTACATGGCTGACAGTAGTTTTTTAAATGCCTTGAAACGTCCACCACACACTCTCTATCTACCTAAAGGTGCAGGGCCATATTAGTGCATACTTCCCTGCCCCTCCCCCAAGCTTTAAGAATGAGGCAGGTACCTTTGAAATACCCTGACCTTAATCAATTGATACTGCAACAGTCCGGATCAATACATTCTTTTGATATCTTGGCTTAATTGATGACTGTGAAAAGAGCATTCGTCTGTCTCCCTTTCACCAATCAATCAGGGGTCAGAGGTTAAACCTCAGGGGCTTTTTTTCTTTCTTTTCTTTTTTTCAAAAGATGGATCCTTGATGACCCTAGATAGATCAATAATTCTCACTTCAATCACATGTATGTCAGACGCTCTTTGATTTCATGTCTACGCGGAATAATTTCTCCAAAGCACAATTTCCTGATTCACTCCCAGTATACAATGACTTTTATTCAAGAACTTCACAATGGTTTGAGTCTACCATTAATCACCATCTGGTCTTTCGTTTTCAGCACATGACAGATACGGTATGAATTTTCATTCCAAGTCTGGTATACAAGTCTAGATTACGAGTGTAATCTGCCACACATTTACAGCTTGAGAATAAATCCAAAAATTATCAAAGACATGTTGGAGACAATATTCCCTGGTTATGACACAGACTCTCCATAAATTTCCATCATGTGTTCTTGGAGTTTTTGTCTTTTTCTAATTACCCGCTCCCTTTTTTCCGCAACGATTGATAGATTCTCAGTTGAACCAAACTGACACATACCCAAGCTTGAAGAAACAAGATGGAGCGCATTTCAAGACTGCTTCACATTCCTTGCCTAACATACGGATTATTATCATGCCTTCATTTTTTTTTCTTTTTTCTCTCCCTATTTCAGTGTGTGTGTGTGTGTGTGTGTGTGTGTGTGTGTGCATTTGCTAATTGAGAAAATAAATACCACAAAACATAAATTATACTGTCTGACCATGCCATACTGACACAGATTGATATTTTGTGCACATAAACCCCCTGTTCAGACGAAAGCCAGTTAATACCAAAATTCAATAAAGAAACGACGTATAAAGGATCATCGTATAGCCGACAGATCGTTCAGACTCTAAATTTCGACCATTCCGGAAAGACGTTGTATAGTTGTGCAGTTTCTCACTGGGCATGTTGTTATGGTCATGAGTGACAGGTACAAGGTCACCTTTTGTGCTCGCTCCCATTAAACCCCGCCCAGTTATACCGTTTTATGGTCGCCATATGTTCAGACGCACAATGGACACGATGGAATGCTGATTTGTTATCGAGTTCTAGTTCGAAATGATGCTCTGACCGTCGTTTCGCTATACGTCATTTTGTTATACATCGTTTCATTAGTCAGCGTTCAGACATATAAATTCATCGTATCACTATACCGTTTTGGTATAGCTTTACAGTTCTAGTATAAATTTTTTGTGTCTGAACACCCTGTTTGTCTACCATTGTTTTGTGGTTTTGTTTTATGTGGTTTCATTCATCCCATGCGGATCTATCTCTCAGCTTTTAAATATTTAAAAACAGCAGGGCTGCCAACCTCTGCAGATTAAAAAAAAAAAAATGATGATTACAATAACAGGGATAATAATTCACAACAAATAATGATAAACAAAAAAAGAAATATTTTGAAGGCACAAGTCATACCCTTATCAAGACATAGAAAATTTGTATGGTATACAGTAATCACATCAAATCTAATTTCAGGAGGAAAAAAAAATATCATTATCATTAAAACATGCTGTTTGAGAGCTCTGATGCAGTACCAGTATTCCTAGGTGTGCAGACTGTTGAATCCAAAGTGAAAATAAAGATTTGAGCAGGATCGCACAAACTAGATCACAAAAATCATGGCTGCTTGTACAGTGTACATCAGTGAGTCAGCTCATACTGTATCCTGGGGGAACTACACGTGAGTGATCTTCGAAATCTGATCCTCTCATTGCCGCTCGCTAACCGATCCTTCACATATTTTGCTCCCATACTGTTCCTACTGTCCCATTCCATTCCAGTGACTGTAGCAAATTTTATTCAGACAGTCAATCTACCTAACAAAAAAAAAATAATAATAATAATACATAAATAAATAAATATAAATGACTTGAGTAAAAATCTGTCAAGCTGAAAACAGCTAAAAAGTTTGCAGCTTATAACAATTTTTTTTGTGTGTAATACACCTTTGTACACATTTAAGCATGCAATATGCATGATGGAAACCAACACTGCTTCACACCTTTATCCAACACTTACCTAGATAAGGGAGGTAAGCACAGGCCACGAGGTGACTCCAAATATTATCCACTGGAATGCCAGGTATGGGTGCAGCTTTCTAGATGAGATATCCTGTTGTCATGGCAACATACAGGTCAAGGGGGAGATAAAGTGGTGTCATCTCATCTCAGCTAAGCTCTGCGGTGTCATCTATGGAGCAGAGCGGAGGAGGAGGAGGAGGAGGAAGAGGAGGAGGGATGTTGCAACTCGTGAGCCGACTGGAGAGGAGCTCTGTGTAGCAACAGGGATGAAGGCTCTCGTCCTTGTGTGCACACAAGCTAGCGCTGCATGCAGAGTCCAAAGGGAGAGGGGAGAGTGAAAGAGAACGGTGGAAGAGTAAAATGAATGAGGAGATAAGGCTATAAGCGTGCACAGAGCACCAATAGATTAGTCTTGCATGTTCAGACCCTGCACTGTTGATATCTCTCGACCAACCCTGTGAGAAAGTGGGTGAAGCAGCCAGCGATGATTACAAGAGAAAAATTTTTATAATATCAACAAGGTGTCACCAACAATAAGAAGTCTTTTCACAACTGTGATGGTTTGGAAAAAAAAACACAAGGAAACAAATACAAACATACAAACAAAGAAAAGCAGCAGATTTCAGCAAAATCACAAAAATATAAAGTTTATGGCTGTTTAAATATCAGCGTGAGTCATAAAACATGGCTTCCTTTGGGGAAAACAAGTCATACATCAAGGTCTCATGACTGAAATGTTGCCTGCATCGATCTAATTCCCATGCTATTCATAGCACACATTTTGAATATTCCTTCATTCACAACTCTTCAAAACAATTATAATATTTCTGGAGCTGTTCACAATATGGAATGACAGAGGGTAATGTTAACGTACAAAAGTTCATGACATGTCGATCATGATTCTTGTTTTGGGTTTTTAGTTGTTGTCATTTTTCATGCCTAAATGTTTTATGTTGTATGTGTAATGACAGGATATGGAGTATGATACATTTACAGACTAAATAAAACATAGATCCACGCAATTAAAAGTCTACTATAATTTTATTAAATTTTGATCGCTGACAGACGCAGAATAAAATAATTGTCGGCACCGCTTGGTACGCAGTATAATTCATACATTTTGAGGTGGTTTCATTTTTCTTTTCTTTTTTTTTTCTTCAAAATCCGTGAGTCCACTGACAAAGCACATGCCTATTATGACCAGAGCGTGACCCCAGGCTCTTCAGTGTGCTAACCTCGTGTGGCGAGATGCATCATGGGATCATGGAGCTACAAACGAAACTCCGTGGTGGGATCTAAAGACATTGAAGGTTTCGTCTGTTCACACAGGATTTTCAAAACCTGTCAAAGGTAGGCCTTGTGGAATTTTCACCTACACGGTTGTACCCTCTTCTTGCTTATCTACACCCTTTCATAAAGCTTCCCAAGCACTGACATACTCACAAGAGAGAAAGTTGCAAATGCAGTCTGATTCCAAGTCTAATGGAGGACAAGAAGATGAGAGCTTGGACAAGAGAGTGTGAATAGCATTAGCACCTGGTCAACAATAGCCCTTGAGAATAGGGAATTAGTAGAGATACTCCTCCAATATGACATACACATTATGTGCATAGATAGATTACAAAGGATCCTTTAGTCTGATGGTACAGACCCTGTGTTTGATAATCCCTTTTCTTAAAGACTCCTTGTATGTGAGAACTGGGACTGGGGCAGCAAGCACTGAATATACCAATCATCATGTAGAGTTGGGAATTCTTCACATCAAATCGTCATAGGAAACACTGCAGTTGTCAACTGTAATGTAACAATCACCCTGAAACAATTAAAGAACATGAATTCATGGTATAACAAGTTACATACACAGTGTATTTCTCTTTACAAACTTTATTAAGACAAAATAAACAGTTTATAAAATTTTTCCTTTCCCCCTAAAGCATTTCTCTTCTGCCCACATCAAGCAGTCACCTCTCAGCCAGTTTAACCCACTGAGGATGAGTCCGAGTATACTCAGGCAAGTGTCTAGATATGAAATGTGTGTTGTAGCAAAATCAAACCATCCTCAATGGGTTCAGATGTTTCATCATGATCTTTGAACCCTTGTCTAAAATGCTTTTACTTGTTCAGTTAAAAAAATTTAAGCCCTACACCACTATTTCATGTAAAAGATTATACACTTTTAAGTCACGATATGCCTAATCTTATTCTTGACCTTGGAACTCTAGCCCCACCCCACTCCCTGCTACATAGTTATACATGACACTGAATTCCTAAAAACTAGATTACTCTGTTACCCTCTACCCAGTTTGATTAACCTGAGTCGGTGAATGATTGAGCTACTTGACAAATTGGGTGATGTCATTGATCAAGTCACGTGACTAACTTAGTCTTTATCAATGGTATCATGTGACAAATATTTACAATGATTTAAAGGACTCCCGTTCTATGACAAAGTATAGAAACCTGACATCTAAAATGTGTTTTTGTAAATATTATAATAATCTTATTTCATATTGAGATTCTTTTTAATGCACGCATTTTTTCAGGTTATCTTGCATTAGTCTCTGATCCTTTGATTTCCACCTTTTTTTTTTAAATCTAAAATCCAAAGTCCATTTAATCTGCAGTTTACAGCATCAGTTTAAAGGACAAGTCCACCTTCATATACATGTGGATTGAGTGAATGCAGCAAATATTAGGAGTACACATCAGTGAAAGTTTGGCGCAAATCAGACAATCCATTCAAAAGTTATGAATTTTTAAAGTATCTGCACAATCACTGCTGGATGAAAAGACTACTACAGAGTTGATGTCACATGCGTAGAACAATATAAGGAAAATTATTAAAAAGAGAATTCACAACACTTTACTTTTTGAATAAAGTGCCTATTTCTTCGAATTGTTACTGACATATGTTACGGTTAATATTATTCCCCTTGCCTTCTGAAAGAGAGAAGTCAAGTGTTCTTTTGTTATATGAGAAAAGTGAAAATATGTTGAATTTTCTTTACACTTTCTTTATATCATTGTATTCATGTGACATCACAAGCTATAGTAGTCTCCTCATGCAGCCATGATTGAGCAGAAACTTCAAAAATTCATAACTTTTGAATGGATTGTCTGATTTTCCTCAAACTCTCACTGATGTGTTCTGTTAATATTGCTGCATTCACTCAACCCACATGCTTATGAAGGTGAACTTGTCCTTTAACATCCCTGTCAGCAGCTTCAGCAAGGAGCGCAAAAGTGTTAATATAATCCTCTTCTCCAAGGTAATCTGAGTTAATTAACTGTGACAACTGCACGCAGCAACACGAACATGGATCCTTTTGAACCCTCACTTTGAATCACTATCTTTTCCTCCCCCTTGTAATCAGTTTTTGCTTTTAATCCTTGTTCCCCTTTATGGCAAATTTAATTTGTGCTAACAATCAGGAGGCATTCAATCCCTGTCCTATTCATCGGCGACATCATCAATCACATGACCTCACTCCTCGAAAGTTTTGCGTCGAACCTTTTCCTTGCCGTGGCTTTCCCCTCACAAGACTGCTGCCTTCCAGTCTAATCTCCCGTTGCCATGCATTGGCAATCCCGTCTATTTCCTGGAGCTGCATCTATGCTAATTCAAGCATGCCCATCTCGGCTTGCACAGCACATCTCCCGGGGACGACGGCTCTCCGCGTGACTTCACACAGGAGGCAGCGATTTTCCTCCTCCTCTCACGCTGCTCACGGAATGTTTTCCAAACATGATGCCATGTTGAAGCTAGGGGCTCGTTTACACTATGCCCTCACTTCCTCAAGCCTGCCTCAAAAGGTGTGAAAGTGCCCTCTATGCGCGATGCACGGCAAAACCTTTCTTTCAAACTACTAACATTCATTCTCATTCCTCATAAAATATAGATTAATACATACTTTTTCATTCCATAATTAATCCGCATTTGTCATTTATTACGTAAGTGACATTATAAATGATAATGTAACTTTGAAAGATGTCACCCATTATGACACTTGTGTTATTTGGGTTAACTCTGTGTCAAGCACCCAATTCTTCCTTAAATTGATGCGTCCTGAAGAGTATTAAAACCTTTAATATCAGGCTGATAACTTCCACACAGTCTCTACAGAGGGATGCCGAAAGCAATGGCAAAGTTGCACCTAAAAGAGAGGCACCCAGAGTGTGTTTGACACAGAGAATTTGGCACACTCTGCATCTTAGTCTGAATTCCTGGTGGCATGGAAAGGCAAATTGAGTTTAAAAATATAGAACAACAGGACATACTTCTGGTTCAGTACTAGGTCTAATGTTTGCACTGACAGTTCATGCTCATAGATTACCTTCCACATTTGCTCCCATAATACAGCCATCATTGATACAACCATCTTTGATTTGTTTTGCAAGATTTTTATTCCAACCATAGCAATCTATGCATACTGAACTAAGAATACACGATGTATACAACTTGTAACTCGAAATACACAACATGTACTCCACTATTATTTATAACTCCAATTTCTACATTGTAGATAAATAATAGATTATAAGGACTAAATCCTCCACGTCTAAAATAAAAACTGTGATGTTCTAAAGGATTTTGGTTCTGTTTGTGTTGTTTTTTGTTTTGTTTTGTTGTTTGTTTGGTTTTTGTTTAGTTTTGTGTGTTGTTGTTGTTGTTGTTGTTTTTTTTTTTTTTTTTTTTTTTTTTTTGGGGGGGGGGGGGGGGGGGGGGGGGGGGGGGGGGGGGGGGCTTGGTGCAGTTTTGGCTAAGTTAATGGTTAATTTCTTTGTTCCTGGGAGAAATTGGTGCATTTTGTTCAATGTAGATTTCAGCAGGCCATCATTTTCAGGAAGCTGGCATGGTCAAACTCTTATATCTGCAGGTATACTGCATGATGCTGGCACAATCACAACACACATTTCACTGAGGGCACAGATGTGAACGCTCCCCCAGGCAGTCTCTGAAAACCCTTTAATAATACTGAGGCGTCTTCACAGCTTTCTGACTAGCACCATATTAGTTCAGTTCCGGCACTTCAGTGTCAAGGTGGAATTCCTGGCATCTCTCCTTATTACATAGGTTGTTCATATCAGAGGCTTGAGTGTTGTCTTTTAATCTCGTTTTGTCAAGTGATGGTACTCTCACAACATATCATCAAGATTTATGACTTTCCAAGCTTCTGCATTCCCTAACTGTCCTTCTCAAGCATGTACGCAGTTTGAGGGAACTACCTATACGCATACATAAATTACATGAATGTAGTCATGACCTGACTTTTCCGCAATTTTTCTCAAAATTCTCTTGTGGTAATAAAGGAAGTTCTTTTTTTTTTTTACCTTTTTTGTTGAACTCATTCCATAAAACAGGTTTAATATTTAATTACTCGCAAACATTGTTGCATAAACAGTGACACTTTGGAAAATGACCTAGACTTCTGATCTGACACATGTAACTGTCTTTGCTTAAAATCTACTCAGTCATTGTGTTGTTTTATATACCATATCAATTATCATCAAATTTTCTTGGAGATTTATTGCGTAATTGCAATTCTATACGAAAAAGACAGGATAAAATGTAAAAACTTGTTGAAGACAAGATCCAAGTATACTCAGGTAGGTGTCTATGGGAAATGCGTTTTGTAGCATTATCAGCCCATCCTCAATTGGTTAATGTATAAGCAGATCAATAAAAAGTGTGTACTAGTAAATGTTCCGCATGCGGATAATCAGCATTTGAAAGGTTTAGTTTTACCTTTTCTGTACATGTGTGTGTGTGTGTGTGTGTGTGTGTGTGTGTGAGAGCGTGTGTGTGATCATTTTGAAAGGAGAGACAGAGACCTACACACAGACGAGATAAGATCCAGCAAAAATGAATAAAACTAGAAATATCACTGAAGGTGATTAATACCCCCGCCCCGTGACGACAGTCTTACCCAAGGAATGATCTTTCCTTGATCTTCTGCCATTTAAATGCCGTTACCATGGCAACGCAGCTTCCGACATGTCCGAAAATATGTCTTGCACATCTTCCCACCAAGACTATTGTGTGTGCCACATTTCATAAGCTTTTGTCAAAAACTGAGGAAGTAGTTCAATCCACAAGATCTTTCCTTGATCTTCCACCATTAATATGCCGTTACCATGGCAACGCAGCTTCCGACACGTCCAAAAAATATGTCTTGCACATCTTCCCACCAAGACCAATGTGTGTGCCACATTTCATGAGCTTCAGTCGAATACAGAGGAAGTAGTTCAATCCGCAAGATCTTTCCTTGATCTTCTGCCATTTATATGCCGTTACCATGGCAACGCAGCTTCCGACACGTCCGAAAAATATGTCTTCCACATCTTCCCACCAAGATCAAGGTGTGTGCCACATTTCATAAGCTTTGGTCAAAAAACTGAGGAAGTAGTCAAATCCGCAAGATCTTTCCTTGATCTTCTGCCATTAATATGCCGTTACCATGGCAACGTACTTTCGGGTACTGTCAAAAAATGCGTCTTGCACATCTACAACCAAAGGCACACATCTGTACCAAGTTTCATGGAAATTGGGCAAAAACTGAGGAAGTACTTTGCAACACAAAATTTTCCATCATTTTGACTCATAATATGTGAGCTGTTACCATGGCAACATACTTTATGTCACTGTCAAGAAATGTGTCATGCTGACCTATATCCTAAGACAAACATTCAATATGAATTCTATGAGAATTGGAAGAACACTGATGAAGCAGTTTTGCCATGAAGCATTTTGCCCTATATTTTACCAATAACATGCCGTTACCATGGCAACGCACTTTTTGCCACTGCGGAAATATGTGTCTTGCACATGAACATATTCAGATGAACATCTGTACCTAATTTCATAAAAATTGATCAAAAACTGTGGGAGGAGTTCGCGACGCAAGATTTGTACCCATTTTTGCCCATAATATGCCGTTACCATGGCAACATACTTTTGGGTACTGTCAAAAAATACGTCTTGCACATCTACAACCCAAGGCACACATCTGTGCCAAGTTTTATGGGAATCGGTTGAAAACTGAGGAAGTAGTTCGCGACGCAAGATTTGCAACGGACCGACCGCCCGACCGCCCGACCGTCCGCTGATTCCTATATACCCCCTTCAAACTTCGTTTGGCGGGGGTATAAAGAATACTGTATACGCAGAATATTTTGCAAGGTTTTTATTTTTGCGAATTTCGCAAATCAGGTGCAATTCACGAAATTAAAGACACGCGAAAATATTGACTCTGATCCAAATGTGAATGTGACGTGTGCATGTGCGTTTCTCTGTTCGGTGCAGGACTCCACGATCGCGAATTTAACCACTCGCGAAATCGTTGGGAATTCCCGATTCGCAAAAATTTAGACTTGCAAAATATATGGCGTATACAGTATATAATTAGTTTGAAACTAAACCTTTGTTTTGTCGAGGGTAGTCATGAACATTAGCAGGGTTTACAATATAATGTCACATCCATTTATAAATGCTGATCTTGAAGATCATTAAAGAATTGTTTAAAATGGAAAAACATTATGTATTAGCTGTAATTCTTACATAAAAGCATAGTACCTCTACTTGGTGAAATTATTTAGGTAAAGTGTGTGTTCACACTGCAGAATTGACAATGAAATAATTTCCTTGGCCATCATCATGAAAGCCACCTGTTTTCATACTAGAAAGCTTTGGATTTTCGCAACATGGATGCTCAGAGGAAAAATACCTGTTCTGCGCATGCACAAAATCGCTAATCAAAATCTATCTCTTGCGTCAACTCAGTTTTCATTACATGTTCTACGCAATTTTCACGTCCGCTCTATTCACAACACGGAGAGCTATTTGATGCACTGATCACATGGGGGCACCATTTTACTTTTTATAGGTTGCGTCCTTGTGTAATCTCAAGCTACTCTGCAAAATGACATAGGGAGAGGGGAGAGCGGTCAACGCAATCATCTTAAATGTCCACGTCATAAATCTACAGCTCCCCTATGTATTTCAAGAAAAACGCATTATATTTGAAAAAAAAAATCTATATCATTTAGCATGAATGAATATCATACACCAGTATATTGTAAAATGAGGAATGTTCATGTACATTTCAATTTTGCACATTTTGCGTGAGCTAAGATTCACGAAATTAAAAATGCCCGCATAAGTTCTTGTCTACACTATATGGATTGAATGCCAGTGACAACATGCCAAAATTTCATGCCCACAAAAGGTCGTCAGCTCCAATTCGCTAAAATTTCGTGCCACAATAAAAAAATAGATAAATAAAAATCTTGTTTTATGGTATTTGAAGGTGTCTCTTCTTTCTGCAATTATTGGTTGATGATAGACTGTTCTTCAATCAGATATTTTCTTTATTGAATGGCAAAGTCTTCTTTGATTTGTATGTGTTTTATCAATACCAATACACTGATCCAATGGAAGTAATGCTCATTTATCTAGGGAAGATGTTAAGTTGTTAGATAAGCCAAGACAGCAGGAACAAATACCTGCCTATCTGTAAAAAGAACAGTAATGATATCTTTTTTTTTTCTTTTATACTGAAAAGTTAAATATCTCAGTTTCATTCCTAAAGGCCAGCAGTGAAATTTGACCTTTGAACCCTACCAATCACTCTCATTTGTCCCAAAATCTGTTACTGCTCTGCCATCAGATATGAGTTTATAATGTACCTCATTTTGAGTAATCATGGTAGAAGCTTCTTGAGTGATTGAGCAAATAGCAACAGTTCGGTGTTTCACCTCAACATTGTTCATTCTTTGAACAGTAATCAAACCATTACACTTTGCAAAATGTGACTCACAGAGTGACACATTGTTTGTACCTTCAGTTTTGTGCTCAGACCTGCTACAACACTAGGTTAAACTGTACGATACGGAATTACCACCCTAATTATTTAATCATAACTTTCATAAACAGCAGCAACACTCTTATGGGATAATACAAGTGAAATGACAATATTTCCAAGGCACATAACTCATTATTACTTAAAAAGAGGACAAAGCATTGGTTTACTAATGAGACATCTTCTTTCATCAAATATTTCTGAGAAAAACCAAAAAAAAAAATCAATCAAGTATTTGAGGAACATGTAACGAAACCAGCACCAAAATTAACAAGAAAAAAAAATCTTGTCAATCACTGTAACTGCATAAAAATAGAATTTATTGCCAGATTGCATCCCATAGCCCCCTGGCATAGTTGGCCAAGCCTGGCACCATCTCAAGCCCACCACATGACAGTTTAAATTTTCTGACCTCTTTGTTTTTAAATGGAATGGTGGCTTAGTTGGGACAGAAGTCTTCATCCCAAGTTGTCCCAGTTAAATGATGGTTCTATTATCTGTTTTACAAATATGCATATCACCTCCGTCATTTTTGCAGTTCTCATTTTAAAGTAAATCACTCTTCATGAATGAGGGGTCTAAACTTTCACTAAAAGAATATGGTTCAATAATCAAAGTGTTGAGGAATCTACTATTAAACACACAATTTAATGCTTCACTCACTCTCTTTGTGTACTGATAACATTTGTACGGAAGTCATTTGCTGGGATGGAGCTAGATTAGTAGTCATTACAAGTACAAAGATGTAACGTACGTGATGTAACGGTATGTGATGTAACAGTAGATGATGTATGGCAAGGAAAGGAGCATTATATAGACTGATCCATTCTATGGGTTTGGAATGCCTGTGAGGGACTTTAACTTAAACCTCCCCAAACAGCATAATTTCTAATCCTGAGGTTTGAACATTCTGTATATTTCCAAAAAAAGAAGTTATCATCTGTTCAGCTGTATACTCTGTGGGGTAGCCAAAGGAGTTGGAGAGTAATGCATACACGTACCTTCAGCTTGAATTTTCCACAAAGCCATTTGCAAAGCAATATCAACAAGCCCACATCAGACATGGATAAGTAGCAAGCTACATGTACACACAACTATAGCTACAGTATTGTGGAAACTATGAAGCAAGCTTCAGTGTCTTACATCACCTCACAAGCGCAGTGCAAGCTAAAATTGAGTGCCATGATTCTATCATGCACTGCTTCTCTTCATTATCACTTGAACTTATCCAAAAAACTGTTTTCCCAAAGACATACATCCCCAAGAATGTTTCATCCCAGGAAGAACATTGCAAATGGTCCACTATAAAATCACATGATTATAATGTATTCATCCAATCAATTACCCCATCTGAATGGCTTACATGTACACATACGTTGTATACGCCAATATCAGAGATGCCAACCTTACAAACAGCATTGCAGCAATCTGACAACTGAAAATGCATGTGGAAAAACAGTATTTTAAGTTTTCCTGCTACAGACATAATATATATACAATTTGAGACGACAGTATCTTCCACAAAACCTGCAATATTTCTTGCTAAAAAGGTGCTAAATAAGTAACTGCAAAAATAAGTACTATGGGGGGGGGGGGGAAAGGGGAACAGATGGCATCTCTGCAATATTGTTCACTATGCTTTGGGACTTTTGTTATTGTTTTTAACATGGATTCTTGGTTCTGGTAAACACAATTAACATTTTGAAATTGCATTTAAATCATCCTAGTACTGTCACAGGTATAGAGTTGCTTCTGTAATATTCACTGTGAATGCAATTCCACAGGGTCAGTACAACATTGCGGTTCCCAGTAAATGGCTTATGAGTGATCACTGTCAAGCTTTAATGGCAGATGAATCATTAATTTAATTATGCATTATTTCTCCAACATCTAAAATATGGATACCAACCATTTTTTTTTCCCTTTGTTCCTTGCCCCAAATATTGCTAGGACTGGTGATGATGTCATTCGTAAATTGTCCAAAACAAATCTGATGGCTGTAAACATCTCTGGCCATCAGAGGTGCATTTATTTCATGGTTAATGAAGCATGAATTTTATATATCAAACCAATTTAGCTTGCCATCAGGAGACCACTTCACGCCACAACTAATCTTCTTTTATGTGAGAAATATGGACTTTATTCCACACATTCAAAATAAATAATGCTTGCATGAATACAGTCATATTATACTGTTTATCATAAACACAGAACTTGTTTTGAATAACAGGCATTACTTTCCATCATCATGCAAATCATTGTCAAAATATGTCTGTGAGATAAACATGACCACATACAATGTAGAAAGAAATTTGGCAAGACGACAGTTTCACTATCAAGCTAGGGACAAATCTGTTTTTTTTTAAAAAAATCAGGTACACCTGAACAAGGTCAATAATCTATCATGAAATGGTGATGCAGATTCTAATCTTAGGACTGGTCAAGAGTCGACAGTTTCATCAAACTTTACATGGAATAAGAAGTTACGGAATATGTTTTCTACAAACATTCTTTTTAATCTCCCCAATCCCTTTGGCGCCAAAACAGCATTTCCGCTGGACAGATATGCTGTTTTTACATGAGAGGACCATTCAATTTTAACATGAGGTCAAGTGCGTGTGGATCAACCAAATGCTAACCCATTCGAGGACGAGTCCCGAGTATACTCGGGCAAATGTCCATGGGAAATGCTTGTAGTAGCAACATTAGCCCATCCTCAGTGGGTCAATGGGAAAAAAATTGAAATGAATCGAATTGTTTTACATGGCTGCTAAGGAAACGAGTGCTTGTATTAAGCAAGCATGCACAAGATGGCTTAAAGTCTCTTCTACAAGGTCTGCCAAAGGTGGCAACAAGGGTGCGTGCAGTACCTTGCCTAGGGGCACAAATGCTGCAGCCAAGGGACTCGAACCTGGGGCTTTGTGATTTACAGTTTGTGGCCTTAACTTAAATCCACTGAGCCACAGCAGACCCCTATGAAACAATGAGAAGCAACAGTTTGCTTTGACGTCTGAGCAGACAATGTTGGATATGGGCAGTCAGGGCGAATCTGTACCATTGCAAGAGAATGTCAATGCCAATGAATTGCATGTATACATAGATCTCTGCGCATCAAATTAATACCGTGTTGAGGCTTAATATACAACATTCATCGTCTGGAGGATGTATGTGCGCCCTCTGGCTGTAATATCCGGCTAAAAAGGATCTGCGGGCTAAAAAGTATCTCAGGCGCGACACGAAGGTGGACTGGACAATGACAGAACCATCATTGCAAAATTATGCCGCTTTATTATACTCGATCTCTGTGCATCCTAGCATCTGTTACCTCCCAACATCTCTGGCCGTTGGGCAAACCGCCATACCTCCCACTTTCCACATGTATACTACATCCGCCACATTTACAAGAGAGATGCAAACTCACACACACACACATAGCAATGAGCATGTACTCTGATCAGACGCAAAACCAAGGAAACTGCCTCAAGGGTCAGCGAACAATTGCTTACCAACATTCCTTGTCATCAAAAGAACAACAACCTGTGGGGCCTTGTCTGGTCGGCTTATTACGGCTCCCGCATCCAAGCTGGTAATTTATACAGATGACATCGCAGGATGAACACTGGTGTGGTGGGCTTGGGCGCTGAGTGCACGCCGCCCGCTATGTAATTTACCCCGAATTAGCATTGGATGAGGTACAACTCTCCCTGCACACACGGCAATCCCTCATTCTCCACAGCAACTCGTTGGAGTGAATGAGTCATCCAGGCAGCTTTGCAAACCTCACAGCCTTGACTGTACAGCTTCTTTTTCCCCCTCTCTCTCTCTCTCTCTCTCTCTCTCTCTCTCTTCTGGGTGCTGTTTACACTGGATGCCTCACCCAGGGTCCTGTTTACACTGGGGATTTCATGGTGCTTTTGTCTGCCAGCTGAGCACCATGCCTTTTTTCTCACACAGAAGAAAAGGGGGGAGATTTTAAATTGTCAGGCACTGCTTGGAATTGGGCATGTGACCAGAAGTGAAAAAGGCAGCAAATCCTCACAGAATGTCATTCATTTGTGCAGGCATGAATCATCACACTTCATTCAAAAAGAAAAAAAAAAGACATGTTGCTTCAAAACTCTGAAAATTCCTCTTCGCATTATAGCCTGCATGTTATTATTGAAGGGAATGTTTTTCCAGGTGTATACCTACATGAACAGTAGCCTTTGTCATGGAACAAAAAAAAAAGGAACACATAAATGCTGTACAAAATGAAACGGATGTACCTGGTACCATATAGGCCTATTGGCATCACATTTTAGTGAGTGTGTGTGTTGTTGTTTTTTAAGAGATTTTCTTGTTTGCACACAGCACTACACAAGTAATAGGTTAGTCAGATGCAGTGAAATACAAATGTATTAGACCCCCACCCCCACTAAAAAAAAAAGTACACTATATGAATATAAAGAAAGGCATGATTTCAAATAAAAATCTAGAGAAGTGCTCACAAGTCGTTTCTTAAGCCATGAAGAGGAAAACTGCAAGTAGCCATCATGGTCAGATGAAATTTTCTTGCTTTTAATTCTGCAGACTTACCGGTAAATACTGTAGTGTTGTAGTAGCAAGCAATATCAGCATGCTTTTCTTTTTGCACTAGTTTCCAGTTGCTCGAAATGCACAAAAATTTCCACACCATGAAAATGTCCACGTTTACTATTATATTCCACATACTAAGAATGTTGCAATAGGATTGGTCCAGAGCTGATCACGTGATGAAGCGTAGTTTTGCCCATCACATCACCTGAGAAGAAAAGTTCGTTACACTCTATGTTGATAGTCCCTTTTGTTTCGCTGATCTCCACACAGTCCATACAGTCCTAACGCAAGATGAGTACGCGCGAAATAAAAGTACGTTGCACTGTGGACTATCATGTGACCTAGGTCATTTGATAGTACACAGTGCAACGCACTTTCACTTCGGTGCCGCGCGGTGCGCGCAGCAAAGTCATTGTTTTGTCATCTACGCGCACACGTAGCCTAAGCCCTAAGGATACCTAAAGACAGCTAAAATGGTTTCAGATGTGGAATAAAATGGGAATTTCTAGGACCCTAGACGTGGATTATAATGCAAATGATCAACTTTTAGTTTCAGGCAATGAGACAAACTATCACTTCCTCGGCGATCTGAATGTGTACGCTATCTTTCCTCAGCTGCGCTTCGGAAAGATAGCTACATCCAGATCGCCTCGGAAGTGATAGTTTGTCCCATCACCTTCACCAACGTTGATTATTTGCTTACTATACTTACACCCAACTTGCCCACTTGGGAGTTTGGGTAAGTGTCTCATACGATTTATTATGCAAGTGTCAGACACTTACCCAACAGTGAGATCTAGTTGCCCCTGGGAAAGCAGACAAGCGAGTTTGTAGCATCCTGCACTTAAGTACAATATTAAAACATTCTACAATGTAGGCCCAATTCACACACATCCGAGATTTAAAGGGTTTTTACACTTGTAATATCAATTTTTACAACATGATGTGAAAAAGTCTGTAAATATATGGTGTGGACAAAAAAAGAATGTTATGTTAATCACTCTCATGATATGAATGATGTGAAAACTGGTCCAGCTTGATTTTTTTTTTTAACTCTTGCAATAATTTGCCCTGTGTGGCATGTGTGAAAGGCACACAAAGAAACCGTAATTCCTCTACATTCTAAAATACAACTCTTCACAGTAGGTAAAGACATGCAGGTGGTCAGGGTTGACATGTGGTCACTGTTTTGGCATGTGCAGTCTGAAGATTCAAAGTGTTTCAGTCGCAGCAAAGAGATTTATAATTTCTTATATTTTTTAAGTGTGAACAGTGGCAAATAAACTTGACTTTTGCATCATGATACAAAAACCAATTACTCTTTTGTGTAAATGCAGCTTCCAAGTGTTTTAGCTGTTGTAGACCCCGCTTACATTTTGTATAGTGCAGGGCTGGGCCGAGCCCGGGCCGAACCCAGGCTGAGCACGGCCTCAATTGCGGTACTCGGCCCCGCAATTTTGTCCGTTTTCGTTGTACAGTGGAGGGCTCGGCCTGGGCTTTTAATTCAAGCCTTTCAAAATTTGTTGTAGTGGCGCTCTGCTTGTAAATAAACGACTATTATTGAGAGACCGCTAGTCGCAATTTGGTACCGCATTTGGCCCAGTTTGCGTTTACAGTGAGAAAAGGCCAGGCTCACCTACCTCCAGAGCTTGGCCAAATGAGCGGCCTATTTTGGTACCGCATTTGGCCTTTTGCGCGTTTACAGTGAAATGAAGGCCGGGCTCAGCCGCGGCCGAGCCCGGCCTTTTCACTCACAAAGATAAATATACCTGATTAGATTTTATCATACTTGATCAATTCATGTACTCAGTGTGGTACATGATCAAGTTTATGTGATTAGAATAAATCAATGGCAAAATAGAGAAGCACTCTGAGAGCACAAACCTCTGCCAAGCAGCTCATTTCTACAACTGATCTTGTTCTTCCATAGAGATCAGTGATTTCCACTAATAACGTTATGTAATATTATATGCATGCTGAAAATTGCCCGATTTCCCAATTTAGAAGCCTTTTATTACGTCATCCACTTCAAGCTGCCCAGTGCCTTGCCCTAGCAGAAACTAGATGCACTAGCATGCACTTTGGTATGCGTATATGTCAACCTTAAAAAATGCGCAGCTTGAACTCCCAAGTTCATTTACCCTACCTACCAAAACACTGAAAATCCTTCATAAAATCCATAAAAATTTGTGGATTCCTGACAAAATGTAATCATCTGTTCCTTGTGTTATTCTCAATCTTTCATGTAAGTTTCTTCTTAATCGGTTAACAACTTTATGAGTTGTTTTGCACACAGAAAAACAAACAAACCAACCCCGATGAGAGCATAGCCTCCTTCCTTGGTAACTACCAGTATGTTCATATCTCAACAAGCCAGTTAGGCATTCCCTGTAAAGCCCATATTGTCTACTATGTATGTGGTTCGTCATGACCCATTGGCTCTGTTCTGTTGTGGGTTTTTTTCAGATTTTTTTAAAGAACCGAAAGTGTGGGGTTTGCAGACTACCCCCCCCCCCCCCCCCCCCCCCGTCAAGTTTCACTGGTTCCTGATGACACTCTTCCGCAACGTTCAGTTCTTCGACACAAACCTGAATTTCTGCTGAAAATATGATCAACGTCCCAGTGTGAACATACCAACTGCAGTGAGCTGTGTGGTGCACCCTAACTGTCCGGCTCAATGCTGGTTCTCACATGCAAACACACACACTGCAACACCCTGATTTATACTGACAGCGGTAATGGGGAATTAGTTTGTGCGCATTCGTCACTCTCAAATTTGACACGGAATGGATTCGCGACATAAATTGACAGATGCCTTCTCACTCAGTCACTGGTGAGCCTGATGGATAATATTTGAACCAACAACAGCCCCTCCTCCACCACTCCACCCCACCCCCTCTTCCCAATTCTTGCAATTGACTGTTAGGACATGGTGTAGAGATATGCAATGGTCTGTTTCATCATCAAATGTAAAGTGCAGTGATAATTGCAATGGCCATGAAATGTTCTTCAGAATTAGAATTAATAGAGGTAGTAGTGCCATTATCATTGATAACTGTACTTATTGTGGATAATATTGCTTACAAGTCACTAAAAGGCCTCTCAATACAACTCATTCATTCACACAACTTGATTGCTAACTTTCACATTTTTCTTTCAATACATTTTTTTTTTTCTTTTAAAACTCGAATCAATTTTGGTGAAAAATAAATGAAAAAGGACACCTCAAGGTGCCATTATCATTTCACAAGAACTCAGTTCTGACTTGATGTACAGGCTGTATAATGAATTTTGTAGTTTCTGTGCAGAACAAACTCCCTCGGCCATGCTGCCAGCTGTCCTTCCTTATGAAAAAAAAATAAATAAATAAAAAAGAATAGAAACATATTAAAACAACAACAACAAATTGCTGAAATAACAGCAACAATCAGAATAGCAACTCAGCTTTCAGGATTCAGTGCATGTTGCCATGGAAATTGCTTTGACTGCAGATTTTTATAATTACAGATACATATTTTCACAGGGTCTGGATGGTGAGAAATAAACTGGTAACAGTGATGTTGAGCTTTTGGGGGTTTTTTCTACTCCACACTAGTTTTGCATGCCACAAGGAAATTTATATAATCAGAGTAATACTCACCTCACAAAAATGTCCAGAGTCAATGGCAGATTTTATGGCTATTGCCAATACAATCCAGACTAATGGTGCAATGCCACGCATGGGAAACTTTCAATTACAGTAATTGGGAACCAACAAAGTTTGTGTTCTCCTGCGGCATTCCACAGGTAAGTCAATTCTTTCATCACAGGGATAATTAGCTGAAGCATTGTGTGGTGTCTATCTGACAACTCAAATGGTAAAACTCCTGTAGATACCTAGTGTCCAATGAAGGAATAACTGCACAACCGTATAACAGGAGTCAAGATTTTGTGCAATGTGGCTTGATATAAGATCTAGACCACAAATTTGTCTTCCATAAAAGGGAATGGTCAAGCAGATTGTATCGAGTATACAATCAGTACTCTTTAAACATCTCACCTAGAAAAAAAAAAAACAATTTAAACTCAGTTGCATGTTTTGCACATATGGTTACTACTTTCAGTGCAATGCAAATACATAGAGAAGAAAGTCTCACTGCTACACTATATGAGAGAGATATTGGCTAAAAATCAATGCTTGTCTGAAGCTCGCAAACAACTTTATAGAAATCTGGATTTCGTATAGAAAGCCTTGACAAGAAATATATTGTTGATCGTCACTGACAGTAAAAGAGGAGTCATCCCTTTTCAGTTCTCAGTCACATTAAAAAATAAGCAAATTTAGCTTCAACTCAAAACTAGAAATGTCGCTACAGCGACTGGTTATACCCCCGCCAAACAACATTTCGTAAGCTTTGGTCAAAAAACTGAGGAAGTAGTTAAATCCGCAAGATCTTTCCTTGATCTTCTGCCATTAATATGCCGTTACCATGGCAACATACTTTCGGGTACTGTCGAAAAATGCGTCTTGCACATCTACAACCAAAGGCACACATCTGTACCAAGTTTCATGGAAATTGGGCAAAAACTGAGGAAGTAGTTTGCAACACAAAATTTTCCATCATTTTGGCTCATAATATGTGAGCTGTTACCATGGCAACATACTTTTTGTCACTGTCAAGAAATGTGTCATGCTGACCTATATCCTAAGACAAACATTCAATATGAATTCCATGAGAATTGGAAGAACACTGATGAAGCAGTTTTGCCATGAAGCATTTTGCCCTATATTTTACCAATAACATGCCGTTACCATGGCAACGCACTTTTTGCCACTGCGGAAATATGTGTCTTGCACATTAACATATTCAGATGAACATCTGTACCTAATTTCATAAAAATTGATCAAAAACTGTGGGAGGAGTTCGCGACGCAAGATTTGTACCCATTTTTGCCCATAATATGCCGTTACCATGGCAACGTACTTTTGGGTACTGTCAAAAAATACGTCTTGCACATCTACAACCCAAGGCACACATCTGTGCCAAGTTTTATGGGAATCGGTTGAAAACTGAGGAAGTAGTTCGCGACGCAAGATTTGCAACGGACCGACCGCCCGACCGCCCGACCGCCCGACCGCCCGACCGCCCGACCGCCTGACCGCCCGACCGTCCGCTGATTCCTATATACCCCCTTCAAACTTCGTTTGGCGGGGGTATAATAAAATTGACCTAACATTAGACCCATTTTCTGTGTTTGTTTTTCTTTTGTCCATAGTAAATATCAATGCGCCCTTTAATTTCTTTTGCCATCATTGACATCTTGCTGATCAAAATGGATGGTGTTTGTTTTGTTTTGTTATTCCTCTCTCTTTCTGTCACTTCTTCTCAGTGTGATTTGTATCAATATCCATGATAAAGCAGTCACTTCAACTTCAAATACAAGTAGGAATTAAAATTGGACAGCATACAGTTTAAGACCAAACTTGATACATGTACCACTGATCAGAACACATCAGCTGAATCACATTACACATAACCTCTAGGTTCTACTGCAAATATTCACTCATCTATCAATCCAGCCATACCAGAAAAAAAAATTAAAACAAACTATTGCTGATAAATATGGATTTCTTTTCCAATCTACATTTTCATTTGTAGATCAATCAATTTGTTTTATAAGCAGTGTGAGTAAAGCATGGAAAATCCAATGTTTTGATCACAAAGCATGCAGCCAATCTAGAATTTGTACACATGTCAGTTTCAGATTAACTAGAAATTTTTGTAAAAGTGGACATTTTTGGGGTGTAGAAATTTTCACACATTTTGAGTGCAACCAGGAACTCCTGCAAAAATAAAAGCACACTTCTGTAAATATTTTTGTTTGAATTATATGTAACACTATTTAATGTCTCAAGTCCATGGAATTAAGAACACACAATTTCAAATGTTAAACATGGCAGAGCACAAAAAAAAAAAAAAAAATACTCAAGCAAAAATATCAGTTTGTTACAGCTAGTAGTCTACATCTATTGGGAGGGCCAACTCTGCCCTTTTAAAGTTTTAATGATTGAAAGAGTAATCTAACAGAATGATTGTTTCATACCGCCAATTCCCTGTGTCGAGACCTTCTCTAGTAAGGCTACATAGGCATCACCCCATTCTAATAAAATTCTAGAAAATTGTATATCTTGTCTAATTTAGCTAACTTCTCTTTGGTGTCCATGGCCCAAATTCACGAAGGTGGTACAAATGAAGCCATGATTTAAAACCATGGACAAAAACCATGGAGCGCCACGCGTCGCATGGAATATTTCATTACGAAATCAGTCTTTTCATCGATGAAATGCTTATTTTGTAACGAAATGACATTTTGTATTAATGTACATTTCGTCCACAAAATGATAATTTCGTTAACGAAACGGTCATTTTGTCCACGAAATGACCAATTTCGTAACGAAATATTCCATGCGACACTTGGCACTCTAAGGTTTTGGTCCATGGTTTAAACCATCGTTTCATTTAGTACCACCTTCATGAATTCGGGCCCATGTGTTTATGTTGTGTTAGATTCTCTTTCTACAGTGTCGCACTTTTTTATTTCTAATGAAAGAAACTTTTTCCACGGCACCACTGGCATAAAATCAATTAGGTATTCTATTTCTACTTGGTACATCCCAAACAAAAAAGACAAATCCACCATGCTAGCAGTAAAGACCAAAACAGCAAAGTCTATGCCTTGTTGACTCCATACCTGTTCTGAGAGATTTCAAGCCAGCGCTGCGGTTTGCTCACATACTTCGGCAGCCTGGATTCTGGTACTGCGGCTTTCTCAAATAAAAATGTTGGCAAGTATGGCAGAGCTTAGTACACATATATTCAATAATTCAGTGTATATAACTCAAGAGGTTTTGAGTAGGTAACGTTATTGGAAATTGCCATACAGTGCATGCAGCCATCTCTAGGTAGGCCTGGCTTACTGACTAGACCTATGATGACAAACAATGTATGTCTGAGTGAGATAGCAAACTGCGCTAGTGCTAGGGTTCAGATAAAGTTCAGTTGTTGTCCTGACTCCATGTCTATAATAGAAATCTACTTTTTTCACATTCATTCGTAATCATTGTCTACTGGTAGACCTAGGTGTCTACAGATTTTTGTGGCAATTGTCATGACGTCGACCGGGGTCTATTAACGATTGTTAGTCATAATCTGTCCTATCGAAAGTATCGTGTTCTACTGCAGTCAGTGTAGACATAAAAGCTTGACTCACCTTTTTGAAACTCTCTAGAAATCGGTGATGCATCTCTCTCATATCATTCATATATCAATTCCAGGTTACCAACATTGACTAGTAGAGAACGTGTTACGGGAAAAAGTTTCCACTAGTTTCATCAGGGTTTTATCTCTCTGCAAGTTCGGAAATCATCGTGTACCATGTACACAGACCTAGACGAGCGAGAGCGTCGGGCCCCTGCCGGCCGTCCGGCTAGCTACCAGGCCGGCCCGGCCCCGTGCAGAGCGAGAGGCATCCTCCATCTCCATCTCCATCTCACCAGCAGGATCACGGAATCAGAAACCGCGCGCCCACTGAGAATTATTTACCAAGAGATGGCGCTCTAACCCACTGCTCTTTCTCAGTGCTCTTTCTCAGAGCATTCTTCACTGATACACGGCACTCTTTCTCAGTGGGTCCTTCCTAGTGCATTGCCCGTCTCTTTCTTTCATAAAAACAAAAAAACAAACAAACAAACAAAAAACACAACATTTCCTTCAAACAATCAAACTTGATAAGTTTCACTTGAATGTGCCTCATGCCTCTCATTCAGCAGGTGAGCCAATGTAGACCCTTAATTTGTTTTGCTTGGTTCAAAGATTGTGATTTTATTTGTCTACTGACTGATTCGTCTTTTGCAAAATCAAGACTGTCACTGTTGCGAAGTGCAAAATTTAAATGTACATCACGTTCAACTTTAAGTTCGATGAAAATAATTTAAAATGAAGAGTATTAAAGCTCAAAGAAACAAAGAGTTTTATAGCAAAACGAGCTAACTCCATTTCTTTTTAAGTTGAAATATTTGTGATTAAACTGCTAAAAAACAAAGATAATCATGGGATATTTTTACTCATAACTTCTAGAATATTCCTTGTTATGTTTCAAGTGAGGTATCATCGGAAAGGTTTTATTTTGCATTATTTGACCATGGACATACATTAAAATGTTTAAAAATGGCGCTTAGCTCATTTTGCAAAGAAACTAAAGGAAACCAGATTTTGTTATTGTTGCTGTCGTGGAGGCATAATATAACACTTAGTCAGATCTATTTGCTTAATCTTGTTTGTGTTTGTGCTTAATCCTTTCTTTTCTCCACCTTTTAGTCCCGACTCCGACCCCGATCTGACCAACCCCTTCTCACTTTCTCTCTCTCTCTCATTTTTTTCTCTCATATGAAACATGTAATATTTTATTAATATTATCCATAAAATCCTTGGCCTAGAAAACTTGTATACTGCCGCGGCTGCTGTAATTATAATGGCTATCACTTTTAATAAAATAAATAGCAGCAAAAAGAGAGAGAGAGAGAAGAGAGAAGAAAACAATTAGCCCGAGCTCTCAACACTTCATACAGACTATCGTGAGATGAAACTGAAAATCTTGTACAATATTACTCCGTACCTTTTATCATCTTGCTAATGGGGGGGGGGGGGGGGACGGACGGCAGATTGAACACTATGAGAGAGTAAATAAGTCAGAGAGAGAGAGAGAATAAACAAAAGGAAGAGAGGGAGGGGTGATAAGAGAAGAGGGAGCTATATAGGATATGATTTCATAACATTGCTCTTTGAAATGATTATCAGTCGTTTACAGCTACATAATGCATAGGCTCTATTAAGTTATTTTTTTCTTTATAATATAGTTTGGTTTGTTTGTTTGTTGTTTGTTGTAGTTGTTGTTTTTTTTTTTTGTTTGTTTGTTTGTTGTTTTTTTTTGGGGGGGGGGGGGGGGTCAGTTGAGGTTCTAATCAAGAGAATGTTTGATATAGTTATGTACATCAGTATTGTCCAATGTCCGCCCAGTAAATTCAGGCGTATTAGAGCTAAAGTTGTTAAAGTGTATCCTGCATGCTCTCCATCAATCCCGTTTTCAAGCTGTTGTATTATAGGTGTGTGCATTTTATCAATGTTGTGACTTTGAGAAGAAATCCTGACCGGTAAAAAGTTAGTCTGAAAAGAATGAGTAAACAAAATTTACTAACACAATGAATATTGATTAAAATTGGAAAAAACATAAAGGAAGTTATATGAAATTGTTAAGTTTTTCTAATTTTCACGAAACAGTTCTTGAACAGTCCGTAAGAATACATGCAAATGGTGAACAAATTTTTGTAACTCCCTCACAACTTGCCATACAGTTTACTTGTACATAAATTTTGAAATGTCTCTTTTTTCTTTTTTTTGTTGTTGTAATGCAATAAGTGCCCCATTATATAGTCTCAAATCCTGATATATCTGACTCACGATCATATTTTTTTTCAGTTATTCAGCTAGGAGTAACATTATATTTCACACTTTCATAGCAGAAAATAGTTAATTTTCGACATTTTTGCACCCGATCAATGGAAATTGTGATCGAGATAACTTACACCACCAACCTACTACATAATATTATATATTATATATATTATATACCTATACTACATATTATATATATATATAATTTACACCCACCAACCTACTACATATTCATATCAACTGTTCGAGAACTGTTTTACTAGAAAGTAGCGAATCAGAAGTTTAAAATGTCATAATTTCCTTGTTCGCTTGTTTGTTTTGTTTTCTTTCTTTTTTTTTACTCTCCGGACCAGAATTCTCCTTTAAATAAGTACTCCCTGTTATTAGGAACCGTCATGGCGCAATGATGTCAATGCCACTGCTTTTTATGTTAGAAAATGCACCTGAACAACAGTCAATAAATGAGAAGACTGTAATGTACAGTAAAAAAGAAATAATAATAATAATGATAATAATGATGATGATGATAATAATAATAATAATGATAATAATAATGATAATGATATTAATAATAATAATAATGATAATAATAGTATTATTAATGATAATATTATTATTAATAATAATAATAATGATAATAATGATAATAATATTAATAATAATAATGATAATAATAATAATGATAATAATAATAAATGAGAAAAAAAATTGAGGAAAAAAATGAAAGAAAATGTGTCGTGTGCATGAAAAGAATCAAGTTAATTGAAACACAAAACTTCAAAAAGTATCATTGGTATTATCTGCTTCTTCTTCTTCTTCTTCTTCTTCTTCTTTTCCTTCTTCTGTTTGATGTGACGGCCACATAGAGCCAGTTCATTTGTACTTTATAGGGGCCCTACCATTGATTGAAACTCCTGATTTGTATTAAACACCTCGATTTTACTGCATGTAGAAACGGCAAGCCACCAGTGATGTATTAATGCAAAAAAAAAGGAGAAAAATGTCGAGGGCGAATATGCCCCCCCCCCCCCTTTTAAATAATTTGTATGTAAGCATTATACACACCAGCAATGTGAATAGTATGCAAATGTGATGTAAATAAAGTACCATTTTGAAAAGTTTAAAAAAAAGTCTTCTTCTTCTTCTTCTTCTTCTCCTCCTTCTTCTTCTTCTTCCTTTGAAAAATTCTTCTTCTTCCATCTATCTCTTCTTCTTCTCTTTCTTCTCCGTTTTTTCTCATATCATTCTTCTTCTTCTTCCACTAATGTCTTCTTTTTCTCAAAACCGAAAGGCCCGAGGAAGTTCCGAGACAATTTTGGGCAACAGAGGGCGGTCAACCAAACAAATAAAATGACAAGACTGCCGACGTACAGTACAGTGTGGACGTGACACACTAGCCCTGTGTACCTTACCTGTCCGATCCCATCCATGTATCGATACCGTACCCTAGCTATGCTAGCTAGCTAGCTGGGTTAAAAGCGTACATGTACAGTAATCTGAACATGCAGTGTCAGGCAGCTGCTGCTCAAATTGCCGACAAATACCCGTATTATCCTGAATAGCAATGGAGAATCGAGATGCTATAGCGTCTGGTATTGCAGAGCTGCTGAAACCTGCAGTTCAAGAAGTAGACGAACGAGTGAGGATTGTGAGGTGAGCTTGCGTAAATAACTGTTCCGTGTAATTGTTAGACTCTTCTGAACTGTAGGCCTAGATATCTAACCCGTAAATTTACTGAGTATTACACATACCCGTAGATCTCTATACTCTACTCCCTTGGGCGGCCTGTATAGAAACCACTGCATGAGTTTGTGACATAGGGTCTAATCTAGAGGTTTCCCTACAATGTATATGATAATGAGTCTATCTCACTTGCACTTGCATCCTGGTTAAGGCTGAAACATAGCCATAGGTTTACATTGTCATAGGACCCTACCTGGTTAACATAAAACCTGGTTGGTTGTAGGCATTTATTTCTAAGTTAACAGAACTTATTTGCCCCTCTGCTACGCAAACTACGCCATCATCTGGATTGGAAGCCGTAATTTTACGTGTAACTCACAAACTGGTGTGGTTTGTGTGTGTGTGTGTGTGTGCTTGCTGTTTGTTTATCGAGACCATTACGCCTACGGGCATGAATATTATTGCTGCTGAGGGTTTGTCCTATTCTATCTTCAATGCTTTCTCCAAAGGGCTTTTTACACTTGTAAAATTTTGCTTAGCCCCGGACCAACGGTGGGGCTAAGGGGGGGCCTTAGCCCCACCGTTGGTACGGGACTATCCTTAGCCCACTTTCTGTTTACACTCGTTTTTGCCAAAGTGGGCTAGCCCCACCGATAGTACGGTACTATCTGGCCCTGCAAAATAGCAGGGGTTAGCACCGCAATTGCGGTGCCAAGCAAGTGAGTGTAAACAGAACGAAAAAATAATCCTGGGCTAAGCGACGGAGACGAAGTCCGACCCTCACTGACCAATCAGAAACGAGGTAATCAAGTGCTGCCGGTGCGTGCGTGTACGTGTACAGTACACAGCGTAATTATGAATATTCATGTGGTTTGGAAAGTCCGGGGCTAAGAAATACGAGTGTAAAAAGGTCAGTTTTCTCCTTAGCCCCGGACAAGAGATAGTACGGGACTAATTGGCGAGTGTAAAAAGCTGAAAAATTGGTACGGGACTAACGATAGTCCTGGGTCAGAGAAAGTCCGGGGTTAAGAAACACAAGTGTAAAAAGCCCTCAAGTTGGATTTAAAAGAGTTAAGTGATGTGCTTATATAGCATCTAACGTTAGGGTTCTGCTAGCTGCTGACACTAGCTATTATATGTTGACTTTCATGCCATTACTCAGAACAACTCGCTCTTTCCTAGTTTCTAATTTGTGCGATCGTGGCATTTACAAGTCCATAATTGCTGCATGCCTTCATTTGAAATTGAAGTTAGCCATCTTATGTCATAAGATGAAGTTCAGAGAATATGAGGGTATGGTATCTCTCAGACTCGTCAAGTGAACAAGAGCCAAAAGTCAATCTACAGATGGTTGTGCTGAGTTGAAAGAATTTGGTTGAGAAAGTAGCTCTGAGAGCACATTTAAACAAACATATGTGTACATGTAAGCTCTACAGTACATACACACACCCTCAGCCTCATGAACAAGTTGAGACATGCAATCTTGCTGATATTTTCCATAAAATACCCAGATTTTCCCACCAGTTACTACGTGCACAGTGTCCCCAGTCCCCAGATACAGCTCTTAAGACAAATCTTAAACTTGTGAAATAGTATGTTCCATCTGAATGATATCACTGACATTTGTCAATTTTAAAATGAATATACAGGGGGGGGGGGGGAGGGGGGATGTCCATTGACATGTATCTGGATTGTACTTCATCATGCCATTTATAAGTCTAACTGTCCTTGATTTTGCTCACTATGTCTGTCATATGATGTATGGATGCCATGTCATTACAGGGAGAGTCAAGTGGAGCTGAGACATAGAATTGAAGAACTGGATGATGGTGAGTTCAGATAAAAACAAACAAAGGTCAGTGTGGGGTCGTGCAGAGCAGCTCAGACAATCTGTATTTTTAGGTCAAATTGTTTGATAGGTTTTAGTGTTATCTTACTCAGAGATAATATTGCAAAATTAATAGCAACAAAATCTTAAACAGGCGTATCCCTCAATCACAGAAAAACAGAGGTTTATAGAATGACACTAACATTCGGCTGGAGTGGTGGGGATCTAGGTGTTTCATCGATTTCATTTCTGGGAGTGTGTCTGAATCAAGACAGTTGCAGGCATGTTATGTTCTGAACTTGTCTGTCCGTCTGTTACTGTGCTAGCCCAAACAACTATCTTGCAAATTAGTTTTCACCAAACTTGTTTCAGAGTGAAATATATGGGGACAATTATCAATCAATGAGATCTCTACAAAGGAGAATTATGTAATGCTCTAATTCTTGAAACAACTCTATGACTTGGCAGTTTTCTAATTGGATATGGGACAAAACGTAATGTAAGCAATAGTTGATACAAATTCTGAAAAGTCAGTGTCTAACAAACACTCAAGAAATTGGGTAAATCTTTGATCCCAGCATAGTGAACAATGTACAGGCACATTATTATGCAAGTTTGAAAAATCTCTAACATGCCATATTCCTCCAACCTTCTAATCAGCCCTCAGGGAACTTTGTAAGGAGAAGAGCGCCCCCATTGACCTTGACTTGTACGTGAAGAAGCTGGCCAACTGCAAGAGGAGAGTGGCCACAGTAAATAACATTGTCCAGAATGCACAGGTGAGCATTTCTTGGTACCTGCTGCTTGAGCTCAAGCTGCAGAGCAATTTATAGTCTTGTATCATAGTAAACAAACAAAGCAGTGTAAAGCTTGTGGATTGCTTGTAAAGTTCAGAAGGCAGTAGCCTCCAGTCTTTGATTTCAAGGAAGGAATACCCTTAGAAATCAAGAAAATTGGACTTTCTGTACTTCGTCCATTCATTCATTGACTCATTCCTCATCTCATTTAAGTTCCAAGTGTGAAATTCGAATTTTTCAGAGCATTTAAAGTCAATTACAAATTAGATGAAAACATGTAAAATATTTTCTGACATTTATTTTAGGTTGCATATTTCACAAGAATGTCCATGTCCTGAAGATAGATTTGGTCATAAATTTAGAATTAAAAGTAATCATGTTCATTTCTTCTTTAAATACTTAGCACTCACGTATATTTAGTGTATAAAATCTCATTTGACCCTTTGTACTGCAGATGTTCAATCCTGATAAAAGTTTGATTCAAAAAGAAAACCAAAATGTTCTCTGGAATATTAGGCCAAGATTTTGGAAGAGAAAAGGAAAGAAAAGACACACTTTTGAGTTTTTCAGGGGATCACAGCAACCTTTCTAGTGTACTGTTCATTGTTGAGGAATGACCAACACAGTGTTTAAAAAGCATACAGTATTCCTATCCTCCGGTACCTTACACTAGAAGCACATAATAAAATGCTTACATGTACGTCGTGAAATCAAAATGCCTCCCCTGTATTTCCATATAATTTCATACAAACTTCATAGTGTGATCTTCATGTGTAGAGTCCAAGTCATCTGAAGCTAATTTTTATGCTGAAATGTTTTACTGATGCCTTTGTCATTGATTCGAGACTACACATGTTAGGCTCATGCTCAGAGGTGTTATAATGCACGTGCCTCATCATGTAAATTGAAAAGAAAGAAAGCAAGCAAAGTCTCCAGCAATCATAGTGGTCTTATCATAATTATTCTATTACTACAGTCATTTCATGCATGCTCCAGACTTCTTTCTTGACTGTTTGTTTTTTGTGTTGTTGTTGTTGTTTTTTTTTTTTTAGGGGGGGGGGGTGGATGGGGGTGCAGGAGGAGTAGTAGTTTTGGCTCTGTATTGCCCCTTTTAGTACGGTTACTCATGCCTTTTTTGGCCAGCTCCTGACCCAAGCTAAATTGGCCCGCGCCAAGCAGTAAAAATTGCGTTATATTTAACTGTAGCAGAGACGCGCTACTTTTACGATGACCCATTCACGAAATCGGCCATGTAAGGGATAACTACGTACCATGGTATACTGAACGCGCACTCTGGTGGAGGCACAGCCAGGTAATTGTGACCTTTGACCATGCAAGGAATTTTTGCCTGAGCCTGGCGCTGCTGTCGTTCATAAACTCTTCTGTCAGCACCAGGCCCGTGCCTGGCCCACACCTGGTGCTAGCTTACAGCAGTGCCAATATAGTCCGAGCCTGGTGCAGGGCACTTTGGCCCGACCCATTCATAAACTCAAAATTTTATGACTTGGCTCGGGCCTGGCCCGAGCCTGGCCCGAGCCAAAAGATTTACTGAAAGGGGTATACATGTAGCAGGGTTCGAAATTGGCGATGGTCCGCTGGCCATTGGCCACCCGAAATCACGTCGGACTAGCTAAAAATCATAAAATTCTGTAGTTACTAGTCCGTCTGTCTAGCCAAAATATTGCTTCAGTGTCAAAATTAATTCTAAGTAGTCCGCCTGGCTAGTTTAAAAAAAAAGTTAAGTGCAACCCCTGTGGGTTAGTAGGTGTCTGCCTATTGAATACATTGCGTCACCTTTCTGTTTAAGGTATCTTTGGGTAGAAGAGTCTTTAAAGGGTGTGAGAGGTTCAGAAAGTCAAACTACTTTCTAATGACATTTTAGAGGCAGACGGGGTACTGTAAAAACAAGGCATAGGCCTACTACAGTGTAAGATAACCTGTCAAATATTGGGCTATACATGTATTGTAGGTCATCATATTCATAACAGCGAGCACAGGGTACCATCTTCACACTTGGACTCCTCCTTCACACCTGGGTTACTCTTCCCTATTTTGTAACTGCTTTCATGTGGGGAAATCAGTTGGTGTTGGCTCCATAATGCTTTTCTCAGGTTTTATAAAAAGTGTAAAGAATAGATTTTAATAACAAGGTTCTAATAACTTTGGATACAGTTTAATAACACCTGTCCACTGCATGAACTGTGTGTTAATGGCTCTGGGGAGTGCTGAATAACCAAACAGGACACATTACCAGCTAGGGTGGGTGCACAATGCCTTTGAGCATGTCACAGACACATGGTAGAAACTTTTTGTGTGACTTTGGGAACACCATGCCAAATAAATGATGATGAATGATGCTGAAAGCAAGAACTTGTAAATGAGTCAAACATGTACAATGCAAGCTTACTGAAGACTTGGATCCTTCATTCTTGGATTACCGTTCATTCGCTTGGTTCAAACCCAAAGCTAAGATATGGCTCCAGACAGTGTCTAGAACCCCAGAACTCTTTAGACCAATGCTCCCAAGGGACAAAATTCTTCATAGATATGCCCTTCACTTGTAATATGGGTTTTGTTCACATTCATTGACACACAACATCAAGATTTGATAATGCAACACGTTGGAATTTCAATTTGTAGACCATCCTGAATTGTCATGTTAATACTCTTCTGCCGAATTTCAGCTTCAAACAAGTTTTCGGTACTTGCCTTCCCTCATAAATTGGGTGTACATGTAAGTGAGATGAGCAGGATGGGGTGCCTGCAGAAATCAGAGTGAAGCAGTGGTTTCAAAATCTTGGTTATAAAAGTAGGGAATGCTTGTCCACATTGAATCTAGTCTTGCGTTGAAATTTTAGTCATATCAATTTTTTTTTTCCATTTCAAATTGAAAACCAGGTTTTTCTAACCATCATAAAGTGGAATTTGCTGATAGGTGTTTTACTTTTGGGATTGCATGTCTTTCATCGAGAAGGCCAAATATTTAGTGTGATAGGTGTATGTGCATCCATATATTTGCAGAGTTATCTATCTATATATGATTATATGTGTGTACATGTATGTTATACATATACACGAACATATGCACATGTGTACATGTCCTTCATTATCAGACAAAGTTACATCAATGCTTGATTCAGAGTTTGCACTCCTCAGAGTGTAGCATTGTGTTCGCTTTCTTCCACCTGTGGCCTGTACAGCTGCCTCTCTGCATCATCTTCTCTCGCACCCATTCTTCATCCCACCCATCTCGTCTACCACAGGAGCGCCTGGGCCGACTCCACTTTCACATCTCCCGGGAGACGGCGAAGAGGAAAGCCTTGATCGACCCTCCAACAGCCGGTCCACTTCCCTGAACATTCTTTGCGATATTTATGCTAAGAGTCCATTTCCCTACTCTTCCTGGTAAATGAGTCATCTTTAGAAGTCACATTGGTTTTGCAGTCTTGCCCATTCCCCTCTTTCCTTTTCATTGCAATGGTGATTTGTGTGTTAACCCAGCATTATTGCACCTTCAATACCTGAAAAGACAAGTTGCTTGAATCACGTGGCGTTTGTTGATCACTTTGTTTGTATGCCCGTCCTACTTTCAGTATGTACACATATTCTTGTTGTGATCTTTCTCTCACAGACTTTGTTGGCGAGACTAACCTTTCAGTAAACCTTGCTTTGCTGTCTTTTATGAAGTGACATTGTCCTCCATGTTCAATCAATAACTGCAGTCAGACTAGCAGAGCTTTGAGAAATTCAATTTTAAGAATACTTTGTGAAGTTTGGTTGTCTGTTCACACTGGTGGCCAAAATGCTAAAAGTTTCAGTTCTCAATAAAAGTTTAGGTTAGATGGCTGCTGCACAAGCGCAACAAAGAAGAAGGTGTACGCCATCTGACAACTTTGGAGGCACTGCAAACACAAAATGAACCAGTCATATGACAAACTGAAGTTCAGATGCGTGTCTCCAGAATGCACAAACTTGTAGGGGTTCACGTGTTCCGGAAAATTACCCAAGTTTTAGTGAGGAGCTGCGCGAGAGGTTTTTGGAAAGTTAGCATTCAGGCTGGCTTAACTGTGATAACTTAAGAGTTCAAGAACTTTAGCATCAAGAACTTTAGCATCAAGAAGTTTGCCAGTTTGATGGTGGCTAACCTGTCATGGACACAGGGAACTTTCTCATCTTGCATCCAAATTCAACCAAATTTCTACAATTTTGTTTGTTAAAATTGACAACTGGGGTTTATGAAAGTCAGGTTGAACATGGAATGAAGTTGCTCTTGGCCTTTCTTATTTCTTCGTGGTCACTTTCCTTATTATTATTATTATTTGTGTGTGTGTGTGTCTGTCTGTCTGTCTGTACAGCTCAGATTTTGTAGCTTACTCTCCGTGTGTACACGACCTATCACCACAAGTTCCTGTATAATGACAAAGTTTATTTGAACATTGATTTTGGAATTTAGTCATTATGTCTTCTCCAGCATCTGAGTATTTCCATTGATGCATGGTTCATCCCACTTTATTTTCACAAATGGTTTCCACAAATGCATTTTTTTTTTTAAAATGTGTAGAAATTATTTATTTTGAGAAGGTGTGTGTGAACAGGCCCATGAATTTGGTTACAGCCACACCCGCAAATTAGAACAGGCAACGATGTAATCACTTCACAATTCTTCCACTGGTTTATACACCGAAAATTGTCAAGATCAGGGTTTGGTCAATAATTTAGCAGCAGCTACTACCCATTCTTCCTAAAAGTCTTAGTTGCGTAGTTATGATGAAATTGCAGTGATTTGATGCAAAGAGTACAGCTTGCTCTTATATACTGATTTTACTTTAAAGAAAAAAAGGAAATTTATGTAGTGATTTAATGTGTGGTCAGTGCCGGACTTTGTGAGGTCATTATGTTATCACTCCCTATTTCCTATGCAGTTTATCTGAATGTCACTGTTTGAGGACCACATGAAATTTTTGAAATGCCATAGCTATCTTATTTCAGGTCTGATGTTGATGAAAAGTCTGTAATTCTGTTTGTCTGACTTTATACCTATTCACCATGATTTTGTACCCAACTTGAATATGTGACCCTGCACCACAAAACAGACATAAAGTCGCCAGACATGAATTTTTAGTTAAGACCATATTCTAAAAGAGCAGTCTTAAAGCTTTAAAATGATGTATAACTAAAATCAAATGAACTCTCCTAACCTATCTAAATATTGGAAAGAAAGCACACACTCAGGAAAAGTGTAAACTGAGAAAAGAGGCTCTGAAGTACAGTGTCTATTCAAGCGCTTAATCTTTACCAAACCGTGCTGACTGTGCGATGAATGGGACAAAAAACAGGAAGTAAACCACCTGAGTAACAACAATGAAGGGATTATCAGATTAAACTGAAATTTTAAAGCATGCCTCATCAACACATTCTGTCCATAATTAATGCCAACTTTCAAGGCAGTAGCACTATCCTTTCAAAAGTTATTAGAGTTGAAAGTGAAGAGTGTGTACAAGGTTTTTTCAGAAACAAAAAAGGGACCCTAAAGACACACCTAATCACATTATTCTACCAAAAATGTTCGAGATAAACTGCTAAAAAACACACTTTTCCGCCCGTTTTAAGACCCCAGATTTTGGCATAATGTAAAAGAAGACTTGTTCTTTCAGAAAATATGAAAAAGTCAAGATCGGCTAGGTTGACCCATTTCACTTATTTTCAGTCCTCACGCAAAATCAGTGTGTGCGACTTTTTGTTCGTTTTGTGATGCACGGTCACATATGGTATGGGATTGTAGAGTTCAAACGCAATATTTAATAGATCATTCAAACCCCAAGGCCACATGCTTTGGAAAGACCAATCGGTTCATTCTTTTATTTTGCAATGTCTGGTGGAGATACATATTGCAATGGTTTCAATTAATTTCTGATGCTTTTCAAATTTACTGATACTTGCAAAAATTTATAGCATGCCAAGAAATTTATAGCATGCCAAGAAATTACTGATTTCAAGGTTTCTAAGGGGAACTACATTTTGGGCAAACAGGGTTGCCATGGCCACCATGAACACAATGTCAACTAAACATTTAGTTAATGTTTTGTTTTACAATTTGCATTGATTTGTCTGTTTTTCCCTCTGCTCATTAGCTGACCTTTGTACTACTGTGGTGTATACACTGTATGTGCTCTTTTCAATGGGTTATGTTGCACTTTAAAGCAGTTAGCAATTTATTGTTCTTGAAAACTAACCTGACTGATCCTGCCTCACATAACTCTTCAGTCGCACTGTGAGTAATCATTAATATACTAAAAGGAAGCATTTCTTTTTTTTTATCAGTACATACATGTGTTCAGTCCCAGGAAATGTGGGCTATGCCTTAACCATTTTGATACCATGAGATTGGACAATTAGAAAAACCAAAGACCAAAGAGTACTCCACAATACACAATGTGTATTGTTTCAGTTATTGATTTACAGACTAACACTGTGATGTTCCAGAGGCTTGCTGTATGAAAATGATGTACAATATATTGTAAGCTTACACTTTACCAAACTCAAGGGGAAACACATACTGCACTCACAGAGATTTGCATGTGTTGGACTAGTCATAAACTTTGGCATCTGAAGTTCTGTTGGAGACAGTGTCTTAAAATTCTAGTAAGCATGTGGAGATAGGTAAACCATTTTTATGATGATGACTTCATCATAGATATCAACCCTGAAAGTACATTAAGCAAGGATGAGATGTGCTTTAGTGATTCTTTTTTTTAAAATCCTGCTTTATATTCTCCACATAGCTAGCATCCCAATGCCTTTTATATAACAGTGTTTTGTTTGGAGTAGACAGTTTGTCCTGCATGTATGCATATTGCCATTTTCCCTATCCTTAATAGCTCAGAACAAAGTGACTCTGTGATTCTTAGTGCTCTTGCCAGGTCATTCATGAGAAAGGGCATTATTTATTCATTGTTTGTTTGTTTGTTTGTTTGTTTTCACTTTGATTTACCTCCCAGCATCTTACCTGTAGCTGTTTTATACGTTGTCTGCAAATGTTGTGCATGGTTATATGCATTTCAGAGTCAATGTGAAATGCATAAATGTGTTAGATGAGATTCACTGTGTACATGTAGTCCTATAGTATTCATGAGGAAATCCAGCATTCTTTACTACTCTCTGTGATGTTGGAAATTTGAAACTGATATGTAGCATACTGTAAAAGTGGAAATGTTTGCACATTTTGTGCAATCAGAAGTGAGGGCAAAAATAAAAGCGTGCAAATATTTTTGCTCATTTATATACCAGTAATTAATGTCTTGATTCTGCGCAATTACAAGAATGTGAAATTCATCTTACCTGGCCAAGCACGAACAATGACTAAGGCTAAAGAAAATGCGTTGGACAGATCAGCAGTTTAAAGATGATGACAAATACTGTAAAAGTGGATATTTTCGTGTGAGTAATTTTTCGCGCTTGGCGAGGTAAAATGAATTTCACGTGTTGTCAATTCGGCGGAATCACGACATTGATTACTGGAGCATATGCAAAATATTTATGTGCTTATATTTTCACGGTAGCTTCTGGTTGCGCAAAAATTTCCACTTTTGACAGAGCATAACAATGTTCTGTCAAAAGGGTTTCAAATAGTACTGAGGAAGATTTCATGTCCTGATGAAGAGACTAGAAACCTCCCTAAAATAGCTTTTTAGAGGGTGATCATTCTATTTGTGTATGTTATTTATTGTATAGTTTAGGTAAATCAAATTACTTTGAGAATAAGGCATGCTTTTTGAAAACCCAAATGTTCCATTTTCGCAGCATCATTGACAAGTCCACAGCTAGCTAGCGATGCACAGCCGCAAACAGCCTCCTGTACTTGGTGCATACCAAATTGCATGCCCAAATATTATTGTGTGCTGCTTCCCTCCTTTGCAATATGTTTTCCCTGGTTTGTTGTACCCTCAGGAGAGCATCCTAATAAATTTTCTGCAAGCGGGAGAATACAAATGGTAAACTATCAAGTGGCAAGGTTAATCCAATTTCTGACTTGTATTTGACTAGCCCATATGATTGCGCAGCATTTTGTGCTGAGGTGGTCCCATATGCAGTCGGCTCATTGTGGTCATATTCTTACAGTATTGTTTGGGAATGCACTGTAATCATTATTTTGGTTGGCATTTCTCTCCAAATTTCTGGATGATGCAGAGCATGCTGGAAGAATAGTTTGCTTCAGTTATCACAGTACCTGGAGGAAAGATTTATTACCTTTTTGGACTTTGATAGTAAAATTTACTTCCATATCAGTTGTCATGAAAATACCTGCTAATTCTGGGGAATATATCTGATTTTGATATATCTTGATGGCATTTGACTGATTTTGCAAGATTTTTCCACACAATAAAGAGTGCCGCCCTGCACTTTTCTTGTCCATGCCTCGGCAGGATAGAGTTCTCAAGCTGGACGCGCGAGTCAACTCAACCACCGTCAAACGCTACCGCTTCATGGAACGACTCCGCAGTCAGCTCAGCCATGACCCCGCCTCCGAGGCCAGGGAGACGCCAGAGGCGGGGGCAGGTGGAGGAGAGGATGAGGGGGAGGGGGAGACTGAGCGGGAATCGTCAGCGGTGGGGGAGGCGGAGCCTGTCGCCATGCAACCAGGAGCGACGCGGGACGAGTAGGAGTGTGTGGTCGCCCGTGCTGCTGGTTTTACGGACTTGTCCAGTGGAGGAATTTGGAACTGGAGTGGAAATAACACTCAAAAACTGTGCAATCAGCAACACTTTTAATAAAGGAACAGCTCTATAAAATAAAACACTTGCAAAATGTTACAAAGCGCTTCTAAGGAACAGAAGTTGCATCTCGGTCATGACAGTAAATATTACTTTGTTTGTAATGTTACATGTCTTCTTGATTTAAAGGGATTGTACAGTTTTGGTTGAGACCTAATTTCGGGTTTCTAACATTTTTTGGTGAGATAATGAGAAACCTCTAATGAAATATGAAAGAGCATGTAACTCTATGAGGAATTCAACATTTATTTGATGAAAATTGGTTTTGAAATGGCCGAGATATCCAAAAAAAAAAGAGCGATTCTAATAAAGTGTGGGACCCACACTGTATTAAGATCACTTTGTTTTACTTTGTTTTTGGATGTTTCCGTCATTCCAAACCCGATTGTCATCAAATAAACTTTGAATTCCTCTTAGAATGGTATGTTCTGTACTATATCATAAGTGTTTTCTTGGTATCTCGCAAAAAGCTAAAAGCCCAATTCTCAACTTCACCAGTACTGTACCATCTCTTTAATCCCATTTGACATGAGGCAACGAAGAAAATGCAAACACGAAATCAAAATACCAACAAACTTTGAAGGTACATTTAAGTTTTTTTTATAATGGTGCATATATGATATGTGGGTAGCTTGAGGTGATTCCTTTTTTTGATGCATACTTTTCCAATACATGTACTGCTATTACTATTAGCAGTTGCCATTTGTACGTGTAGTAAGTTTTATTGGCACTTTCCAAAGTTTTAGTGACACTCAAGAGAGAGCTATTACCTGTTCAGTGCCATGTAAAATCCTTGGAGAATAACTTCCACTGGACTCGGCAAGTTATGTCATAAATATTCATAAATGTGGAACAAGAAAGGTATTGGGAAATGTTGGAATGTATCAAGAGTCATCCAACCCAGTCAGATTCGATGGGCTCTTCAGGGAGAGGAATGAGTGATGGAAACTGCACCACCGAGTAAATGCAAACTGCTCCTAAATGTGAGGTTGTAAGAGGATGTTGCTGATTTCTTTAATATCAATTCCAGACTGCATGATGCAGCAATATGCAAGTCCCTCTGAACAGTTGTACTACGACGATGATAAAGTGAAGCCGTGAAGCGACAAGCTACGACCCAACCGCAATGTGACCCAAGCCAGCACCAGAAACATGTCATATCAAATACTGCATGCGCGATACATTTAGCAAGTCTAATTTTGTGTGAATTGGGACTTCCGTACAATTTCGGGAGTTGTTAATTTCACAATGGTGGAGTACAGCAATGGATGGAGAAATACATGTGTTCACTTTGCATTCATGCTGAATGTAGAATTAATATTTTAATGTGTTTTAGAATTCATGTAAAGCACCCAACTCATAAAATTTGTGAAAATAAGGACCCAGGGAAATACATGTATATGGTGTAGGCCTATTCAGCTTTAAGGCTCGTATTGTTACCAGCTTGTGCAAGGAAATGTTGAAAGAGAGTGGTGGCCCATGTGAATAGCGCCCTCTTGATGGTGCAAACTCAACACATGTGGTATAATGATGTCAGCAGACTCCATGAAGGCAACAATTGTAAATATGATGATGTAAACTTTTTTGTTCCCTCATAAGAGCTTCCATGGATAGCAACCACGCACACGTTGACTCTAGGATAAGAGTGTCTTCATTCTCAATCTAGATTTGAGACATTGTCCCAGTTTTGATAAACCATAATAATAGTGTTTCCTCCAAAATGTTTTATCTTATTTACTGTGCATCATATATTTTCTAATCTGGAGAAGGGAGCAGCTCTATCACGTAGCATGCATGCATCCTTGAAGGACGTTATCGAACGATGGATACATATACTGGAGATTACAAGTCAGATAGTATTCCGTGGGTCCCTACTGCAGTAGTACTGTACTTGATGTATTGCATCACTCCAGTGTTTTGCCATGATCGTACGATGTAACAGGAATACCGCTGAAAAGAGGTTTGGGACCAATGCAGTTGAAAAACACCATGAAATACACATAGTGCCAGTTTGAATGGGAGGTACCTGTATGGTGGTGTAAAAATACTGATTTTATGGATAAATATTCACTGTGATTATATATCCTGTCATTTAAAAAAAAAAAAAAAAAAATCAATTTTCTTGCTTTGCATGAGGCAAGATTAAATTTTCGTAGTTCAAAGAGTTGTTGCGTGCATAATGCAAACTTCAGGTGGAAAAAAAACAAACAAATTGCAGTTATTTTGACAGTGTATTGCTTTAAAAAGATGATACCTATATTTATGTGAAATATGGTATAATCTTTGGATCCTTGCCAAATAGATATACTTTATTTGTAAGGGGTAGCATAGCTCCTTGAAGACTGACATTTTATTCCAAACATTTTTTATTTTTTATTTCAGATACCCTCAATGTCCGTAATGAATCACTGGTGAAGTGAACTACAATTGTATCACACATTCAATGTTTGTCCTTTTTGCTTTTCCTGTTAACTCGCCTTTCAGGTATCTTTTGATGGGAGGGGAGAATGTGTTTTATTTGGTGGTAATTACTAGCATATGTTGGCACTGAGCAGACATACCAGTATGTGGTGCACCATCATGTTATCCGTATAATGTTGGAGATCATAAAAGGAAGTTAACTATGCGTAAAGCCGACTTTGGCGATGTAACCTTTACAATTTTTTAATTTTTTATTCTTTTGACGAACTACATGTATATACAATGTTGTATCAATTTAAAGCTTAAAATCTGGCAAATTCATATCTGTCAAAAACCAACCAAAATCATTTTCCCTACATTGTATGGCTTTTGTGATGACGCATCAAATATGAATGCAATGTACTTGATGGCTGTAGCATAGGCATGAATTTACCTCTCGAAATCAATGATCAGACTCGGTTGGGCGAGATGATTGACAAAGCAGCATAAACTCACTGAAAATCATGAATTGCTGGAAAAGGGGCTGGTATTGATTGCTTTGCACAGACACCTCACTTCTCTACATTTCAATGCTGAATGTTGCACAGTATGAGGTGATTCATACACTTACACTGCACTTGTATTGCAGTTTACCAGAAATACACAACATGGTGACTACTAGGAAGAGATTCTGTGTTTGTTATGGCCTTATATTTTGGTCAGAAAGATATATGTACATCATATTAAACAAATTAATGCCAATTTTATATTGTTTCCTTATTTGATGTTTATACTGCACATCATGCTTCATAATTTGTTAGATCCAATTGAGTGATACATAATTATGTAGTTGATTCATTAGTATGTTGATGTGGTGGCCCAGGCAAGATGTCATGGCTGGCTGGAATGTATGTGTGTGTGTGGCTGTCTGTCTATCTATCTAACTGTCCGTGTGTCAGTGTGTGTTAATGTCTAAGCGAGTATGTTGGCGTTTGATTCATGATGTTGCTCAGATCAGCAAGTATATGTGACCCGCTACAACAAAATGGTCCTAAAGTCGCGCACGGTCAAAGCCGTGAAAATCGAGTTTGAAGTCAGAGCATCAAAATTGGTCAAAACTTACGATTTTCTGAATTTGACATATTATTAGAATCTGACATGTCTTCTATCGTCTGTCGAAATTTTGAAGCAAAATGATGAAAGGAAAGACCAAAAAATAGCGTTTTTCTGGGCCATGTTTTTTGGCGTTTCAACGAAGCACAAACAGGTTCGAACATTTGGATTGAGCGCCACAGATAGGCTCCGCCCCTAACAACGACCAGAGTGATCTCATTGGTCAGTTTGCTGCTTGCCGCTAACCGAAGCGTGGAGCTCACACACTGCCTAGTCGACTGGTGCGTGCTGGCAGGGTGCGCTATGCCCAGCCGCTTCTCCTGGCATCCTGGTCACTGATTGGTCGGTGAGGAGACCGCCGACGCTGTGTTTGAATGAGCATTTCGGGGGTTGCTAGGGCTTACCTTCTATTGTCCGGAGGTGAATACTCATTTGCGTGTCCCTTGATCGTGACTGCGTCACAAGGAGATATTTTAGGGCGCTTTTCTCGAAACAGTGATTTCCCAGCATCTCGACATGCTCTCTTTTAAACATCGAAATCTCCACAGCCGATTATTTTTATAAGATGTGTTATACATCAATTTAAAGCAGAAAGATTAGGAAATTGTGTCATGCAATTTTCAAATAATCGGCCTCACCCGACTTTAGGACCATTTTGTTGTAGCGGGTCACATATATACAGAGCACTGTTTGTTAAAACAAACACAAGTTATAACAAACACATACCGGTAAAACAAAATATCTGCTACAACAAATGAAAAATCCAGGTCCCAAAACTACTGTAAAACGAGGAATGTTCATGTGCATTTTAATTTTGCAAGTTTCACGAGAGCCAAGATTCTCAAAATCAAAATGCACTCGAAACTTTTTGTCTACACTATGTACATTCAATGGTAGAGGTAACTTACGGAAATTCCATGCTGCGAAAAAGGCCGTCGGCTCTAATTCGCGAAAATTTCATGCCACGAAACTATCCTGTTATACAGTATTAGCCACATATCTTTACATACTTTCTTTGTATGGTTATAATGAAATATTATAAAGAAAGAAACCTGCTGGTCGCGAGGACTTTGTAATAACGTGATACGAGTTGCTCGTATCAGATTATACAATTAGCAGCTGTGTTAGTGATAAGCAATGTATTGAAATATAGTGATAAGCAATGTATTAAATACACAGCTATGGTAAGAGAGATGTACTTCATGATTGCTAAAATGAATTAATGTTTTGTTCGCTAATTAGATTCTGATCAACTAGGGAAGAGTCTATCTCATGAGAGATTTATTGTACAGGGAAAACTTTTTACATGTACAATCAAAACCAGCTGATAGGGATTACAGAAATTTCCTCGATATATGGGGGATCTGGTTATATCACAATAAAAACAAAAGTATATGGATGTACCTAAAAGAGGAATAAAACATTATTTTGATGATTTTTAATTATCTCATTACATGTAGGGCTCCATCAGGTACATGCATCAGTAAATCTGACCTTATAACAAGTTTCACTGTACACAACCAAGTACACTGTATCTGGCATGCGTTTTGGAAATTACCTCGCAAAAGTTGAATAATCGCCTATAAAGTCAAAGGTCTTTTCAAATCCTCTGCTCTTCATACATGTTTTCTATTGATTTTAATCCCTCATAAGTTGGCTTTTCTCCTCAGTCAAAGCTATTTCTTCAGTCCAGATAGATTCGGCTTCAGCAAGGTTGACTGCAGTTATGCTCAAGACTTTCTCAGTTGTTCAAGAAGGCAATTTTCTTTGTGAAAATATCCCTTCATGTAATATACAAAGAGTAATCAAAGTACATTGTACATATACATTATGTCTACCTATAATATCCAACAACTACACCTACTAGTGTGCCTCGGTATTTCTTTTATAAAATAATGACTGCACATTCTTTAATTTTCTTCTTTGTTTGCTTTCATCATGTATGTAGAGTGTATATTGTCCATGTACCCAGCTTGTGGTATATGCACTTGCTGGTGTACATGTACTATACTTTTAATAATTACAAACAAATTTAGGGTTACAGCAAAGCCAGAAATTTTTGTGTGCATGAAATTTTCACAAATTTCACGAGGAGTCAAGATTCGCAAAATTGAAATGCATGCACAAGCTCTTGTCAACACTTTGCATTGAATGCCAGTGGCAATTTCCATAAAATGTCATGCTGCGAAAAAGGCCGTCAGCCCTAATTTGCGAAAATTTCATGCCGAAAATATTTCTGGTTTTATAGTAAATGGTGATGCTTCTGATCATTGCATGCAATCATTTCAATCGTTCCAAAGTATATAATCAGCTTCTAATTGTGGTTAAGTCACAAATGTAAAGAAGTCACATCAGTGGGAAATGCAAATACACTGTACTGTATAAAAATCTATCTAGACTTTATTTGCCATGATCACAAATGATTATTTTTTTCGTCCATGTACTGTGGGCTTCATGATATGATAGAAAAATGAGGATATAGATGCTACATGATGTAATACTGACATTGACATACAGCAATTACTTGTATGTGCACTGTCTGCATGACTGCACAGGGGCCGTGAAACAATCTTTTCTTTTTTTTTTGGGGGGGGGGGGGGGGGAGGGGGTCAAGGTTCAATAGTACCCGCACCTCGTCCTACTTTAATACTATAGGAAGAATCTGTGGATGGAATCCTCCGAGACTCACGGGATTTGCTGTGTTTTCTCATATGTTTCCTTCTGTTTCTGGCAAACCCTGCACAAGTCAAATATACGTACTACAAGCAATATCGCATCCTCAGCAATACAAAACAATACCCAAAGCTGCACACTGGCACTGGTCCAACGGTCCCTGACCAGTAAAATCACTGTCGGACCAGTAACTTTTTCAGGATATTTACCGCTAAGAAATGGAAAACTACCGGTAGGTATCAACTGGACCGACAGACAGGTCAGACCAGTAGAAGAAATGGGTAAGTGTGCAGCCCTGCAACACCATAACAAATATCATTCAGTGTTCTCTTCACATAAAGCAAAGAGCACTTACAAAATTACAGAAATAGAAAACTTACAAATATAATTTAGCCCAATAAATGGAAACAATTTTGAGCACATCACATTAGTGGTAAGCAATCCTCTTAATTGATTCCTTGGGAGCAAGAAACGTAACTTGGTCAGACCAAAATACTGTTACATCATAATCACACAAAAAAAACACAAATAATGGTAAATTGTCCTGTGACATATTCAAATGACACTTTTTAAAGTGATGTGTCCTACACTCTACAGTCGTCATAACTCCGGCGTCACACCAAAAAAAAAAAAAAAAAGGCTATCAATGTAACTGTGGTTTACAAAGAATGAATGAGGTAACACTTCTCCACTGTGATGAAGAGGGAGAGAAAATGATGGTAGGGTTTAACAAGGCTAAAATAATGCCTCCAGCACCCCTCGGGCAGAGGCATTTAAAAAAAAAAGAGAAATCTACATGAGGAGAATATTTTGTATTATCACGCTACAAGATAACTTAAAGTCAAATTTGATGTGGCTCCATAACTCTTCTGCTCCTGCCCCCATATTAAAACAATTCATTGATTTTATGTTTTGTTCATTGATTTTATTTATTTATTTATTTATTTTGTTCTTTTTTGCTACTGCAGGCAGGTGGCATTCAGTCAGCTGTTCAGCACTGTCAAAATCTCAGCACAGGGAAATGCTTTATAAATGACAGCATGCATTGCGATGGAAAATATTACACACCTCATTCAATGATTTCTCAATTCTGATTGGTTAAAACTGGTGTGATAGATTAGTTCCTTCAGCATCAACTTGTTTCCAAACTCAACTTGTTATTTACCATGGCATAATTCATGGGCAGTTCCCGCTGACATTTTGATCCTTACCTGCAATTTACACAGAAGTTCAGGGGAATTACCAGCTAGGGCTCATACAACAGGGTTATATAACCCTCAAGGCAAGGTGTTCCATTCACAGTAATGTTGTGACATCTCTTTAAAAGTCTCTTTGGAATTTCTCATCTGAATTCAATGACATTGGTCACATCGCTTCCCTGATAACTAGATGAAAGAATTTCTACACTCCTGCACCATCGCGCCCTCACAGCTTGGCCGTCGGAGAACGACTAACACCAGCCCTGATGAGTCCATACGGCTTGTCAGTTGGCATCAACACCTGAAAATGACACAAATCAATGAAGCATGATAAAAATTGCAGACAGCCTTGGTATCAGTGACAATATTCCTTCACAAACCAACTGTCAAGAGTTTAAGACAATTTCGTAACTTCGTGCAAAGTTTGCCAGAAAAACAATCTCATCATTTATACCTTGGTATATCAGGAATAAAAACATAAGAAAAAAAACAATTACTCTACATTGTTCAGTGATTGTGCTATTTTAATCATGTTAATTGTTGTAAATTGTGTGATTCTGTATAATTCAATAAAACATATATAAATAAATAAAAAAATTAAAAAAGGAATAAAAACACAAAATGAATGGGAACTGAAAAACTACGAAAAAATATATACAGTATCTCACAATATCCGACCTTGTTACCTCCACCAAGGAAGGAGGAGGTTAAGTGATCATCAGCGTTAGTTTGTCTGTTTGCAAAATAACTCAAAAGTTGGGAACGGATTTGAATGAAACTTGCAGGAAAAGTTGATAATGACACAAGAAACAGATCTCTAAATTTTGGTAGCAATTCTGACATTTTTAATGGATTTTTGAAGGATTTTTTAAATCCTTTTGTAGACAGGGTCAATGAACTTAAAGAGGTCAAGCCGCACATATCTGAGGTTTGCATATTGCGCTGTAAGCGCATGCTCTAGTCATTGGAGACACCGTGCAGCTGCAAGCTGATGACATAAACAAAGGCTTCCAAAGTGGGAAATTAGACGATTTTCAGCACATGTGTGTGATGGGTGGAAATTAGCTGCTTGGCGAAGATCTGTGCTCTCAGAGTGCTTTTCTAGTTATAACGAGGTTCCACTGCACATGAATATAACCCTCCTAATACATGTGCAACAACCTGAAAATGCCATTGACATTCTGTGCAAACATGTTACCATGGTAATATCTGAGTTGAGGGCAGAAAAAAAAAAATGAGGGGGTGAGAAAGGAAGAGAGGAAGATTCATATTCTGTCTTTACCTCATTGTTATTTTCGAGTCCAATCTTCTTCAAATCGGCAAGGAAGTAGTGCACATTGGGCATTTCCATTGTGACTTCACCAACCTGAGATCGATAACATCGCATATCATTATTCAACAACAACAAAATGTGGTTATCGCATCGATGGCTGTTACACAGGCGTTTATATCAAAAGTCTGGTATTCAGCAGTTCCAGCAGAATACAGACTGTTAACCTAGTAGACTACCATTAATTACTTTCGTGTAAAGATTAAACATCCTCACCTATTGCATGATGTACTGTATGGTGGCTGTAACAAGCAGAGCCCCTTCTGAATGCCAGAGCCTTTAACCCTTAGAGGGCACATAGGATTACAGCCAAAATATAGTTCTCACATGCAAGCAGAACTGTTGATTATCGCTCTAAAATGTACGGCTATGCATAAGAAATGTGTGAAATATTGCTGTAATAACTCGCTTCCAGTTGGGTAATGATGAAAATGAGCAATATTTGCCTAAAAGGTTCGCCGGAAGTCTACAATCTCAAAGCTTACCCCCATCATGGTTGCTATGTAATTTTTCACAATCGATTATCAGTAATTAAGAAAATCGAGCCACAATGATATCAGTCAATCTTCCATCCGAGATGGAATTTCATGCAGCTTGTTGGCTAATACGATTGCAATGGCACGATCAGTCATCAGGTTACATTCTGCCTTCCTACAATGCTGAAAGCGGGGTTAACAGGGAGGGCTCTTCTGGAATAAAAGTCGTGTACTACCTATGATCATAATTCTTCACTCTTCATCTCAAAACACTACAAAACAACTCGTCATCCTGGCAAATTGCGTCAGCCAGGTATTTTTTTGGTAGACCCTTTCAATGTATTGGAAGTAAATTTCAAGCGATGGAAGATGAAATTTGAGCCCTTCTGAGAACTATGTTTTGGCTTTGAGGGAAGTTACAATGTAGCATACTACATGTACAACCTTTTTTATCTGAACATGTCTTTTCCTTTACATCATCACTTGTTTTGTGTGATAACATGATTCCCTTTAAGTGGGTTGGATAAATTAACTGCAAGTTTGTACAGTCAGCCTTGCCTAATTTAACCTTAGACAAGTCTATTAATTCATCTAGTCAAAAAATTAACAAAAATAAAAATTCTGCCACACATTGATATAAATGTTTTATTAAACTTTATGTTATATTAAAGTCAAAATGTATGTAAGTCAAAGGATTTTCTCCAGTCTCTTTGGATTCAACTTTATTTAACAGGCAATGTTGAGGGCACACGGGATCTGATACTGCATCACAATACAAATAGACACTGTCGTACCAGATACATACATGTATTCTCTTTGACATTTACCTGAGATAAGTACAGATTATGGGAATAATACTGAGTGAGATCTCTGAGGTCTTCAAACAAAATTGAGGAAAGACAATACTGATCTCAAAAGGGATTTCAGTTTCATGGAGGTAAATACAATGATGGCAGCAAGATATGTAATCGCCCTTTGATGCATCTCATATCTGCGTTTCCAAATCTTAAAGGAGACCTCCAGATGATTTTCAGATTTTTACATTTGAACAACTATAAATCAGTTATACTGAGGACAGAGTTTCAGAATTTGTGAAAATTGGGATGAAGAATAAAAATATTTTCAAAATTTAGAACAAATTGAAATGAACACGGATGATGACATGGCACAGTCACCATAAGAATGCATGAGTTGGGGCTCAAGGAAGCAGAACAAAAGAAGAAGGTATGCATAGATTTTACACAGGTGAACTCGCAAGCAAGCGATATTGTAATTGAATTACACTGTACTACATTTCTGAAATATGTGAACCTCCTATGTCATCATCCTTGTTCAGTGTAATTTGTCTAAGGTTTTTCAAACTATTGCTTCTCTGCTCAAGAACCACAATAAATTCCACAAATCTATACATGGAGTTGTCGATTTATGTACTACATGAAGTGAAATTATGAAAATCGTCTGGAATGTCCCTTTAACAACTGCTACTCACAGAGACTCCAACTCTCCCGTTTTCGACAGGAGATCTCCCGCCGAAAACCCATTTTTGCAAAATCTCCCGTTCTCCCGTTTGAGATTTAATTTCTCCCACCCTGGCTCAATGTCTCCCGTTGGAAAGGATTTCTTACTTATTGCTATCGTATGTTGCAAAAATAAGCCTTAGATAGCACCAGAGAGCATCTATAACCCTACGAACTTCGCGCTTCGCACACATAAACTTGGGTCTCCCGTTTGCTAGGGGTTTCAGGCGGGAGAATCTCCAGATCAAAAGGTGCTTGGGGTTGGAGTCTCTGTACTCACCTGAGGAACCAGCTTCATGATTTTCTCCTCGGCTAGATACAAGGTCTGCTGGACAGACGGGGAGTAGACTCCGGTGGAAGGGGGACCAGCGAAAGTGTCCAAAATGACATCCTTGGCATGTTGCCTAGCAACATAAAGAATTTGGACAAAAGAGAGAATTATGTCACTTATAGTAGATTAGTGTAAATAATGCAAATGAATACAATATAAAGAAAGACATTTGGACCAATATTCAATTGTTTTCAATGTCTTGCAAAGTTACAATCTTAGCTAAAAATGAGCTGGAATTTAAAAAAAGAAAAAGAAGAGCACAATGTCTCAAGCACTTTATGAAACACTAGCTTCTGTATTTGACTATCTTGCAAAAAGCTCCAAATTTCTCCCTGATGACACTTTCCCACAATGCCAAGCAAACTTGCCTCCAGTAACAAATTTGCTGCTGTACATTTATGCCAGGATGAGAAATTGTTTAAATGGAAAAAGGGGCTCACAAAGAGAGCACATTCTACGCAGCATGCTGGGAAGGTTGTGCACCTACCATGCTTTGTCCTCGTCGAGTCCGTAAAGGGTGGAATAGCGCCACCTAGCGTACACGATGGTGGAAAAGACTCGATCTTTCATCTCTGGTAGGGATGTGTACTTGTCCTTGATGAAGCCCACAAAGCCAGACTGGGTCGTTTTTAAAACCTTCAGGTCCTTGATGCCAGCCCAGACCTGGACTAGTCCTAAATTCAGGAATAATCATGCACAAAAATAATCAGTTCCTTTCTCAGTGTGTTTTTGTTTTTGCAGTTGTTGTTGCATTTTGTTTGGATACTGTTTTGTCTCTTTTTTGTCTTTTCTTTTGTGGGGTTTTATGTGTGATTTTAAATTGGGCTTTGACTGCAGTAAACAGGCTTGCACAGAAGTCATAAAGCTGCAAATCGGTATGGGAAGGATCTTGACAGAAATGTGGCATATACACGTACCTGAACTCGTTTCAACCTTCTAGCACAACTCTGGCCTCACAAATTTGTAGTAAATTTTTCGAAGCAAACCTCTATAGTTGACATTATACAACGTCCCTGGGGTTAGGTACTTCTATTGGATTTCCACATACACAATGCACTGTGTTATTTGCTACACTCGGAAAAGCGGCTTTCATTTTTTTCAGCACTAGAAATGCATGCACAGTCTGCATCTCTTCACATTATTTGTCATCTTTATCAATGTTTATACTTTTCAAAGCACACTATTACAACATACTTCTTGTAGACTATGGACTTTGACATCAGTGTACATACCAGTACATTTGTATGTTCCCTGTTCTTGACATCTAGTCTTACAAATCATCTCAACAAAATCTGACCTTTTATCTTAAGTCAGGAAACAGGTACTGATAAGGTGAATATAGGTTGCTTAACCACATTGGCAGGATTGACTGGGAGGGTATCATATGCTGTAAGTACATGATACTGTTTAACTTTGTGCTTTAACAGCACCTGAACTTCCCTTACGAAATCTCAAAATTTAAAACTTTTTCAAAGGGATAGTACAGTATTGGTGGAGATGAGAATTAGGCTTTTAACTTTTTGTGAGATACCAAGAAAACGCTTACGAAATAGTACAGAGCAAACCATTTTAAGAGGAATTCAAAGTTTATTTGATGAAAAATTGGGTTTGGAATGACTGAAACATCCCACAACAAAGTAAAACAAAGCAATCGTAATAAAGTGTTGGTGCCACACTTTACTAGCAGAATCGCTCTGTTTTGGATATTGTGGCCATTTCAAAACCAATTTTCATAAAATAGACGTTGAATTCCTCATGGAATTACATGCTCTTTCATGTTTCACAAGAGGTTTCTCGTATCTCACCAAAAAAAAATGTTAGAAACCTGAAATTATGCCTCAACCAAAACTACTTGTATACAATCCCCTTAACACCTTTTCAACAATCATAAGATGTAAATACAATTTTAATGCAAACACATATTCAAACCCAGCATGTATAACCTGACTCTTATAAACTAGTACAAAGTAAATATTTGAAGTAGACAAGGCATGTTTACTTATCAATTTTCATTCATTGCAACCCATCATGGAACTTAGCCATTTGTACAGAGAGGAAACCTACTGTAACATTGCAAAAGTGCAGCAGTAAAGTTGTCCCCAGTATATTTGACCCTGCAGATGCCCCCTCCTGAGATGCACCCCCCCCCCCCCCCATCATTAAAAGTGGAGCAGTCTGCAAGTAGCTTAGTTTGCATATTTAATCCCAAGCCAGTCAAGAGCTGCTAGAGAGTTCTTTGTGGGTGCACAAAGACCCCAAATTTGCCATTGTTCTAGCTGCTCTACCAAGGTGAACATCTCCCACTGAGCATCTCCTCAAATCCGAAATTTGCCCAGAAAATCTGCAGCCTGAAGGTATGTTTCTGTATTTTTTAATTGATTTCCTGTTTGTTCCATTCACAGAGTATGAATACTTTGAATTGCATACTTGTTTGACTTAATTTAAAGGTAATATTTCAAGTATTGATGATGAAAGTTTCCAACTCATGCAAGTTTGAGTGATGTATTGTATAACTTGTGTATAGTTAAGTGTTATGGTTCTAGAGGGAATAAGTGAACAAAATTGAATTTGTGTGTTAGTCACATATATTAGTAGTGTGTTACATAGTAGAACAAAGATATATGATGCATGTTAATGTAGTATATATTGTAGCTAAAGTATGCATATGTAGTTGATGAAACTTTTGAAGAGTTCAAAGAGTTGTCTCATAGGGTATACAGGGTATACCATGCTATGTTGCAAGGAACTTTGAGATGCAAGAACAAAGGACTAGTTGTTTGTACTTGATGCTAAGCTGTGTGTGGCTGTGTGTATGAGAGAGTGTGTATATATTCCACCTCATAGGCAATGTGTAGGCCACTGATTACTACATAGAGGCACATATCAGGGGTCGCACTTAACTTTTTTTTAAACTAGCCAGGCGGACTACTTAGAATCAATTTTGACACTGAAGCAATATTTTGGCTAGCCAGACGGACTAGTAACTTCAGAATTTTATGATTCTTAGCTAGTCCGACGTGATTTTGGGTGGCCAATGGCCAGCGGACCATCGCCAATTTCGAACCCTGCATATGCAAATTAGTTGGAAGTTTGGATGTGTGTGGAGAGAGCAAGCTGGCAGAGAGAGAAAGAGTGAGGTGGAGAGAGAGAGAGACAGGATGAGAGAGACTGGAGAGAGAGAGAGAGAGAGATTGCTTACCTCAGTGTGCATGTGTGTAGGAAGGCGTTGTACATGTACATACATTGTATATATATCTGTGGAATTAGGTAATAGGGCATAGTGCAGAGTGTAATGGCACAGAGTGCAGTGACTTTGTGTGCCTACTCTCGCTGACCAGTCCCTCTTGTTACTATGGCAACGAGATAAGACTCAGTAGAGCCAAGGAAGGAGTGCACTATGTACACATGCACTGTATGGCTGAATACTTTGTTACCTTAGTTCTCCTTGTTTAAGTGGAGTTGTGGAAAGGTGATGTAAATACTTTCTTGGATATTAGTTTGCCAATTATCTCATTTAGTGTTTTAGATTCCACTTATACCTTAGTTGTATATCATCAGTCATTTAGTAGGAGTAGAATAAGATTAGCCATTTATGTATTTATGAAGCAATTTCAATTTGCATGGCTTCTGGTCAAAGGATTAGCATGAACTTGGATTTATGGCTTTTTGTAGCATTTCTTAACTTATATGCTGTTGTGTATTCTTCTGTCAAACTGAATTGTTTAACAACTTATTTGGGTTACAACATATGAAGCTATAATCTCCAAAACAGTGGTATATTGTGAGCTAATTTCAGTTAGAGTTTTGATGTACTTTTGCCTCTTGCAATCTATCCATATGTTTATGATTTCATGCTGTGTTATTAATTCACTAGGTTCTGCAAACATGGAGCCAGCAGAATTTCTGTAATTCTGTAACTGGACAGTCACTCGCCAGTTACTGTACATTCCTTATGAGCACAGGCTAGGTAGCCAGGGTGAGTCTCATAAAGATGTTTTGTTGATTTATCAGATCATTTGTGTCAATATGTATCATTTTCTAGACATTGAGTAGAATTTATGTACTTCTACACTTGTCTATGTTTCAGTTGGATTATCTGTAATCCAGAGCTATGATTATTTCTATGGTTTCAATGGTTTCTCATGCTTTACTTACATTTAGCTATGATGAATGGGAAATAGTATTAGTATGGAGAGACTAGTTGACATGTCAGACTACAAAGATACAATCATTATGGAATATTGAATATAATGTATTGTTAAACATTGTTAATGCCTAGTTTACAGTTTACTGATATTGAAGTCTTCTTGACGTCACATTCTTTTTGCTTTGTATTCTTGTTATCTTCACTTCTGTTGAGTGAGTGATGGGTTTGATAGTTTTTTACATACACTTTTTCATATGGACTTATGCAGTGATGCATTGTGGTTTGATAGCTGGCTTAGCTGAGAATTTCTCATTGAATCATTCTTTTCTTTTACATGGTTACATACTATGATGTATTGTTGAGTAAGCATCATACGTTCAGTTTGTTATTCACAGTACATGTTACCTCTTTGGTGCAGTAACACATGTTATTTATCTTTCTCTATGTTGAACGTGTTTATGAACGTGTTTCAATGACTTGTAAATATTCATTTGTTTGTTTTGCTGTTTGTTTACTCCAAACACAGGTTTTCTTTTTTTATCATTTATTTCTGAGCGGAATAAAAAGAGATGAAACGTAACTTCGGCCTATGAGTGCGTTTATCCTGCGTCACACTACTGTATGTGTACTTTGTGTCTTGACACAGATAGGAGGTACACAGTGATAATAAAAATATCTAAATGAGTAAACTGATCAATACACATGCCTTGTATGAAGTTATGATGGAGCTTTCTAGTTTTCAAGCTTGTAACTGTGATCACGATATACAGGTGAACATGCATACTCTGCACGAAATCATTGTGATTCTGTGACTTACTCCTTTCTCTTATTATAAAGAAACAATATATTCATTCTCACTGCCTCACAATTTTGATTCATCAACATTACTGCTGGCCTGAGATGCTTGCAAGCTCTAAAATGCTAAGTATAAGTTAATATGGGGATAGGCTTATAGTTTTATATATGGGCAACATTATAAATTCTTATTGACCATTCAAAACGGCGCTGATTGATAAGACATAATGTGAATAGATATACATGTAAATGGCTTTGATGAAGAAAGGTTTTGCTTTCTGAAGCATACTGCAGCAGGCAGGATTCTGTCATGTTGATCTTTGTAAAGTCATTAGCTAGTATTGGTGTTGTTGATGACTAACTTTTTTCAGAGCAACAGTTGGTCTTGATCAGTGAAACTTTTCAATACATTTGCATCTGGATGTGGAATATCCAGTACCTGATTTCTTTTTTTTTTTAATAAAATCTCCACGACTGCTTGGACAAAAACAAACTTTTATACACACAAAAAAGAAGAAAATCTCTTACCTCCCCTCTTCTGCACTAGGTCACAGAATCTGGTACACTCAGGGCTCCAGACGAAGGCATGGACATGAGCGGCGCCCCCTTTCTCGATGCGTCGCCATGGAGCCTCCTCAATGTGTACGCGCACTGCATTCACGTGACGAAAGGAGGACAGGAAATGTCTGCAGAGCTCCTGGCCAAACTGCTCTGGTGATCTTACCTGTGTGTGCAGGTTGTCAATTTGAGATTTTATTCAAATGACTTTGTCATCTTTCATGGGCTGGAAAAAGTTGAAGAGGGTTCACACAACATTAAAGGGAGCGTATAGTTTTGATTGAGACGTAATCTTAGGTTTCTAAAATTTTTTTGTGAGATGATGAGAAACCTCTTATGAAATATGAAAGAACATGTAATTCTATGAGAAATTCAACATGAAAATTGGTTTTGAAAAGGCGGAGATATCCAAAACAGAGTGATTCTAATAAGTGTGGGACCCACAGATTTTTTTAACATCGCTTTGTTTTACTTTGTTTTTGGATGTTTCAGTCATGCCAAACCCGATTTTCATCAAATAAACTTTGAATTCCTCTTAAAATGGTCTGCTCTGTACTATTTCATAACTGTTTTCTTGGTATCTCACAAAAAGTTAAAAGCCAAATTATAATCTCCACCAATACTGTACCATCCCTTTAATATCTCGGTTATTACAACTCAGCTATCAGACACTCTTAATAGCCTTTGCTCCCTAGGGGAAATACAATGGAAGAGAAAAAAAAATAATACAATGAAGGAAAACAATTTAAAGGAGCTATGCAGTGCCAATACACGTTCAATCATCAGTATTTCAAACTACCTTTAGGTTGATCAAAACTTATGTGGCCGAATAAGTGTACCTTACAATGATATTTCTAATAGCTTTCTTCAGATCACACTGTACTTGAATATATGCCAACAAGAAAATCCCTCTAAACCAAAGACTCTGCCACTGACACTATAAATTTGTTAATCATAGATGATTAAAAAAAGATATTGAAATGCATATCCCCTTAGATTGGGCATACATATAATAACTTGCATCCCCAATGTTGTTACCGGTAATCATATCAGTAAGGTGGAAATGTGCAAGTTATGAAGAATTTCCCAAAGCTTCTTTGTTGCTCAAATTGTGACTGTTCATTTAAGTGGAAATATATTTTGGAAGATGAACATCATTTTTTTCTCTTGTGATTCAGCAATTGTGTACAAATTTCTTTCTGAATTTGTGCAGATCTAATGAATCTAACCAGCTCCATCTACATATCTCTCTAAAATAAGATACGCAGTGAAATTCTGTGGTGCAAACTTGATGATAAAAATTGCAGCAAAATTCCCCTACGAGCTGATGGTTTAAATATTATGACAGACAGACATCATTATAATCCATTGTGGTCTTTACACATAATACAGTGGACTCCCGTCATAACAAAGTCCTCGGGACCGGCAGTTTTCTTTCGTTTTATCTTTCTTTCTTTATAACCCAACAAAACAAAAATACATGGTGTGGTTAACGTTGCGGCCTGAATTTTTACTTCGTTGTAACTGGAATTTCATTATAACCATGTTCGTTATAATGGGAGAGCACTGTATCATCAACACTGGAAAGGCTTCAAATGGCTGTCCACTTGAAGTCACCGACAAACTCACCCCAACTAACTTTGCCAGCGCATAGACTGTATTCTTCTGAGTGTCGGTGGGAATGATGTCTGAGTTGTCGCCAAACTCGAAATCTTTCTTGGACTCGAGGCTGAGATGGACACTGACCTCCAGCTCTTTCACGTGATGGACATTCCCCTCTGTGTGGAGGCGGAGGAGCTTCACGCCACTCTTACCATAGTACGTTTCCTCAGATACAAAATCCATGTCAGTTTCAAAGCTGCAACAAATCTTTGCAAAAAAGAAAGAAAGAAAAAAAAGGTTGGCTTGAAAGTCAACTGGTCAGGAGAGTCATACAAAATGCAAAGAGCAGTGGAGTGACCTCAAACCCCAAATCAATAGTGGAAAATAATCTAGGCAAAGCTGCACAGTCCCTGACCAGTCAAAATCACTGTAGGACCAGTAACTTTTTCAGGAATGAACAAGTAAAACATGGCAAAACTGGGTACTTACTGGTCCGACCTGTCTGTCGGACCAGTATTTAAAAAAAATAATAATAATAATGGGTTAGTGTGCAACACTGATCTAGGTTAGGAGTTCTAGAACTTAGTATAACAGTTAACGGTTAGATAGGTACCCTATTTAGGCATAGATGTTTTTCTTGGTCTTGGCCTTGGGTTGTAATGAATTTAACCGAAATATCAATCTGCATCTGGTTGTCGGGGATATGTTTCACGGAGACTGCCTGTGTCTGGCTTCACGGAATCCCCTCCTATACATGGAGGAGAGCCATAAAAAATGACCAGAAATTATAAAAAACAAAAATCCTCGAGACAGATGGATTTTCCTGTCTAGCATTCTTTGAATCCACTTATCAAGTTCTGTATTCACAGGAGCTTTGCTTGCCAAATTTATCTGTATCGTTGCTAATAATATTTCACTTGGAATGACGTTGGTTTGAATCTGTGATCTGCATTACCCATCCATTTTTAGTGAATATTCCTACTCTAGGATCCTGCCAGTGCCATACACAGTTGGCAACAGCATGGCATGGCATATGCCCTGCCCTGCCCTGCCCTGCCCTGCATGCCCTGCATGCATACTCTGCAATTGACCAGAAGATCAGTCTGTAGGCCCTATCTTGTCATCCGGGATGTGTTGCGCAGAGACTAGTCCTAGAGACTAGAGTCTACGACCCCGTTTACAGACAGTGCAGGGCCGTGCCTTGACCGAAAGATCGGTCTGTATCTGTCCGTCGGGGAATGTTCCGCGGAGACTGCGTCTGGCTTCACGGATCCCCTCCGTATACAGACCGAAGTCAATGATTGCGGCTCCTGTGTGGAGCAGTAGCGCACAGATCAAATGTTACGATAAACCAAACTTCAGACAGCATTTTTACATTCAAACAAGTTTGACATGACATGACACATTATGCAGCAATATTTGGGATAAACTTCTCACATTGTGCAATCGAAATACTCACATAAACTCGGTTATCGATAACGCAGAAATTTTATCGATATCGCAACATCGCCGTTCGCGAGCAAGTCGCCATTTTGAATCTGTAAGCCAGTCACATGCGAGGTATGTGTTTTAGTAAAACAAACACATAGAAACTACCTCGCATGTGATTGGCTAATAGATTCATAGTGTATGTTTCTGCAGTTTGAATGTGACGACGCGACAGGCTGTGTTTTACGCTGAAAATTCTACTAAAATGTTGGATTATTCATTAATCTGGTGAGTGTAATGTATTCTTAAAAAGCTAATTTCACCATACAAGCTTAAATTTGCCGACCTAGGGCCGTGAATTAGACGCAATCGAGAAGGGTGAGGTACCTCACCCAATTTTCCATAGAGACAGTGGTTAAGAACATCCACACAGCAATGGGTACTGATACCTTCCATCTGTCTACGGAGGACAGTGTTAATGGCAAAATATAAAAGAGTCCTCCGGACAGACGGATCTTTCTGTCTAGGCCGTGCCTAGCCATGTATAGCCCGGCCTCAATTGCGGTACTCGACCCCCCAATTTTTGTCCGTTTATAATGCTGGGCTCAGCCCGGGCTTTTAAGTCAAACCTTTCAATATTTTGTCGTAGTGGCACTCTGCTTGTAAATAATCGACTATTATTGGGAGCGTGCCGGTCGCAATTTGGTACCGCACTTGGTCCAGTGCATTTACAGTGAGAAAAGGCCGGGCTCGGCTGCGGCTCGAGAGACTACCTCCAGAGCTTGGCCAAATGCGTGGCCGATTTTGGTACCGCATTTGGCTTTTTGCGCGTTTACAGTGAAATGAAGACCGGGCTCAGCCACAGCCGAGCCTGGCCCTTCCACTCAAGTCAAGTGCTGTAAACTGGGTTTACGCTAACCGCAGCAGCGACCCCATACGGACAAATACGTACTGTGTTACAGCGCCCCGCGACGGGGTTAGGTTTACGCCTGCCTGGCTTCACGGAATCCGATCCCCTCTAAATTTACTAATTACTAGCTATGCTGGAGGAGAGCCAGAAATGTCAAAAAATTGTCAAAAAAAAAACCCTCCTCCGACCACACAGATTTTTCTGTCAACTCTACTAGCTCTGCAAGTGCTAGCAAACACCTAGCACCTGTCGTAGATTTCTATACCAATCTTCCACACTCCGTTCATCATTGCCAGTGCGACATTGGCTAATTGCATTGGCGGCATTGTAGTGCAATGTAATGTGTTGTGCTGTGTAGGGCCTACGTTGAACAGCCACGGATAAGGAATATCGGATGGCACAGTCATCATCAGATCTCTCGATACTACATTCTACTTCTCTGTTTTTGCAACCACGTCACACAACAAGTCATTCACCTTGACATAAATACCACCAAAGTGCTAACCGTACCTGTGTCTTTCACGATCAGCTCCCAGTAATCAGAGGTTAGAATTTAGATACTTAAAATACTCTTCGTGAGAATCTCAGCCAGGCTAGGGACACTGTTTACGTATGGAGTGCGCTGATGCATCACACATCACAAATCACATGGCGATGGCATGGCTATGGAGGATGCTGGAGTTGCACAATCCCGATGCACGACGTCCGATTGTGCACGTAACCTGTCAGGGTTAGCCTGTTTTCAGGCAGACCCCTGAGCAGACTAAAGTGGTGCCGAGGGGGCGGGGGAGGGGTACCGGTGGGGTGGACTGGGGGTGTACAGGATTTATCCCCGTCTCTATTAATCAGTATCATCAATTTATATGAATATCTTGTCTCCCTTTCAGATTCATACAGGCTCAGAGCAGAAACTGAACAATTGTAAGAAAGCTCCGTCGAAAGACCTAGCTTTTCTGACAAGAAATTTCATTTGTTTTGATCTTCATGAAATCATCACTGATTGTTTTTTAAACGAGACATCGAACAGCTTTATTTTGTGTTTTTTTTCCGTCATAATTATTGATCATAGGGCCTAGGCTATAAAATGTGAACACTTTGAGCCTACCATATAGGAAATGAAAGCATTAAAAAAATATAAAAACTAGAAATGTCGCTACAGCGACTGGTTATACCCCCGCCAAACAACATTTCATAAGCTTTGGTCAAAACAACATTTCATAAGCTTTGGTCAAAAAACTGAGGAAGTAGTTAAATCCGCAAGATCTTTCCTTGATCTTCCGCCATTAATATGCCGTTACCATGGCAACGTACTTTCGGGTACTGTCAAAAAATGCGTCTTGCACATCTACAACCAAAGGCACACATCTGTACCAAGTTTCATGGAAATTGGGCAAAAACTGAGGAAGTAGTTTGCAACACAAAATTTTCCAACATTTTGGCTCATAATATGTGAGCTGTTACCATGGCAACATACTTTTTGTCACTGTCAAGAAATGTGTCATGCTGACCTATATCCTAAGACAAACATTCAATATGAATTCCATGAGAATTGGAAGAACACTGATGAAGCAGTTTTGCCATGAAGCATTTTGCCCTACTAGATAGTATATTTTACCAATAACATGCCGTTACCATGGCAACGCACTTTTTGCCACTGCGGAAATATGTGTCTTGCACATTAACATATTCAGATGAACATCTGTACCTAATTTTATAAAAATTGATCAAAAACTGTGGGAGGAGTTCGCGACGCAAGATTTGTACCCATTTTTGCCCATAATATGCCGTTACCATGGCAACGTACTTTTGGGCACTGTCAAAAAATATGTCTTGCACATCTACAACCCAAGGCACACATCTGTGCCAAGTTTTATGGGAATCGGTTGAAAACTGAGGAAGTAGTTCGCGACGCAAGATTTGCAACGGACCGACCGCCCTGTTGTGTTACTTTAGTATATGAGCGCACTACATTTATCACAAGTGTACGCATATTCTATGTATTCTATATTTGAGTGATACGGTCAGAGCAGCAGTCATTACATGACGCTAGTTTGTGATAGTGGATTAAAGTTGTTCATTTTATCGTTAAACAACTGAGTCCTCTGTTCATCATTGAATCCGGTCCACTATTACAACATGGTGGCAGCGGTGCCGACACGGATTTATGCCAAATCAGCACGGAACTAAAGTTTTCTTAGGGAAATTCATCATGAGTGACTTGTGCTGAAACCGCCCGAGAGGACACTGCGCACAACACGTCTACGTCTACTGCAGATACGTGCATGGACTAGCTGAACGACTCGTCTTGTGAGTAACACTGTGCGTGAATAAACCGATTATTTTATCATCCATGCTGCTCATCAACGAATAACGATACGAATACATATCATCGGATTGATGAACGCTTTGCAGAGCATTCTATATTCGTTTCTACATCGTTAGATATAGCTGTGTAGCTCGTACGAAATGTTGTCAGAACATTTTCGTCACACGAATTACTGACATTCGCCACATTGGACAGTTGCAGTTCTGTAAACAAGCATTATCGACGCGCACCGTATCCAAGTACGCGCAATACCCGAGCGTTTCATTCAAGGACTTCCATTGTTGACGTAACAATAGACCAAGTTCGCATTACCTGAGCGCACCGTATCCATTGACATCCATTGTTGACATAACAATAGAAGACGCAGATAGACGCGTATTACCCTGGACTGGCCAGAATTGTGTTTATCTTATCGGCATAGCAACGTGTATTGCGACATCATTGCTTCTACTGGGACCATCACTCAGCGGAAGGATATTTCTGACAGAGCATACGCAGTATCGCAGTTCATCTACCCTGCAAGCTACAACGTAGCGAGGACGGACAATCAAGACACGGCACGATCCAGACTGACATTGAATCCATGCAACCAGATAAAAGAAATGAGAATGAGTACAATTCATTAAACTATCTCAGACATTTGAACACTTGCGTGTGGGCAATTACATACATTCGTTATTTGTGCACATGAATGTTTAGACATACAATTGTATTCCATCTGTGTATTACTGTGGTAATCTTGACATCTAGACATGTTTCGATGTATTTTGGAGAGTGTATATCATTGATACATGTATATCAGAAGTGATTTTGTGTCACATATTTCTGTGTTTGCAAACTATTATTGATTTGTTTACTTTGTAAACTATATCTGTAACCATTCAGCCGTAAGTTTGCACAGTGTGACGTTGATATCATGCATTGTATCATTTGTATCTCCAACTCAATCTAAATCAAAACGCACGATGGCAAAGTATCCAGAAATGAATTGGAATAGTGCTGATGTGCCGGAAGAATTCAAGTTATTCAAACAACGCATGGAGTTATGCTTCCAAGACAACGATGTCCAAGACCCAAAGAAGCAAGCAATCAAAATCAAAATTGCAGTAGGAAATGAAGGTTTGCGTAGAATTAACGCATCCGGTCTATCCAATGAGGATCAAGAAAAACCTGCAATGTTGTGGTCTACTCTTGAAGGTCAATTGAAAGTCAAGCTAATTTTTCGCATCCACAGACTGGAGCTGATGCGATATCGTCAACACGCAAATGAAACTATCGACGAATTTGTAAATAGATGCCGGAGTAAAGCCAAAGAATGTGACTTTACCGAAAATGAGCTCTCAGAACGCGTGACAGAGCTAGTCATTGCGTCTACACCTATCGAGGCGTTCCAGAAAGATCTTCTAGACCAACCCAAAGGCTACAAGATAGCAAACCTCCTTGATGAAGGCAGGAAATACGAAGCCATAGCCGTAGGCAAACAGTGTCTTCGTTCGATCGACTCCTCCGCAAGCAACGTAGATGCTCTATCACATAACCAAGATAGACGCAGGAAGTGTGGTAACTGTAATTTGAATCATCCACCACGAAAGTGTCCAGCCTACAAAGACATTTGCAAAGCCTGTGGTTCCAAAGGACACTGGGCTAAATGCTGCAGAAAGACAAAACACAGAAAAGTGCTTCGAGGACGAAGTCCAAGCAGAGGACGCCAAGGTGGTAACCGCAGTTTTTCACCACGAAGACAGAAGACACCCACCAGGCAGCCAACCAAACAAAATGTAGCCGAATTCTCCAAAGAGCCAAAAGGAGAAACCCAGGAAGATTTTGAGGAATTTAACACTATCGTACTGGGAAACGACCTAGACGCATCTATCGATTCTGTGCATCAGAAAGAAGCATTCGTGAAGATTGGAATTATCTGTCCCAGCAAACGTGGACAACACATCTTACATGCAAAGGTCGATACCGGAGCGAGTGGAAATACACTCCCTCTACGGACAATCAAGGCCATGTATGGAAGCAGGTGGCAAGCAGTTGTACACCCGACTTCAGCACGTCTTACCGCATACAACGGTTCCCCGATACATTGTTTGGGCACCCTTCAGATCACGTGCAAGTACAAAGACTCCGAGTGGAGAGATCAACTTTTCTACGTGGTCGATGTCTCAGGACCAGTGATAATTGGACTACCTATGTGCAGTGAGTTACACGTGGTAACAATCCATGAGATGCACCCTCAGAGTCGTAGTCCAACTAACAGACCGTCTCCGTTGAAATCTGTCAAGGACCTGCAAGTGCTCTATCCGGACCAGTTTGATCGTATTGGTAACTTTCGTGGAGAAGCAACACTACATGTCAAAGAAGGAGCTGTCCCCACCATTGATGCTCCAAGAAAGTGCAGCGTCCACATCAAAGACAAACTGAAGTCTGAGCTTGACTCAATGGAGAAGCAAGGCATCATCAGACAAATCGACCATCACACCGACTGGTGTAGTTCGATTACTACAGTTCTCAAGAAAGATGGATCCTTGAGAGTATGCCTAGATCCCAGGAGATTAAACCAGAATCTCAAACGATGTCCCCACAAGATTCCGACTCTTGAAGAGGTCAACCCAGCTTTCTCCGGAGCAAAGTATTTCTCTAAGCTCGACGCGAAATCCGGATATTGGTCTGTTCACCTATCCAAAGAATCCCAGGAGCTGACAACTTTTCGTACTCCATTTGGCAGATACTGCTACACACGCCTACCTTTCGGACTTTCTGTCAGCCAAGACTTGTTCCAGCAACACATGGACCGTATCGTTGATCAAGTAGATGGATGCATCTGTATCGCTGATGATATTGCAGTTGTTGGACGTACCGAGGCAGAGCATGACAAAAACCTCCACAGACTGATGGAAGTTGCCCAAAGAGAAGGACTTGTCTTCAACAGTAAGAAGTGTATCATCAAAACTGACAGCATCAACTTCTTCGGCTCTGTATATACCAGAGATGGCATCCGCCCTGATCCACAGAAGATTGAAGACATTCATGCCATGCCAACACCTCAAGACAAAGAAGATCTACAGAAGTGCCTTGGTCTTCTTAACTATCTCGCTCCACACATTGCCAACTTCTCTGAAAAGGCATCACCATTACGTGAACTACTGAAGCGAGATGTGCCATTCACATGGCAAGACGATCATCAACATGCCTTCAACGAACTCAAGAAAGCGATCTCTGCAGAATCTTGTTTGCAGTACTATGATCCAAGGAAGACAACGATCCTAGAAGTCGACGCATCATCAAAAGGCCTAGGAGCTTGTTTGTTGCAAGAAGGCAAACCTGTCGCATTTGCTTCAAAGTCTCTCTCATCGTCACAAGCTAACTACTCCAACATAGAGAGAGAAACGCTAGCCCTCGTGTTTGGAATACAACGTTTCCACACATACCTGTTCGGAAACCAGTTCACTGTCCAAACTGATCACAAACCCTTAGAGATGATCACCAGAAAGCCACTGAGATGTGCGCCACCACGTTTGCAGAGACTTCTCATCAAAATTCAAGGCTATGACTATGATGTCAAGTACAAGCCAGGCAAATCGATGATCATATCAGATGCTTTGAGCAGAATGCCTAATCCAAGAAAGAATCAAGACGTTCCCCTTGATGTCAATGTGGAAGAGATCTGTGAGGAAATCGACATATCACAGATTGACCTTATCTTCTTTGGACAAAAGAAGAGAAATGAGCTGCAACAAGAGACGTCGAGAGATCCTACCTTGCGAGCTCTGTGGCAAATCGTCACGAATGGTTGGCCAGACACAATCAAGGAAGTACCTAGAGAGGTCAGAACATCTACGTCTACGTCTACTGCAGATACGTGCATGGACTAGCTGAACGACTCGTCTTGTGAGTAACACTGTGCGTGAATAAACCGATTATTTTATCATCCATGCTGCTCATCAACGAATAACGATACGAATACATATCATCGGATTGATGAACGCTTTGCAGAGCATTCTATATTCGTTTCTACATTGTTAGATATAGCTGTGTAGCTCGTACGAAATGTTGTCAGAACATTTTCGTCACACGAATTACTGACATTCGCCACATTGGACAGTTGCAGTTCTGTAAACAAGCATTATCGACGCGCACCGTATCCAAGTACGCGCAATACCCGAGCGTTTCATTCAAGGACTTCCATTGTTGACGTAACAATAGACCAAGTTCGCATTACCTGAGCGCACCGTATCCATTGACATCCATTGTTGACATAACAATAGAAGACGCAGATAGACGCGTATTACCCTGGACTGGCCAGAATTGTGTTTATCTTATCGGCATAGCAACGTGTATTGCGACATCATTGCTTCTACTGGGACCATCACTCAGCGGAAGGATATTTCTGACAGAGCATACGCAGTATCGCAGTTCATCTACCCTGCAAGCTACAACGTAGCGAGGACGGACAATCAAGACACGGCACGATCCAGACTGACATTGAATCCATGCAACCAGATAAAAGAAATGAGAATGAGTACAATTCATTAAACTATCTCAGACATTTGAACACTTGCGTGTGGGCAATTACATACATTCGTTATTTGTGCACATGAATGTTTAGACATACAATTGTATTCCATCTGTGTATTACTGTGGTAATCTTGACATCTAGACATGTTTCGATGTATTTTGGAGAGTGTATATCATTGATACATGTATATCAGAAGTGATTTTGTGTCACATATTTCTGTGTTTGCAAACTATTATTGATTTGTTTACTTTGTAAACTATATCTGTAACCATTCAGCCGTAAGTTTGCACAGTGTGACGTTGATATCATGCATTGTATCATTTGTATCTCCAACTCAATCTAAATCAAAACGCACGATGGCAAAGTATCCAGAAATGAATTGGAATAGTGCTGATGTGCCGGAAGAATTCAAGTTATTCAAACAACGCATGGAGTTATGCTTCCAAGACAACGATGTCCAAGACCCAAAGAAGCAAGCAATCAAAATCAAACTTGCAGTAGGAAATGAAGGTTTGCGTAGAATTAACGCATCCGGTTTATCCAGTGAGGATCAAGAAAAACCTGCAATGTTGTGGTCTACTCTTGAAGGTCAGCTGAAAGTCAAGCTAAATTTTCGCATCCACAGACTGGAGCTGATGCGATATCGTCAACACGCAAATGAAACTATCGACGAATTTGTAAATAGATGCCGGAGTAAAGCCAAAGAGTGTGACTTTACCGAAAATGAGCTCTCAGAACGCGTGACAGAGCTAGTCATTGCGTCTACACCTATCGAGGCGTTCCAGAAAGATCTTCTAGACCAACCCAAAGGCTACAAGATAGCAAACCTCCTTGATGAAGGCAGGAAATACGAAGCCATAGCCGTAGGCAAACAGTGTCTTCGTTCGATCGACTCCTCCGCAAGCAACGTAGATGCTCTATCACATAACCAAGATAGACGCAAGAAGTGTGGTAACTGTAATTTGAATCATCCACCACGAAAGTGTCCAGCCTACAGAGACATTTGCAAAGCATGTGGTTCCAAAGGACACTGGGCTAAATGCTGCAGAAAGACAAAACACGGAAAAGTGCTTCGAGGACGAAGTCCAAGCAGAGGACGCCAAGGTGGTAACCGCAGTTTTTCACCACGAAGACAGAAGACACCCACCAGGCAGCCAACCAAACAAAATGTAGCCGAATTCTCCAAAGAGCCAAAAGGAGAAACCCAGGAAGATTTTGAGGAATTTAACACTATCGTACTGGGAAACGACCTAGACGCATCTATCGATTCTGTGCATCAGAAAGAAGCATTCGTGAAGATTGGAATTATCTGTCCCAGCAAACGTGGACAACACATCTTACATGCAAAGGTCGATACCGGAGCGAGTGGAAATACACTCCCTCTACGGACAATCAAGGCCATGTATGGAAGCAGGTGGCAAGCAGTTGTACACCCGACTTCAGCACGTCTTACCGCATACAACGGTTCCCCGATACATTGTTTGGGCACCCTTCAGATCACGTGCAAGTACAAAGACTCCGAGTGGAGAGATCAACTTTTCTACGTGGTCGATGTCTCAGGACCAGTGATAATTGGACTACCTATGTGCAGTGAGTTACACGTGGTAACAATCCATGAGATGCACCCTCAGAGTCGTAGTCCAACTAACAGACCGTCTCCGTTGAAATCTGTCAAGGACCTGCAAGTGCTCTATCCGCAACAGTTTGATCGTATTGGTAACTTTCGTGGAGAAGCAACACTACATGTCAAAGAAGGAGCTGTTCCCACCATTGATGCTCCAAGAAAGTGCAGCGTCCACATCAAAGACAAACTCAAGGCTGAGCTTGACTCAATGGAGAAGCAAGGCATCATCAGACAAATCGACTATCACACCGACTGGTGTAGTTCGATTACTACAGTTCTCAAGAAAGATGGATCCTTGAGAGTATGCCTAGATCCCAGGAGATTAAACCAGAATCTCAAACGATGTCCCCACAAGATTCCGACTCTTGAAGAGGTCAACCCAGCTTTCTCCGGAGCAAAGTATTTCTCTAAGCTCGACGCGAAATCCGGATATTGGTCTGTTCACCTATCCAAAGAATCCCAGGAGCTGACAACTTTTCGTACTCCATTTGGCAGATACTGCTACACACGCCTACCTTTCGGACTTTCTGTCAGCCAAGACTTGTTCCAGCAACACATGGACCATATCGTTGGTCAAGTAGATGGATGCATCTGTATCGCTGATGATATTGCAGTTGTTGGACGTACCGAGGCAGAGCATGACAAAAACCTCCACAGACTGATGGAAGTTGCCCAAAGAGAAGGACTTGTCTTCAACAGTAAGAAGTGTATCATCAAAACTGACAGCATCAACTTCTTCGGCTCTGTATATACCAGAGATGGCATCCGCCCTGATCCACAGAAGATTGAAGACATTCATGCCATGCCAACGCCTCAAGACAAAGAAGATCTACAGAAGTGCCTTGGTCTTCTTAACTATCTCGCTCCACACATCGCCAACTTCTCTGAAAAGGCATCACCCTTACGTGAACTACTGAAGCGAGATGTGCCATTCACATGGCAAGACGATCATCAACATGCCTTCAACGAACTCAAGAAAGCGATCTCTGCAGAATCTTGTTTGCAGTACTATGATCCAAGGAAGACAACGATCCTAGAAGTCGACGCATCATCAAAAGGCTTAGGAGCTTGTTTGATGCAAGAAGGCAAACCTGTCGCATTTGCGTCAAAGTCTCTCTCATCGTCACAAGCTAACTACTCCAACATAGAGAGAGAAACGCTAGCCCTCGTGTTTGGAATACAACGTTTCCACACATACCTGTTCGGAAACCATTTCACTGTCCAAACTGATCACAAACCCTTAGAGATGATCACCAGAAAGCCACTGAGATGTGCGCCACCACGTTTGCAGAGACTTCTCATCAAAATTCAAGGCTATGACTATGATGTCAAGTACAAGCCAGGCAAATCGATGATCATATCAGATGCTTTGAGCAGAATGCCTAATCCAAGCAAGAATCAAGACGTTCCCCTTGATGTCAATGTGGAAGAGATCTGTGAGGAAATCGACATATCACAGATTGACCTTATCTTCTTTGGACAAAAGAAGAGAAATGAGCTGCAACAAGAGACGTCGAGAGATCCGACCTTGCGAGCTCTGTGGCAAATCGTCACGAATGGTTGGCCAGATACAATCAAGGAAGTACCTAGAGAGGTCAGAACATTTTGGCCATACCGCGATGAAATCGGAGTATCAGATGGTGTACTTTTCAAAGGCAATCAAGTCATCATTCCCACAGACCTCAGACAAGACATCCTGAATCAACTTCATCAGGGTCATCAAGGTATTGAACGTACCCGCAGACTAGCAAGGGAAACCGTGTATTGGCCGAACATCAATAAAGACATTGAGCAAATCTCAAAGAATTGCTACGCCTGCCAAGAAAATCAGGTCAAGCAACAAAGAGAACCCTTGCAACCTCACGACATACCAACTTCGCCGTGGACGAAGCTTGGAACTGACTTGTTTACTTTCAACAAGGAAGAATACCTGTTAGTGACCGACTACCATTCAAAGTATCCAATCGTTCGCAAGTTGAAGGATACATCCAGTGCGGCAGTCGCAAACATACTGAGTGGTATCTTCAGTCTTTTCGGACCACCAGCAACTCTGATATCAGACAATGGTCCACAATTCGTTGGAAGACCATTCCAAGAGATGTGTGAGAAATGGTCAATTGATCACATTACATCGTCTCCGCGATATCCAAGATCCAACGGACTCGCTGAACGCATGGTACAAACTGTGAAAGGAATCATGACCAAGTGTACCAGAACTGGACAAGACATCCAGACAGCACTACTACATTTTCGTGCCACACCAATCGACTCCAACCTACCATCACCTGCTGAATTACTCTTTGGAAGACCAATCAGGACAACACTTCCAAGTCACCACCTGACCAGACAATCGTCTACGCCTGATTTGTTGTTTCAGAGACAGGAGAACATGAAACACAATCACGACTTGCATGGAGGTAGAGATTTACCACCTCTGCACGTCGGACAGAAAGTGAGAGTTCTGAATCCCAAAGACAACACTTGGCTTCCTGCCGAAGTGAGCAAAGTACGTCAGGAACCAAGATCCTACGAAGTAGCAACTCCCAACGGTAGCATCTTGAGGAGAAATAGATCTCACCTGAGAGAGATGCCAACCGGAACAAAGCCAACAGTTCCAAAACGGGTTCACTTCGAAGACGACGTCAGGAGTGAGGAAAGGAAACAACATCCAGACAGAACACAAGGACAATCTGGTAGGAAATCAGTCTCTACTCGGTACATAACGCGATATGGACGTGAAGTCAGACCCCCATCGCGGTACCAAGAGTAATGCAATGCTGGAAGATAAACTAGCAGCATTGTCAGTGTAAATAATATGTTCATTCATTATGCTTAGTGTTGATTTATTTACAGCACATTTGTGTAACCAAGTGAAACACATCATTTTATTTCACAAGACAATATTTGAAATTTAAGTCAGGAACCATAACAACTACGACATATGCTACATTTATCAAAATGGTTGTTGCATGCTATATATATATCTGTGTATAACTGTTAATCACATTTATGCATTGAAACTATGATGTAGCTGTTCTTTAATTTCACATACAAAAGTTAATCTCAACTGAATGTTAAAAAAACCAACAAACATACAAGCATATATAAATTATTTCCTGTGTTGATGATAATCTGAGTACAAACTCAAATGCTAAATCATTATGTTTCTATTACATATACTATATGCACATTCCATATGAATATAATTATTTCTGTCTTATACAATTAAAGATATCACGAAGATATACGTGAAATTATTTGTAAATATGCTGGTGTACGTGAAACTGCACGCATTTTGTGACAATAAGTTTGAATAATGTTATCGTTTTATTCGTTCTATCTTTCGATACCAGATATGTCGAGATTTGTTCAGTATGAAAAATGTAAAACTTATACTGATAAAAAAGAGTTTCTGATACTGAGTATATTGCATTTGTGAGACCGGCTGTTTCAAGAAGAATAGATTTCATTTGCCTGCCTGATTGTAATTCAACGTATCTATGCAAATCTCAAACAAGCTTCCTCCATTTTTCAGCATTTTGTGTCAGAGATTCACATTTATAATACTTGGAAGATCAATGTGAATGTTTCCATATGTACAAGTGCAGTTTAAAAATATTCGTCATTGTATCTGTTCAGAAGGAGGGGGATGTTGTGTTATATGAGCGCACTACATTTATCACAAGTGTACGCATATTCTATGTATTCTATATTTGAGTGATACGGTCAGAGCAGCAGTCATTACATGACGCTAGTTTGTGATAGTGGATTAAAGTTGTTCATTTTATCGTTAAACAACTGAGTCCTCTGTTCATCATTGAATCCGGTCCACTATTACAACACGCCCGACCGACCGCCCGACCGACCGCCCGACCGCCCGACCGACCGTCCGCTGATTCCTATATACCCCCTTCAAACTTCGTTTGGCGGGGGTATAAAAACTGTGTGTAGTAAACATACACATGTGTGTGTCTGTGTGTGTGTGTGTGTGTGTGTGTGTGTGCATGGGTGTTTTTGTTATGTAAAGTTTTCCTTTTTTATTATTTTTGCCTTCCGTCTCTTCGTTTCGAAGCACACGCAAAATAAGTAGGTAGCATTATAATTTATATGTACTAGTAGTATAAATAAGTAGGTGTAAGCATTTTAATTTATATACTAGTAGTCTCACAGCACTAGCGCGCGCAGGCCAGCTCTGATAATTTTTTGTTTGTTTGTTTTTTTTCTGAGTAGGCCTATAGTTATTAACCCATTTCATACGGGAACCTGGTGGCCTGCGTATTAAGTCCATGGGAATTTCAGAATTCAGTACGGAATGGGTTAAGACAACCCTTATCACCTAAAAAAAAATAACAAAAATGAGATTGAGATAATAACGTTTGCATGTATATTTCCTTCACGGAACCTTGTTTGTGTGTGTGTGTGTGTGTGTGTGTGCGTGTGTTCTTTTAAGCCCTACATTAGCCTACCCAATGACAATTAACCAGCCTTGAAATTGACTTATATAATATCTCTAATAAAATTGTGCACAAGTTTGATTACTTATGGGACTATTTTAATGCCAAGTAGGCCTATAGACCTATAATAGTACTAAATTCCTTCATGATTGTTTGTTTGTGTGTGTGTGTGTGTGTGTGTTTGTGTGTACGTGCGTGTGTGCGTGTTTTTTTATCGCACTTCATATTGCTTTGAACTTTCACTAAAATTTGGGACCTACACTCAACAAGCTTTGCTTTTTAGTAGGTTCCATCGTATTTCTCTTTGCATCCTTTACTTTGATTGAAAATGACACATCGACCGCTATGTATTATGTTTGTATTCCTATTTCGTATGTATATATCCAAGCTGGACATTCTGTATTATCATGTTTTGTTATATCATGTATTCTTCATCGAGAAATACGAAAATAAAATTGAAATTGAAAATTCAAGGTGCGACTTGTTTCCAACAAACAGCCATATACGATAGGCCCTATAATATCGAGTTTTGTGTCTGGATGGTCGTGTCTTTTTGTGTTAAGTTAGTTTGTGCTCATATCTTACCAAACGCACTAAACACACGAATATAATATAAGGCCTTTGGCATGTCTTTGAGTGGCTGTCATCGATATGGACATTACATCATTTTCCTTTCACCTTTTTCTTTCTTTTGATTCTCTTTACAGAGCTCTCCTATCATGGCTCCCTCCGTTTTCCTTATTATAACTCAATTGGTAAATGAACTTATAAGATATATAGGCCTATGGGCGTAAAAAGGGCTAAGTCAGTGTTGCCTATAAATAGATTTCAGAAATTTCAAAACATCACATGTTTGCTCTTATTTGTCCAAAAAAAAATGCAATCAGATTTTTGTATTGATAACTTCTCTATTAACATTTCAAGGTCTTCAAATATAATATCTTAGCTATAGGCCTATTCTGCAGAAGACCCCATTCAATTTGGTTAAGCGGTCACAGAGAAATGTAGATACAGTTAGTAACGCATGTGTAGGGTCTGATTCTTCCGAGTTTAGCACTTGGATGCTCTTGGAACTCCAAAATGTGTGAAAACAATGGACAGAATTTGGAGGGAATAAAGGATTCCTGACATGCTCTACAAAACTCCTCATTAAAAGTGTTCTCTTTGACCACTGCTGAAGCAGTAGTCGGATGGGGTTTTCTGTAAAATGTGGGTAAAAGTTATAGTTTCCAGGGGCGGATCCAGGAATTCTGTATGAAAAAGGGGGGGGGGCGAAACTACACTGGTGCCACTTCCAGGTTTCATTTCAATTTTTCTTTTTATTTCTTTTGTTTTTAACGAAAAATAAAGGGGGGGTGCGCCGGTTGCGCCCCCTCTGCAGATCCGCCACTGGTTTCTTACCCTGAAATTGTATTTCCGTGCATGGATTGATTCACTTTTTAAAGTTATCATTGCGGAAGGACCCAATGTATTTTTTTTTTTGGGGGGGAGGCATACGGTGTATTAGCCTATTTTTATAGCATTGTAATACTTAATGTTTCACTAGTTACCATGGGAACTGCGCGTATAATAGTATTTTTGTTCTTTTTCAGTAACGACAATAGACGACAGACTAATTGCTGATTATTTTGGCAGTTGAGTTTTGGGATGATGTTTTCGGTGAATCCGATGTCAACAGCTCGTATGAACTATTGATAAATAAGCTTCTTTTTTTTATATAACAGGAATATACCCCTTGTACGAAAGAGAAAAAATAGGAGAAAGCCTCGCAGACCACGGATTACCAAGGGTATTTTGTTATCGATAAAAACACGCAATAATTTATACAGGAAAGCGTTACACACGCGATTAGATGTTGATTTTAATAGATATAAAAAATACAGAAATATTTTAACAACTATTATACGATTGTCACGCAAATTTTATTGTTCAAAAAATATTGAATCTAAAGGATTCAATATAAACTCAATTTGGAAGGTACTTAAGGATCTTTTGGGAAATAAAAAAAAAAATTATTCTAAGATTATTGAAAATGGATATGAAATTACGGACCCGAATGATATTGCTAATTATTTAATGAGTATTTTATTAATACAGGATCAAACTTAGCATCTTCCATAAATGTAACAGACTGTAATTTTATGCAGTATTTTTCTGAATCACTTAGTATTTCTCTTTTTTTTCTCACCAACTTCATACCATGAAGTAGTTAGCATTGTTAAAGATCTTAAATCCAGCAAGTCTTCAGGTTACGATGGTTGAAGTGTTTATCTCCTTAAACAGATTATTCATTTTGTCGCACCCCCATCATTAGTACACATATTCAACATAAGTTATCTCTCAGTTCTGGGCGCTGCCCAAACTCACTGAAAATCGCAAAAGTGATTCCTATCCATAAAAAATACGATCACACACAACTAAAAAATTACCGCCCAATATCCCGTCTCCCCAGCATATCAAAAATTCTAGAGAAAAATGTTTACAAAAGACTATTTTCTTTTTTAAATGAAAATGAAATTTTTATTCCGAATCAATTCGGATTTAGAAAAAATCACTCTACAGATTACGCTATTTATTATTCAACTTTGTGATGAAATAATTGAAGCTTTTATTAATAAGGAACTATGGAGTTCGAGGAATACCCTTGCTATGGCTCACCGATTATTTATCTAATCGTGAGCAATATGTTGATTTTTATTCATGTTCATATTCCTCTAGGAGATTAAGAATCAATTGTGGAGTACCACAAGGGTCTATCGTAGACCCTCTGTTATTTCTTATCTATGTTAATAATATAATTAATGCTTCACCAATTTTAACTTACATTTTGTTTGCAGATGATACAAATATATTTTATTCACATAAAGATCCACAGATGCTTATCCGCACACTTAATTTTGAATTATGCAAAGCTTCTTCTTGGTTCAAATGCAATAAATTATCTTTGAATATTGATAAAACTAATTTTATTTATTTTAAAAATGTTCATTCTTCTGATATTGAATGTAACTTATATTGATGGGTTACCTCTTGTAGAAAAAAAAAAGTATATTAAATTTCTTGGTGTCATTATTGATGCTAATCTTACCTGGAATGAACATGTAAACAATATAAGTAGTATTGTATCGAGAAACATAGGTATATAGTTCAAACTGAAAGATCTTTTGATAGAAAAATCTCTTTTTTATTTCATATAATGCACAGATTTTACCATACATCACATACCGCAATATGTGGGCATATTCTAACAAGACAAAAATTCAATCAGTTCACCTTCTCTAAAAAAGAGCACTCCGCATTCGCACCAACTCTCATTATGTCTTGCAAACGCTGAACCATTATTCTCTAAATTGAAAACTCTGAAAATAAACGATATTCATACATACAATGCGTAATTTATTCATGTACAAATCCAAATCCAGCACCCTCCCTTCCTCGTTCCACAACCTATCACTGTGATCTCCAGCGTCCACGCTTACCCAACTCGACGTTCCAAAGATTATCACCTCCACAATCCCAAGCTAATGATAGCTCACAAGTCATAGACACCATGGACCAGACGTTTGGAATAATCTCCCTGAGCAAATCAAGGCAACCACTAAATTATATTCTTTTAAGGCACTTATGAAAAAATGTCTTTTTTTAAATATAATGATGTATATGAGTGATAAGAAGTTTTGGAGTTTTAATGTTCACTCATAAACAGTTTATATCGGTGTATTAGGAGCTTAGTAAACTGCTGCATATTTTTAAATTGTTGATATTGTAATTGTATACAGGAGTATGTAACAGACATACATGTGACACAATGCACCAGAAGCAAACCCAATCATGTATATGAAGAGTTTGTTTGCAAAAACCGAAGTTCATATTTGCCATATGGAGATATTTGCGATTAAAGGTTAAGAAAAATAAAGAAAATAATAAGAAAAATTTTGCTTCTTTTGACAATAACTTAAAAAATATACCTTTTTATGGAGTGACCAATGTATCATTTAAAAGGTATTATTTTGTACTTTATGACAGAGAAATCTGTCTTCAAAATCTTCCAAAATGGACTTATCGGTTTTTGCAAACAAACCCTTCATATATACCCAAACGTTGAATTAACAAAATTGAGTACTCAGTATTTGATGGCATGCACAGCACAGCACAGCACAGCACAGCACTCACCTCAGCACAGTATTCTCGTAAAGAATGCCTATTGAAAACAAGTAAACGATAACTATTTTGAATTTTGCCTTTATTTTTGACCTCATTAATTACTACGATATTTTGGATTTGATTATTGATTCTATTTTGTAGACACGTCCGTCATACAGATGTGTAAATCGATTTTAAGTCTCGAATTTTACCCCGAGGCCTCGATCCGTGTCAAGCTGCTGCTTATGATCGCGGTCTCCTGCTTTTCTGTTATTATAATAGCTAAAAATATTTAATTTTCAAATCAATTAATTTAAATCCCCCTCTTTTATTTTTTTTTCTGACATTCTGGAACGACATGATATACTCTGAATGAATAATCAATCATTATTTACATAATTTACAACTGTTGATTCAACGATTTGCTTCTGAACATTTTTTTTAATGATATTATGCTACACGTCTCATACATCGAATACTGTCATGTTCATTTATAGTGTTTGTGTACCTTTTGAATTAATTTGTAAGACAGTGCGCTGGCTTATGCGTCGTGTAATGTTAATTTCTCAATATGTGTATTCTTTTGTTATGTGTGATTTGGAAAAAGGCAGAAATAAAACCAAACCAAACCAAACAATGAGAGAACAAACAGAGAAACAAAATAAAGCAAAGCACGCATCATACGTATTTCCCCCATGTTTAACGGGATTAAAGAGTGTGGATTTTTTTTCTGAACCTATAAAATGGGGAAAACAACGGGGGACGGGAGGCTGGGTTTTGATGGGTAATCCTGGGCCCAAATAAACAAACAACTGAACATAATAAGAGTAAATTAAAAATGACCCTCTGCTTTCACAGTTAGTTTTGAAGGGCGGGGGGGGGGGGGAGATAGATGTGTTACGGGCCTAAATTGTTAGAATGCGGAAGGTGGGGTGTAGGTCCTGTTCTGTGTTTCTGAAAAGTTAGGAATAATAAAATATAGGGGAAGTTACATTTATTTGTAATGTCACAGCCCAATGTCTGTCCCCCCCCCCCTTCTCTGCGCTCATCATGCCTATTGTAAATGGAACACCTATAGGGCCTACGCCCTATACGGTATTTCTTTTTGACACGAAACAAAACATCAAATCATATAAACCAAAATAACGTGTTCTAGTGGAATACATCCATAAAAATCACCTAGGCTCTATGTATAGAATGTACAACAAAAAAAGGGGAAACTTGTGGCCAAATACAGAGCATACATAAAATACTGTGCAGTGCTTCTTCGCGACGGTGAATGCTGCAGTTGGTGGTCCATCGAAACTTCCTCTTTACAGCTACCATACTTGCTAACCATCGCATGCCCACATCCGACAAGTTCAGTTTTCTATTTGTGTTGCTCACTCGGGTGGATGGGTGGTGAAGTTTGGCAGGAGGATTTGAAACGTCGGACACGCAGACCATCCATCCATTGGGTCGGACACGTTGGTTGAATCAATGAAGCAGTAGACGACAGACAGGGCCAGAAGTCACGGGAAGAAGTGGTCGCCGGGTGGTTTAATTTTTGTCTCAGACGTCTCGTCGCTGAGGCCCTTGCCGCTAATCCGTTTAGAAGCCGTGTAAGTTACCAAGATAGTCAGGTCATGATAGTATTTAGTAAGAACTCTTCTTTGGTGTACGTGCGTGTTGTCCAAAATGCCTAAACCGGCAAAGCCAGTAACGTTACAGTATTGCACCAGCAGTAACCTGGCTTCTGCACGCACCTGACTGCTGAGTGCAATGTCAATGAGAAACCGGGGTGTCATTAGTTGCTGCATGACAGCCGTATTTATGTAGCTGTTATGGTGGATTTCTACGTCTACGGTATCAAAGTAATTATGTCATGGTAAATCTAATGCAGAAGGGCAGTGCAGTTTTCCTTTCTGATGACTGATTAGCATTTTTAGTTAGAACGAGAAATCTAGACGCTATCCCATGAATATTTGTTTTGCTTTTGCTTGTAATGTTACGGTAAAATTTGAATGTTTCTGTTGTGTTGGTTAGGTACTTTTAACTTAGGCCAAGTAAAAAAAGAAACCAGTTTCTCGTCCTCGCGCGCATCGATTTTGGCCGCCGCATCAATTTTTTTACTATTTACTATTTTCAAAATGGCGCTGAAAATACCAAGAAATTCATAATTCTCGTCCCAGCCCGCTCCCCGCCCGCATCGATTTTCAGTTGCCGCATGGACTTTTTTGATATTTACTATTTTTTCGGCCGCCGAAAAGAAAATCGACAATTCACCTACCAATCGTGATGTCTCATTTCTAATTACGCCTTGCGTCCTCTACTTAGTACAGCTGTAGCTTCTGCAAGTTCTGGTATGTATTTAAACGCATGCATTTCACACTGCGAGCTCGGCAAGAAGGAATGACCCACAAAGCAGTCGAACTGTAGTTGGATGGGCGCCGGCGCGGGCCTGGGCTAGCTGTGATGTACAGCGCACTCGGTACGTCGTGAACGCGATAGCGGCAACATTTTTTTTTGCGATCAATCGCTGATATTCCACGCATATTTCGCGCATTGTTCGTATTTTTCCCCGTTTCTCGTATTTCAAGCGGATGAATTGTACTGTACAAATGCTTGTGAGGATTGTATCGAGTTTGTTTACATTTTCATGTCATTGTGACTACATTGTATGTGCATGTGTGTGCAGTGTCGGAAGGTACGGTGCCGGTGCAGTGGCCGTGCCACACCGTATTGGCAAAGTGTGCGTGTCTGTAGCTGTCCAGGGTCGGTCACCGGTACCATCCCCTGGTGTGTCAGCTGTCTGCACGCAAGCATGAACACATTCGAATGTGTAGAAGCCCGTACACTCTGCTCTGTAATGTTGCATCGCTGACGGCGATTTATTGTTCTATTTTGAAGAGAAAATGAGTGCGCTTTTCCAGCAAATGTAGAATTATCAAATGGGTGTATCTACAAAATAAATAACTTTTCCACGGATTCTGGTTTGTCTCGTATTTCTGCGGGATACTTTTCTTTACTATGTAAATTCACGGACACGGCCGTGAGTCGTATCATCTGTGTAGTGTGGTATACAATCATTCGTCATCCAAATGATGAGTGATTTTCAAATGTCTTTTTAGAACATGAAGAAACATCTTTAAATGTTTAATGCTATAATGCCATATCAGTATCATTTTGACATCCATCTGCAATTGTACAACAGTTTCCAGTTAAATGTGTTACAATTGTACTGTGAAGAAATGCAGATACATACCAGCTGTGTGGACACAAAAAGTCACAAACACCAATGATGAATAAAGCAGTGTTTTGAATATCGTGGAATTTATTTCAGTCGTACATTCTTTGTTGAAAGACATGTTTTATACCTGATTCTAAATAGCACAATACATCAGAATTGCAAGTACACTGGTATCAGAAATGCCATTACAACACTAAATACCAGTATTAAGATGGTCATTTTTCCTTGACATCTGTAGTGGAAAGAAAGAGCAAAATTTGCTTTTTCTTTCCACTACAGATGTCAAGGAAAAATGTATTTCTGCATGCATGAAGTTTCATTTCAAGTATGGTACATAATCTATTTGTTTGAAAATGCACAGAGTGCAGGCAAGACATACACGTGGGACCTGGGGGGCATTTCATGAAGCATTTTTGTCCGACAACTTGTCGGACAAATTTACTCCCAGCCAATCAGATGCAAGGATTTCAGTAGCTTTTAAATTTTGTCAGACGAAATATCTGACAAAACGCTTCATGAAATGCCCCCCTGATGCAAGGATTTCAATAGCTTGTAACAGTTTGTCAGAAAAATATCCGACCAAAATTCTTCATGAAATGCCCCCCAGGTCTCTCAGAACACAGCTACATGTACCAGAGTGATATTTCATTTCATAAATTGGATATAGAAAATAGTAAAGCCCTTTCTCGTTACTTTTCTCAGAATTACCCGACGAGAAACACATATTACTTTCATTTTGACAATCCTCGAAAAAATAGTAAGATATCAAATAGTAAGGACCTCCCTCATCGCCTTGCTCAAAAAACCCGGACGAGAAACTACTATCTTTTTTTACTTGGCCTTACACTACAGGTTAGGTAGGCGAAGCCAAAGGGGCAAAGGCCAAAGCTAATGTGAGTGGAGTGCGGTGTTCATAAGCAGGAGTCAGAAAGGATTTGAAGTTTCCCATTTAATTCTAGTGAAGATATGGTTCTAACTTCTACACCAGTGTGAGAGTAGTGAGGTAAAGACATTATCAAGAATCACAAGATCACATCTAATTTACATATTGTTATGTAAATTTTAGATGATATGTAAAATATTTTGATCTATTCTGAAAATGCCACAAATCTTTCAACTTTCATACGTGTGTAGTTCCTAAGCCTAACCCGCTAAAGTGATGAAACCTCAACCATTTTGTTTCCTTGTGACACGATTTTCTCACTGTGAACAGAACCAGCTAGAATGTGGAGACTCGGAGGGAGGGCGCATACTATAGTCATATGTACTGTAAAAGTGGAAATTTTCGCGGTGTCGAAATTTTCGCGCATTTCGCGCAACCAGAAACTAGCGCGAAAATAAAAGCACGCGAATATTTTTGCTTGCCATACATATATTCCTGTGCACGATGTCTTGATTCCGCGGAATTAAAAACACGCGAAACTCTTGTGACCCGACCAAATGCGAAAAATTAGTCGCGCGAAAATATCCACTTTTACAGTACTTCCTGGAAATTTAGTGATACTGATGAAAATTTTCCAAATCAATCAAGGAGTAAGAACAGAAAACAAAAATTATTTTGTATAAAATTTAATATTCCTGCTGATCAGCTTCCTTGATTGCAGTTTTTCAGAAACACTGGGATAAAGTATGCAGGAGCCGGAGAACCATCCCCCCAGCATGTGGCTGTGCCTGCCAGACAGCCTGGTGGTACACATCTTCTCCTTCCTAAACTCGCGGGAGCTACAGAGGGCGGGCTGCACCTGTCGCACCTGGCTGAGGATTAGCCACGACGAGCTGCTGTGGAAGAAGCGGCTGTACAGGGAGTGGAAGATCCACTCCACAATCCCCCTCCCGGTCGGTCACTCATCCTACTACAGGTTTGTGTCTCATGCAGTTCTCTTGCATTGCCACAAAGGCAGCTGTTGTTGTTGGTGAAGGTGGTGTTGTGGTGGTGGTGGTGGTGGTGGTGATGGGGGTTGTGGTTGTTGTGGTTGCTGTTGTCGCTGTTGCTGCTGTTGCTGCTGTTGTGGTTGTTGCTGTGGTTGCTGTTGTTGTGGTGGTTGTTGTTGATTGAATCCTTAAGCTACCATGGAACCAAAAGCGTGAAGTCCCTTCAGAAGGGCTATGGATTGAAGATAAAATGTCTTTCCTAGATCAACAACTGTAGATGGTAAGGGGGCTTGAACCAGGGACTTCCTCATAGAGAGACCGTTGACCTTGTCCACCAATTCACAATGACTAAGTGTACACACTGAGCCACAAGACTACATGTATACTGCGAATTGGAGCTGATGGCCTTTTTCGCGGCACGAAATTTTCGCGAGTTGCTTCTAACATTCAATGCATATAGTGTAGACAAGAACTTTCATGTGCATTTTGATTTTGCAAATCTTGGCTGGCAAATTTCGCGAAATTAAAATGCATGTGAACATTCCTCATTTTACATTTCTTCCTGTGGTTTCGTTTCCTTCTGTCGGATGAAGAAGAAGTTCTTCATCTGACAGAAGGAAATGAAACCACTGGAAAACATATGGAGCATACATTGTCGTAGTGATGGTATACTAGTGTTGTAACATATGGGAGAAAGTGTTGACAAGTGCTAGTGTGCTCATGAATGATGAATGTGGAGTAGCAAATTCTTTTTCTGTAGTCATTATACCACTTGACTCTGTGTGTATCTTTGTGCTTGCAATATTAGTGTAAAAGTGGAAATTTTCAAGGTGTGGAAATTTTTGTGCATTTCGCGCAACCAGAAGCTCGTGCAAAAATAAAAGCATGCAAATTTTGTTACATGTACATGTCATATGTTCCAGTAATTAGTGTCCGGATTCCGCGGAATTAAAAACACGCAAAATCCGTCTTACCCGGCCGAGCAAGAAATATTACTCGTGCAAAAAGATCCACTTTTACAGTACTTGCAGGACATTTTTGATGCCATTACTGTGCAATATACTGTAGGAATATTATAGTAGGGCAGATACACACAGTATGTAGCAAAAATTGGTCGAAATGCTCACATCCGGCGGAAAGTATTCAATGAAATTTTGCATATAGGGGTATTTTGGGGCGCTGATTTCAAATATTGCCGGATCCAAAAGATCTGACCACGGGGTCGGCCGCCATTTTGAATTCCAATATGGCCGCCATCACAAAACAAATTCAAAGATCCCTATCTTCAGTTCTGAATGACCTGTGGCACCAAAATTTGGTACACATGAGCGTTTTGACACATTGAATTTGATGACAGATCGATTTGGAGTGCCTTACAAACATCGAATGGCCGCCATTTTGAATTCCAATATGGCCACCTCGACGAAATATTAAAAATCCCTATCTCGATTTCTCAGTGGTGATTGACCCTGAAATTAGGTGTAAACAAGTATTTTAACATACTGAGTTAAAAGATTAACTGATGTGTCTGACAAACGCAATGCCTTCTATTTTGAATTCCAATGTGGCTACGAAGACAAACATCATGATTAACATTCACGGGCATGTCAAAAAGTGCAGCAAAAAGGAAGCATAATGCACCTTTCACTGACGTCACAATGTAAATACAGCAGCGCGCACTCTATCAGTTACAAACGCGCGCTCAATCAGGTAGCCTAATTTACAAACCCGAGATAGAGATTTTCAACTCTCCAACATGGCAAATATGTATAAAAATTCAAATTGGCTGCCGTGCAGCTTGTCAGACATATCAAATAAGTCTGTTACTGAAGTCATCATATCACCATGCTTTAATATATCAAATTCCAATGGCTAATGTCATTCAGAACTGAAGATAGGGATCTTTGACAGCGGCCATATTGGAATCAAAATGGCAGCCGACCCCGTGGCCAGATCTCTTGGATCCCGCAATTTTTGAAATCAGCGCCTCAAAATACCCCTATATGCAAAATTTCATACTTTCCGCCGGATGTGAGCATCTTTTTCACATATCTGCCCCACTATTACTGTTGTTTGTCAACAACTGCCTAGATGCCTTGAATATGAAATATGAATAGATAATAATAAAAGGACATTTATATTGCGCAGCTACTATAATGATATACTCTACTACTTTACAACAGAATTGTAAAGAGTGTCTTCATACCGCTTTTTCTACTTCTATTAATAGATCGATATGGAAATGAAATAGTCAAAAGAGACATGACAAAATATGATTAGAAACAAGACACGCTGCTACATTTGTAGGCTTTCGTTGATATTATAGCTTGTCTGAGGTGACTGCATAGTTTTGTGAGAAGCACAGTCCCAAAGATGATAGGTACACACAAGATACGTAGTTCTATATGAAATCATTCTGTATTTAAATGCCACACATATAGTTCTATTAGAACTTTTTAAAAGCCTGACATTATATCCATTCTGGTCACTGCCAAATCGACCGTGAAACTTTTTTTGTGCAACTCGAGCCATTCATGGGCCAATCAATGACCAGATTGATATTGCAACAGATTGACAAATTGCCCTACATTGACATAAATAATAAGATAAATAAGATTGATATTATTGATTTATTGCATTTTTCGGTTTTCTCCGTGTGTAGAGAGTGCAGGCGGTTGAAGTACCGCGTTCCTGCAGTATGTGTGCAGCAGCTGACGGACCACAACGATCAAGTGCTGCACGTCAGTTTCTCACACAATGGGAAACTCTTCGCTTCCTGCTCCAAGGACGGCACCATCAAGGTACACAGAACACCACTGCTGCCCGATGTCACATAGTTTTAGATCATTCTTATTAGTCCTGAAGATTATTTAGAATTATCGTGTGAAAACAGACATGATGCATCAGGGGGGCATTTCATGAAGCGTTTTGTCAGATATTTTGTCTGACAAACAGTTAAAAGCTTCTGAAATCCTTGCATCTGATTGGCTGAGAGCAAATTTATCTGACAAAGTTGTCGGACAAAATGCTTCATGAAATGCCCCCCAGTACGAAAGCATTGAAACGCACTGCCCTGTCTCATATAACCATTGAATCAGTGTAGTAGTAATCGTAATAAACTCTTTTACTTGAGGAATAACAAATAAGTTGGATCTTATTCATGTGTGCAAGTTCATCCTCATGTAATGCAAAGTTTTGGATACCTCAGAGCATTATGTGAATGCCTTGAATAACTCCAGCTGCTTGCTGAATATGCCATGAAATCCCCTTCAGATGCATGAAAAATGGTCAAATTGCATTGAACACTAATCAAACTGTCGTTTTGGCATCAACAAATATTTGTATGATCATTGATATACAAAAAAACATACAACCATTCAGATACACAATTCTACTGAGTTATTTTTGATTTATATCTCATACATTTATATGAGGTCAATCATAAAAGGCAGCCAATTTTTCCATCCCCCCCCCCAAAAAAAAAAAGCTTCTGCATTTATATATTTTAGTGCGTATGAGTGTGCTGATTGTTGTTTGTTTGAAATCATAACCCATGCATAAATCAGACTATGCTAAACTGTGAAAAAAGACATAGAACTGAAGGAAAGCCAGTTCTATTCTATTTGAGAAACACCCTCTCTTTGTCTTTGACTAGGCAGGCAGGTAAGAAAAGCAGAATATTTTTTTTTCTTTCCAACCAGAATTTAGACTTGTTTGTCAATGTTTGCAGTCCATTCATCACTTACTGTGGCGATGAAGCTTGTATACAATAATTCAGCATCAAGCAGTGACATAATCAGCATGATATTTTCTTGAATTGTTCTACATGGCTATTCATCACTGGGTAATTTACTGAGAAACATTGTGCCTGACCGTTGATGTCTTAGTAATCTCTGACATTTGATAGTCTTTCATGACCTTGTAGGTGTGGCGGACTGGACCACCAGCGAGCCTGAAGTTCTCAGAGAACATGAAGGAGTTATTTCGTTGGCAGTTCACCCAGTTCTCCCAGTTCAACACCACCGACTCCCTTCTACTGGTCTCAGGAGTGCATTTTGGTCCAAACAGCACGTCAGGAGAGATTGCTGTGTTCAACCTCAAAGGTGCCAAGATAGTAGTCATTCTCTTTTGTTTGTGTACACTGACAAATTTCTCTGTAAGATACTGTATACACCACATATTTTGGGGAGCAGAATGTTTCAGAAATCAAGACTAGTACTGGCATTTCTGCAAGTGGTTTAGGATAGGATTTCGTAGCACAGCAGTACTAGTTGCATTTATGTTTGAATACAGGAGGCAGTATTTTCAAGGGATCATATAGTTTCGGTTGAGACAGAACTTCAGGTTTATAGCATTTTGGGGAGAGATAAAAAGGTCAATATTTTCGCGAATAGTGCCCAACCCCCGAAGTTCATCATACTCTTACTCATCATACTTTTCAGTCAAAAACATGTAGCTGTCGTGAAAGCACAGTATGATTGACTTGACACAGTTGTCTAGAGAGCGGGATAGATTAAAGGGAAATTTGCCCCAAACTATATGCAGATTTCATGAATGCAGCAATATAAGTGGAACACACAAGTGTTTGAAGAAAATCAGGGAATCTATTTAAACATTACATATATCTAAAGATTTGGTGCTGCCATCACTGGATAAAAAGACTACAACAGTTAATGATAGCACAGTAGGACAGTAGGACAATGGCGTTCAGAAAATATAGCAAGAATTCCACAAAATTTCATCTTTAATGAAAATTACACATTACTTTCACTTCTTACTGACCTTTGATGAGGGTAATATCATTCCCCCCTGCCTTCTGAAAGAGGCAAGTCAAGTGCTCTTTCATAATGCTAGAGAAATTAAAATACATTGAACTTGAATTGAATTGAATATAGATTACCGTGATATCATTATCCTGCCATGATATTACAAACTGTTGTAGTCTCTTTTTAGCTGGCAATGGAGGCACCAGAACTTTGAAAAAAAAAAGGATAATCTTTTAATGTTTTATCCAATTTTTCTCAGAATTCACCATTTTGTATTTGTAATATTTCTGTATTCACTGTATCCACATTTTTTTAATTGAGGTAAATTGCTCTTGAAGAAGGTTACTTTAAGTTTTGTATTAAATCCTAGTGATTGTTTATTTGGCAATATCCTAATTTATCTGATAGAGGGTACATTTGTACTTGACATGTAAAGCTTCAGACTAAAATGCAGAAGACAGAGAGACATTTTTAAGTTTTATGTTCCTACATATCCTCATGTACCCCTTACTTATCTCTCTACTCTGACTGATTTTCAGATAAGATGAAATTATCTTTTAGTGCACTGAACAATTTTTCGTTCTCTGTTCTTTTAATAATATTAAAATCAGTTGTGATATTGAATGTAATATTCTATCATGTGTGTGAGATTACATCGGTATTTAATCATTTGATATCTGTTTTCACAGAAGAATTTGCCCTCCAAGCCCGCGTGCAGAACAAGCCCTATGATATCTTTGGCTGCTGGCTGAACAATTCCTACCTCCTCTCTGGAAATCTCCACTACCTGGGACAGCTCTCATCTTGCTCAGCCTTGTGGCTGAACAAGGCCACCCAGGAGGTTGACTCGGAGCAGGAGTCGGTGGTGATGAGACTCTTCAAGTTCCTCAACATGAATGCCAGCACGGTGAGGGGGATCACCGTGGCCAACTGCCGGAACCTCGGGCAGGGCAAGGAACTCCTCCTCCAGCATCTGAAGCTGGGCTGCAACAAGGACAAGAAGGAGGAGGGGGAGGCAGAGTCCACCACAGCAGAGCAGAGCACTCAGTCGGCGCTGAACTCCAGCAGAGCGGTCAGTTCCAGCGAGAGTGAGACGGACGTGAAGGCTAGCAGCGCCTACGAGAGCGACACGGAGCTGACAGCCAGTGAGCCGGACTGTGTGCATGAGCAGCGGAGACTGCAGCAGGAGAGGATAGGCAAAGAGAGCCCAGAAAAGAGGCTCAGAGGCCCCAGAAGTGCAGATGGGGGTTCCAAAGGAGCGGAACTGCATGTCGACATGCCTTCAACCAGCAAAGCATGCTGTGAACATGAACAAGATGTGGAAATGCTTGAAGATAAGCAAGAGGCTCTTGGAGCCATGGGGACAACCACTGCAGGAGAAGAGAGTGAACCACGAGGAAAGAAGCTACTAACCCACCGGAGTAGTCAAGATGGTGTCAGCGATAGAGATAGGGCCGTGCAAGATGCCCAAGATGTGCAATGTAGGACTCATCCCTTGAAGCGAGAGGCTAGCGATTCATCAGTCACCCCACCGGGATCATTTCGCAAGAGCTTGCGCAAAGCTGGCGAGAAGCGAACCAGCATTCTGAAGAATTCTGAGCAGCAGTCACAGGGGGCATCCAGCGACACAGAAACAAGCTACAGCAAGCTGTGGAGCAGGGTGCGCAATGCAGAAATGCGGCGGGGACGACAGAATGTGGATGAGGATCTCATGAAGATTCTCATCTACGGACTGGAGCCGGAGTGTGCAGACTCTAGCGAGATACAGAGAGCGTTGAGACACTCTCCTGGGAGGTCTCTCCAGGGAGGGCCATCCACCAGCTATGCAGACCACTCCGTGGCAGCCCTAAGGGGAGAGGAAGTCCAGTCCGTGGTTGGCTCTCGGTGCAGTTCAACTGACACGGTTCTGTCCAGCACAGATACAGATTACACCTCACTGACATTTGCCGGCGAGAGCGGAAGTGGAAGCGACATTGTCAGAGCATGGGGGAAGAAGTTCACATTCGGGAGCACGGAGAGTCTTGATGATGAATCTTTGGTTAGACTTGCTGCAGACACCAAGACCAGTAAAGGTGCAGGGAGTGCAGTGGCATCACCAACTGCCCAGGAGAAAGAGGACAGCAATAATCTGTCGAGTAGCAGCCAGTCGGACTCGCAGGAGTTTGTTCACCGACCCAAGGTGCGCCGCCGGAGGACGCTACAGAAGGAGGACAACCAGCACAAACATCTCATCTTCATGAGGGGAGCAGTGGCCTACACTCCGCACCAGATCTGCATCAAGCACATCGAGCCCAACATGATGGACACTGTGAAAGGACCGCTGGGCATTGCAAAGCATCAAGACCCCACTCGGCCATCACCAGAAGGACCAGCACCAGTCATGGCAGCTGCGGCCGGAGCAGAAGGTGGCGAGGAGCAGCAGCATCCGCAACCTCAAAGACCGCAGCTGGAGTTCGACAAGGTGGATCATGTCCTGGACCTTCATGGCCAGATTCTGGGCCTGGCCTTGTCACCTGATCACAGGTAAATTTGAGTTGTGGCAAATGATCCGTGAAATGTGATTTTTGTTGAAATTGTCAACAAAATGTTCCAGCTTATGGATCAAAATTATTGGACATTTATGACAGACAATTCTTGCACAGACTTTTTTCTCTATGTCTATCAATATCTGGATGATATATATATTTTTGTCAAGTTGGATAGAAGTTATGATATTACTCAATTGTGCAGTCTAGGCTATATTTTTTCCCTGTCTCTGTGGAAAAAGTTTCACTTCATATATAACTGCATTGTTGTTGTTGTTTTTTTTTCTTTTTGTATGGTGACAAAATTAAAGGTTTTGGTGTTTTACAGTGAAGGTGTATATTTTATCAGGCAATTTATTTAGAAGCTAATTTGACCATTTGGTGTTTGTGCAAACCTTGCCTTGATTGGACTCTTTCATCTTCTTTTAAGGTATCTCTGTGTGAACTGTCGGTCCTGGCCCAAAGACTACCACATCACAGATGCCCTAGCCCCGCCCCCAATTGCCCAGGAGATTGAGGTCCGCATGTTTGACCTCTACACCTTAATGGAGGTCAAGCGGTTCAGGGGTCACAAGGCTTTCTCTCCCAACGACGAATGCAATATCATATTCCTTAGCGTCGGTGATCTGTATGTTGCGAGGTAAGTTTGCCATTGTTATCATTGCTGTCCCGGCCCTCCCTCTCTGGGGTTGTAAGGACTACAGGCGTGTTCCCCAAATCTGTGGCAAAAGTGATACTTTTTGCACTTAACAAAATCTGGCACGAGAACTGTGAAATAAGGGGTGTATTTGAATTTTCACCTGGAAATTTCTTTTAAAAAGTTGTTTTCCCTCTTTCTCTTTGGACTCCTGAGAATTTAAAAAGAGAGTTGCAAAATATCTTGAAAATCATAGAAAAGTTCATCCAATCCCTTTGACGATAAAAGAAAAAAGCTCTTCTTTATAAAGGTATTGTAATGACAGCTTGGGGGAGGGGGAGTGTGTCTCTCGTGAAATACATGTATGGAGTTGGAATGAAAGTTCACCTGAGATAGGGGATGCATTGACTAATGTTCTGGATTGTGGAGGGTCTTCAGGGCAAGAAAAGCCTGCAAAAAGCCCACAAAGGGGAATTCAGGAATTTTGGCAGTCCTGAGATTGGGGGGGGGGGGGGTGTTTTAAAAGAGAGGGAATGAGCATGAGTTGGGAAGCGGGGAGATTGATCAAAGTCAAGAGTTTTTCTGCAGGAAAAGGAGGGTGACAAGGGGCTCTAGTAACAACATGATATTGGGTTGCTTCCTTTGAGTGTTCTGGATCATCTGGGAGTATATAGAAGAATTTGTGAAAGTTCTTATAGTTGCATCACTAAATCCAAAGACATGTTTTTTCTAATGTTTCCTCATGTGTCAACCTCTAAGCTCTAAACTTTTGTTAATCGTGTATCGTAGAATGTTTTTTCTACTGTCATATTCTTAATGCATTCTAACCATAGATGTGGATGTGCATTTTTGTTGTCATGTCCTCATTCTTTCCGTCAATTTTCAGTGGTGCGGAAGATCGCCAAGGATACATCTGGGACCGTCACTATGGCACTCTGCTCACCCGCCTGCCCCACAACGACATGGTCAACTGTGTGGCCTTCAACCCCACCGACCCTGAGGTGCTGATCACCGCCAGTGATGACCACACCCTCAAAATCTGGTACTCGAAGAATCGTGTTGACCAGATGGCCATGGCAGCCTTATGATCCTTTGGTCATGGGGGTGCTATGCCCTACGCCCCGTTCTTAGAGCTATTATATCTCTGGTGCTGATCCTGCACAATTGCATGAACAGTGGTTTTGTGATGTCGAAATGAGTAATAAGGCAGCTGAAGTGCATGTTAGTAGCTTATGGAATAATTCTGTCCACCATAACTTGATGCCCCACTGAGCTACGTAGTATGTCTCACATTGAGCACTTGTCGGTACGATTTAGAAAGGACTTCTTCAGCTTTATGTTTGTTTTTGAAGGATTGATAAATTCAAACATGGTTTCTCGTGGCATGAGATATGGCTATGTACGGTGGAACCTTGTTACACAGAGGTCTGATATTACAAAACCTTCCTATAACAAGGTGATATTGCTTGTCCAGTCTTTATATTCCTTTATTCATGTGCCCTGATATTGTGAGAACCCTGACATACGTAACTGTCACAATTTATAGGACATACTGTAAAAGTGGAAATTTTCGCGGTGTTGAAATTTTCGCGCATTTCGCGCAACCCGAAACTAGCGTGAAAATAAAAGCACGCGAATATTTTTGCTCGCCATATGTTCCAGTAGATGATGTCTTGATTCCGCGGAATTAAAAACACGCGAAACTCTTCTTACCCCGCCGATCGCGAAAAATTAGTCGCGCGAAAATATCCACTTTTACAGTAGTAATAACAAGGTTCCCTGAACACATTGTTTGGTTATGAGATGGCTGCAGGGGTGTGTGGGAATGACTCAAGTTGCTGGACATAACATCATCCCAAAATCCTGTGGGTAGGTCTTGAAAATAATTTGGGCAAAAGTAGCCAAACTCTTCCACTATCTCAGCTAAAACAAAACCACACACCAGTGAAAATAAGTTTAGACAAGGAGCTGATAAAAAAAAACCAACCAAACAAATCTGGATAGTTATCTAATACAGTGGTGACATTCGAATGGCTAGTTACTTTTTCCCGGATTTGCATGCATGTGTGTGTGTAGTGGAGTGTCTAAAATCTGCAGCATGCTTAAAATCTGACTCTGTTGGACTAGTGTCTGGTGGTTTGATTTCAGTATTCAAATCGGTTTCATCAGCACAGACAGAAACCTTTAAAGTTGCCATAGGGGATTACCATGTGTGACATCACCATTATGTAATTATGGTTTTTTTTCCCCATTTTTTTCACCCTATAATAACATTGAGCCAATTCTGTAACTATTGATTCATTAAAGAGGAAATCCACCCCAAAAAGAAATAGACTTCAAAAGAAAGAGAAAAATATTGCCTACAGAATGATACAAAAAGACAATTAAAAAAAGAATAATGGATGAGAAGTTTAATAGGAAGAGATAACATTTTGAAATTTCACATTTTTTTGGTAAACATTTCTTGACCAGTCCTATGAATATTCAAATCAGCGAGTTGATGATGTCATGCCCTCACAATTTTTTGTTTATATTATGTGTGGAATTCTGAAAAATTGTTATTTTTAGCTAATTAGTAAAATAATGTTACCATACCAAGATATATCAGAGTTAACATTTGTTCTTTTTTATTTTGGATGGTTTTAAGACAAGTCTTATATTCATACAGCTGAAATATGATTTTTTTGTCATTTCTGTATATGAAATAAAGAAGTTGTGAGAGTGTGACATCGTCATCTTGCTGATTTGAATATTCATAAGGACTAGTCCAGAAATGTTTTCCCCAAATATGTGAAATGTCAAAATGTCGTATCTTCCTTATTTCTTATCCGATTTTTGTCATTTCTGTATCGTTCTGTAGTGAATATTTTTTTCTCTTTCTTTTAAAGCTTACTTATTTTTGGGGTGGATTTCCTCTTTAAAGGCACCCCACTTTCATTTTCTCATATTGAAGAGAGGAAACAGAAAAAAGCAGCTGTTAGTGCAGATGTTGAATACTGTGTGATGTAAAGTGTATTATATATGTGTTTTCCTGTTTGCCCAAGAAATGGACTAGTCTACTTGAAAAACATTTCCTCTACTACCATATTTTGATATTATATGTTAACCTTGATACGATAGGTGGTGCCTGACAGTACAAAAATTTGTGTACAAGGCTGACCCAACATGTCAAGACCTATTAAAGTCAAACAAATTGAATTCTAGATTTTGAAACGTGTTTAGCTGGAGTTGGTTGAATGAATAGCTATTTGCTAAACTTTTTCATCAGGTTTTCTTTTTTTTCTTCCAAAAGGCAGGCGTAACATAATGTATTCACATCATTAAATATTTATCGTCGGCCTTATGCCAAAAGGGCCTTCAAGAACTTCCCCTGTTATGCCAAAAGGGCACTCATAGTGTGCAAAGTCTATAGTATTAAGGGCCTTTTGGCATAACAGTGGAAGAGGTTTAAGGCCCTTTTGGCTTAAGACTGACGCTATGTTAGAGGATCCAGTTCAGAGCCTTTTGATTTACTCATTCCTATCAAATGCATTTTGATATTTGGAAGCTCTTTGTTGCAGTTGTTGCTATGCTTCCTGATTCCTTGGAACAGCCTCTGTAATAAGTGTATTCATACAATTTGGATGTACGGGGAAATCCCATTATATTGGAATAGTCCGCTTACAGCGGAGCCCGCCTTTTTAATGAGGTAAATTCGGCAGTCCAGATTTTCCATTACATCGTACTATATTCAGCTGATCTTGGGGGGGTTCGTACATTTTACAAGGTATTGGTTATATTGAGGTAAAACCAGCAATTCCTGCAACCGTGTTATAACTGGGTTTACCTGTGTGGGAATGTTCTGTTTACCTTGTCAATAGTTTTTCAAACACCCGTACCTCTAGACAGGGACAGATACGCCTTAGATGTTGCCGCCAGTGCCTACTTGTATTCACATCTTTGCGACCCTTTTTTCATTTGGCCCACGTTTTGCGGTACCTGTGCAATAGTTTGGTTTTCAGTGAGCGCAAGTTTTCTCTAGAGTTCGCTGATGGTAGGGCCTACCCCAAGTGAAGCTGCAGAAGATACAGGCTGGATCGAGAGGGGTTTTAAACTAAGAAAAACTCAAGTCGCGTAAATTGAAAGAGGACATTGAAACTTGAAATTATGCCAACTACAATGTAGGTATCCATGCTTGGGCCAGGCTCAGGGGCGGATCCAGGAACTCTGTAAAGGGGGGCGTGACTAATATTTCTGGTGCCACTTCCGAGTTTCATTTCATTTTTTTTCTTTTTATTTCTTTTGTTTTTAACGAAAAATAAAGGGGGGGCGTGCGCCGGTTGCACCCCCCACTGGATCCGCCACTGAAGCTGTATTTTGAGGTACTAAAATCTTGGTAGATTTTCATCACTTATACCATGTGAAACTGTAATGCTAGTTGAGGTCATCTTTGAAAAACTTGTGTAACACTTTCTCCAGCACTCTTTAACAATACCATCCCCTTCTGCAAACTTTGTATTCAATGACGTTGTGTCCAGTCTGAAAGGGGAAATCCACTCCAAATACAAGTGTATAAGTTTGTCTGGTAAGAAAGAGTAAAATATTACGAGTTCAACAGTAAAATTTTGATTGAAATCAGTTGAAAAACAAGGAATTAATGACATTTTGAAGTTTCGCTAATTTTTCAGAAAACAGTTCTTTAACGGTCAATGTGAATATGCAAATGGCATAGTGAGCATGTCATCCCCTCACAACTTGCCGTATAGTTTGTACATAAAATTTTGAAATTTCCAGTTTTTCATTCAAACACAATATTGCCCGAGGCTCATATCCTGATATATCTAACTTATCACTATTTTGAAGTTATTCAACCAGGAATAACATCATGTTTCAGAATTCACTAACAGAAACTTTGAATTTTTGTCATTTTTTGTACACAAGCATTGGAAAATTGTGAGGTTATGACATAGTCAGCTCACTCATCATTGCCACTGTACAAGCACTGTTTAGCAGAAATTAGCAAAACTTCAAAATTTCATAACTTCCTTATTTTTCATCCAATTTCAGTCAAATTTTTACATTGAATTCATAAGAGTTTACTCTTTTTTTTATCAGACTAACTTATTTTTGGACTGGATTTCCCCTTTAACAAATGTTTCAATTTTGGAGTCTCGCACAGAGGATACAATGAGAGGCCTGCTTTGTGCTTGCTCAGTCATATTTTTTTTATTTTTTATTTTATGCACATGTGTTGGAAAGTTACATTGTACTTCCCAATCACAGTCCAAACTTCTGTTGATTTTATATCACATTTTTGCGATACCACCTCTACTTAAACCTGAACATAACATGTTATCATAGCATGTCATCTTACTTACTTTACATCTTACATCTTAGAAGCTTGTTATTGTGAATCTAAACCGGTAACTCAGTCATTGTCTAGTATGAATGGATCACAGTTGTCTCCTTTAGTGTATAGAAAGCCATTGTGAATGGAAGAATTTGGATTTGATTTCATCTGTAATTTCTTGGTTAAGAAACCACTCTTGAATTTGTTTCAAGTGAGTCGACCTGATTTTGTTTTTTATCCAAACACTGCGCTGTAATGTGACGTTTAAAACTGTGAAATAGTTTGGATCGTACAGAAAAGTTACAATAGTTTGGGAAAGCTTCCATCAGCCTTTATATTTGACTGGCTAACTTTTGTCCACTCCAGTGGACTTTCTCAAACCAAATGATTCTTTCCATACCTTTGCTGCCTGTCTGGTTATGCATGGGAGCTTATTATGTAGGTGACATTGTATATCCAGAGTCTCAAATCAAAGCAAAGGTGTAAAAAGAATCATTCATCTTGAGAGAGACTACAGGAGTAGACGAAAGCTAGCCAGTCAAATATGAAGGTTAGTTGCAGCTTTGATGTTTTCTTTGCAATGCCAGCAACCTAGTTGAAGACTAAAGAAGAAGAAATGAAGAAATGTATCCCCTCTTGAAAATATATGTGTATTCTGTTCGTTGGTTAGAAGGTTGCATTAGGTTTTGCCCGAGTTTCTAATATGTTTTAAACTTTTTTTTAGTAGTTTGGTACTACAGCACCAAAGATTTTCCTGAAGTGATTGTATGATTGTATTTCTTGTGGATCATCTTGAATACAGTCAAACATGCTGTAGTGAGAACCTGACTGTAAAAATTATCTTTCCATCAAGACTGCTGCATTTGTTTTCCCGCATTTCACATTTTCACTTTTCACATTTTGATTAACATCTTGACAAAGACCACTTGTCTATTAAGGCTGCTCTTTCTATGTCTCTTAGGCGGTTTTATATACAGGAAGTACTTTATCTGGTATGAATGTGCATACAGTATAATTATGTTGTAGTTTCAGTCGGGGCAAGTGCAATGTACCAGTTCACATAGAACTGTCTGTCAGATATGGTATTATTTTCATTCTAGAAAGGTCACATATGTTGCACGTACAGTCCCATGTACGTGTTTATGAGTTAGATATACCTGCTATTTGCAGGTGGCATATCACTGGTGTGAAATGTTCAAACTATGATATCTCTGCATGCTGGCAGCACACAGAGTGTTCAATCACAATTCTTGACAATAACAAAAAGAGCGCTAGACCTATATAGTGTATACTCTAGTCAATGCAGAACTTTAATTCTGGGGGTCAAGAAAGTGAATAGAACTGTTCGTATTACATGTAATACATTTATGTGTAATAGGAGGCTGCTAGGGATATGGGTTAGAACAAAATAATAGGCTGCGTAATAACACAGCCATGCATCAACATATTACATATAAACATGGCTTTATAAAATAAGATACTTGCCCCAAAAGGTACCAGTGAAATACTTTTAGTTATATATATTTTTGTCCCACCAAGTGAAAGGAAGACTGATTGCACTTTTTGCATCATAACGTATTAAAATGAAAAGTTAAATGGCTGATGACATAAGATACTTGGACAATTGTAACCATTGAAGATAGATGTAGTCCTAAATCTAAATATGCAGGTTGTTTGGATGATCTCTGCAGGGTTGCCAACTCTCATGCAATAAGGTTGAGACTCCCACAATTCACCCATTTACAACTGTTTCACACTGAACCCCCAAATAGGAAGTAAAAACAAACTATGTATGTATGTGTTCAAACAATGAGTAGAGTATGCACCGGAATGCACCGCTTGAAATGTAAAATTATTGAAGCTCTCTGCCACGGTAGGGAGACACCGCCTTTCTATTACATCTCCCTCCCACTCCCATCGCTCTGCTCCCTCGCAGTGTCTCACTCCAAACTACATTGTAGGATTAGCAGCCCTGTTACTGATGTACCCGTCAATTGATGCCTGTGCACTTTAATACCATTTGGAAATGAGAGTGAATAATGCACTTCATATATCATGGGTCTCATTTTAAAGGACAAGTTCACCTTCATAAACATAAGGATTGAGAGAATGTAGCAATATTAGTAGAACACATCATTGAAAGTTTGAGGGAAATCGGACAATCCTTTCAAAAGTTATGAATTTTTGAAGTTTTTGTGCAGTAACCGCTGGATGAGAAGACTACTGCAGTGTGTGAATAACTTAGATGTCACATGCGTACAACAATATAAGGGAAATATAAAGAGAATTTCACAAAATTTCATTTTTTGAAAAAAGTACGCATTCCCCGGACTCGTTACCGACAAATGTTATGGGTAATATCATTCCCCCTGCCTTTAGAAAGAGGCAAGTCAAGTGCTCTTTTATTATGCGAAAAAAGTGAAAATATGTTGAATTTTCTTTACATTTTCTTTATACTGTTGTACGCATATGACTCACAAGCTGTAGTAGTCTCCTCATCCATCGGTTCCAACACAAAAATTTAAAAAATTCATAACTTTTGCATCGATTGTCCAATTTTCCTCAAACTTTCACTGATGTGTTCTACTAATATTGCTGCATTTTTTCAACCCTTATGTTTATGAAGGTGAACTTGTCCTTTAAGGAAGTACACATGACTTCCATTATAACAAAGTCCTTAGGATCGGCAGTCTTCTTTCCTTGCATCAAACTTTCATTCTAGCCGAACAAATATCAGGATATTTCATATATAGATACAACTGTAGTAACTATTGGAAGTTAGGCCCTACTTCATTGTAACGTCATTTTGTTAAAACCACCACGCTTGTTATAACGGGAGTGCATTATAATACCTTGTGAAAGACTTTGGACTTCATAGACGTCCCAAGAGTGAGACAAATTTTGTTTTCTGCTTTGAGTGTTAAAAGTAATTTGTCTTCGAATTTGATTGTCTCTGCATGATTGCAACATACAGAAGCTTTTTGCCAATAGATGAAAGATGAAAAAGCAGAAGACTGCAAAGGCAGAAGACTGCAAAGGAGTTATTTTTTTCTTCAATTGTTTTAGTCTCTGTCCAGACAAGTTTATTATTTAAATTTTGTATTATCGGAATTTTGATAAAGTCTAGAGAAATCTGCAAGAGTGAATATGTGTAAGAGTACCTGTGTTCCATCAATCAGCATTATTTTATTCAAATGGCAAAACAGAAAAGAAAAGAGCTAACATTACATTTTTTGTTTACATTTGAATGTAGTTTTACCATTCAACGCTTGGAAGATATTTGCAATGGTTAGAGGAAGTGAATACATTATTTTAAAGAAGTAATTCCTGCCATTTTTTTTTGAGCTGTCATGTTGTGCATGATATACATTAAAGTACTGAATCTATTACACAGATATACATTGTATGTATATTTTATTGCATCAGATTATCATGTGAAATGGAATAAAATGTTACCATGGATATCACCAGATGTATAGCATTGGTTTCAGTCATGCTGATTTGAGAAGTATGTTTTATTTATCCATTAATTTGCTATGTGCTTATTGTGGCAAAGGGAATGAGTACCAACAATGCAGTAAATGGAGGGGGGGGGAGAGAGAGAGCTTCTCAATATTGACATGTGTGTGATGTTACAAAAAAAAACAACATTTCATTAGTTTTCAATTTGATTCTGTTTTTATTTTCTTCTTCCACAGAACATAACATGATATAAGAAAATTACAAGCAATCTTGAATATACAATAGACGTCTAGTGCTGTGCAATAAAATTTGAAAAATCATGAATTAAAAACATGTCTAGGTGTACATAGTTTAAAACCATACTTGTTTTCATCCATACTCCAAAGAGAAAAAAAATGAGGGATCCATTAAAAAGCAGAGCTTGTATACCATGGACAACTCAAACCATGGACTATATCCATAGCCATACAATTGACAGGAAAATATACAGAATTTACAAAATGTAATACATACAACATGCATTACATTACAGACCTGACAGAAAAAGCAAACAAAAAACAAAAACGATTACAGAAGCACAGGAACATATCTCAAAACTAGAAATGTCGCTATGGCGACTGATATGCCTCCGCCATAATGCATGGTTCTCTGAATACTAGTAGGTCTATAGCACAATGACTTGACAATGTGTGATGACAGTTTCACATAACTGGCAAAATATTAAAATGACAGGTTTGTCACAAATGCATCGAGTGTTCACTATCCTTGAACTAGGTTTATTTGGATAGATGGCTATACTGTCTAAGAGTGCAAGTATTTGGGGACTTGAGGAATTGTAGCCAACTTTTGATCCTTTTATAAGTTTAAAGAAGAAGTGAAATTTAGCACTTTCACTTGACCTTTGACCTTTAGGCAAGAAACTTCCAAGAGAATCTGTATTGGATAATACATGCATACACTAAGTTTCAAGAAAAAATCCTGCAGGCATTGCATAGATAAGAGAAATAATGACATTTTGATGAATTGACCTTTACCTTTGACCCTTGACCCCTAAATTCCCTACATGATCACTGCCAGTCAGTACATGCATATAAACTAAGTTCCATGAAGATACCTTAAAATATTTGTGATACATTTCTATATAGAAAAAAGTAAAATTTGAACATTTTCATTTGACCTTTGACCTCATGACCCAAAGCTCTCATTGGGGAATCTTTACTTAGTAGTTCATGTATACACCAAATTTCAAGAAAATACCTCTAGGCATTGCATAGATATAGGGGAAATAGTGAAATTTTGAGCATTTGACCTTGACCTTTGACCTTTGATCTTGAGCATGTGCACCCAAAAGTTGATAGGCACAACTTCGCCCACTCATACATATACATGCCAAGTTTCATTAGGATACCTCTCACAGTTTTTTTGATACGCTGTGCACAAAATTGATTACGGACGGAAGGACGGACGGACGGACGGACAACCCGAAAATATAATGCCTCCGGCGACACTTCGTGGCGGAGGCATAAAAAAAGAGTAGGGCCTAGGCCTATATATTATAAATAAATATCATATGCGTTTTTGTCTATTGATAGTACATCCTCTCTCATGCACTACACATGTATTTCTAGCCAATTATGCTCTTAATACATAATCAGCCCTTGTGCAATTCTATTCAACCGCGGCCTTTGGCCAAAGTGAAATAAAATTGCCTTTGGACTAATCAGGCATTTAGCTGGTATAGTTCATTCAAGATCACGTGCTATTTACATAATAGAGAGAATTTTGTAAATGCGTCATAGTAATATGCAGACTTTAAGAAGTCCACTTAGTAATCACCTGCATAATCTGTTTTCAGTCGAACATATTTAATCATCCCACATAATACTTGTTTCGATGATGAGAGTAACTGAATATTTTAATTGCAACATGGGTTAAGTGCCATTTTGAAAATTTTAAAGTACGCCCAATACTAGATGGAGCAAAATAAAACCTTACTAGTGACAATTCAATTGTTACATAACAAGGAATAATCTTGAAGTTATCAAAAATATTCCATATTTTTTTAAATAATTTTCGTTGTTTTTCAGAAGTGGTATAATCACAAATATCGTAAAATAACAAAAAATGTGGAGTTAAATTGTTTTTGCAATTAAACTGCTTTTACGGAGGTAAAGGTGCTGTAACCATTTCGGGTCCAAAGATATCATCCCTGGATATATAACTCTAACAACTCTGTAACCTTTGTTTGTTGTATCTGTCCTACCTTATTTTTCCCATGCGCCAAAAGCTCGTAATATATCAGGATTACAATGAATGATTCAGAATCGAAGCAACAATGAATTGATCTTGTAAATGATATTAGATTGTCATACATTATTATCTGACATAAACATAAGAAAAAAGGGAGAATCTCTGACTCCTAACGATTTAGATATAATTTGGCATAACATTGATTGTATATACATTAGTATACAATCAAGGTTATACTCATTTTTTGGGGGATAAATTTGATATACAGACATTGCATCCATTTGAACGCCAACATGACACAATTCGCCAAAATAATTGTTGAATCAAAGTCACATCAGTAGTTGCACAGCATCGTTCCTTTGTTCAGTGAAACTATTATCTATCCTGTAGCTCTTAAGAATTAATATCTAAAGAAAGTCCAATACATGAATAAGACAATTAGTTGTCAATTAACACGTGTCACAATAACCATAATGAATTACAACAACAATAACAGCAACAACAAATGAAAAGGCAAGTCTTGAAGTCAGCACTACAATGATTTTGCTCGGGATTAGCGCCATTTTTAACCACTTTAAAGAAAGTCCATCTTCAGATAGAGCAAAACAAACCCTGTCAACTGATACATAACAAGGAATATTCTTCAAGGAATTATTGTTATGAATGTATTATAATTGTTTTCTTTTTTTTAGCTGCCTTCATCGCTAATATCTTACATTTTGTTAGGAAGAACGGAGTTCATTTATTTGCGAACAAACTCTCCACACTGGCGATCATTCCGAGCCTCCTCTACTTTTTATGCACACTACAGCCCTGGCGTCTTTGATGACGTAAAAACCGTACGTTCTCGACGGCAAGGAGATCGGAGATCCCGGCGGAAGAGGGCGTGGTGGAGTATCGGGCAGTATAGAATCATCGATCATAGAGAGCACCTTACCGTTGAGTTCGATAGAGCTGAAAAAGAGTTGATAAAGAGGTCGTCATAAAAGAAAGAGAGGGAGGGGCGGTGACCCCTTAAGAGTTGTGTTTGATGAACTGCATGAAACTATTATGACCACAAAAATAAAGAAAATTTATTAGATAAAGGCTTTAATGAAGGCTATAAACAGTGAGTGAATGCCTATCAGCGATAGGGTATAGTCAGTACTCCATTTAAGATCAATAAATGAATATGTATATTGTATATATTCGGGCAAATAAATTCTATCTTTATCTTCCTCTCTCTCTCTCTCCCTATCTGCCTCTAATTATTATTATTATTATTATTATTATTATTATATTATCATTATTATTATATTATTATTATTATTATTATTATTATTATTATTATCATTATTATTATTACTATTACTATTACTATTACTGATATATATGAATGTATACATAGATACATTATATATATTATAGACAGAAGGAATGAAATAAGTTCACGCAGTTGACTGCAGGTTCATCCGTATTTATTGCAACTCTGAGTTTCACGCAACCTACATGAGGTGCAACATCAGGCAATATAGAATCACCAAGTGTGTGTATATATATATATATACTTGGTGATACATATTCATATTCACTTATTACATATTCTTACTCGGAATCCAGGCTCCCTCCGAACGGAGTAAGAAGGTATTCGTCTATGCTTATTTTGCTTTGGAGACCGGATAACCGCATCACTGCAGTGGTGTCTTTCAGGAGGTTGAGAACTATCAACGTGACAGCCCCTGCTTTGTAGGAGGATCTTTAAAAAATTGCCAACATAAGAGGAAAAAACCGTGAAACAACGGTGAATGATCCATGGCTCATGGCAATGATGATGATGATTATATACATGCAATAACAACGAGATGACGATGATGCGAAGAATAGTAATAGCAGGACTCAACACTACCTCTTTTTCTCTGTCGGTGGTCAGTGTAGTTATGGCCTCTTAAAAAAAAAAAAAAAAACGGAGGCAAAAAGACCCATCTTGAATCTTAAGTGCCCGCTTGGGCCATCAAAAGATAATGGGAAATTAGAAACGTTCATGTTTTTGTCCTACAGTGTCATTGTTTGAAACGACTATATGCACATCAGCTGCGGTGATGACGTCTCAATTTTCAACTTTCTGATTGCCTACTGGACAAAATATTATAAAAAGTCGTGTTTATGGTCGACTTTTATATCAATATGGTTCTTTGAAACTTATCTTGGCTACACTGTAGCTTATTGCAATAAGAAAAAGCTGATGAGAAGGACATAAGTTTTCTTAATGACTTCATGCATTAGAAATAAAAGCAACTTTGGTGACTCTTCCCGTGTGTGTCATTCGGGGGCATGTGTGAGGCTGTGACGTCATCACCTCGTCTAATTGTCACTCGATTGCTCTTCGTGTCGCTCTTTCTGGACATAACGTAGAATTAGAATATTCTAGAACTTTCTAAATGCACCCAGGTACGATCTTTTTATGAAACCTCTGCTAATCAATTAAGTGTTGAATTGCACAAGAAAGAAACTAAAGTTATAATGTACCCCTTTATCATTACCGAAGCTGTAAGAAGTTCAACATACAATTTTGCGGATATTCTAAGTCTCGTTGTCATCTTCAGACGACATGGGATGGTGGCAGCGAAACTGTAAGAAATCATCACTTTTGAACAGATCGTCTGATTTTCCTCAAATTCTCCCATGTATTCTGTTATTGCTGCAGTCACTCAATCCAAGTGCATAAATTATTATTGTGTTCCATTCCTCTTTTAAATACATGTATAGCAAAACGGTCCGGTCATGTTTGGACAGAGCACACAGTCAAAATACAGGCTCACCTGTCTGATGTGCAGTGCGCATAAACGCGCACGTATCTGTGCTGATTTTTAGGCTGCGATGGCGACCAGGGAAACATCAGGCTCATTTTGACTTCCGTTGTTAAGACCCTTTGACCAACTAGGCGTTTATGCAGAAGACAAACCCAGTACAGCTACATCGAGGAAAAAAATGTGTAAGAAAGAGCATAAAGTTACAGAAAATCTGCTACTGTTGAAAAAAAGTAGTTCATACATTGTTGGGTTTTGTTCTTGCTTTTGTTGTTTTCGTTTTGTTTTGTTTGTTTTGCTTTTGCCAGTGTTGGGGATTTGTATTCATATTTCATTTGAAACCAATGTAAACACTTCAGCTAGGTGCCGGACAAATAGCGTAATTTGAACAAACACGATGCCAAATCTTATAGTGGACACTTTCAACGTCTCCCGTTTAGGTTTGTTGTCCACTAGTGAGAGAAAAAAAAACATAACGCACGGGAAAAAAAAATAAAAAAATAGATAAATAACTATAGGATAGGCCTTTACTTGGAGTGTACGCAGGTAAGAACAACTCGCAATAAAGATATTTTATTTAGTGAAGAGTAACTTCAAGGTATAAAGTCATTAATATAACTTGCAGCTGGCGATTTATGTATGACTTCAAGGTAATTAATCAAATTTTGTATATAGTGTTCACGAGTATAAACTTCGTTACCGGCAAGAATGATTTTATGAATTTAAGAAGCAATTTCTATTCGAGTCAACTTTATTCATGATTATAATTTATACAGTGGTTATCCATGCAATATTTGTAAGTTTGAACGACTATAGATTAAACTCAGGGAAAAATGTAAGTCATTCAGTTACATATATATTGAATATGCATTTATCGTTTACTACTGAAAGAATGTGATGAAATAAACTCTCTGAGGAGTAATGCAAATCTCACAAATGATTGTTTTTTTACATACCGCTCTGGGTGTTCCATTTCTTGAAATAAGCTCATAATTTCCGCTAATAAGATTCCAGTAGATGAAGATTTTGATGTTCATTCTAGCTGCTGCGCCAAGATTATTTAGCAGCCTGCAGAAAAAAAAAACAGACGATATATCCATGCCTTTAAATTTCAAGGTCTTTAAGATCTCTTACAGTAGCTGATTAACCAAGAAGAGATTCAGGAGTCAAACGCAATAATTTTTTGAGTATCGCAAGTCCATCTTCCATGCTTTATGTAGTAAAAATGCCGTGGTGAGGCTAGAAAATCGAGTTTGATGTCAGATCATCAAAATCCGTCAAAACGTTCGGATTTCTGTTTCTTGCATAATTGTGTAGTCTAATGTATCCTTTATCATCTACCGAAATTTCGAGGCTAAAATGATCAAAGAAAAGGCAAGAAAATAGCATTTTTCTGGGCCGTGATTTTCCGACTTTCAACGGAAGAGAAAAATGTCCGAAGATTTGGATTTAGCGCCGCAGCTAGACTCCGCCCCTAGAAACGAAGGAGTAATCTCATTGGTCAGTGCGTGGTATCCTGGTAACTGATTGGTGGGGCGTAGACCGCTGGCGCTAAGCTTGAATAAACATCGCGGAGGTTGCTAGGAGCGTACCTTCTATTGTCAAACAGTGTAAAATGTCTTGCTTCCCCTTGATCATGGTAGCGTCGGAAGGAAAATTTTGAAGGCGATTTTCTCGAAACGCTGATTTCTTAAACCACCCGACATGCGCTAAATCATCCATATCTCATCAACCGAGTACTTTTATGAGTCATGCTATATATATATATATATAAGAAGAAATAGTCTCAAATACGCCATGGATCCAACGAGAAGTTTTTTTTTTATTTATTACAAAAAGATTTGTAATTTAAAAAAAAAAAACTTCTCGTTGGATCCATGGCGTATTTGAGACTCTTTCTTCTTATGATTACAACATTCGAAGTCCAACACGTGGAAAGATCCCAGATATATATATATATATATATATATATAATATAATTATGTTTATATAATAAAGTATTATCACTATTACATATATATTAATCTAAAATAGAATGAGATGCAAGTTCCATTTCCTGCTTTCTCCTTCCTATTCTCTGTCGTCCCTTTCCCGTTAAAGTGCATACCGGTATATATATATATTTTTTTTTCAAACAACATACATGGGATTGTTAGAAAAGCTTTTCATGAGATTTGTTTCAGGTTGATGAAAAGGAGTTTTATACCACACCAGCTCAAACTGAAGAATGTATGTTTATACGAATGCATATATTTTATGTCATATGATACTAATAATGTTTGAAAGAATGCATATGATATCATATGATAATAATATGTTTGAATGAATGCATATTGTATATAATTATATATACGCAACCCTTCAAGTTTGCACTTTAGCGCGACCTGTTTGTCAATCAGTAGCAATCTATCGGAAGAGTTGCAACGTCACAGTGATAAAAAGTGAGATAATACAACTATGATGATAACAATAAAAAGAGTAGTAGTAAAAATGATAAAAATTTATGATTATAATCATTGTTATCATTACTACTACTATCATCACCATCAGCAGCAGCATTATCGTTTTATGTAAATATAGGCCTATTTTGGTTGTATATAAATACAGTGTATTTGAATGTATATATTATATACATATATATGTGTGTATGTGTATCATATATATATTATACATACTGTATATAATATATATATATATATATATATATATATATATATATATATATGTACATTGTATTTGTATAATCCAATATTGATATTTCACATATTATAATATTCTCTGTGGCTTACGGGAACCCCGCAGCAAAGCGGGACGAGGCGTTGATCAACCCGCCAGAGGTTACGGAGGATCCCTCGCCAATCCACCGTTCCACTGGCCTCTCCATAGAATGCTTGACTACGTCTGTATAGCAACGCAGCTCTTCCTCGATGCGATCTAATACTTCTGGGTCGGTGAAGTTTTCGATTGTGGTAGTCTTGTCTTTGTGTACATTGTAGTAGTGCAGTGTTGTTGCGTTCAAGGCAGATCCGGCTTTTCTAAGAAAGCTTGATTCAAATAGAAAAAAGAAATCACATGGACATGCACATACAAACGCAAACACAATACACTGTCAGTCTCAGTTCAATTGATTGGAAAATTGCCCCACATCTACGTAAATAAGCACTGATTTGATCAGTGCTTTAGTATTGGTCATGATAAAAGAAGTCATGAGCGTATCCTCGAGCAGGATTCGAATCTACGACTTCCTGATCTCCGGACAGGCGTCATCTCCACTAGACCACCGAACTTCTGCCGGACAGCAAGTATTGGTTCTAATCCTTATTTACGTCGATGTTTAGGGCAATTTGTCAATCAGTTGCATGAAAACATATCGACGAAAGAATTTCATGGATTTGAACATTGCCAGTTTTTTTTGTGTGTGTGCAAAATTTCTTTTTTTCCCCCTACCTCACAATATGGCTGGATTGCCCAGAATACTTGTAGCTGGGTCGCCCAAAATAACTTCACTAGCTTTTCTTACATGGGGCCCAGTTGTGTGTTTTGGGTGGACCACTTTATAGATCGGTGACGTTCGTTATTCCGAAAGTTCTTTTCCACAGTTACTTAGCTGAGAGAAAAAAGTGTGGCGTTCCACAGGGAAGTCATTTAGAGCTGCTGTTATTCTGAATATTATATATCAATGATTTTTCTTCCGTATCTGAGGTATTTTCCCTTACACATTTTACAGATGATACCAGTGTTTTTCTTGCCCATATATGATATCGATGTTCTTGTTCAACTAGCAATATAGAATTGAACAAAATGACAAATTATTTTGATCAGAGCTAATACGATATCATTTAATGATAAGAAAAATATATGATTTTCAGCAATACCGTTAATCTTTGAATTCAGAAATAGTTCTGGATGCTTGTAATTTAGAAAGTGCGTAATATTTTAAATGACTAGGAATTTTTGTATATAATAAACTTTCTTGGAAAATAGGCCTACATATTGATCATAATAATTATTATCTACAAAATTATTTCTCGCAATATAGGTGTTATGAACAGACTGAAACTCTAAACTATTATACTGCAAAAGAAACCCTCCGTATCATTTGCAATTTTCCAATACGTTCGCGTACAATTGCATTGTTTGCCTGTAATTATTATCTATCAAAAATCAATGAATTATTTTTATCTAACTAAGGTCAATTTATGTACAGGTATGATAACAGTTTACTCCAGCCTATTTTCATTCTATGTTCCTAAAAGTCAATTATTACTCCACGCGACCTCTAATGAGTTTCACTTACCACTATATCTTCTTCCAACGATTCTAACAAAGAACACACTCATTTACAATTGACCAAATTACTGGAATTCCCTGAATCATGATAATAAAATCTGGTCCTTCTAAATCCTCATTGAAAAGTTTTTCCTTTTGCAATCTTATTCTATAATGACGACCCCCAGAATCGGATTAGTTTATATAGGCTTATTATGTTACGCATCTGTAACTATGGCTGCATTGCCTGTTTTTATTATCGCTAATTTTGCCTAAGCTAAGGCTATGATTAGACTTTATTTAACCTATAGTTCGCAGTTCCAGGGTTTGTTGCATATTATTTTTTTTCCTTTTCAAACTTCCTAGGATCGTTGTCTCTCAATCAATGTTGCATATTCCTGTCTATTGTTACCTCTTTGTCACGCTACATAGGGTCCTAGTCTTGTTTCCAGTCGTGTCGTCAAATTATTTCCCCCTAAGAGTCTAGGTTTGTTGCTGTCCCAGTCTTGACTCATGTTTATTAGTTGGCTTCTAAACTGTTTTAGTGGGTTTCTAAACTTTTTGTGCTGCTTTGTTGCCGTTTTTAATCAATTTTGCATCGATCTTTTTATCCTTGAGGGGCCCACACAATACAAGCATTGACTTTTCAGTGTGTCCCTCCGTTTTTTCACACAGTGTATATTGACAATTATTTCACTTTTGTTTAATATCCCTCAGCACATTTAGCCATGAATCGCTACTGTAAGTTTTCAGTTATTGTTGTTTTCGGGTCCAGGATAATTACCTCTGGGCAATTACCCCGGACCCTTCCCCCGACCATAACCCTAATCTTAATCCTGAGCCTAATCCTAACCCTAACCCAAACTCTAATCCTAAAACCTAACCCTAACCCTAATCTTTACTCTAACCTTAATACTAACCAGTACTTAGCCGTTGGGTAATTGGCCTCGAGGATAATTGCCCTGAAACGGTTGTTTTCTCTGTGCAAATTTACATCCATTATATCTGTCACTGAAGAAAGTGAGATTAACATTTATAAATTATGTTACAGTGGGAGAAAAAAACAAAACAACCGAAATAAATTTGAGCTTGAATCCGAAAATGAAATAAGGTTTGCTAATCCGAACATGATTTTGTGGCGATTTTCCCCAAGGTTCGTCAATCCGAATATGAATTTCTTTATAGGAATATTTTAAAATCCGTGACTAACAATGCCCAATTCTGACCTCACGTGTATAGAATGTATGATATATAAAGATAACTCACCGCTCCAAATAAACAAACGGTGCTTCCAAGCCGTCATCTACCGTAAGGTTAAGCGGAAGGTGAGTGATGTCTGGCCCAACCAGTAAACCGGCATCGTCGATCTCGGACAGTAACTTCCTCAGAGTCAGGAAATCTCGGGCAACTTGATCGGCCGTCACTTTCATGTTGCAGTTTTTGCTGAACAGAGAGGGCTCTAGGTTGCCAACATATATTGTTGGCAGGACGGTAGAGAGAGTTTATGATTAAAGAAAGAGAGAGAAAGAGAGAGAACAAAATCATTGGGAAAAGTAAGTTAATCGAAGGAATTTTACATTTTATTGAAATGAGTCACGTGCCAGAAAAAAATATCGTCGACAATCACCTTAGATAAGTAAACAAGCGGATTTATTCAACTGTATGCAGTTCGCTTTTATAGTGTAAGTAAAAATGTATGCATGCTTTCGGGCAGGGTACATCCTTGGCGACCCAATGGCTTGCTGGAGGTCCGCCGGAGGCCTGCCTGAGCGTGGTGACGGCGGGTTCATGTGGTTAGATAATTTTTAGATTTTCTTTCTAGAGGGACTATTAGTATTGACGAATTTCCTTTCATCAGCTGTACATTGCAATGGTCCTGTGGAACTTATTCACTGTGCACTCGTCGTCGCTATGTCGGGTGGGCCTGGGCGGGGCTTTCGGACTGCCAAGAGTTATTTTGTCCCATTTTCGAAATGGAATTAAATAACTATGTTAATGAATGATACTCTTCTCTGCACAACGGAGGCGGGCTGGTCATAATCAGCTGCTTTCGGAGGTCCTGCCAAACCATTTTTGGTTGGGTACAGCCATTTGTCTGCATTATTGGGTACCCTTGCGTGCACGACTTCTTCATAGTATCTTTTCTAGTAAGGAGTTATTTGAATATTTGAAAAAAAACATGAAAAAACACAGATAAGTGTTTAAATTGTTTGTATATACAAAAGAAATGGCTTTATATGGTGTTGAATTAATAATTGTGTATTTCATCCATCCTCTGTATAATCATGTTGCTTCGAGAAATCAATAAATTCTATCATTTGAAAAAAACAAACAAACAAACAAACAAACAAACAAACAAACAAACCTTAGATATCAGCCGAGAGAAAGAAGAATCTCAACAGAGTGACAGAGAGTATGCAACTAGAATTCAATCTGCGACGAATTGCCATTATCTATACAGCACACATTTCTTTCTGATTCGGACCCAGTTTCTCTTTGGGCTTATAGTTGAATCTTATTTCATTTTTTGAATTTGCTGACGACAAGATAACATCGTGTTCCTATGTCATTAATTGCATGCATTTTTTTCTTACGTTATCTCTCTCTCTCTCTCTCTCTCTTTCTCTCTCTCTTTCTCTCTAAGATGAATAAACAAGTTCGGAGATAACTCATGGGTACTCATGCACATGGGTACAAAATAATGACCTTTCCTTTTCTCAGTCATTCTCAGTCGGCTAGGCAATTCACTCGATTAAAAGCGAGACATACTGTATCAGTTTTGCCCAACATACTAGCAATTCATTAAACTCGTATTCAAATAAAGAATGAACTTTCGTGCATCAAGTAAACAGAATGGTTCGTCAGTCAACACTTTGAGAAGTATCCATTTCAGTGTGCTGTACTGAATGCATTCACATTCTTTTTCCTGTTAACATTGCAAATACCAGGCTTGCTGTCAGGTGGATTTACTGGCAGGCACCATTAATAAGGATTACAGGAATAATCATTGCATCACAAATGCTTATTTCAGTGAATAAAAAAACGAACCTGTCTCTCAGTACAAATGACCTTTTTCTGCTAATGCGAAAACTGGAACCCCGAACTGGGTTATTATCGAGTCTTACACCCCTCTAGAATCTACATAATACAAAATTTAGCCTATTCTTCTCTGTATATCATTTCGTGACTCCGCATGGTTTAATCAAATTTTATTTCGTCTTCATATTTATTAATGTTTCTTCTGTTTCTCTCCCTCTTCTTCTGTTTCTTCCACTTTGATTTGATTTGATTTGATTTGATATGATTTATTCATTCTCTCTATGGCCTATTATTTACATTTTTTTCAGTAATATCAATAATGGTACTACACACTGTGGTTATTCCCTACAATTCAGCAATTTTCATTACACTTACGTCTGTGACAACACTGTATAATGCGTTATAAATTACCATAGAGAACGGTTGCCAATAATAAGTTAAAAGCTTGACTCTTCGGCAGCCGATGATACAGCAATGAAAGAGGTGCGGTGCAACGTGATGCTCGTGGAAATTAAGGAGGGGTAGGGATCAAGAGACATGACCAAGAAAGAATCTTCATTTTTTTTGTGCCACGTTCTATCTTCATCCAGATGCCATCTCCTTCTCCTCAAATCTCCCTCCCTCCCTCTCTCTCTCTCTCTCTCTCTCTCTCTCTCTCTTCTACCTACTACCATGCACGAAGAGTATTCCCATTAAGAAACACAAAGTAAAGCCACAACTCAGGACATACCGTATGTCCCCCCAAAATATAACGGGATCCTCCACCACAATAACTTTAAAAACAGCGATTCAATCCAAACACAATTTCATGGTATCAAATTACAACTTATTACCCACATCTTATAGAAAACACTCTCCGATTTGCTTCAGTGGTCAAGGAGAAATGAGGATCTTTGTATTAGAGCATGCTAGAGATCTCTTCCCTCTAAGTTCTGTCCATTGTGTTCACATCAAATGTATGCAGTTCCAAGAGCATCCAAGTGCTTAACAGACCCGTGACATGCTTAAGAACGATCCACATAATCTCTGTGACCACTTAACCCAATCGAATGTTTGTTTGTTTTTGTTTCTTTTTTATATAGATAAGATGTTATATTTTCAGACTCTGAAATATAGCATTCAGACAGTTTAATCATATTGAAAGTTACCAAAGCGGAAGTCCGGTTGTATTTTTTTTTTCTTATGGTGACTGTACCATGTCATCATCCTTGTTCATTGCAATTTGTTCTAAATTTTGAAAATATTTTGATTCTTTATCCCAATTATCATAAATTCGGAAACTCTGTCCTCAGCATAACTAATCTATTTAGTTGTTCAAATGTAAAAATCTGAAAATCATTCGGAGATCTCCTTTAAACTATAATGGGACTTTGATACTGACTAACATACTCCTATAAGGCAGTGCCAAAGGGGAGGAGGAGCTTATACGCACCGTTCCCTAGCTGCCAGATAACTTTGTAGCCAAGTTTGGCGTTGTACCGCAGAAGCTCCATGCTATTGGTCGGATCCCACGCCTCCCCACTTCTGAGACAAAGGTTTAATCCATACGTCACGTCCTGTCCCGTTGCTATGGCGAATTCATGGAGTTCTTTCCATCTTTCCCCTTTCAGGCAGAAGTATGAACATTTGCGACGATGAAAACAATGATTTACATTACAATGATAACTTATCAGAAAGTCATTATTTCATTGACTTTAATATCAGCAGGGGCGGATCCAAGAATTCCTTAAATTGGGGGGGGGGGATGCTTTACAAAATTAAAGGGAGGCCACGCCCCCCCCCCCCCCCCCCCCCCCCCATTGTTTTCATTTTATTTCTTTCGTTAAAAAAAAATAAAGGGGGCGCGAGCCCGGTACGCTCGCCTCTGGATCCGCCACTGATCAGTTATTTATCAATGTTATAAGTTAATTTATCAATATAAATATCGCACAGTAGTATTAAAACAATAAAGCAATAACGACGAAATTATAGCAACATATAAACCCTGTGTTGACAGATCTTACCCCGACAACGTCGGGATAACGTCCGGAGAACAATATCGCATTCAACTTTGCATTTTCACAGGTATGTGGTTTACGCACCTGTGACTGCGAATTGCTTAGTGATGTCCTTTGGCGAACTACCGTTCCTGAGGGTTTCACACGTGTGCTTCGCTCTGAATACCGTCTCGTCTGCATGTTTTCCACTAACGCGCAACACACCAGGAGAAAGAGCGCGGGTTAGTGTCTGAAATACCGTGGTTCTGTAGACAAAGAGAATGATAAGTATGGTGTAGTCACGCAGAAGAAAAAAAAAACACCACGAACTCCTGTACTAAGAGCTAAGAGCGAGACAGATCCCATTTTGTCTAAGCAGCTGTGTTTGCTTGTATGATTTCGTCATGTTGGAACGTAAATTTGAATAATAATTGTCTTTGTATTACAGCTGGGAAATAGTACAGTGTGTGATGGAACAGTTGCCGATATGTTGAAAGAAACATCCCTCTACAGTTCGTATGAAAAGGAAGGCTTACAATTATAAAAATAATATTCATTTATTGGAAAAAAAAACAGACATGAATGAAAGGTCATCACAAATAGTTTGAATGAGTGTTTTACCCCAAATCATTCCGAATCATTTTTGTGTTTGAATGTGTTCACGCGAGAGTGCAAAAATCAACTTGCGCAGAAGTATATATTGTGAGAGAATGAATTAAATGTGACGCATTCCATAAATGCTTTTTTAAGGAGCAAAGTCGCGCACACTTACATAAGGCCTACACACACATACACACACACACACACACACACACACACACAGGGCCCTCGCACTTAACACACGCATACACGCGCACCAACCTCATTGTTTCTAACAATGCAAAAATCCATTTGCGCCATGTTATAGTGTGGTAATGCTGAATGTAATGTTTAATTAAAACAACTGAGATTTTGGTACTATTTGGTTTTGCAGATCTAAATAGAATTCCAAACAAAATCATTCATGCCACAGAAGTCAAAACGCACAGCCAGTCACACTCAGTACATAAGATTCACATACACACATACACAAACACACACTTGACTACCGGTGCATAATTTTTGCGGTTACCTAATATTTGAAATCAGGTTAGCATTACATCATGAACATTTTAAAATCGAACATTCCCATTCTACAAGAGAAGTGGAATTCAAGTACAACCATAATGCTATGATATAAGTTTGACCCATCAACATCACAATGAATAGTTACCAAATCTGATTACCTTTTTTTATGTGAGAGAGGCATTGAATAATAGATATATATAATAGAAATAATAAAAAACAGTTTTTATAGATAACCATTTCATTTTGCGTCATTTTGAATTTTTCACGTAAGTTTTGGCTGTAGTATTATGTCACCAGTTTGCAAACTCGAAATTCTGTAGCCTGAGAAGGGCCAAAGTTGCTTGAGCTATATAGGGTTAAAGAAATTATATATTGTATATGTATGATTTTGTAATAGATTTGTAAGGTGCTGCTTGTGATCGTTGTAACTTTCATTGAGACTGTGATGCGAGATGTGTATGTATTGTCGTGATTATAGTACAAATGTCAATGGAAACGAAACTTCTGTATCTCATCATAAAAGATGAATCTGAATAATTCGTTTCTCACAAAGGTCTCAGTCAGTGTACATCTTAATGTATCATGTGATGTGAGGGTGCGCGCGCGTGTGTGTGTGTGTGTGTGTGTGTTTGTGTGTGCGACTTTGCTTCTGAAAGCAAACCTCTTGCTTCTTGGCAACGTATTTCATTTGTTGTATTCAAAATAATCATTCTCTCACTTTGTATACTTTTGCGCAAGTCGTTTTTTGTTTTTGTTTTTGTTTTTTGCACTCTCACATACCAAACAATGCCTCCTGCTACAACACTCATGAACACATATCACTAAAAAGTGATGCCAAATTATTTAGGGTAAAGCACTCTTTCAAAGCATGTATAAAACCCTTTCATTTATCATTGGTTATCAACATAGTTTATGGCAATCTAAGTGTAGCCTTTTTTGTTTTTTACTCACCCTCCATGTATGGTGACAGATAAAGATGTATGTTGGTCCTACAACTGTATGTATGTAGGGCCTGCAGCTTGCTCCTGTACGTTGTTCGTGTTGACCAACTATAAACGTATTCCAATTCTAGCTCATAAACAGCGACTAGCACTGCAGAGGCCCTTATGCACAAAAGAACAACTCATGATTTGTGCATGATAACTCAAGATTAGCGATGAGCTTGGGGTGGGCACTCGTAACTTCTACCACGGGGAGGAAATGTGGGCTCGCGTAGCACCAAACGACCCTAACGTCAAACGCTTTCGGTGAAAATGATTTCGGTAAAAATCATGTAAGCAATACAAAAAAAGTGCAAAGCTATCCTTCAGATCAAATCTTAGAGGCCCTAAGAAAAAGAAAACAACTTTCATCAAGTAGTGTACCCGTGTGTTTTCACATACACGCGGGTGGGGTAAAGGAATGCGAGTGAAAATTAAAGAATGAGTACTGAGAAATCCAGGTGCTCAAACTTACGACCAGTTAAACCGGAAGGGTCCGCCACACGCTAGATGGTTGGTCCCTAAACCAGTCGACAGAAATCGACGATCAACCTCATGAATGGAGTTGTGTGTATTGACATGAACTGCGAAAAATGCAGTTTCGTTCGGCCGCCGGGTGCTGGTCGAATGACTGGATAAGAATAATGAAGATAGCGAACGTTCAATACTGGATATCAGATTAGTAAGGCGATTTCATGATGCAATCGATTTCATCAAGGATGTTTTCCAGATTGGTCACGTTTTTCTACCAAAGTTTCAAAATATGTTTGGAAGTTGATATGAATGTATCAGCTAGTCGTTTTAAAGTGAAACGCTATTTCATTATCATTTTTTCGGCTTTTGTAAAAACAGTAAAATCGAGTGCGCAGGAGAAAGATTGTTTAAATTTAAAGTTGGAAGGTAAGAAAGTTTTTAATTGAGAGCACACTGTAGGCCTGTATACTTATGGTGAAGTTCACAACTTTCACAATATTTAATGGTCACATCGATCGTAATATTGTAAAGTGGTATAATCAAACTCTTGGAGATGATGACGCCAGGCGAATATTTCTCCCTATAATCCAGAGGAGGGTGCACCGGACGAGCACCTGTCCTTTATTTTGTTTTAAACAAAGAAATAAAAAGAAAAAAAGATGAAATGAAACCCGGAAGCAGCACCAGAAGTATTTTTGCCCCCTTCGCCCCCCTTTACGGTATTCCTGAATCCGCCCCTGTATTGGTTGACCACAAAAACAAAACAAAACAAAACAAAAACCCCCACAAAAACAAACAAACAAAACAAAAACGTAGAATAAATGTTGATCTGTGATCTCTCGTCGGGTCCCCCCCCCCCCCCTTACGATGCAACAACGCCAAGTAATTAGAAACGTGTAGGGCCTACAGAATCATGTATGATCCGAAGAATGTAATCAGTCCTCTTATATTCTCATGAAAGAAGAAAAAGGAGAATTAAGTCCGGGTCATACACACGACACTGAACAGCAGGCGTTGCCAATGACATAACCGTTTTATCATTAATGCCATTTTATTATTATCATTATTATTATTATTATTATTATTATCATCATTATTATCATTATCATCATCATAATCATTGTTATTATTACTACTACTATTATCATCATCATCAACATTGCTATTATAATCATTGTTAACATTCATTCATTTGGCAAAATAATTACAATATTGTAGTCGTAGAATACATAGTTTCTACATATTAAAATAAGATGTATAGGAGATGTACAGGCCTAATGCTTAACTAAAAAAAGGTTTGAAAGTGTAGAGCCATCATATTTTATGTCTAATTTCATTGCAAAGTTTACCGTGTCATTGATTTGGTTTTACTCTATACGATCATTTGTGTCACCTTGACTATGAATTGGTTTTCACCTAGCGAAAACCTAACGAAAAACAGAACAACCCACAAAGTGGGCTCATATAACACTGCAGCGTCATAATCGTTGCACTTTACACATACACTCACCTATTGTGGCTGACTTGCGGAATTCCGTGTACCTTCTCGAGACTTTGAATACCGAAGGCGGAGTTGAGGGTATAATATCCACTTCTCTTTGATTGCCTATTAGTGGATATACCCACCACGAATTCATCATCGACACCGACGCAGAAAATGGCGCCGAAATAGAGCGCGGCGAATACGACGATAGTTGCTACCCTCGACATGGCCTCGTTGAAGAATCCTGTATCAGTTTACACGAGCTGCTACGCAATGATTCCAAGCGGGTTCTACCAGTTCCAACAGTATACCGCCCTACCGGACTTAAGATCTTATACCGTGATTTTTGTACAGGTCTTTGTGGCAGCTGATAATAAGTTCATGCGATTATTTGTCTGCCGCGTAACGAGTAAATCGAACAAAAAACGGCTTCTTTAATCCTCTTTGATTCCTTAAAACTTTCACTGATTCCTCCGTGTTCTGCTTTCTTCTTGCAAGCTAGCTTTAAGAGTTAATTCTGCGCATGGGAGATTTTACGGCTTTTACACTGTTGTCTTTAGAGAGTATCACAAGGGCTTGATGAGCTGAATGGGTATAAAGCGTCACTTCTGTGCTGACGTTATTCACTTTATTGTGAAACTCTCCTTAGCGGTTCGGAATGCAAGAGCCAGTTAAATACCTTGAATTGTGACGCCTATCCACGTAGACAGTGGCCTTTAATTTTTGTATATAAGTAGCCTCCTCCCTATACAATAAAATGCATACAATAGCTTCATTTCATTTATTTCATGTATCAAGTTTCCACATAATATATTACGATTGTAACATATATATATATATCTTGAGATCAATAAATAGTAACAAATATTTGAGATTTCGGTGTACAATATACAGACTTCATAGCATAATTTTTTTGACACAAAATTAATAGACTTTAACCACTCCAGAGTTAATCATATTCATATTTGATAATATTTGTTAGAATTCCCCTGTTCCACATACAGATGCAATGTTTGTAATGTCTTTATGCAGAAAGGGCGGGCAAGATCCTAAATTACGCAGCTTAAACTAAGAAACTGCAAAGCGATAAATTGTGATTTATTTCACAATTGTATAATTTTCTCAAAGGGCAAGGCATAAACCAGTAATAATGATCATTCCGACACTTACAAAATGGTAATTCATTCTAAATTTATAATCAATGATGAGACTTAAGATGTCTAATAAGTTCCAGTTTTGGATTATAAAGAAAAATGTAATATTCTTCAGAGGAATTTGGCAAACCACCGAAGAATTAATGTTTAAACTGCGAATTTGTTCCTTGCTTTTTAAACTCTAGAAAACAGCTCTTCAAGTATTATATTATGACGCTAACGACAATGGTTTCATATATTATGTGTTATGTATGTATATATATACAATATATATGTATATATATATATATATATATATATACATATATATATATATATATATATATATATATATATAGAGAGAGAGAGAGAGAGAGAGAGAGAGAGAGAGAGAGATTTATAAGTAAGGCAACCCAAAATCAGAAATCGAAGCTTTCCCATCCAACCGCGCTTGCGTTGGTGGTTTATGGTTGGTTGGTGTGGAGGTGGGACACCCCCCCCCCCCCCTTCCCAGACTCTCCCCCGCTCGCTCGCTCACTTCGCTCCCTCGCTGCGCGCGGGAGGGAGGCCGTTCTTTCTCTCTCTCTCTCTCTCTCTCTCTCTCTCGCTCTCTCTTTTTGTCAGCTGAAGAAACCCGGAAGTGAAATGAGAAAATTGCGCTGAAGGCCCCCTTTTTATTTCCCTTTTAGCTGATGAAACCCGGTAGTGGAACCAGAAGTATAAATGCTCCCGCCCTTGAAAAAAGCTAATGATGCCCTGCATCACCCCAACCATGCCATGTCTCATGCAGGTTTGTTCTGTCAAAGGTTCGATCGTTTATCAGACAAAGAAAATAAGGTTCGTTATTCCGAAGGTTCGTTAATGCGAAAGTAAGAGGAAACTAGATATATCGCTACGGCGACTGATATGCCTCCGCCATAATGTATGGTTCTCCTAATAGGTCTCTATAGTACAATGTCTTGACATTGTGTGATGACAGTTTCACACAATTGGCAAAATATTAAAATGACAGGTTTGACACAAATGTGCTGAATGTTCACTTTCCTAGAACTAGGTTCAATTGGATGAATGATTAAAATGTCAGAGTGCAGGTATTTGGGGAACTAATACTTGACTTTACTTGACTTTTGACCCTTTTGTAAGTTTATGCATTGAGTAATTTTCAAGGTATTGAGAAAAAGTATAATTTCAGTATCAAATGGGAAAATAGCATTATCTAAACGTGGCCTTTGACCTGTGACCTCACAGTTCCAAAGAAAATCACTGTTAGGTTGAACATGCATAAATATGTAAGTTTCATGATGAGATATGGAGGAAAAAGTGCAATTCAGCACTTTCACTTGACCTTTGACCTTTTGACCTTTGAGTTTTTGGCAAGAAACTTCCCACAGAATATAATATAATATGGGTAATACATGTATACATCAAGTTTAAAAAAAAACCTTCAGGCATTGCATAAATATAAGGAAAGTAGTGATATTTTTAGGAGTTGACCTTGACCTTTGACCCCCTGACCTTTGAACCATGACCCCCAACTTCCCTAGATAATCACTGCCCATTGGAACAAGCATATATACTAAGTTCCATGAAGATACCTTGAACCATTTCAGAGACTCCAACCCAAAGCACCTTCTGATCTGGAGATTCTCCCGCCTGAAACCCCTAGCAAACGGGAGACCCCAACTTGATGTGTGCGAAGCGCGAAGTTCCTAGGGTTCTAGATGCTCTCTTGTGCTATCTAAGGCTTATTTTTTCAACACGATAGAAATAAGTAAGAAATCCTTTCCAACGGGAGACAAAGAGCCAGGGTGGGAGAAATTAAATCTCAAACGGGAGAACGGGAGATTTTGCAAAAATGGGTTGTCGACGGGAGATCTCCCGTCGAAAAAGGGAGAGTTGGAGTCTCTGCCATTTTGCGAGATATGGAGAAAAACATGAATTTTCAACCTTTTTTTCAGAAAATAATCTGTGACCTTTGACCTTTGACCCCGTGACCCTAAAATCCAAACAAAGTATTATCCCCCCAGGATATACCCTCATACCAAGTTTGATGTAAAACCACCACACGGTTCTTGAGATATCGACAAAAACAAAACGGGACGGACGTACGGACGGACGGACGGACGGACGGACGGACGGACGACCCGAAAACATAATGCCTCCGGCCACTTCGTTGGCGGAGGCATAAAAAACCCAAAATAAAACACGAAAACGAAACAAAGAGCAGTGTTTATAATTTCAAACGTTCCTTAATCCGAAAGCAGAATAAAAGATAGTAAAAGGTTCCTTATTCCGAATGTTTGAGTACATACTTCGAAATCGAAATAAGGTTCATAATTCCGACCGTTTATTGATATATTTTCATCACACAGAGATGAAGGAACTTAACTTCATTCTCATATAAACGAACTTTTTGAATAACGAAGGGGCCACGACCTTTACTGAATATCGTTTTCTAACTGTTTATGCTTCGTTTGTTTACTATTGGTTCCATAAATAATGGTTGCTGCCAATTCACGCTGAATTGTACATTGATGATAAACATACTCTTCGGCGAACTACTAGTTTTGTGACTCAACAATAAGAATTGCGCTGGAATGCAAGGCATTATAGTCCTCATTCAAAATTATTCGAGCGCTATTCTGAAGTTTTTGTAAATCCATCTAATACCCTTGAATGTTCTTGCACAGCTTCCCAAAGACGTACTGCAGTAATCAATGTAAGGTAAACTCATATGACAAAAATATAAGCTATTCCGCATTTGTATGAAAGAGATTTTCCTGATACATAACCAATTGGCAGAGACATTTCACAAAATATATCGAAATATCTATCAATCGGAATTTATCAAATGGAGTGGAATGTAAATTGGCGGGCCACTTAAATCTGCCCGTGATAAAAATTAGCGGGGCTAGCGGTATTTCGAAGCTATACAATGAGCGATATTTTCACTATATGAAAATCTCATAAGATGTGATGATGCCTGTAAATGCAGTCTTTCTACAAACAGACTTGCAAAGACAACGTTGCAATCGTAAGACTTTTATGCTTAATTGTGTCAAAATTATTTGGGTAATATAATAACGAAGCTATTAGTCCGTTTCTGTATTAGAGAGGGTTCGAACCTATCAAATCATCGATCGACCACTTTCTTTTTTTTTTTTCTCCAAAATACATGCACGTGTAAATGGGTAGTTGTGAGCCACAAGCTTCGCCTCAGGAAGGCCCTATTTTATACACGTTATATGCATTGGTGACCGAATCACAGCTTCGCGAAAACACGTGATATTGGTGGCATTCTTCATTTTATTCCGCTTTTATCAAAACTGCATGTTTGCCACACGGTACTCCTGCCGCCAGTCAAATTTAGCGCAGGAATCCTTTTCTTTCTGTTTTTTCTTTTTCTTATGCAGTGCAGTCCGAGGATTAAATCGTGAAGGCCTATTATTATTATCATCAAATAGTCACAGTCTCACAGACCATTGAATAAGTATAAAGAATTCACCCGAATGCACAGACGATAATCGGGAAATACTCTGCAATCCAGAAACCCACGGCTTTGTAAGTATACCTGTAAAGATAACGGTACCTTTTTATTTGTTTGTTTACATCGTTCATTTACCGAGTTTACACTGCTTCCAAAATCACTTACTGGGTATGTATAGTACAGGCTACTTACTTTCAAGTGTGACGCGGCGCTGTCAGTCTCACTGACTGCGTACATAGAGAACGACGTATGATATTCCCGCAGTTCGATTGCACGTCACTTGGTCAGTCCTTTTAAGTAAAATAAACTACAATGTAATTTCAGATCACAAGCTGTAATAGTCCATGGGCCAAGACCCGAAAAATGGGTTGTTGGTACCATCTGAGGTGGCACAACCTTTTTGGTGTCATTTTGTTTGTCGGGCATAGATATGCTTATCAAGCTATGATAGCATTTCCAAATGAGTAGCTTAGTCATAATAAATGAATTTTAAACCAATTTGGTCTGGTATTTATATCCGTATACTTCTGAATCGAAACTAAACAGCTATACAAAGAAGAGCACTGCCTTCTGTATGTCCACAGGTGTTCTGTTGTAAACGCGGTGCGCTTAGTCTTTATTCAAGGCAGCAAAGGGAATATCCAAAGGGTTATGATGTCCACAGCTGTCAAGCGGTGCGCTTAGTTCTTTATCTAGACCAATGTACCGTTATCATATCTAAAGTTCCTCATAAAAGGGATTATCTATACTGTTTTTATACTACCCTATCAACAAATACATCAGTTTTAACCAAAAATCACTCTGTTCATTTACAATATTATTCATTATAATGTATCGTAGTGTACCGGTACATTGTTTTTGCATTATCTTATATTGTTGGAGGGAAATAAAGCGACATTGGCGTGGTATCAGCGTTTTCACCGGAGCGTTTTCGCCGGAAAATGATAAGTAATTGAAAGATACGGTAAAATTCACGAGGAATTGCTTTTGTTGTTGTTGTTGTTTTTAGATAAAAGGATACACTGTATCATACGCTTTGGATATTCCCTTCGCCGTCTAGAATAAAGACTAAGCGCTGTGGACATCATAACCTTTGGATATTCCCTTCGCTGCCTTGAATAAAGACTAAGCGCACCGCGTTTACAACAGAACACCTGTGAACATACCATAGAGCTGCATTTTACAGCTCTATGGAACATACAGAAGACAGTGCTCTTCTTTGTATGGCGGTTAGTTTCGATTCAGAAGTATAGGGATATAACAACGATACCAAATTGGTTAAAAATTAATTTACTATGACTAAGCTACTCATTTGGAAATGCTATCATAGCTTGATAAGCATATCTATGCCCGACAAACAAAATGACACCAAAAAGGTTTTGCCACCTCAGATGGTACCAATATCTTGCCTGGCCCATGGACTATAACCTTCAATTGGCTTGAATACATAAAATAAAAATAAGACGAGTAAAATGATAGACGTTAATCAAAATCGGACAAAAAAAAAAGTGATTTTCCAGTATTAGACATTTTTTTTTTATCCAGAGAGATCTGGCAGGCATTCTGGCCACAATGTCATATCCTCACTTCTCTCCGACTGGCTTGAGCCACACACAAAAAAAAAAGGTATCATTATCATTATTACTATTATTATATTATTATTATTATTATTATTATTATTATTATTATTATTATTATTATTATCATCATCATCATCATCATCATGTTTCCAGCAAAGGTGTTAGCAAATGAAAAGATTCTTCATTTATCTTTTTTTTTTTTTTACTTCATGCCCAAACTGGAAACTTAAAAGCACTATTTACCATCTGCAGATGTATCAAAAACCCATTTTTAGCACTTAAAAATAATTCTAAAATGTGAATTAGAGATATATAGAAACAACCAATGTAAAAATGTGAATCAGTATAATCAATGTTAAGAATTATTAAATATACAAAAGTAAACAATAGTTATGACAAAAATGTTTCTAGGGTAAAATTATCTCAAACATTTTTTTAATCACTGCTCAAAATGGTAAACAGTACCTTAAAGGAAACCAAGGCTCAAATATAATGTGGATTGAGTGCAAACATCATCATCAGAGGTACTGTTTACCATTGGAGCAGTGATTCAAAGAATGTTCGAGTTATTATATTTTATGCATATATGTGTAGACCAGTTGTATCACAAAACATCCTATCACATAAAAATTTGTCAGTAAAGCCTAAAATATCACTATTTTTCTCAATAAACCATAATTGTTGATGGTTTATTCTAGAAACAATTTTTCTATTGCTATTGTTGACATTTTGTATATTTAGCAATATACTGTATTTAACATTGATTATACTGATTAATATTTTCATATTGGTTGTTTGTATCCCTAACTCATATTTTAGTAGGACTATTTATGAAGCACTAAAACTTTTTTTTTTCATCTGCAAATGGAAAATAATGCCTTTAATACAACACACAGATTCAAACAAAAGTGTGAAGGAAATTTTGACAATGCCAAAATTGCAAACATAAATGTTCTTTTCCAGTTAGTACACTGTAGTTTTTGATAAAGCTCTCTAACCAGTGTATCCATCTACAGTAGCATTTTCACAGTACTGTATATGTACACCTATTAAGGTCGAGAGTGCAACTTTACTATTTAATATGCAAGTGTCATTTTCAAGCCTCTCTCTCTCTCTCTCTCTCTCTCACTCACTGAATATACTTAAAACAACAATAAAACATTCAAACACAAGCAATTCTTACAATGATCATACAAAATTCATTTCCAGGAAATATCAAGTGGAAAAATGATGAAACATTTGCTTGTCATTACAGAATATACATGTTCACTGCAACACACAAAGAGTCCACGCTACAGAAGACCAAATACACAGGCATACACATCAGCTGGATTATGTACCATTTCTGTATTTAATTTTGATTCACAAATAATGTTTTTACAAGTACAAACGATATCCAATCATTACAAGCTATCAGTTTTGAAAGCAATTACTTGATTGCTAATTATCAAACAATCAATTGTAAAAATACTAGGAATTATTTTGTGTGTGTGTGTATCACTTTATTATGCTGCTATCAAGTTGATTTCTGTGTATTCACATTAGACGTCATAAACATTCATTTCCATTTGATTCACTCAGCACGTATTGCAAGTGTCATGTACTATCAACAGACATTCATTAATGTTCTATCTACAAATTTGATAAAATTGTCAAAAAATCTGCATTGTTGTCAATGCAATCAGGCTAGCCTACTCCATAGAAATGGTATGGAAGCAAGTGGTTTTATTCATCAAAACCTCAACTAAAAAAAAAAAGAAGGAAAAAATCAAACAAGAAGTTACATTCAAAACACAGTCTTTATAAGCTACTGTATCACAATGTTGATGCATATCCATAGTTACTGTTTTCACTCTTGACTCTTGCTAGTAACACAGGGGTGTGCACTAGCATAAGATTTCCATGAAACTTCACACATACAAATTCTACGAGGAGAGCAAAGATAACAATCCCCCCCCCCCCCAAAAAAAAAGGAGGAAAATAAGGACTTTTATCCAGGCAAGACAAGACTAAATGCACAGTTTGCCCTGCTCACACAAACAACCAAGGGAAAATAGCCAGGGGGCAACCTTCTGTTTTTGAACAGCACCTGTGGAATAGAAGTATCAATAAAGCAATTTTCATTTTTACGCCATCAAAATGAAACAAAATCAGAAACAAACACGGAAAAGGAATCCAATATACAGAATAAAGTTTCAGAGAATGACTGAGCCCCAAATAGCCAATGATTATTAAATAAATATATATATTTTCTGCCAAGTATTTCAGCAGAAAAATCCTAACATACATTGGGCCGGCAACTCCCTTCACATTAACTTTCAAAGAGGGGATACTAAATGTTTACTCACCGCATTTATCACTGCACATACACTGTACTAATTTCAGTATAAAGGATTCTCCAAGAGCAAACTTTCTCAGACACCATTAGAAATATTCTAACAATAAATAATTGATACATAATCCCACCCGAGGGTCAGCCGGAGAAAATTCGTTTTGTGCAATTCTCAGTCAGAAAGGGGTGTTCTCTCTCAGCATACCTTACAAAATTTTCACTTATACACAATATTTGTTACAGCAGTGATGGGCTTTCTGAAAAATTGTTGTCATTCTTCGACAAGAACCACACCATGCATTTCACCTGTTTTATAATTCACTTGGTACATTCAGAATTCAGAAAAGACAAATCAAAGATTAGTAAATCTTGCTCATGCAATGTCACTGTGGAAATTGACTTCCTAGATTTACACCAGGGCCCATGTTCATCATCAACATTGCAAAATTACTGCATATCACCAAGTCATAATGATAAATAACATATGCCGGGACAAGTCCACTAACACAGGATGCATAATTATAAACTGTTGGGATTTGGTGTGATTATTTCTTTCTCTCATGTTTTTTTTTTTCCTACGGGAGGAAAAAGGCTGGATTTTTGTAGTATGTACGGATGCCATTTCTTGCATTTAATATGATATCACAGGAGAATAGCTGTTACCCACATCAAGGCAAAATCTCTGAAGGCACAGTCAGACTGGTATAAGATCAAGAAGATTAAGTTCGCAATCTTTAAGATCTCAAAGTTTTGCCAGTGTGACCGCAAACTTCCTGCGAAACTTCTTGCAAAACTTCTTGTGAAACTTCTCGTGAAACTTCCCACTCCAAGTAGTGATATTTCCCTTCACTCCCTCCAAACTTCTCGATCTGTTTGCAGGTGGTGTCTCCAAAGCGCGAGATCACTATCGTGTACACATGTGCATTGTTACGTCACAACCACTAACTTTCGGACGGGGCGCTCTTTCTTCTTTCTTGCACGCGCAGAGATGACCCAAACTTCTCGATCGAGAAGTTTGGCTTCCAGTGTGACCGCAAGACAAAAGATCGCGAAGACTTTGTGACCTTAAACTTCTCGATCTTTTGCCAGTCTGACCGCACCTTATGTCTCTTCTAGTTTCCCTCAAATGAGACAAATTCATCTCTAAACTATCTCAAAGGCTTGCTCGTGCACTATAAAGTCTAAAGTCTAGCTAAACACTGACACTGTATGGGGCCATGGACAGTTCAATTAAAATTCTCTCAGAGTATAACACTGCTATGTACGAAGAGGAATGTACAGTTTAAAAAAAATCTTAATACAGTACCAGCAAGCTAATAAAATATCCATGACAATTGTGCTGTGTTTGAGGATAGGAAACTGTATTAGGGTCACCACTATGCCCCAAAACGGTTACTCCAGAATTGTGGTATTGTTGTCATTATTGTCATCATTTCCTTCAGCTTATCTAGTCAGGGATAGAAGGGCGCTTAGGCAAGGCATTCTGTCAGTATAGTACTTGAAGTTATGACCTTCTTGCACTCATGCATCAGTTCACAAAATTTTGGCACTCGGTAAGCTTGGCAATTTTTACCAAAGAAAGATGCTTTTCACAGGTAGCTCCATAACTGACAATCACTGTTACAATTTTTGTAGTTTAATCATTTTTTATTAAAACTGCACTTCCCTTTTATAGTTTTTTTTTTCAACCAACACTGCTAAGAAAAGGAGTAAAAGTGATCAACTTCGAGAATAAAAAACTCGCAGAACAATTGCAGTTGCATCATTTTGTCAGAATGCACGAAACTGAACTGCATTTTTTTTTGTTGCATTGACTATGAAAGGATAAGATGGAATAACTTAGAATAAAGATTATGATATTCAGAAAAATCCAAGATTACAGGCAGATTGCAGACTATTATATTTCTTTAAAAACATTGTTCATAATGACAGCTGCTGTATATTTCCTCTTATTTTCACTAAAAATTGTAAAATCACACCAATGCCATTTCACACTTGCAATTATTCTCATGCTATTTTACAAACACTGCCTTAAAATTTCCAACCAGATGACAAAGAGATGAAGATAAATTTGATGATATCCTTTAAATCTAGAATGCACATTACAAGAGAAGTTATAGCTTTTCTTTTTCCACTTGTCTGAGAAAACTATGGGGTTACAAAGTCTGACATCATTGCGTAGAACGTGTGACATTTGAGTGCAGTGAGAAGTTTAAAGGGGCATTCATTCCAGACGACTTTTTTAAATTTCACATCATGTAGTACATAAATCGACAGCTCCATATATAGAAATGTGGAATTTATTGTGGTACTTGAGCAGAGAAACCAATCCTCTGAAAAATCTGAGACAACTTACACTGAACAGTGTTGATGACATAGGAGCATCACATATTTCAGAAATGTAGCACTGTAAGTCCATTACAATACCATTTACTTAACAAGTTCACCTGTGTAGAATTCATGCATGCGTTTCTTCTTTTGTTCTGCTTCCTTGAGCCAAACTCATGCATTCTTATGGTGAGGCTGCCATGTCATCATCCTTGTTCAGTGCAATTTGTTTTAAATTTTGAAAACGTTCTTATTCCTCATCTCAATCACAATAATTTCTGAAACTCTGTACTCAGTATAACTGACTTATACTAGTAGTTGGTCAAATGTAAAAGTCAGAAAAATCATCCGGAGGTCTCCTTTATTAAAGCTACCATAAATGATAAGAGCTCGACTGGCCTGTACACTCTGCAGCCCTGTGGAGTAGGTTTAGTCACAAGAATTTAATTAATTATTGAAATACTGCATAGCCATTTATTCCGCAATTCCATGACTTCGCAAGTCAGGACATGTAAGATAATATTGTGCGCAAGTCTTACTTTTTTATAGGAATTGAAAAATCCATGTTGGACTAGAAAAGTACAAAATGTCTGCATGAATGTACAGCTGCATCTGCAGGATTGAAACATGTATGCAGAGAACTATCATATTAAAAGGAGAATGCACCCTCTGGAGAGTTTTATATGTGACATAAAAAGTGAAAACGCAACCAATTAATTACGATTACAGCAGAACTATAACTATGCATAATTTCAAGTTTTAAAAAAAATGACAACTGAATGTCAGTAAGTCTGCTATATGAGGAGTACCTCATATGAATCATACTGGGCAAATAACAATGACTTTGTGTACATGTGTGTAACATCCCCACAAAATATTGGGCAATTCACTCTCTTGCAACCTTTTTTTTCATTAGACTGACATGCACTGTGCATAGACATATCAACCCTATTACGTTATAGCAAATGCATTACATAACATTTGATAGCGAGCTTTAGCTCTGCAATGTAAATGCTAAGACAATGCTAATTACTGTAAAAGTGGAAATTTTTGCAGTGTCTAAATTTCCGCACATTTCGCTCAATAAGAAACTAGCGCGAAAATAAAAGCATGCGAATATTTCAGCTTGCCCTATGTTCCAGTAGTTGATGTCTTGATTCCGCGGAATTAAAAACACAGGAAATTCTTCTTGCCCGGCCGAGCGTGAAAAATTAGTCTTGCAAAAAATATCCACTTTTACAGTAGGCCAAAAATGGTGTTCTGCACATGGACAAGACAGCTGTTTCATTGTCCAACCTGGGAGGCTGAGTCGTCAAAGTGCTTAGTGCTTGTGTTGCAGATCTAACGCTCATTAATAAATCAAAGGAAGCAAATGTCTTCCAACAAATACATAAATGTTCTCACTTTGGTCATCTTCTTTAGACAAGAAATCTGGATTCTTTACTAGGTACTCTTCATTATCACAGAGTAAATGCAATTTATACCTAACTGCAATGATAGATATTTGCCTCTTGCCCATGCACTGAGAAAATACAATCTCTGTGGGAAATGCATTCCGTCATGTTCTTAAAAACCTTTAAAAACTTAAAACCTCTTTGTCACAAGACAATTGTGCTCTTTCATACATTAGGGCAAAGACTGAAAAGAAACTACATATTAGTCAAATAAAACTTCCCTTTAATTCTATTAAAGAGACAACCAAAGCTTGTCAGCATGACATTTTTATACATGAGCAAAAGAAAGACAGGACAGAAAAGTTTGTTTATGGATTCAGAATCTGTGGATCAAAGTTTGCCAGCAGCAACGATATTGCTTATAATACACTTTGTGTGTCTCCCTCCCCTTTCCTCTTTTTACAATCTCTGATACTCTCACTTCAATAATATATCCAAAGGTTGTTTTCATGGCATATGGATGAAAAAAAAATGGATTTAAGAGACCATGGAAAGATGGCAAGTTCTCACACAACGCTTTTCAAAAGTCTGTTGTAATGAAAAATAAAGTTGATGTAAAAAGATTCCATACAAAGATTTGAATACCTACAAAAATTCATTGTGTATGTGTATGTCTAAATCCTCAAAAAAATTCTTCCAGCAAAGCAAATAATGAAATATGGAAGGAAAAACACAATAAAAATGTCATGTGATAACCTTAGGTATTAGTACTCTTGGCAGCATATTCTTCCTTTAACACAGATTTGATAGAATCCCAACCCCCCCCCCCCCAAAAAAAAAAAATAAAAAATAAAAAAAAAAATCAAATCTTCTATATTTCCAATGTAACTCCACATGAACGTCACAAAGCAATGCAATCTTAACATCTACAATATGTTTAATAGTGCATAAATAACATTTTCACATCCATACTTGTTTTTCTTTAAAATATCTAATATCCCTAAAACGGAAAGAGCAATCAAAGAAAAGAATCTGACAAAATATTCATTCCTAAAATATTTTTAATCTCTATAAGCAATCTACAATCTACCTGTAAAAGAATTTCATGTCATGTTGCTTTTGGTCAGGGTATATAAACAGAAACACACATTTGCACGCTGAGAAAGAGAGCAAAAAGAAATGACAAAATAGACGAGAAAAAATAAGGAAATCCGTCCTCTATAGGTTTATTTTTTTGATATTGACAGCAAACAGGTTCATGATAATGATGAAGAAACAAGTTTTTGGTAGTCTGTCTCTCCAGTCCTATACTTTGGGTTTCTTATGAATGAGAATTGAACGACATGTGAGCGCACCGTCAACTTTCCGGAACTCGCTGTTCGGCATCTCGATGCGATTCGTGTGCGGGAAGAGAGATTCAAATTTCTGCAAAGAAGAGAGAGAGAGAGAAAGAGAGAGAGAGAGAGAGCAATAAAACATTAACTGAGTGGCAGAACATGTTGTTGTTAATCATTGCTCCATACTCCATTTATCTGATAACAAAGAACACTCCATTTCATACCAGTTTAGTCTCTGAAATGCATATGTGACCCGCTACAACAAAAGGATCCGAAAGTCAAGGGAGGTCGATTTTCTGAAATGACACGACATTATTCCCTTACTCTTCCCCTTTAATTTCATATTTAACACATCTCATAAAAGCACTTGGTTGCAGAGATACTGATGATTTTATGAGATCATGTCGAGTGGTCTAAGAAATCAGCGTTTCGAGAAAACCACCTTCAGAGTTTTCTTTCGGACGCAATTGTGATCAAGGAGAGGTAAGACAGTTTTCACCTCTTCACAACAGAAGGTCCACTCAAGCAACCTCTGCAATGTTCATTCAAGCTTAGTGCCAGTAGTCTGCACATGACAAATCAGTAACCAGGGTGCCATGCACTGACCAATAAGATCACTCCCTCATTGCTAGGGGCGGAGTCTATCTGTGGTGCTAAATCCAAATCTTCAGACAAATTTCTGTTCTGTTGAAAGTCAGAAAAATCAGGGCCCAGAAAAACATGAATTTCTTACCTTTCCTTTGATCATTTAGGTTCGAAATATTGTCAGATGATAGACGTAACATCAGACTACAACATTATGCCAACAAGAAAAACGATTTTGATGATCTGACTTCAATCTCGATTTTCTCAGCTAAGCCGTCAGCGACTTTCGGATCCTTTATTGTTGTGGCGGGTCACATATCGCTATGGCCTCATCTTGAGCCTACCTTTAGCTGGCACAGCACCGACCATATGTACCTCATCATACACTTTGATTACCATACATGTACCAAAGGACAGTAGTGATAATCAATTCCCCTTCACAAATATATTGCACTGTTAAATCTGAGGACTATACGTCCAGCAAATATCATAACTACCTGGAAATGCCTCCAGTGCACACACAATTTAAAGGACAAGTCAACCTTCATAGACATGGATTGAGCGAATACAGCAATATTAGTAGAACACATCAGTAAGAGTCTAGGAAAAACGGACAATCCGTTCAAAAGCTATGAATTGTAGAAGTTTCTGCTCAGTCACTGTTGGATGAGAAGACTACTACAGCTTGTGATGTCACATGTGTAGAACAATACAAAGAAAACATACAGCAAATTCAACATATTTTCACATTTCTTGCATAATAAAAAAACACCTGACTTGCCTCTTTCAGAAGGCAGGGGAATAATATTACACTTAACATACATCAGTGACAAGTAGAGAAAATATGCACTTTTTCAAATATAAATATTTGTGAAATTCTCTTTATATTTTCCCCATATCATTCTACGTGTGTGACAATGTACACTGCAGTAGACTTCTCATCCGGCAGTGACTGCACAGAAACTTAAAAAAAAAATAAAAAATCTTAACTTTTAAACGGATTGTTGAATTTCCTCCAAAATTTTCCTGATGTGTTCTACTAATATTGCTGCCTTCACTCAATCCACATGTCTACGAAGGTGGACTTGTCCTTTAAAAGTACTTTCTCCATACATGAACCCAGGATTCTAGAGGGCGCTGTTGCATGGACCAATGCTTATGCATCTGGCATATTCCAAACATGAACACCATTTCTCATGCTGTGTATGTTGCAAATAGTCAAAATGATGTCAATCCTAGTTTGTCTCTTGCTTCAGCCATTGTTTCTGTCTGGCTCTGGCTACTATAGATATATCCTTCTGATTGACAATCAACCCATTCCTTACGGGAACCTGGTATACCAGGTTCCCGAGATGAAGACAAGAATGCCTGCTTTCATGGCATAAATTAATGTTTCTTTGTGTGATAATGCCCAGAAAAATGGGTTTGGTAAGGGATAAGAGTTTATTCTTTCAGCATCTGTTCTCTTTCTGTTGGAAAATTAATGCGTATATCAGTGTTATTTACTTTTTTTCTGATTTAGTTTGCGCTTGTTCAACTAAAAAAACTTGTATGGACATGTATACTGTAAAAGTGGATATTTTCGCGCAACTAATTTTTCGCGCTGGGCTGGGTCAGAAGAGTTTCGCGTGTTTTTAATTCCGCGGAATCAAGACATCACGCAAAGGAACATATGACAAGCAAAAATATTCGCGTGCTTTTATTTTCACGCTATTTTCTGGTTGCGCGAAATGCGCGAAAATTTCCACTTTTACAGTAGAGCGATCAAAGCTGAGCCGAGTAGATTTCTTTGTTCGCTGACCCAGTCACCTCATTCAGGTGCCTGGTTTTGTGTAGAACAAAAGAGTCTGTGAGCCCACCAGCGCATGCTCTATTCATACCTCGCATCCAATAGATATTTTCATTGTTTGATGGCACATGTAGTTGATTGTGGAAAAGGGGTACATGTACCGCTTGACTGCTTTCACACAGGTAGATTAGCAACCTGTCTGCCTCTCTGTCGACAGGCAAAAAGAATCTTGTTTAGGGGCATTAAAGGAACTCAGAGAACTGCAGAAGGAATGGGTTAACTACTCGATGTCGTTGAAGATGGCAGCGAATATCACACCATTAAAACAGCGCCCTCTTGGATCCCGGGTTTGTGAACCTTTAATAATCATGCGTGGTCAATTCACAAATTAATTTCTTATCAAGAGTGAGCTTTGTCATTCATTAACTCAGCTTACACATATTTGTTCAGTATTTGAGTTACAGCAGACCAGAGATGCACTTCATGAAAAGTTGTTATGATAGCATCTCTTGCTGGATTGGCAGTTGTCATGGCAGCCTCAAAAAGTCCAGCTTTCTGATTGGCTTTCGCTATGGAAAGTTGCTATTCAAGCAAGAGTTGCTACCCTAACATCCATAATGAAATGGGACCCTGATGTGCCTAAAGACAGTATGTGATGTTTGATGATTTTGTTGTTGTTGTTGTTGTTGTTGTTGTTGCTGTTGTTGTTGTTGCTGTTGTTGCTGTTATTGTTGTTGTTTCAGGAGTACCTTGTAACTTTCAGGGAAGTCTTCCTGTGAACAGTGTATTAGTGTGCGGTTGACGTAGACACAGTTGGCTGCCTCGTCGTCAGGTAGCGTAACTTTACTGTACTTAAATGATGCCTTGGACTCAATTTCCTGCATGAATCGGAGGAAGTAATGATGAAGTAGAAGAGATAACATCACACATGGAATTATTTGAACACATTTATACAGTTTATTGGGGGAAGGGGAATGCTTCTTAAGTGCGCATACAAGTTGTTTTTTGTTTTTTTCTTCTTAATGTTGCATACATCTGTCCTGAACTATGCATTAGATTAAAGGGTGTGTACAGTTCTGGTTGAGGTGAGGATTTCGTTTTTAACGTTTTGCGAGATATTCAGAAACCACTCCATGAGATGTCAAAGAGCATGCAATTCTAAGAGGTATCAAAAGTTTACTTGATGAAAATCGGTTTTGAAATGGCTGAGATATCCAAAAACAAGGTGAAACAATGAGATCCTAATAAAAGGCATGGCCTGTTGCCTTTTATTATTATCACTTTTTTTTGACATCTCAGCCATTTGAAAACCAATTCTCATCAAATAAACATTGAATTCTTCTTAAAATTACATGCTCTTTCATATTTCTTAAGCGGTTTCTCATTATCTCACTTAGGAATGTTCAAAACATGAATTCCCACCTCAACCAGTACTGTACAGTCCCTTTAACAATACCTTTTTAATCCCAACTCTAATGCCTTTACTGGTACTGACTTTGGATCAACCTCACCGTATCACTCTATCACTACAATACGTGACTGTGAATAGTGGCATTGTAATATAAACGAGCAAAGATTGTTTTTAAAAGAATTGCCATTAACATCGTGCATTTTGGTAACGCATCACACAAGTTTGGGTTTTGAACCATTTGCAGGGTTCAAGGTTTGCATCGTCAACTTATATACCATCTATGAAAAGGAATTAAATTTTTTTTTTCAGCCCTGTCATTTAAAGGGAACATAAACCCAAAGAGCAATGTGGATCGAGTAAAAGCAGTAACATTAGTAGAACACATCAGTGAAAGTTTGAGGAAAATCGGACAATCGATGCAAAAGTTATGAATTTTTAAAGTTTTGGTGTTGGAGCCGCTGGATGAGGAGACTACTAGAGGTTATGACGTATGAGTGGACAATAATATAAAGAAAATATAAGAGGAATTCCACAAAAAGTTCACTTTTCTAGCAAAATGAAAGAGTACTTGACTAGCTGCTCTTAGAAAGCAGGGGGAATAAGTGCTACCCCTAACATATGTCAGTATCAAGTTGATGGAATATGTAATTTTCATGAAAAATTAATTTTATTGAATTCCTTTTATATTTTCTTTATATTGTAGTCCACTCATACGTCATAACCTCTAGTAGTCTCCTTACCCAGCAGTTCCAACACCCAAACTTTAAAAATTCGTAACTTTTGCATCGATTGCCCAATTTTCTTCAAACTTTCACTGATGTGTTCTACTAATATTACTGCTTTCACTCAATCCACATTGCTCTTTGGGTTTACGTTCCCTTTAACAATGGACTCTTTGTGGCACTATGGTATTCTGATGCCTACTTGGTCTTACAAACATACTATCTGCCAGAAAATGATTGCTAGAAAGACCCAAACAAACAAATAACATCAGCAACAAAACACCTGCAAAATACCAGAGGTATTTTATGTCATTAATTGCTACTTGGACTCATGGGCATAGCACGACTTAACAGAAGTGATCGGCAACAACAATGTGATTCGGCTTGCATACTTTTAGGGCCTTTTGTGCCACCTTGCTGGACCCGACTGCAATGACCCCTGGACTAGCCATGCTCATAAAGGACTTGAGATGGAGGGAGCCCTCGGCCAGCTTGATGGGGGACACGGGGTAGTTCTCAAACGTGTCGGCTAGAAACATGGCACCCTTCATATTTGTCCGCTTTGAGAGTCCCACAAAGAACTCCTTTCCTGAAAATGAGAGCAAACACAAAGAAGACCGAACAGTCACAGAAATGTCAGTAATTGCTGGTTATTTCTTACACTGTTTTACATTACACATCGTCGGGTGCCCGTGCATTGGCCGCTAACGCAATACAAATTGTATTGCGTTAGCGGCCAATGCATGGGCACCCGACGACATATACATTCATCAGGGCTCGACACTAACAATTTTCTCTTGCGGCCCATTCAGGCCACTACAATCTTCAAAGCTTAAATTTTGGTGGCCTGATAAAGAAAGGTAGTGGTCCAAAATAAACGGAAATACAACAATCAATTCGGAATCTTAAGTGCGCAATCGGGCCACGAAAAGAGACCCGTGTTGAGGCCTGGTAGTATAAGCTCTCATAACCTCCCATTTCCTGAAAGCAATGAGGCTGTCTGCAGGGGCGCCTTAACAAAATTAAAGGGGGACGCACGCACAGCCCCCCCCCCCCTTTCTCTTTTTATTTATTTTGTTTTAACAAAAAATAAAGGGAGGGTGCGCGCTGGGTGTGCTCCCCCTGGATCCGCCACTAGTCTGCATTTATTGATAATACCATGCCACAAACATAAACCTCAGAGTTGACACAGGCCCTCTATAGTCACAAGTGGGTGAAGGCCTGCAGAATGGGGAGCCTGGATGAAATCATAAGCATCACCCCACATTCCTGTCAGAAGCAGAGCACGGCACGCCAGACGGGAGATCAAAGACGGGCAACCAACCGTGATGGCGCAGCAACTGACTGGGACGTCATTAGTTGCATGAGATAAGCAGGCTCAGTGGCAGCCATGTCTCCTCTGATGGGAGGTCTCTTGTCTCCATGGCAACACAGAGGATGTCATCACTCCCGCAAGTGACTCGCTGGTATTAACCTTCTCCTCCTTCCCAACCCTTTGCCAAGATGACACAAGAATTCTTGACATTACCTTCTACAAAAAATTCCACCAATATTGTATATGTATTAAAAAATTGTATATACATATTTGTATCTCATGCATTTGAATGCAGAGTACCAGTACTGCATCATTAGATTATGCACACCAGCTGCATAGTCTAGAATTGTAACAGCATCAAAAAGTTAACACAGCATAAAACGTGTCTTCACAACATTACTACTTTTCATTTCATGAAGGATTTTCTGAGCAAGATTCATGGCACCACATATAGAGATTGATGTCGTGTGGTGCCAATTTAACCAGTCATAAATAATAGTATCAAATCAGTCTTGGCAGTTGACCAAAGACAACAGCCCATATCAACATTTCAACCATCATACTCTACTTCATGCAGGGACTTAACTACCCTTCCTTGAGGCCATTTTCACAAAATCTCTCTTGCTAAATGATGTAATTTCTACCACTCAAGATTTAGCCTTCTCCCACACAGCTTTAGTTTTGTAATACATGTTCAAAAATAAGCACCAAGATATTGCATACATAAGACATGCATGCATTCATGAATTACTGCTATATTTCACAAATTGGGATGACCAAGACTATTTTGAATGTGTTGGTATCCCTGCTTAAAAATCACAGTGGTGGAATGAAGAATAAGTACAGGTATTACTCCTTTCAAATAAGAATGTAAGAATTCCCCATTTGAAGATGACACATAGGACATTCGAGTTATGGGTGACAATATACAAGAGATGCATGTATTCATGAATGAACTACTGTTATAATATTTTGCAAATTGGGATGCACAAGACTATTTGAGAATGGTGGTATCCCTGCTTAAAAATCACAGTGATAGAATGAAGAATAAGTATTACTCCTTTCAAGGAAAAATGTAGGGATTTCCCCATTTGAAGGTGACACATTGGACATTCGAGTTATGGGTGGCAATATCTAAGTTTTTAAATTTGTTAAAATCAGTCCACCTGCATGTTGCACAAATAAAAAAAAGCTGGGGAATATACCAGGGGCCCGTTGCATAAAAGTTACTATTATGGTAACTTTGCCATCCAATGGTAACTACCATGGCAACAATACTCAACAGCCAATCAAAATCAAGAATTCCATGGAAGTTACCATTGGATGGCAAAGTTACCATAATAGCAAATTTTATGCAACGGGCCCCAGGTATGCACTATTGAACAAAACCATTTTGCTTTGTATGTCATAGGGTATCTTCTGCGACATGACATTAGCCAATGCAGCCTGGCTGAATTATTAGCCATATGAATGGATTGTAAAGGAGAGGAAAAAAAAAATCTGGTTTATGTATGTGCCCGGTAAAAAGACCAGACGCAAACCAGAGCTCATATACTGGGAGTAATTCCCCACCTGGTGGTAAAAAGCGTGATTTATTGACACCAGGCGAGGGAACTGCGCGTATTTGTAACTGCTTGGGAACACAATGACGAATGCTGCGCTTGCCGCACTCCTACGTGCTCGGAAAGAATGTCAGCCAGACGGCTGAATGTGGTTGCATAAAAGTGAAGAGGGAGCATTGTGGGCTTGACGAGTGTGACATCTGCATGAGGAATTTTTATGCGGCATCACATTTTAAAGTACATGGAAGACTGTCTGTCTGTTGAAACTCTGGTTTCCATGGAGATATGGCTGTCCGTTTCATTTACCAGAAAAAAAAAAAATGCTACTCCTTCAAAGGACAAAACCCTACAGCATCTTATTCCATCAAAAAGAATAGACAGACTGCTGCCCCCATGAAAAACAGAGTAATATATTGATATATTCTTCAATATCCATACTATTTATCAAGTTCTTTTACATCTTAACAAGATAAGCATCCTGTCAAGATATGAAATACATTGATATATTCCTCTATATTCCTCAATACTGTAAAACGAGGAATGTTCGCGTGCATTTTAATTTCGCGAATTTCGCGAGCGCCAAGATTCGCGAAATTAAAATGCACGCGAAATTTCTCGTCTACACTATATGCATTAAACGCCTGTGGCAATTCGCAAAAATTTCATGCCACGAAAAAGGCCGTCGGCTCCAATTCGCGAAAATTTCGTGCTGCGAATATATCATGTTTTACAGTATTCATTCAGAGGAATATATTGATATATTCTCCAATATTCATACTATTTATCAAGTTCTTTCATATCTTAACAAGATAAGCATCCTGTTAAGACATGAAATACGTGGACATATTCCTCAATATTCCTCAATATTAATTCAGAGTAATATATGTAAAGATATGAAATACATTGATATATTCTTCAATATTCATTAATCAAAATCTTTCATATATCTGAACAAAACAAGCAACTTGTAAATATGTGAATTACATTCATAACATTCTGCAACATTTATATATGAAATTTTGTCAACAAGATAAGCATCCACAAAATCTTTCCTCAAACAAATACACATCATGTATAAGTGCATTTGTGTGTGTTCTATTTTCTGAATATATTTGATTTAATGTGAATATGCTGCTGACGCCCAATGAAATTCAAGTAAAGAACATCAAAAGAGTGTTTGCGGGTGTGTGTGTGGGGGGGGGGGGGGGATTGAATCCTTTTATAAAACAATGCAATTCAACATTTATGGCTTCTGTTATCATTCATGAGTAAAGAAAATTACTGCGATTTAAGGGGGAATGGCATGTAATTACATGCTAACACGGATATTGCTCCCATTACACATCGACACAGACATTGCTCCATTATAGATTAACACAGATATTGCTCTGTTAGATATCAACACAGATATTGCTACAGTGGAGAGCCTACAAATAATCTTCTTCTATAACTTTATATTGCAGGAAATATTCCTGCACTTGTAAAGAAAAATATCATTTTTTTTTTTTTGGGGGGGGGGGGCAACATTTGTCTAAAATCATCCATGGCTATCTTCCATGATGATTGTAAAGTGAAATATACCGATATTTGCTTTAAAAGACACAGTTCAAGGCACTTAAAAATATATGACTGCTTTGTGGATGATGATGTATTCTTATGGTATTTACCTAGGGCAGATCCTTCAGTGATAGTACACTTCTTCTTGAGGGCCCTGCAACTATTATATACTCCCAGAATTGCCAGGTACCCATTTTAACATCTAGGTCAAGAGGGGCATCTTGGTTAAAACTGTCTTGTCCAAGGACATAAGCACTTGGCAGGACTTGAACTTGGGGCCTCCATTTCCAAGTCAAGAGCCATATCCCCTGTACCACAGTGCCCCTACTCAAGTCCATGTGTTTGAGCTGCACTTTGCTGTATTCTTGTAACACACATCCTGTGTAGAGGCACAAACTCTTATGGTAGCCTCTGGCATGAACTTTCTAATTTTAGCACCCTCATGATGATAACCTGTTGGTATCGATATCTGAAATTGTAATTTTCCTCGCAAAGAGAAGCATAAGAAGCCAACTAATCTAATAAGTATGCAGTGTGTGTAGATGTGTTCAGCTCCTGGATATCAAGCCGGGCAACATTCACGTCTGGTATTATGTTCACCTACATGAAGTGAACTTTGGGAAGAACATTGATGCTTTGATGAGATGGAGAGGAGATTTTCACTCCTTGAGAGAAAAACCACATGACAGGAGGAAAAGAAAGGGAGGAAACTAGGCTAATAAGAACTTTCCCTTCAAATGTATTCCCTCTACCCCACAGAAAATAGTAAAATAATAAAAAACAACAACGAAATGATGCATTGAATTAAGAGGAATTGGATCTTAATGGCTCTATTTACCATTGGGAGCAGTGATTTCAAAAATGTTCAAGTTATCACATTTGATGCATATGTGTAGGTCAGTTGTATCACAAAACATCCTACCATATACAAAAATTGAAATAAAGCTAAAATATGGAGGAGATATCACTATTTTTCAGTAGAATTCACCATAACTGTAGAGGGTTTCTTCTATAAAAAACAATTTTATTATAACCATTGTTCACATTTTGTATATCTAACAATACTTAACATTGATTACACTGATGAAAAATTTTATATTGGTTGTTTCTATCCCTAACATTTTAGAACTATTTTGAAGCACTAAAGCTGGGTATTTGTTTCATCTGCAAATGGTAAATACCTTTAAATCAGAAATTTCCTAGCATACAGCTGCCAAAGAGAGTGGTATCCTACAGATATGTACGGAATTAGGCTGCCCATCACTATGAGACTGCTACAGGAGCACTTTCACTACATCACTTGTTCATGCTGAAGGTGGCTTTAACAAATAAGACAAAACTGGGGGATAATCGATAGAAGTGTCACTAAAATTGCTCACAGATTAAGAAAGTTTCATAATTGTGAAGTCTCGTATGTTTTGAACAAAAACATGCAAATTGGAGATACAATGATGGCAGCATCTAACAACCATATTACTGATTCTACACACACACACACACACACACACACACAAAACATCAAAATCATATTTTTGGTAAATGATTTCCCAACTGCAATTTCTTTTCAGTCATCTCTCACCTGTTAATAGGCCACTGAGATTTGACATGAATGAGAGTCATCTCAATCTGTATGTCAAAGAAGGAAATCTGGTGAAATTTCCAGTACACTTCCGTGGTGGACTCGCCATGTGAAAACGCCATCACCTTTGCCAGGTTGAGTATGTGATCGTTGTTATCATCACCAACCACTGATAACTTCAGATAGAACATACATGTATTTGTTGGTATTATGTACCACGTCAATGAGCAAAACCCTTTCAAAGTACCCACATTTTGTGATGTCTTCCCACAAGGTTCAATAAATGATATTACATTGTGACTTCCTTCATACCAACAGGTGACGTGTACGCTCCTGCACGCAAGTCAAGAAAATTCATCTGACTTGAAATGTCTTTTAGTGTTGAATGCACATAATGCATACTGCCAAGGGAGAAGTAACAGTCACATGACAGTAGCATGACAGTCACATGACAGTAGCATGACAGTCACATGACAGTCATAAGAGAGTCACATGACATGACATAATAGACTGTCATTCTAGTTTGCATTTGGGTCAGTAGATCGATTTGCTGATGCTAAAAACTGTCATGCTGAATCTTATTCACTTGTTCAATCTTCACAAGAAAAAAATTATGTTGCATTTGCTATCAATTAGCTATTTCTTTTTTTTTGCACAACCTACAACACAAAGTTTACCACACTGTTTGCCAAAGGAAATGGGTAGCTACATGTACATACATCATGTCAAACTATACACATTTTTTTTGTATTGTGAAACTGAACTGGCACTTAAAAAAAAACAATGCATGATTTTTTTTCCCCATATTGCTGCTATTTCTTCCAAATTTGAAGTAATCACATTCCGAAGATGACATTTTTGTGTACTGTAAAACGAGAAATGTTCGTGTGCAATTTTAATTTCGCGAATTTCACGAGCGCCAAGATTCGTGAAATTAAAATGCACGCGAAAGTTCTTGTCTACACTATATGCATTGAATGCCAGAGGCAATTTGCGAAAATTTCATGCCACAAAAAAAGGCCGTCGGCTCCAATTCGCGAAAATTTCATGCTGCGAATATATCATGTTTTACAGTACTCCCCACATCCATTGATCCTGTCCGGGAAGGCTTGACTCTTGATTTATCATCTGATCTCCAAATGTCAGGTAAAAACCAGGCATCGTCGGCCAGAACAAGTATCCTCCTCCGATCCCTGGGGCAACAGTCCATGTTTCTCTTGATGGATTCACCGAGGGGCCTGCTAAATTTCGCTAATGGAAATGTATCTTTTGCTGTAATTGATAACTGTATGTGCTGGTTGCTTCGATCAAGGATTCTGTGTACTGAAGGTATGCTACCTCCTACTTGTTACCTTTGTAAAACAATCTCTCTTGGTCCTCCCTATCTGTCTGTTTGTTTGTCTGTATGTCTGTCTGTATGTATGTCTCTCACTCTCTCTTTCATCACCCTTTACTTCATAAGGTCTTCGTTTCATTTTTCATACGCGAAGAATGCCTCTCTGTTACATATAAAGTGAGGTAAGATTAAAACCACACAGGCTTCTTTTTCATATGCTTTGGGAAGGCAACACATTCTTCAACAGTGAATTTTGGTCAAAACATGGAAACATGTAATTCTATGTTGTCATTTTTTCATGCAAAGTCAAAATTTTCAGATTGTATCAATGAATTTAGCTTCCCTTATTCTCCTTACTAAGAAATTGAGTATTAATGTAATGTTGCCATGTTGAACTAATCACTGTAATTCTGCAATCCTGTATGTATGTACATGTACGTGTGTGTGTAATTTTGCATATGAGGGAGCAGCTAATTTCTTCGTAAAAATGACATCAAATAAACTATCTTGTGATTGCTATATTTGTTTTATCATCTTTACACACCCTCCCATCCCCCCCCCCCACCCCACTAAGTAGGGTGTACTAGGTGAGGAACTTGACACATTACATTTAATACATTGGGCTATATAAAAATATGTTATCATAGTTATTATTATCATCATTATTGTAGTATTGTCATTATTATTATCATTATTATTATCATCATCATCATCAATATGATGATGACGATGATGATGATGACGATGATTATTGTTACTATTATTATCATCATCATCATTATTGTTCTAATCATTATATGGGAAAGAGACTGAGACTGAGAATAGAGAAAATGACCAAACACATTAGTTTGATAACATTTTTGCACTTTAACTACAATGGGATAAACTTGAGGTGATGACATCCGTCGCCTCCTTCAATTTCCCTGCACTTGGTGAACATATGTGAAACAGATAAATTCCATAACTTTCGAACTTTGTGGGCATTTCTGATGAGACTTTTATCATGCTGTTGGTTGGATTTGATGCCATTTTAAATACACTCAACATTAATACAGGACCGGCGGAGCATTTTCAAAAAGGGGGGGGGGGGGCCACTTCTGGGTTTCATGAGCTAACAAGCAAGCAAAAAAAAAAGTTCTTCTCCTTCTCCTTCCACTTCTGGGTTTCTTCAGCTGACAAGCAAAAAAAAAAAAAAAAAAGGTCCTCAGCTCATCTCTCCCTTCCACTTCCGGGTTTCTTCAGCTGACAAGCAAAAAAAAAAAGGGTCTTCAGCGCAAAAACATAACCTTACTGCACTCACACTTCTAGATCTCTATCTATTTCTTTTGAGTGCCACTTCCGTACTTCCGGGGTAAAAAAAAAGTGTTGGGGGGGGGGGGGTGGGCCCAAAGTGATGACACTTTATGTATTCCTTTGTATGGTGCACAAAAAGTGGGGGGGGGGGGGGGGCGAGCGCCCTGGCCCCCCCCCCCCCCCCCCCCCCACCTCGTTCCGCCAGCCATGTAATATGTGTACATTATGTTACAGGAGCATTATATTTACCTGTGAATAAAACATCTCCTCCGTCAAGTGTGGCGCCCTCTTGTTCTGACATGTCTACAATCCTCTGGCCAAGGTCAAATGATAGGACTCTCCTTACTACGTCTACCTGCAAGATACAAAAATATGCAGAGAGAAAGAGTACAGTTAATATAAAACAATAAAAATCACAAATCTACAATGTATATGATGAAGAAATGCACAACACCCAAGGGTACACAATTTTTGAGAAAAGAAAATTGCATGCACATGATGGGGAGCTTTCATCACACACAAGACCCATGTATCATATGGTGTATTTCATAGCCTGAGCCGAAGATTACATAAGTAACCTGGTATAGAGATGTATACCTGTACACACGTCATAAGAACAGACAGAAAATCAACATGCAAGCTTTGCTATGGTGAGGTATATGCATTGCACTTTTTTCCTCACCATATAATTCTTTTTATTAAAAAAATACAATCTACTAAGTTATTCCCTACTCTTCATTTCTTTACATATAGAGAGGGAACAAAAAAAAAAGCAAGAAAATGAAAAAAGTGGAATAAGAGAAATAAAAGAATGAAATTGATCGGCTGCAGCCAGCAGGCAGTTATAATCTATGGATTGGTAAGTGCAGGTCTTATTGGTTGCCATAGGTGATGGCCCATTTCTGTCTCTCTTGGCTGCTTAGTATTTTGTGTTTCACCGAACAGTTCCACAAACCGATCAATGTCTCAAGAGTAAGACAATGCAACTGATCAGCCTTTTTGGCATCAAAGGGTTTGTCGAGGGAATGTGGGAAGGTTATTAAAGCTTGATGCCGCCATCTTACTAGTCTGGGCACTAAATTCCATCGGAAGCTAGACATATGTCGATTCCCACAAGTGACTGTTTCCCAGCTTTCTCCATAACAAATAATTTTCTGATCACAAATAGTGTCTTTTCTCATATCCTCCATAACAATCAAATAATGAATAAACCTGCATCCGAAATTTGAGGTGTGCCATTTTGGAGAGGTGTTCCTGTTGTTTTTGTTGTTGAACAAATCTTTCATTTAGAAAGATATCTTCCAATCTTGAACAAGTCAGTGATAAAGCAGTTAGTGAAGACTGTCTATATCCAGAGAGAAGAATAGATCCTTATGTAACATTTACTTTTGTAAATATTAAAAGCAACATTTACAAGTTGTAGCAATCTTAGTCTGCATGATTTTCATTCCCTGATTTTGAAAAATCACGGACACAATTTAAAAAAAATTGTTATTTGTCTTGCTTGTTTCATCTCTCATTACCTTCATAATTTTTTAACATACTTTAATAGCCATTGATAATTTAGGAATGGTTACCATGTCGTGTACCATTGACGTTTCCTTGCTACACATCCAAATTACTTATATTTTTCGTGGATATGAGTGGTTTTTCTTTTTTAATATAGTTTTTCTTGAAACTAGGCTAGTGTGTTTGCTCTAGAGAAAGTGTTAGCCAAAGTCAATCAGCAGTGGCCAGTTATGTTTGCCCAACTGTAGGCTACCATCTCTGGGTATTCCCTAGATGTAAAATCAACTCGGGACTAGTCTTGATTCAAGACATTATAGCATGAATATTTGGAGGGGATTTTAATTCAGACCAGAGTTTTAATCACTATTCCCAACCTAAGTGTGAATTCACACCTCTTCAAGGCAAGGGATATCTGGTTTCTGACTATCATGTTAATTTTTGGGAGGTTCTACTTTAAATGTTGCCAAAATCCAGTGATAAACGCTTGGGTGAGAACCTTCTCCACAACTCTTGAAATTGATTGCCAGAAAATTGTATAACATCTGACAAACTCTGAGACAATGGAACAACAAACCCATATGAGGAATTATAAAATCATTTATTTCAAAATCAAGAAGCGCACATGACTAAAACTGGACAGCCACTCTTACCTTTGCAACACCAAAGTTGAAAAAGTGGTAGGGTTTAAAAACAAGAGCATCCTTTAAAGGGAAAGTCCACCTCACTATTATGTTGCTTTGTATGAAAACAGAAAAATCAGTGAAGTAGATCAATAAACATTCTAATTTTTCTGAAATACTTTGTCTTATTCTCTAAACAATTCATAACTTTTTCATGTGTGCGACCCCCCCAAGGAAAAAAAAAAATTGCACTGATTTACTTCTCTGAATTGTTGGTTTTCATACAGATCAACACTTAAATCAGGATGGACTTTCCCCTTTAAGGAGAATGGATGCACCATTTCATGACACCTTGCGTGGTTACCCATCAGGAGTCTCATTACCTCATGATCTGGCAGACACCTGCTAACTTGCCGGACGTAGCTTGTACATCATAGTCTAATACGCTTTGCTGGCTGGGGTGGATGAGCTAGGTAGGTAGGCCTAGCTGGTATCTCAATAACCAATCAAATCCACAGGAACCAAATTCCTGCAGTTTTGTGCTGCATCCTTAATCACACCATCTACCAATCACTGTCAATGTGTGATAAAGTAGAGTTAAAATTTCTCAATCATTTGAATCCACTTTTTTTTTTTCATACGGGTGTCCAATTCGAATCTCTTCAAGTGTCTGCGTCCTCGTACAAGATGTTTTTACCCACCATGTCCCTCTCAAACCAGGTGTATAAATGCATACCTGGCAACACTAGGGTAATGGCAAGGCCCTCTGGTTGAACAGTGGCAACACTGAAAAGGCTACCCTGGTATAAGAAGACTGTATCTATCTATCTTTCTTTTGAGTGGGGGCGGGGGGGTTTAACAAAATGTCAAGAACATGGGCTTCACATATATTTTAATCCTTACTGCTTTCTCTGCATGATCTGTAAATATCAGCTTATCTGTCTGCAGCAGTCGAGGATTTCTGTTGCATTACATTTCTCCATCTCATGTCTTGTCTGGTGTACTTATTGTCAACAGAGATATGACAAGTCCACATAGAGGAGAATAATTAGCAACAAATGCAGGTAATGATCTAATCAGGCATATTAAACAAAACAGTATGTACACCCACCAAGGGCATTACTTACATATCTACCTTTGATTACCAAGAATACATGGCTCAATTTCCTATCTGTTTTATATCCAGTCAAGAGGCTATAATACAAACAAAACAATGAATGTACATTGCAAGGACAAACAATGTCTACCTGCTGCCACTCTATACAATAATAATAGCAATAGTAGTAGCAGGAGTAGTAGTAGCAATAATAACAATAATAAAAAAAATTAAAAAAATATAATGAAATAATAATAACAATAACAATAATTCACATTATATGTAACATTAGCAAAATCAGTATAGTACCATTCCCACAAAACAACAGCTTATGGAATCAATTTTTAATCGCACACAGAATTTAATGCTGCTTGTTAATGTTGTGAAAACACAGAATGTAAGTTGACTAGTATACTAAGTTTAACTACAATTGCAAATTCTGATAAATGAATCCTCGTGTGTTATGCCAAGCTAGGTAACATGTCCTTGGCGTTGACACAATGGTACGAAGAACAATTTGTCATTGCCCTTTCTCCCTCATTATACCCACCCCACCCTCATCCCACAATATCTCGCCAACAATCCCCATTCTATTCATCAACTGCTCATATACACCAGTGTAATTGAATTGTTAGATAGTACGGCGGGGCCGCACTCCTCTCCCACCGTGAAAACACGTTTTTCGGCTCAACCCTCCGCGCCGGCGGGATCCCGTCAACAAGATTATGACATATATATCACCAGGCATATGTAGCTTTCATCAAAATCTCATTACACGCAGAAGGGTGAAATGTCGACGACGAGAGAGAGAGGGATGGAAGCGCAGGACCAGTCTCTGGGATCTGCTCACCCACTGCCATCCATTCGGCACTGATTAAGTACTGTAATTTGCAGGGCTGTGATGTGCAGGCTGCAGAAGAATTTGTTGATCAGACCAAGGGAAATTCATAATTACCACCAGTTAGAAAAACTAAAAACTGGAGCTATGCATTTTTGGATGCACGTACTCTATCAGCCATTCCCTTCTGCTTTGGTGTGTAGTGAGAGAATAGAGTGACATTTGTCAACCATACCAGCTTTGTGCAGAGCTCACTGCCTGCTTGAAGAGATGTTTTCAATTCACCAAGTCCAAAAATATCTAGTTCTATCAACATCAACAAGTTTGTCTTTGATTGATCATTTCAATTCAGTTTCCTATATTAACAAAAAGCTTAATGTACTAGCACATCTTGTACAAGGCTTACTCTCACAGACTGGCATACTGCTAACTTCCTGCTTTTTATCCCAAATACCAAAAAATTTCGGGGGAGTTGCTCCTAATGTATTCATAATTAACTTATCCTTGACCCGCAGCTATAAATCGTCAAGTTCATTCACTGATACAGTAGTCCCCAAATAATCAGGTACCATTTTATTGGATACTTAGTTTAAGTGTGGTACTGACTGGACAAACTGTTACAGCGCATGAAATATTTACCTGATAATCAAGTAGGCATTTTATTTTACTGAGCCAAACCCCCCCCCCCCCCCCAAAAAAAGAGATAAATTTTCATATTTTCCCATAGCAAGTTTTTAAGATGGACAAACATATAAATTCTGAAGAAGCAATGAGTGATTCCAAAGACCAAAAAATGGCTTGTGCTCTCACCAAGAAGGCAACTTACGAGCACCTTCTGAGACATCTCCATTTATGCCAGTGGGTCTCCGCAAGACCATGGAGACATCTCAGAAACATAAATTAGTCTCTGTGACTTGGCTGCAACTAAGGATACTTCGCAGCATCTTGGAGACCAGCTTGAGACTGTGGCTACATAGTGACATACTGTGCTGTGTGATACAGATACATGTAGGAGTATGATAAGTGTGTTGTATCTCTGACATGAATGAAACATGCCCTCCAGTTAATCCGGTTAGAAATGCTCAGCACGACACTGCCTGATCATGTAGAGACTACTGTACTCCTCATAAAGAGAGAGAAGGAGAGTTCATATGCCACATGTGGGTCTTCGTTTTGACTACCACATAGGTCACATCTTGACCTTCAATGGCTAATTAATGTCACATGACTATTTTGGGGTCTTGTGCCTCTGATGTCAAGAACAATTGTACAGGGCACACTGAGCTTGGATTTTTATTCATTTCACTTCCTTTCTGCTCCTAAACCTTCAACTACATACACAATCATGAAAGTTCCAAATATCTCTGTTTTTATTCTAATTCACAGGATAGGCACTTTCCAAATATAACAAAAATAATGATATGGATAATCAATTACACTGACAGCATTCATAATTCTGCCAATCATCAGTACAAAATCAGGAATTGATGTGACTGATTTCTTAATTCTTAACTATGACCACTCCTGTGAGATGGTCACAATTATCACAATGAATTGATGGTTAACACAGAGAACATTTTTAAGTGCTAATTGAACAGTCAGGTTTATATCAAATAAACGCTAGAAATAAGGAACACGACACAAAATATTACATTGAGGTATCCAGCAGTCTCAGAGCAAGAGATATGAAGTTGTCTTTAGGAAATAGTCACTATACTGCATATGATGAGTATTGCCAACACACACTATCTGTTCACCTATATTTGTTTTTATGGCATGATCACATATATATTGGTATTTTCATTCTGTGAAACTCCCATCAGTATCTCCTACATAATGTCATCTGAAAGCTGAAGTAACTTTTCTCATCAAATTCTTGTTTATCAACAAACTTGTCTTTTATCAATGTACATCGACTTCCAGAAATACCAACTGCCTGTCAAATAAGCAAATATACAACATGACATGTCCATGCTATAGGTGCCTTTAAAGGCAAAATTGGAAAAGTTTGTTCTACAGCTAGACAAACACATTAGGTAGATTTAGATGTGGACTCAACAGAATTTTGTATGTCACATTCACTCTGTCTGAAATGGCTTGTGAGCAGGAATTCCTTAAAGAACAAGACACCCTCTATCCAAGTTCTGACCAGCAAACCCCCTCGGAATGCTTTGGAGAAGCATGCCTGTGCTCATTCAAGAATGTCCCAAAATCTGGTAAACACATATAAAATCTGTGACAACTTATTTTCGTTGTTATTTCAACTCTTTAAACCACACGAAGTTGTATAACTGCACGTGCTAGTGGAGCTACAGAAATGAGATTATATCTCTCTAAAAAAAAAATCAGATCTTTGTTATGGATATCATGAAATGAATTTTAATTTCATATGTAGCATATCTGGGACTCAATACATCTACGTGATATGCCTGGCATTAACCGATTGCTTTAAAACATACATAAATCCTGAAACATGATATGACCTGTCCCAAAATTACCATGTGGAATTCATATCGAGGGGACAAAATATTGGCAATCTTCTTGTTGTGTTGACTATTGTTGTCCACTATTGAGCCCATTATCTATTAGTAGGGGGAAAAGTTTAGGATTTTCTGAATTGTTTGTATTTCTTGCAGCATTAAAGGCCTTTACCCTGATCATTGCTTTTCATCAAAATTTCTTCCATGGACCAATACCAGAACAAATGTGTCTTTATTGAATTCAAAATTTATTTGTTTCAAACACAACTGATCAATATAATATGTAGCACTCATTTGATACACTTCTGGTGCAGAGCATGACTTTATGACAATCTTCTGTTTGTAGACATATGAATTTCAGACATCTTCTCATGGACCACTGAGAACCAAATTAGAATGCTTTTGCCAACTAATCAAGCACAACTTAACAGGAAAAAAAGAAAGAAACTAGAGAGGGGCCGTCAAAGGCGGCAGACCCACGCCTAAGTACAAAGTCGGGGTAAACATAATGTGCATTCGGTCATCTACCAGAATTCGGCCACTTAATTGCCAGTGTGCTTTATCACCAGCCAGTGAGTTCTACCAAAGATCGTACACTGAAGTGTACGATCTTTGGTTCTACAGTCACATCACACGCAAATCACATAATTACACATACGGTATTAACACTCATTCACGTACAGGAAAGTCCTTAAGTCTCCTCCAAAAATCCATCGAAAAACCCAAATTCCACCGTCAAAAGTGCAGAATCGGAACTTTTCCAAGCGCGCGCGAATTAAGTCCAGTTTTAAGAGTATTGTCTACGCGACGGGTCGCGGAAAAAGCGCTAAAAATCGAGAAATACGCCGTTTTCTTGCGGGATATTTTGATTATAGCAAGCCGAGAGTGTGATGATATCAAAGGTCGTATGAGTGTACGATCTTTGATGGTATCCACAAAAGCAAAAAAGAAAAACAAAATTTACGTAACCCCTAGGCAATTACCCCTATGATTAGTGTCTACGGGAATTATTCAATGCAAGGGTTGAATGCAAATGTCTACTGCACCAGTATTCGGCCACCAACGAGCGCCGCAACGTCCCCGGTGCAATTTTGCACCAACAGTGTAGAGCGCGATGCATTTTCAGCGGCCTTGCACACGCATTGACATTGAGCACGCATATCGTGCAGTGTGACTGCGACCGAGCAAAATGCTCCTCCAACGAAAAAAACAATCAATGTTAATTTGAAAAATCATCAAATATCAAAGGTCGTATGAGTGTACGATCTTTGATGGTATCCACAAAAGCAAAAAAGAAAAACAAAATTTACGTACCCCCTAGGCAATTACCCCTATGATTAGTGTCTACGGGAATTATTCAATGCAAGGGTTGAATGCAAATGTCTACTGCACCAGTATTCGGCCACCAACGAGCGCCGCAACGTCCCCGGTGCAATTTTGCACCAACAGTGTAGAGCGCGATGCATTTTCAGCGGCCTTGCACACGCATTGACATTGAGCACGCATATCGTGCAGTGTGACTGCGACCGAGCAAAATGCTCCTCCAACGAAAAAAACAATCAATGTTAATTTGAAAAATCATCAAAATACGGGCCAGTTTGTGATGACGGAGAACGAACTTTCATAAATCTAGAAGGACATAGTCCCTCAAATAGGCCTAAACGTAAATTTCGGAATTCTTACGAACATTTGAGCAGCGAAGTCGGATCGTTGGGGAGTTTATGTCTTCGTATGGTAGCGGAAAATCGCAAAGTGAGAAACGGGAAATTTTCGGAATGGTCACTATACCATGGGGTCAAAACTTCAAGGTCACACAGAATTTGCAAGGGTCAACCGATTATCACCAAAATCTAATCGATTCTTTCCTGTCATTATCCAAACATTCCCTGAACATTTCGTGCAAATCCGTTTACCCGTTCTCTTGTTATCTTGTACACAAACAAACAAACAAACAAGCAAACAAACAAACAAACAAAAAAACAAAAAAACAAAAAAAAACAAAAACAAACAAACAAACAAACAAACATACGGAACCCTTTACATAACCCCCTGCCGATTTTCATCGGCGTGGGTAATTACAGTGTCAGTATGGACACACAGTTATCAAGTCCATCTTATGGTTAATCCATGCTTCAGTGAGCAGCAAAAATTGAGTCTGTGGACTTACATCTCTCGTCATGCAACCAGAAAGGTGTCCTGGTTTTTTGGGAAAAATTTGACTGGTTCTGTTGAGTCAACGGATGGGTGCAAAGTCATTAAGTCTGTAATATAGTTAATATCTGCTTTAGTCAGCAGCAAAAACTCCAATTAGTAGTCTCTGTACATTTTTCATCACCTCAGTAGAAAGGTTTTTGGCTTGGCAATTACTTTCCCAATTATGCATCATAGCACACTGATTTTGCATGGTATTCTTGTTGAAAAGGGGGATTTTATATCACTTTAAACTGCAATGTCTGCAGAAAAACGAACCATAAATTAGAATCAGCCTTCGATTAATTCTTCGATTTTTTGAAACCCACAAAAACCCTCTTCTAAAGGTAGCAGCTTGATTTTGTTTTGTTTTTTAATGGTTTTGGTTGCGCAAAATACGTGAAAATTTCCAAACTGCAAAATTTCCACTTTCCAGTAAGCCATATCTTGAAGGGTTTTCATTTTTGTAAATTTTGTGAGCCTGGTGGTAATCATGAATTTAAGAACATGCGCAAATATTAACTCTTAACGAATACGTATGTGGTGGTACCCAGTACACATTTAATAGGTACTTTAGAGTGCTGTGCTCCAGCATCACAAATTAAACCACTCACAAAATTGTCGGGAAGTCCCAATTCGTAAAAAATTACACTGCTAATGACATCCCGTATATCTAACAGTATACTATAAAACTGCCACATTTGTTGTATGCTCAAGACTGGTACCAGTGGTATGAAACCTTAATCATCCGACATGCAAGGAACTGTCACAGCTTGCAAAATATGGCTATTTCTTCCTAATATTTCATCTTGTAGCTGGCATTCTACAATTCCAGATTACTTGTAAAACTTTAGATAGTAAAAAAAAAAAAAAACCTTCAAACTGCAAATGCATAAAATAGAATTTCAAGCATCTCATGAGCAGTTTTCTTTTTTAAATAATGTTAGGACATCTTAGGTCACCACAAGGCAAAAGCTGATCTCATATGGTCAAGGATATCAGTGGTCAGCAGAGGAAAACTGATAATGGGTTTGACAAGACTCAGGTCAATCTCAAGATCAAGTGACAAATCTGAGATTGCAGCCTGCTCAATGGACCAGTACAATAATATGATTAGCCTACTTCAAGTACGGTCGAAAACGTTCATGTGTCTTTGGCTACTATCCCACGGTAGACATAAAGAAAAGCTCGTTGTGGTGGAGATACCTTGAGACACTTATCATAATGATAATAAAATTTAACATGATGGGTTTCTATGACTCACAGTGCATGAGTGCTTATATTTAAAAAGCAGACCACTACCATTAGAGGGAGGTTTTTCCAGATGATCAAAGAATAATTTTCGGGTAGCACCTGCCCACCTCAGTGCACTTGATATGGCATTCCTCTTGACCATACCATCACGCTTCACCGACATATTTCTCTCAGAAATGTGCCTCCCAGTGACAGAACCAGGTCACTCGGTCAAGATGTTCTGACATCAAAGTGAATTAATGGGGCTACAGACAGAGCAAAACCCACATGACGATGAAAGCATGCCCTTTGACACACTGCATCATAAAAAGTAAAAAAGAGAGATAACCGATACTAAGTGCATTGCTAAAGACATGAAATGACATTCCACCATAATTCAACTTTGCATCATCAGGAATTAAAATTCCCAATAAAGAGTAGGGACAAAACATGATTTGGAAGCCTTTTACTCTTAAAATCTTTTTATCCACATCAGACATCTACCTACATCAAGAGACAGAAAAACTGTGGCACCATAACAAACCCTTCTGATACACGCAGAGCCAAAGGATAGCACAGTATTGACGCTACATAGCATCTGCTCTTGAAGATCAGACAGCATTCAAATACCTTGGAGTGGGAAGGCTTGGATATATTCAAGAATCCCCACATCAAATTATGTACAGCTTTATTACTGATCTCTATGTTAGTACACACAGAGCCACAGACTCTTCACTGGAATCAACTGTTACCGATGAGCATATTATTATGCTTCAATGTTATTCGCTAAAGGATGCTATTCATGGTTTTTTCGAAAGTACCCAAGTGGGAGGCGAATGAAGATCGGTTCAATCATATCACCCATGTTTCCCACACTATTAGGTCTTTTATTATCAGAATAGATCACAACACAAGTGCATCAAATATAGATCAACAAATGGTCAATATCCTTCCATATAATATAGGCTTCTCACTTCTCGAAAAAATCTGACAGGAAACTATAAAAATACCAAGTGTGGGTTTCTGAATGATCTCCAACATCCATGTCTTTTGAGATGTGGTTGCCGGCTTCGATCTAAAAATGTCTGACATTTGCAAATCTTGGGTCATCCCGACTGATCAGGGGGCCTCTCCTGTGTGTGGAGAGACATCCTGATCCCCTTGTACTTCAGCACTTCTTCATTATTTATGCCATCAGAAATCCTACATTCAATCGGGAGCAGCAAGGAGCCGGGGATGAAGACACTTGCACACATTACAACTAAAAACTCTCATCTCTCTTGATGCTCGAAAGAACAACTTGCATCATCTATCATCGACAGTAATGACTAAACCCCTCATCCAATCTCCCAGGCTTCAGACAAGTTTTTTAATCCATCAAATTTGACGTGACAGATTTACACGACACAGCTCAATACGAAGAATAAAATCATTGATGTCTCCACAGTATTACTGTATTTTTAAACAATCACCACCATTCACATTATCCTCATTCACAGTGGTACTATAACCAAGAAATTACAACAAAGTTGGGAATGACTGTATGACTTGATTTTAAAAATGATTGTACTGCTTATCTACTGCTAATTTGGAATAACTTTCTTCCTCTTTTTTTCCTTCCTTCTTTTTCTACTCTCATGCACAAAAAATATCTTGAAGAATGGTACCAGAAATATATTGAAAATATCTCTCGCATCCATAATTTCCACTACCAATCATTCTCACTTGTTATCAATGTGTCTGCAAACTATTGCCAAAACTCAAAAGTCATTTGAAAATGAAACAAAATGCAGAGAGGGCAATGATACAGTGTGAGAGCAGGTGTGATCTGTGCAGTGTTACAGGTGTCAATCTTTGGCAAAAGAAAGAGATTTAAAGCTCCGAGAAGGTGGAGATCGAAAGGGCGGTGATCACAGAGTATTGAGAAGGTGTACCTGCACAAGGTGTAATACATTCTGGCACTGAGCGCCTTTTTATAGCAGCTGCCACATTTCACTGCAGCCCCATCATCATCCTACATGTTCACCAATCATGAAATTGACTTCCCAGACTCCGGCACCCTAGACACATCAAGGTTATTTCGAGGGAAGTAATGCTTCCAGAATTATCCCCTATCACACAGAGAAACTAAAGCACTTAAATAGCAGTGGTGGTCTTTTGAAAGAGGTCTTTATGTGCACAATTGGAACAATAGTTCTTAGTGTTGTCTTTAGACTTTAGAAAGCACCTAGAGGGTTCTAGCTAGCTATGGAGTAAAAAAAGTCAAATAGGATGAGGACAAAATCAAATCGGATCGACACTAAAACCGATCACGCAAAAAACATTACTAGCTTTGCTCTAAGACATTGGCTTGGTTGGTTGTTTTTGTTTCTTTTCCAATAAAAAAGCTATTCACATTCACTGCTCGTTATGCTAATGAATAATATACAGTTATGTGATAATAGTAGAGATAGAGTTCAGACTTATCCAGTGCTTGGTGAAAAGATAGTTCAATCTTGGCTATCAACTAGAATATATGAAATGTCGCAGATGGGGAATGATAGAAAATAATACACACACTCAGAACCACCACCTGATATTCTATTCCTAGACTTATGTTTTTCAGTGTGAAATGGGTATTCCACTGCTTGCTACTCTGTCACTGCAGGGTGGCAGAAACAGTGGTGATTAAGAGGAGTAATTAAGCTTGGCTGATGAACTGGTGCATACTCAAGGAGAATGTCAATGATTGAGGCAGAACTATGTAGTTCATCAGAATGATATTAGTTATTACAGTTACATGGCACGATAATGATTTTTGTGATAAAAACATTGACCTTAAACATAGAAAGCAGCTTAATCTAAACACCTTAAAGAAATGGGTTGAAAAGCTTGATAACTATGGTTCATTTCTCATGGCTTAACATGTCATCAGAACATTACCTACATACCAGTAGACATACATGCAGTTGTGGAACACCGTCGGGAAATTATTTTCAGCACATCATCACAGTTTGACATCCGAAATTGCTTCGCCTTCATCTGTCCTAGTTGACACTGCATCACTAATAGAACAGTCATGGGGATCATTATCTGTACAGGGCCGTCTGCTTGAATCTACTTGTAAACTGACATACAGGCTTGGCTAATAGCACTCACATCCGTTTAAAAATAGACAAAGTTCATCAGCAGATTAGCTTCAGAGTCCTTCATCTTCACTACAACAGCAAGCTCTCAATTTGCATGAATGACATGATGTGGGGACATGTATGTCGTCGGGACCTTTTTTCACGCATGTGTCAAACTGGGATCACTTTGGCAGGCCTGCCAACTCTGCAGATAAAAATCTAAACAAACAAATTGATGAGATAACTATTTAAAAAAAAATACTCTGAGAGGAAGAATTGTTCTTGGGTTGAAAATGTAATACCTGCACATACTGCTTATAGTATTCTTTACCCAAATTCCATAAAACATGTGTTTGTTGGGTTTTTTCATGTAAAATGACATTTTGGATGATCTTAAAATGTACTAAATTGTAAAAACATAAAATGTAATAGTTGGTCACTCTATGATCACATCCCAATCTTGCCACCTTCTGCAGTGTAAATCTGTGTTGTGGAGCAAGCAGTAGCATCAGGTTTGTGATCATATTGGCCAGGTCCATGGTATCACTTTATATACAGTACAGTCCGACCTCTCTTATCCGGACATGATGGGACCAGCAGTCATCCGGATAAGGGATTTGGCTGGATGTAGGAAACTCAGTGTTTATACATGCAGGTGCCCAATGGTAGCTACATGTAACATTTTGCAGGCAGCATACACTAGCGCGGTGATTTGGGAGTAGTGAATGTCTGAATGCATATTACAAGAAAATTTTATGTAAATGTATGTAAATTATGTTGAGAATGATATGTAATTTATGTGAGTTTGTGTAGAAATTTTGTGGGAGTTTGAAATCCCTCTTTTCTTCTTATTAGATTGAAGAAAAAAAAATCAAGCCAAGATTTGATCTGGATAATAGAGATAGCCAGATAATTTAAGGGAAGCCGGATAGGAGAGGTTGGACTGTATTATCACCAATTTCAACATATCGCTTCATCTGTTCCACAATGTTTATTGCATAATACCACTGCCCATGAATTTTTACTCTTGTGATACTCTTAATAATTAAAATCATTGCATTTGCCATTGCTTGTATTTTTGGAACTTGAGTTTTCATCGTATTTGTTTGAATGAAGAAATAAATCGCACTGAACCAAAAAGCAAAAAACTCCAAGGACCAAATAAGATATAAGAATATATTCCCACTCTATATCACCATATATTATTCTCACAAAGAGGGAGGGTGTGGTCAGAGTGTTATCACTCTGATTACTGTAACCATGGGCAACAGATGAGGACCAATTGAAGAACTGTGCAAAACTGAATATTAAGGGCTCCATAGTGTCCTGTGACTCAACATTATACAAGTAATCTGAATGAGAACACCCAATACCGATGTTCAGTATCTATGGGGAGCCATACGCGCAAAAATATGGATTGTAGGGCTCTTTTATTCGAGATGAAAGAGCTGGTATTCCCATGTGCATCTGACCATCAAAATTGTGCAGAGATACTCCCAGCGGGGTTATCGAGGAAATGGGGTTTTAATGATGCTGCCTGACAAACAATCGTTCATATCTGAAATCTGGGAAATGAACCCTACAAGACACTCACGTCAAAATGATCCACAAGCAAGCGTGAACGGTGACTTGAGAAAGAGATAGAGAAACAGAGACAGAGGGAGAGATATATATGAGAAGAGTGACTTTCTGTTCATATTCAAAAACTTTAGATTCCCAATGATAATCATGACTTGAAAACATATGAAGTTTGTTTCTCTCATTCACAACATCTCTAATGATCTCCATCACATTGATTCACATTATTACTTGCTCTCATTTTTGTCTGTCTTGTTATTACAGGCAAATAAGGGCTTTCCTTGATACATTTGGTACCAAAGAGCACTTTTGAAGATAAAGTCTCAACTGCGCACATCCAGTTATAAAAAATCAGATGACTAATTGAAAAGGGAACTGAAAAGAGGAAAGATCAATGGGCGCTATATATTGGATGGCAAGGGTTAAAGGTCACATGGAGAGAATTCTGAGATGCCAACAGAAGATCAAATTTTGCTGATTTCTCTGCTCTCTTCCCTTACTTTTCTAGTATATCTGACATGAATTTGTACTACAGCTGATAGTAAAATCAAAGGGTATATCATGTGACGTCACTTTTTTTTTAAAACCTGAGACTTATGGTCTTGATTTGATGCAGAAGACCAATATCCAGACAATAGATAATGTTGCCAGCGAATCATGCCAAGAGCAGCTGTTAGCCATCAAAATAGATGAGAGTTGCAGCCAACAGTTTCATGGTCCCATGCAGTTGCATCCATAGTCCCAGCTATTCACATCTACATAGATATTACCGAGTCAAAAAAAAAAAGAGCACAATGATGCTCAATGATGAACAGGTAATGTAGCAGTTTGCCCCTGTGAATGCCAACATTTCTGTGAAAAGTTAAAAGAGAAACCATCCCACAAGTATAAAGCACTTTATCTGGTATTAAGCTGCACAAGAAATCTGCACTTCTTATGTAGGGCCTATGTGGTCAGAGTCTCTACCAAACTGATGTACAAGCATCAATTACCATCTCGTATCTGGGGCATGCAAAATTTAGACTTGAAGTACCTTTAACTTTCATTTGAGTTAGCCATCCTTCCTTGTCATTCACAGGCCAGACAGGGCGACAACAAATTTCCCTCATAGCCAGCATTAACTCCCTCATCACTTCTAGGAATTAGCTACACCTGCCTGTAACGCATCCTTCACTCTCTTCAATACTATCCTCATGCATCCCCTCGACTCCTTCCCCCATTTTCTTTCCTCCATGGCTGACAGCATTTTACCCCCCCCCCCCCATTCCCATGGTAATCCCGCTATCCATCACGGACTATCGCCTCCATAAATGGTACATGGTCTACCTGCCTATGGGCCCCCCATGGCTTCCCATGAGCCCTTGTAACGACCACACGCTGGTCTTGCACCATTACCGGGGTGTCCACAATGATAAACAACGCGTGATCCCATAATCGATCTACCTTTTGCTATCAAAACAATACTACTCAATCCACTTGGGCACTGACCTCCTAACTTGTGTCAGTGACTATACTGGCCTGTCAACAAATAATGTTGTAGACAAATGACAGCAAGCCGCTTTTTCTTACTGTCCCCCCTCCCCTTTTCCATTGATTTTATCAAAATTAGAATACTTAGTGTCGCAATAAAGCTGAGCACATGATGCATTTAAAGAAATATCCCTTTCACTTACAATGAGTGTGATGATAAGTTCTTTCGTGTTTCCCGAATTTGACTCGTTATCAAAGCTTACATTTCCTTAGTGCTTCTTCAGCAGAATGAACTGAAATATACATTGTCCAACATGATTATCAACAAGAGAAGAAAATAATCTTTATCATACACCAATACGGTTTGGCAGCACAATCCGCCATTACTGCAGTATCCCACGTGCATAGGCATAAATGGTGAATGCATGATAGATACTGCTGCAGGCTCACGGGACAACATAGTTAATGTCATAAACAAATCGGTCTTTGAATCAGTCTACTACAATGTATGCTTACAGCTTCCTCTACTCAATGTAATCAGTCATTGCGTAGAGGTAACATCACTGATGTAAACACTTATATAAGATGTAAAAGTGCAAGGCACAGAAAAGATCTCATTTATTTCTGGGTACAAAGAGAACTTTATCAACATTATAGTTCATTGAGGCAAAGGTCAAGGGGTATGAGTTCTAGGGGTCAGCTTTGTCTGCAGTCATGACAAAATTTAACTCAATATCCCTATAGAAATTCGGGGAATCTTGTCACAACCTCACTGCAAGCATATTGCAAGCTTGCAACATCCTCAATGTTTGAGCATGCAGTCAAGAGACTGAAAGAACTTCATTTGCAGCTGTGCTTTTTGTTCATGTGTTGTTGTTTTTTTTGGTCATTTGTTTGTTTTTGGTTTTGTTTATCTATTCGTTTTGTTTTGTTTTTTTGCCGCGTGCGAATGATGCCAAAAATAATAACTCCTATGTGAATGCTGGTTTGATGCATTGCAATGTATGCAAGAGATTTTGAATGTAATATAGCACAACAGAGAAGCAAACACTGGTTGGACAGATACACATTACGCAATCTAACTCAGATACTTTTAATAGTCAAGTCATAGCTGGTGGTAGTCACATCACTATGTTGCTTAGCTTGAATAGGATAATGTACAAGCACATAGCATACAGTAATAAAAAAACAAGTTTCCCTCGAATGCTTGCAATGATTAGCAACTTGCCAAGTGAATAAGCAGGAAGAAAGACTCAATAATCCCAAATGGGTTAAACATGTTTTGAACCATCCACAATATGCTGTCCCAAAATGATTGGGATATCACTATTTATTACCCTTGCCCCTAATACCCTTCTGATGCACAATTTAATGGGAAATTGAGTGATCTGTCATGTTTTATCTTGTCTCGTCCTATAGACATATAGTGCTGTCACATCCTTCACACAATCTAATGTGCCCTACATGACAGATTAGGGGTACTCTTACCATAATTATCGTCACACATGGCTGGCCATGCAGCCAGGAGCCAATCATACAGATGTTCCCACCATCTCCTGATAATCGGACAAGATGGATGGATGGATGGATGGATATTATTATGAAGGCACACGACTTTTTGACTTTTGTGATCATCGAGGTGCACTACGACTACCAGCCACTATGCTTGATACCTCATCCAAATCCAATTCCCCCCCCCCCCCCGGCAATTTTTGTTGCTTCAAAGGGGCACTTTCTTTTCCCCAAAAAACGGTGTTTACAGGGTAAAAGTCATCTCGCAAAGAGGGAAAGACACCCCTTTCACCATCCTTGCTGACTGTGAAGTGAGCAGCTAAATGTCCCTGAGGGGCATGGAGAAAATCTGAATTATAAAACAGATATCACACCATGAAAGTGTCATTTCACTGAGTATGGGTACAAAGGGGAAAAAAGACATGTTGAACTCAAAAGAAAGGGACACTGTCTTGTATGTTTGAGGGTAAGTGACACACCCCCTTCCGCTGCCTAAAAACTAACATAAAACTTATGTGCGCAGAAAGTGAGAAAAGTGACGTTCTCCTTCATCACATGCATTGAGATTGATACAAAGTATGTACCCAGAATAATCATGCTACATTTGCTACAGTGAAAACATTCAACTATTGCCAGAGGAGAAAAACAAACAGAGGGAGAAGTAAAGCTAACACTCACAACACTGATATGGGAATCAATGTTAGCATTCAGAACGAGAAGAGATGAGTCTGGTATTGTTATCAGTGCAACATTCCCAGGACACCCCATGACTCAGAGCCCCTTGCCAACCCGCGATTCATTTCAAAACATAATCGCAAAGCTGCACCAGTACACATCAACCAAAATCTATCATTCAGGGCTTTTGGCTGCTCTTCTACATTGGGAATCTGCCTGTTTTGCTCATACACATTCTTGTTTGTGCATGTTTGTGTGCATGTGTGTGGCATGTACACACATTTTTTTTCTTCTTTTTTCTGAAAGATATCGTGTGGTTTTCTCTTTTCTGGCTGTCGAAGTTTTCTTCCATACTGCTGACTTGCACTATGAGAATCTGTCGACGCACTTATGTCCCTTGAAATAAAATGAAGGGGAAATGTGGTTCTTATATATCGCTGCTAAACTTGCCTATACATGGCGGCATAACAGCTGAACTGAGATTGATCTGCCATATGTTACAAGTACAAAAAAATTATATTCTTTACATAAAAAATACAAGATTTTTGTTTGGTTCTTATAAACTATCACTATGGACAAAAGAAAACCTAGAGCCACTATTATCATAGAACAAACTATCTTACATCATTGGCAAGCTGCCAAACTCTGCAGTGCATATAACAACTGATATAAAGTAAAAGAACTTTGAAAGCATGATTACATGTACATTTTATTTCAAAAGAGGGGCAAGTGCATGTGCTGAGCATGCTATGACAGATTTCAGTGACAACAGTTTTCATCTAATTGTCATTCTTTAATTTTGGATGATGACAACAACAAAAAATGTACTAAATATGGTAAAAACAAGCTGGTCTGCATCTTTGCATCCATACAGGGAACAGGTCCCTATCAGAAAAAGAATAAGAAGAATATGGTGAAGTTCAGTTTATAAACAAAATATTGGCACATCACTGGTAGACCTACCAAACACTAGACCATAAAACCTGATGATGGGCAGTATACTACTAGTACTATGAACAGTATATTGGCATATAAGACAGTTTGAATAAAACACCATCAAGAATTTGCATTATGGTATATTTTTCTGGTTTCTACAGCAGAAGACTATGTACAGTTTGATTTAATAGGAATGATGCATTATCTCACAGAAAGAATACTTTACACTACGGTATAGACAACAGGACATGCCAATACACCGGTAAAGCTAGAGTGTCTCATTTGTAAAATCTATGATGGAATTTTGTCGAAGAGAGGAGAATATGATCCTACGACGGCAAAATATAAAGCATGTTTCTCGTATATAACTCATCACATAAATGGAGTCATCATGTTACGCCATATGATCTTGGTTGTGTGCTACAGCAATCTTCTAATGGCCGCACTAACTACCTTCGAGTATATGCTATGTAAGTTCTGCTGACACTAAGTGCCCTTTGTGAGTTTGCATTATTATGTGCTGCACCACATTTTTTTTAGGGCAGATGAGACTCATAAGCTGACAATCTCATCAAGTTTAAATGGCAGGTGCTTTTAAACTAGCAGCACTCTTTTTAGAGAATTGCCTGTGTTGTGCAAAATGATGATCGAGAGCTAGAGTATGATAGGATAATATTTTTGGCAGATACCTGTATGTGTTTTTGAGGTAGATGAGCTTGAACTTGCTTTATAGTGCATCTGATTATGTAGCTCTTTCACATCATTTGACATTAAAGAATTAGATTAATTGCACTGTGTTTAAAAATGAACAAATTACCATGACAATGCAGCAAGGTGCAGTCTATGCCATGGCCTTATCTAGGTACTTTAACCTTGAATAGAAATTTTGAAGTGTTGTATTTTAGAATACTGTAAAAACGAGGAATGTTTGCGTGCATTTACTTTCGCGAATTTCCCAAGAGCCAAGATTCCCGAAATTAAAATGCACATGAAAGTTCTTGTCTGCACTATACGCATTGAATGTTAGAGGCAACTCGCAAAAATATCATGCCGCGAAGAAGGCTGTCAGCTCCAATTCGCAAAAAATTTCATGCCGCAAAAATGTTGTGTTTTACAGTATATTGCATACCAGTATACTCTGGAAATACTGAATAAGTTCCTACTTTCACGCACAGATATTTTCATGAATAAGGAGGTTGCGGAGATTTTTGCAAGATGTTGTTTTTGCAATTTGACACCTAGGCTATTGTAAGTGCACTATTACCCTATCGTATGGAGACATTTTGGCATGTTGTTAAATTCGCAGTCCATCATATATTTGCAAAATCATCAAAAATTAAACCCTTACCAAATAACACCTTATATAGTAACTAATCGATGAATAAATTGACATTTGAACCAGTATGTCATATCAATCTAAATATTCCTGAATGATGGCATGTTTGTTAGTCCTTAGACTAAAATCATTGCTTCACAGTACTAACATGCAGCACTCTGTGTTCAACAATGGCTCAATGGTTTATAAGAATATCACCTACACTTCAGACTTTGTTAGAACATCATACCCTAACAGGATGCTGGGCATAATTTCATTGAATTCAATAAGTGAGGGAAAACACTGCATAAAGACAAATGTTAATTCATCTCCTACACTCTGCTATTACTAGATGTTTTATACACTGGAGAGAAGTATTGAAGAAAGTTTGTTCTTCCTACAAAAAATACATAAATACAAACATGCAATAATTGGTGTGCATGTGTCATGGGAAAATAAATCTATCGAAAATGTTGAAAAATATTTGAGTTCACAGAGGAAAAGGGTTCTTTGAGATGGAGTACAAATTTAACAAAATAGTGTTGGAGCAGCCTTAAATGGGAAAGATGTGAATGTGCTTTGAGGTTCGTGCTGCCAAAATCTACCATTTTGTGACAAATATTTGATTAAAGAACTGCATTATTGGCAGCTGATATAATTACCAGGTGCTAGTCTGGAAATCCTCAAGGATGCAAACTAAATCAGACTTCCTACAAAATATACATGGAGCCTTGGGATGCTCCACAGATTCACAGCTTTTGAATAAAATATTCATGTTATCCCCACCAAGTGCTCTACAGCTAGGCAAACTAACCTTTCTACCACTAGTGCAAAGCCTCTAGGATGGCAATTACCTTTTAGTGACATAATACTGAAGCAGAGACTCCAACCCCAATCACCTTCTGATCTGGAGATTCTCCCGCCCGAATCCCTAGCAAACGGGAGACTCCAAGTTGATGTGTGCGAAGTTCCTAGGGTTCTAGATGTTCTCTGGTGCTATCTAAGGCTTATTTTTTCAACATACGATAGCAATAAGTAAGAAATCCTTTCCACCGAGAGACACAGACCCAGGGCGGGAGAATTAAAATCTCAAGCGGGAGAACGGGAGATTTTGCAAAAATGGGCTCTCGGTGGGAGATCTCCCCTCCAAAATGGGAGAGTTGGAGTCTCTGCTGAAGTGTTCTCTCACAAGACATCATGCTCACCCGTTCCTTACAGGAAACTGGCATACCGGGTTCTAATGGCATCAACTCATATAAGGGACCTGGTATACAGAGTTCCAAAAATGTACTAGACGTGAGCATCTGCATTCGAGGCCTTAATTCATGTTTATTTGTGTTATGCTAACCACAAAAAATGACTTCGCTTGAACGATTAGAGTTTCTTCAGTCAATATCTGTTCTTTTTCTGTATGAAAACTGAGTGTATTTGTGTCTAATTTACCATTCCCCAATGTAGCAGTGTGCTTGTTTTGCTAAAACTTGTATGAAGATGTACATAGCAATCAAGGCTGAAATCACTAGATTTTGACTTTCGCTGACCCCATTCGGGATCCCTTGAAGTGGATAAACAAAAAGCCCCAAGCATGCTCTATTCATATCTCATGTCCAATCAATATTTTGCAATGTTTGACAGCACGTATATATATATGCAATTGACTATGAAAGGGAACATGTATGTACTGCTTGACTGATTTCGCACAGGCAGATCACCAACCTGTCCATTCCTTGTAATAAAAATGGGGGCATTGAGGGCCCTCAAAGAACTGCGGGAGGAACGGGTTAATTCACACAACATATTTTTATTTCATACAATGCAGAGGATGCTTGCCACCTGATTGGCCGACTGTTCATCACATAACACATACTATTGCGTGTTTCATTATCACACATACAATGCAGTTGAGAAGTTTTGTTCAGCATAAGACGACATTTCCAACTGTGTACATTACTCCCATACGCTCTTCATCATACTGACACTTTCCCCATCTGTCTTGCTGTCCAAAAATCTTACCTCGGTTTAGACCTACATGTAGCATGTTTATACCATCGCAGTTGTTGTATATTTGAATAGATACGTAAAACAAGGAATGTTCGCATGCATTTTAATTTCGCGAATTATGCGAGAGTCGAGTTTTGCGAAATCAAAATGTACACTAAAGATCTTGTCTACACTATATGCACTGAATGTTAGAGGCAACTCAAAAAATCTCATGCTGCGAATAAGGCAATCAGTTCGCATTCGCAAAAATTTCATGCCGCAAAAATATTGTTTTACCGTAGTGAATGGTCTTTATTCATGAAAGGGAAGAAAATCTCGCGCCATGTGAAAGAAGACATGGTCTTTTCATTTTGGCTTTGCCTTTAATTGACGATCATGAGTAATACCATATCATCACTGTCTTTTCTTTGTGTTGGTGCTTCATAGATATGTAGCATATCAATGCCATCAATGCCCAGTCCAGTAGTCAGGCTGCCAAACCAGGATTACATCTAAGTACACACTGACACGCAAGCCTCTGTATTCTTTTTGAAAAATGAATTTATCACAAAATGTGAAATTTTACAGGTACATCACCAACTCCATGAGATGACGGAGATTCATAATCTCACAGGGCAGAGAAGCAAAAAATTGAATGATTTTTGTCAATAAAGATACAGCATGTAATACCTCATCATTGGAACACAGTAAACATTTCATTACAAAACCACCCTGGGCCCTGTTTTATGAAGAGTTATAATTGATTATGTAGTTGATTTCTAAGGTAAGTCTATGGCAGCCTGTGTGGTAAGGAAATTTAAAATAGATTTTATCTTTTGATAAAACGGGGCCCAGGGCCCTATTTTATGAAGAGTTATAATTGTTTATATACTGTAAACGTCAATATTTTCGCGCGATTAATTTTTCGCGCTGAGCGGCTCGAAAACGTATTCGCGGGTTCTTAAATTCGCGCTCCGCAGCAGGTTACTTTACTGTAGTACACATTCACTGCTTTCATCCAAAGCCTCTGCTACATAGCTTGCTATGCCAGCGTACGACAAGCGACGTAGCGAGCGGCTCGACTGCGAGTACAAGCACTCAAATACGTAGTACAGCTGTGACTGTAGTACCGTAGTCACGGGGGAATGTAGCATCGGTGCGTGCGGTGCACACATGCATGCTACAGTACACAGCAATCTATCGTCTCTTCGCACAGTACTAGTAGCGTAAACATGCCTGTACATTGTACTACGTAGCAGTATCATCGATGAAGCGCACACAATTCATCCCGTTCAAAATGTGCATAGAAAATTGTGAAGATATATTCACGCGTTTTTGAATTCGCGCTAGCCGAACGTTGCGCGAAATCCGCGAAAATTAATGTACCGCGAAAATTTCCACGTTTACAGTAGTTGATTTCTATGGTAAGTCTATGGCAGCCTGTGTGGTAAGGAAATTTATGATCGATTATTTCTGTTGATAAAACGGGACCCAGGTGAAGCTTGGGATAAATGATACTCCAACATGCTTTTATTTAAAAAAAAAAGAATCTCAATTCAGAGGACTATATCCAGCTGCCTACGTAGCTGAAAAGGCCCTTTGATACCCCGTTGAGGACAAGCTGATTTTGCTACAACACACATTTCCCATAGACACCTGACCGCATATACTCAGGGACCAGTCTTCAATGGGTTAATCTGGGTACTGCTGGGATGAATTTCCTCTCTACAAACCATCCGAGTAATGGACAACCACTGGGGCATCTCGCAGCAACCACTAATTGCCAGTGGTTACCAGGAGCAGCTGGGATACCACCGGAGGAGAACGCCTGTTCCAAAGCCAGCATCTCCTGCCGGTAGGAGAGCATGGTTCTCCAACAAAGAATGTGGGCTTGGTCTAGTGGTAAGAAGCCCCCTGGTTCACACACTGAAGGTTATTGGGTCAAATCCTTTACAGTTCTGTGGTGAACCTACTACTCCGAGAAGGATAGATGCCTTGTTTCTCATATATTTTTTTAGTAAGCATATTATAAGCAGATGGAGGAGGTGCTGAATTAGTATCTCTTGGTATCGGTACTTGGCTAGGGTGCGAAAGATCCTAGCGGAGAAAACTCTCATGTGGGACCAGCTGCTGATAAAGCAGGGGTCTTAAATGCCGTGTATAGCAGAATCCATGATGTAGTGCCAAAATACTCTTTCTCTGTGGAAAGGATGCAGTAATGGCTAAATCTTCAGAAAATGAAAGAGTTTGGAAGAGCTGCAACTGTATGCATATACACACACACAGAGATCGTATTCATAACATACACAATATAACTGTACGTGTACACCAGATTTAAATAGATATCAGCACACACACGCAAACACAGTATACCAATGTAAGACCACATTTGATACATTATCACAAAAGTATGCATCAAACAAACTGTATCTTCATGAAACTGTATTGTCAATAAAGCAAATATGTATGGTCCCCATTCCTATAACACTGTAGAACAACAATATGTCCAGATTTTGCCTACAGAAATTAAGAAAGGCTGCATGTATATAACAAGAAGGATTTTCACATTTCAATCTGACTCTCATAATATCACTCTCATAATACTTCTCAGACAGAGCAGAGAGTAAGAAGGTGGAAAACCTTTTGTCAGAGTAGATCTGTATGATTTCCCTTCAAAAAGGTCAATAGCAGTATATATACATTCTCCTCCACTTGTCTCCCAGTTGAGATGTACAGTTTCAGAGAGAAAGAGAGATGGGGGAGGGGAGGGGAGAGAGAGTGGGGAGAGAGGTATAAATGCACAGATGGGCAGCCTGGATTCATAATGCCCACAGCAGCTTCCTTGGCTGTGGCGAGTATGAAACAGAGCAAATCATACAGTGGCTGGGAAGGACGGTACATCACACGCACAGGATATAATACTCCAGAGTGAGAGAGATAACACACAGAACATCTCTTTCATACATTATGCTTGACAATGACAGAGAAACACAAAGGACATTCTATATATCATATCTCTTTCAATCCGTAAACATGTGATATACTATGCTTGAAAGTGAGAGAGACAACACACAGAACATACATCTCTTTCAATATAATACACTACACCTGAGAACAACTGAGGAAACTTAAAGAACATAAAATAAGTTCATGTATCCCTTTCAATTTATACACATGTAATGTTTTTAAGAATGAGAGATCAAACACAGTACATACATTTCTTTCAATCTATGCATATATGTAACATATAGGCCTAACGCTTGAGAGAAAACATAGAGAATATATAAAATATACAGTTTCTCAATATACAGTGTTATGCACTATGCTTGAAAATGACAGAGAGAGTGCATAACCACAACTTCTTTAAATCTATATTATACACAGTTTGTATATAACATACAATGCTTCAGAGTGAGAGATAAAACAGAATTTTTCTCTTTGAGTTTATTATACAGCACTAACTAAAGAGCGCAAGAGATAATACACACAGAACCTGCTGTGTATTTATTTTAACTATGCATACACATATGATATCAATGCTAGACAGTGGGAATAATTACACACATTAGATATTGAACTATATAACTGTAAAAGTGGAAATTTTCGCGGTGTTGAAATTTTCATGCATTTCGCACAATCAGAAGCTAGCGTGAAAATAAAAGCATGCAAATATTTTCGCATGACATATGTTTCTGTGGTCAAAGTCTTGATTCTTTGGAATTAAAAACAAGCAAAACTCATCTTACCCAGTTGAGCATGAATAATAATTACTCATGTGAAAATAACCACTTTTACAGTATCTTTCAAGGTATATTTCTTCTTCCGTCCCTCTTTCCTTTGCCATTGATATTTATGTACAGAGTAATTTCTTCTAAGGTCACTAGCAAGAAAATATAATGGAAATAAAACATGGCCAATGGAAATATAACATGGTCAAGAGAACAAACTGCTAAGAGTTAGGGAACTGTTACCACCAATATGATCCTTTGGCAAATATTATGACAAAAAAACCCCAAGAATTATGATGAAACAAACTTGTATTCTAGTGCAATGTGGCACCTGCTATAGACAGTCTTAGTTTAACTTTGAAGTTCACATACTTCATATGGCATTAAGAATAGCTCTCTTATTTGTATCAAAAGTAATGTACATTAAAATCAAGGCAAGTCTCTGTCCAAATGCAGCACAGTCTTTCCCAATACACACTTAAAGCGTACAGCCACAAATGCCCACATCTTTTTGCTGTAAAATGATCAATACATAGCTGAATTTCCCGATGTATTACTGCCCAAGGAATACAATGGGAAGGTCAAAACTGCTGCTCTTGAGTAAACTACGGGACCGCCCTGCACACTGAGACGTCGCTGTGCATGAGGTCATAAAGGAAATCCCAGCTTACAGTGGTAAATGAAGACACATGTCCAACCCGCCATGCAGTGTCCTCTCCTATATATCGTAGTGGGCACGTAAGCCCTCCCCGAGCCAATATCGCGGGCTCGTTTACTTCATATTCCTACCCCCGATGGAGAGAGAGATATGGAAGGCCTTCCTCAAATTGACAAGGTGGATTATTGTGACGGCTTTGGGGTTGTGGCGCGCTCTTATGTGTGCGTAGGGCGCAACATAATTCTGAACATCAAGACTTGCTTCAAATCCCTTGCAGGGTAAGCGGTAATATGACCCACACGTCAAATCTCATCCCGTAAGCCCCTGATCATGTTGGAAGAATGTTGTTGTGAACATTCAATGCACCTGCACAGCCATTTTTATTCAGACAGGGCCGAATCCTCTTCTTAGCCACGTCAGATTAATGTGATAAAACTATGCGCACACTGCAGTATATAAATCACATCAATGTGTTCATAAAGCTATCAAAGACACTGCCATGCTCAGGGGGAAAAAAACCAACATGGCTAAAACTGATCTTGGCTTCTCCTTCTTGAAGACTGCAATAATCTCTCCCTCATAATAAAACAAAATAAAAAATAAAAAAAGAGGCAAGAAACACGAGAGCAAATATTGGTACAGAGAGAAGACTTGAACTACAGCCAATTGTAAGAAAAAGATCTGATGATAATGAGTGTAAATGAATGTATCAACTTGGTGTAGCCTAAACCCTCTTTGAATACAGACAAGGGAGTGGGGAAGAAAGATGGCATTTAAGACTTTACAAAGCGATGAATCGTTATCTGCACCTGAGCCCCTCTTAACTGTCATCACCATGCAGCTCATTAAAGAGTTGGTACTCTGACGGAGTAGACGACTGTAAATATCTCTAGAGGAAGTCTAATTTTTCATGAACTGGAATTTCTGGATAATTATGGGAGTGGGTAAATTCACAATCATGGAATGCAGTAATGAACAGAGAAATGTATGCTTGCTCATCACATTTAATGTCGGGATCAGAGTTCATATATTTGCGTGTTGCTACATTTGCAAATGGCGTTCAGATCACGAAAATAAAAGCCCTGCGAAATGTGAATGGTGTAGGTTGGTTCGACCTTAAATATATTTGGGAATCCCTGTAACACTTCAGAAAAAGCTCACAGAATATCCTCTAGCTAGCAGCCCAATGCAGAGAAGAATTCATAAAGTGATTACACAGCTCTTTTGGCAAACCTCCTAGTCTATGTGTAGGAATGGATTCATACCATAATTTGCTTCAGTGCACATATGTGCTACAGGGCAATTCTATTCTACAGTAGCAGGCCCCCCTTCAATAAACAGACATTCATGCTCTTCAAATCACTAAAATTGATCATGAAACTTTCAGGGGAAATATAAACAAGGTGAAATCTATTGTGTATTGCTATGAAAATAAAATATTGACGAATACTCTTCATAAAAATGGCATCTCTCAGTCTATGATCACACAAAAATTCCCAAGTTCTCTATCACCATGGCAACAGGCCAGAATGATGAATTGGTGTTGTCACTGTGTACGTGCTATGGAAAGGGAATAAGGGAAGGGAAAATTTCATCCTCTGCAAATAAATTGAGGTTGGGTCTCATCATCTTTGTCAAGTTGTGAACCTCGGCCTCAAATTTACACCATACTTGTTCAAGTCAATTAATAGCATATAAATGTACACGATCAGTCGCTAACAGTCAGGTCCATATGCTGGCCACGTGCTATGTGCAAATGAATGAGGTGAACGGCAGGAAAAAACACGGAGTCAAACTCCGTCTCTTTCGTGCACTTCCGTTAAGGCGAATTAACTGTGTAGCAGGCACGAGCTGATCGCATAATGCAGTAATCACATCTATTTTTTTTTCCTTTTCATCATGACTAAAATATTCTCACTTTACAATAAAAATACATTTTAAGAGCTTACAGTTGATATCTATTTTTCCAACACATAGCAGTTATTAAGAAAACTTACGAAACTATTGTAGTTTTGAGATATATAAAGTACTCCAGCATTATTCAGGTATGATCAATAGAGCTCGCGCAGAGCAGCAGCACATCTCAGTTTTTATAATTCTATTCGATAGGTAAAAATTTCTACCCACATCCTATCTGGACAAGTCAGTATCAGAAGCAATACAGTTAGAAGGCAGTCATACCATGCATATGATGAAAGTTGACATTTAGTTCTGATGCGTATTGCTCATCAGCATTAGATTGTAAAGTAGAGCATGTATTCTCCATTGGTGTTTAATGCCATACATGTAAGCATGCTACCATGTTATATGAATGTTATAATATATGAATGTTATATTTTCATGAATGAATTTCACCATGAATGTTAAATTAATTTCATATTCATGTTATATGAATTTGTTTCTGACGTGTATCGCTCATCAGCATTAGATTGTAAAGTAGAGCGTGTATTCTCCATTGATGTTTAATGCCATACATGTAAGCATGCTACCATGTTATATGAATGTTATAATATATGAATGTTATATCTTTATGAATGAATTTCTCCATGAATGCTAAATGAATTTTATATTCATGTTATATGAATTTATTTCTGATGTGTATCGCTCATCAGCAGTATATTGTAAAGTAGAGCATGTATTCTCCATTGGTGTTTAATGCCACTCATGTAAGCATGCTACCATGTATGTTTATAATAACATAAGCAATCTCAATGACTGTGATGGTCATAAATCTGATACCCAATAACGACAAAGAAATAAATATACACGTACATTTCAGCAAGAGTATTCTCAGTATTGAAACACACATCATTTATACTCCATATATAAAGTCGTGGGCAGTTTGTTGCTACGTAAAGTCATGGGCATGCAGTTAAAGTTGCTATATGTGTGTCTGGAAAAAAGACTACATCTACGTATAGTTATGAGAGAAAGCTGTGTTCACCATTATGTTTGTCCCATCCATCTGGACAAAGGCGAGCTGGCGAAAAAGCTTCAAAGTGGATACATGATCAGAGAGGCCAATAATGTCCCTTTGGGCCCCTACCTTCTTCTCCTGCCTATCCAAGCCTCACACATACTGCCACCTAAGAGTGAAAGCCAGTACAGTTGAAATTTCTCTTACACACACAAACATATCATGTATGTGTTCTATACATTTCAATATCCAAATAAAAATGTATATCTATAAGTCATTGGGTAAATGTATGTACACACATCATGATACACAGATCGTACAAGTATGGATTCATATCATGAAGCAATGCATTTCACATGATCCGTATTTGGTTACATGCATGTGTAACAGTGTGAGGGTGCAAGCCCCTGCATGCACGTATTTGTGCACATTTTTCATCAAGTTAAAAGGGCACTTCATCTATCCACATCGTAAGGTGATATGGGTCACTCATCAGGGCAGATGAAACCTTATGGTGCTTGCATTTCCTATTTTAAAATTGAATTTGCAGTGCACCACCTGTTCTGTCTTGCACGATAACAGCTTTTTCTAACTTGGTCTCTTCTTTTTCTTTTTTCTCCTTCTGCAACTACCACTACTTCTACCAATATTGCTTCTACAACATAGTTATGATGATGCAGAAAAAGGTAATTACAAGGACATTTCTAGTAAGTGCACAATACAAAAAACATTCATGGTGCTACCTAAAAAAAAAAAAAAGAAAATATGTGAAGAAATTTCACCATTCATCATAGAAATTTGAAAGAAACTTATGTTTATGATGTAAGTACAAATATAAGTACAATGATGCAAAATTGCCCTCAAAATCTTAGATGCTGAAGTGTTTCTGTTTTGTGTCAAAAAGAATGTTATTCTGAATAAGACATAGAATTTAAATTCAGACTAATATTAAGAATGTCACAACTAGTTAAGTCATTATCAACAATCATAATCAATAGAAATCACAACTATCTAAGCCTTAGGCCCTGTTTTATCAAAAGATATAATCAATTTTTAATTTCCATAACACACAGGCTGCCATAGACTTATGATAGGAATCAACTTTATAATCAATTTTGACTCTTCATAAAGCAGGGCCTTGATATGTCATTTCACAAATAATTTTTTACATCTTCAATTTTCCAAGTATGTCCCTGAGTGGAATACTGCATACTTAAAAGTTGGTTAAATACAAGAATCATTGTACCTAAAACATCGCTACAGATCTAGTATTTTCTCTGTACTCAGAGTGCAGTGGGGCTTCTTTCCTTGGTGTTTCCATTATACCTACTTCATTCTTGACTGTCTGATTAAGTATCTATTCATACAAATGTTTGCAAAATTGAGAAATTTTGAAAAAAAAAAACACGTATAGTCAACTATACAGTGGAACCTCTGAATTGATGACTCCACTGATCATAATAGTATTGATTTGTAATGTGTCAGGTCTATCTCTCTGATGTTCTGTCACATGGAATTCTTATTGGAATTTTTCATGCATACACAGAAATAATTCTAATATGATTAATAATGATAATGCTGGTTCCATGACATTTGCTCCTACGACAAATGCGCCAATGAAATATCTGCATGCTAAGCCAAACAATAAATTTTATACACAAACATAACCCTATCCCTAATCTTCGTCCTCACACCAAACTAAACCTAAAACCCTATCAAAACCCTACTCCTAACCCTAAGTCCTTGGAGAAAATAAGACTCAGGAGGAATTGCCGCAGGAGCAAATGTCGTGTCACCAATTATGCTGGCAATGATTTGCTCAAAGATGGTACGGTGCTCACACATGTCAAATCTTTTTCACCTGACCTACATCTCAAGGTAAATCAATACGAATGAACTTTGTGACAGAAATAGTTCGTGGAAATCCAGAGTTGGAGTTTCTAGTCGATCAATAAATCACACATGAGGGGGAAAAAAATGTAATAACACAGTGAATGTAACAGGCCGAGGAAACGGCAGTGGCAGGGTGGTTTGTGGAGCAGAGCAGTCAACACCGATTCTGTTATCTCAGCGTGGGATTACGAGTCTCAAAATGCGGAGAAGTCGCGCAACGGTAAAATAATCGAAACCGCCTTTCTCTGATGGTGTGTATTACGGCCTCTCCTGGTGAGTGCATAGCGACATAAGGGTGTAGGGAGAGAAAGAATGAAGGCAGAAAGAAAGAAAGAAAGAACGAGGGAGAAAAAAGAGCCAGATAACAAAACTTCCACATACAAATGAAGAGGAATGCACACACATAATCTTGTGCACAGTACAGGCAGGGGTAGGAGAAGCACAATGGATTGAGCAGACATGACATTACAGATGTAGTCTGGGTCCCAGAGGCTAAACCTTGTTTTATTGTCCGCCCGATGTCTTTTAATGGCTTTTTACCATACTTAGCAGGTGCTGAATCTAAATCTCGTTGGTGCTACTCTTCCATCCTTAAGGGTTTTGAGATATTCATGATGGCTGACTTTGGCACCCAGACTAATACATGGTTAATAATCTATTGATAGTTGTGACAATACATCATCTGGGAATCATTCTATGTATGGATGGATATGATTTATCTTACACAGAAAAGCTACAAAATTATCCCAGCAGGCCTCAGCATAGCACATAAATATACATGCATCCAACTATTGCCGGAAAGTTGGTGCCAAATCAAGCGAGAATGTTGCAATTGATTTCCATGGAGGAAGTGCCCCGAGAGAGACAGGTATTGTATTTCTCTGATCAGTAGAATCAATTTCTTCCCTGAGAGCATCTCATATCCGCTAGAATTCAATACAAGGATGAAAAAATACTGCCAGTTCCAAGTATCCCGCTGCAAAATAGCATTTCTAGGGGGAAAGTCAGTTTAAACCAAGCAAAAAATGAGGCCATGTAATGCTGTGAAGAGCTTTGCAATAATGATTTAGGCTTAAATTGACAATGTACACAGGTCCTTTAATGGAATCACAGCATCAAATGGATTTTGCTTGGGGAATGCCATTTTTACCCATAGATGCCAAAAATTAGTACGTCCTGTTGTGGAAAAGACAAAATGGTCTCGACAAATACCGGAAAACTGTACACAGGTGCACTTACAGTTAAGTCAGCTGTCTTCACTAAATATTTAGATACTAATGACAACAGATTAGCTAACAACTCTGATGATTAATCATAATTGTCCTATTATGCAGCTTTTATCACTTAGAACAGCCCTTTAATTGCAAAAAGTTCTGGCACATGTTTTAACAATAAAGCTAATCCACTGCTCAATCTGCCACAGCCAGTTTAAAGAAGTACAGTTTAAGTATTACAAGAGTGGGACAAGAATTTTTTGTCTACCTAATCTGTGTCCTTAACAAGATTGTAGCAGCCAACTATACTCTCTTCCTGATTTTCTACCCAGATAGACATGTATGCAGCTATGGTCCTCCTGGCTCTATGAAACACACAAAAGCTTAAAAGTCAACCTATTTATACCACATCCTTTCAATTTCCACCCCATCTGGACAAGTTAGTGTCCATTGGAAATAGGAATTTGATGATGAATGCACTTCCACGAAAGTCACTGCACAATTTAATTAAACCAATCATTGTAAACATTGTGCAAACCATAAAAGCTGAAAGGTAAGGGTTAGTTTATCTCATCTCTTGCACAGTATATGGTAATGTGCATTATAAATCAGAAAAGACAGCATATTCTAACTTTAAAGACGTACTACACACTCTCCAAACCATGGTACAAATTTTATTATTTGTGGCTGCTTATACAATCATTTTTAAAATCTTGCTTTGGAGATCTTACTTACAGAAGAATTCAAATAATGATGAAAAGACGATGAAACAAACATGTACAAAATACTGTGCTTGATATCTTTTGTACAAATGAGATAGATGAATAGCATTATGATTTAATTCAAGCAGGATGCATTGCACTGCACCATGCATAGCCCTCGGCAAGACAGCTCATGTACCCAAATACATCCCTTCGTATCCACCAATTTCTCATTCTTTCCAAGTCTTTCTCTATATAATAAATCAGTCTGTCTCCCTCTCTCTCTCTCTTTCTCTTTATATGGTATCTTTCTCTCACTCCTTCACTCTCTCTCTCTCTCTCTCTCTCTTCCTCTCTGTCTGTCTGTCTGTCTCTCTCGTTGACTGTGGCTAAATTGAATTCTGGTAGGATATCAAGGTTTCCCGACCGAGCTTGGCCTGCGGCAGTATTTGTGCACATACCTTGTCTACCATTTGTCCCTGGGGTGTGGGAGAAAGGATATCCATGGCAGGTGGTAGAGGATGGGTAAGCACATGGCGGAATTTCAACCAAGGCTTTTCCAGCAGCAACGATGGGGAATTGGAAGCAGAAATTGATTGCCTTCCATACACTGCAGCAGTAGTGTGTTCGTAGGTGTGTACACAAAAGCAAGGTAACACAGAACATTCGCCTCCTGTAACTACCAAGCAGAAATGCTCATACAATTCAATCCATGGTGAACAAAGCATCAGGATTTCACACATAATGCTGAGAAGTGCATTCTCGCAACAGTGGATATTTACAACTACAGTGTATCATTAAATTTCCAGCAATCAGAATTCCTTGTATGTGTTTATTCTATTAGAACACATGAACTGGACAATGAATTTTCTCTCTCATCATCTCCTGTCAAAGAAAAACTAATGGAAAATGATTAAACCTTGAATCTTCATTATCTCATTCTTAATCAGAATTTGGATATGAATATATTAGATATCAAAATAGATGCTAAATTAATGTTTTGTATCACATGAACATGAAAGGGAACAGACTGACTTTAGGTCAGACCACTGTTACAATGAATAGTAAACAGTCAGATACAAGAGAGTTTCATATTTTAAAACTTTAAACATTTACTCAGTCACATTTTTCCTGTCTCTTCATATCTCTCGATCTATATCTCCAATATTCTCAGCGGCTCACTGTTATTTTCATACTCATGCATTTAGACAAAAGTTGCAAATGACCAAAGAGAAAACAAAATTAAAAAACAATCATCACCCTTTGTGATACTTCCTCTATCCCTCTCTCTCTCTCTCAATCTTTTCATTATTTAAAGGTGCATGGTCCCGGTGTTTTAGTCAAATGCGTACGCGGGCGTGCGACGTAAGTTTCCCATAAAGACCTATGCTATCGACTCCTCTTTAGTGCTTACGCTGTGACCCATTTCCACGTGTCCGAAGAAGTCCAATCAACTGTAGTCAGTAGTCCGATCACAGTTCGGGTCATGATTCGGCTGGGGGGGATGAATGCTTTAGCAAACTTCTTTTGTGACGTCATACTAACAAGCACATAAGCACGCACCCTGGCATCACTACAGACTACATGATGCGCAAAGAAGACAACGAAGGCAACGTTACTTATAGCAACACCTACGCCCTTTACTCTTGATGACAGCTCAACTTCAGCAATCTTCGTATCAATGCTAACAGTGATCTGCAGTATCATCCAACAGCGCCCCCGCACCCACCGGGTCTATGCGCCTTTGAATAAAGGGAAAAGAATCTTGAGCCTCAGACAGCAACATTTCCAGTTTCAGCTTGTCTCCCTGTTTGGGTGAATAGAAGATTTTCTAAAAATGAAGCATTGTAACTTTTGATTTTAGTGCATATCTTGAAAAAAGGGGAAAATATATTTCATCACTCCTGCATGTAGTATGTGAAAGTTTCTTTGACCTGCTGCAGTTGAGGTGATTTTGCTATAACACATGCTCCCCTTTGACATCCCCCAAGTATATTCAGTGCTTGTCTTCAATGGGTTAAAGGTGAACTTTAGAGATCTTGGATGTTTAGTCTGAAAACTCCAGTTGTGCACTTCTCTCTTATTCTACTCAATACATATCGAGAACGATGGACACAAATCATTTTGCTATGCAGAGGACGAAAAAAAAAAATTTCCATCCTGTTCTCTCAGTGACAACTTACAAATCTACTACAGAATTCAGTCATTACTTTTGCAAAGATTGCTAAGGAGAATCAGAGATGCACAGTAAAATTTTGTGATGTGACTAATCTGATCAAAATATCAATTCTTTGACATCCAGCAACCCTCATTAAAATGTAAAATAGATGCTATGAATGTGTATACATTGTATATCAGTTATCAGCTGGTGCTTAAACTGTCAATAAAAAATTGATATTTTTGTTATTGCCATATTGTTTTTCAAGTGATCCACATTTTACAAGATCTGCTTTTCAGTAGATCACTTTTTATCATTATACTTAAACTTTTTTCATAATTGCACAGTATGCATTCTCCCCTTATCTATCATACACGTTCATACATATTATACTCTGTATTATATTTTGGCTTCGTTCTTTACAAACAGTTTTATATAATAACAATAGATAATTTGTACTTTGTATTTCCTTTCATGGGATGGGAATAAAATATAAGTGAATTGATTTGAAATTAATGTATGCAATTATCAATGATTTCCTTCTTTTCTCCTAGTTTTAACCAATCTACTCCCCTTTTGACTACTTTCACAAACTATACTCATCAGTAGTACTTAATAAATATACACTTTGTCTCTCTAGAGGAGACCAATGTTTTGTTGCCTTATAGCTGTCTAAATTTCTATACACAGTAATCAGCAGTAGATGTTGAAGTAGCATGACTATGAAATGGTTTTTAACAGTTGTTGCCTCAGTTGTCTACACTTCTTACATACTGTAATCAGCAGTAGATGTTGAAGTAGCACCATTATGAAAAGTTTAAACAGATTATATCGATCACACGAAAAGTCCAGCTCATCTGGCAGACTGTGAAATGGTCTTTTGATGACAGGCAATAGCAAATGGTGACAAAATGTAATGACAATTTGAATATCCACATTTACCGTAATTTACGAGAGAGAGAGAGAGAGAGAGTAAGAAATAAAAACAGAAAGACCCACTCAGTATGTGACACACATGATTATGTAATACTTGGTCTCACATGTGTGTGTGAGAGAGAGATAGATAATAATATTGTGCATCACAACATACCTTGCTAAAGAATTGGTAGAGTCTAAAGAAGTGTATTATGTCCTATTTTCTGCCCCCTCCTGAATTAATCTTTCAAAAGCAGCCCAGTACACTTTTTTGTTCTTAGTGTCATCTTTGCTATGTTTTTGTTAATGTAGGAAGTGGATGACTTATTGATTTTTCTTTTTTTTGGGGGGGGGGGGGGGGGGCAGGTGTGTCATTCATGTTTTCTTAATCTTTTATATTTAGATAATATTTGAAATTTGAAGAATAAATAGTCTGTTAGCTGCAAAATATAAACACATCGGAATAAAGACACGCTATAATCCCTTAGTTTCTGGACACTATACATTATTATTAGTCCGCCTACCTCCTTATCAACGTCTTCTTGCGTGCGATCGGCCGGCCTGCAAACTAGCGCGATGCCGTCCCTGACCACAGTGCATCGCTCCAGGAAGCAGCACAGCGGCGTGTTCTCGTCTGCTTCCAACTCGAACATGTTCACCTTCAACTTCCTCATCGTCACGATATACTTCTCGTGCTGCCGCCGGGCGAGGTCAATGTCGAAATCGCCTCCGCCGGTTATGTGCCCGCCTCCCTCCACTTTTTTCTTCATACTGTCCGGAATACGGCTTACGATGCCGACCTGCAGATCGAACGGGGCGTTGGAAAATGTCGACTTGGAATTGGCCATCGTTTTGAAGCGTTCTCTGAAGTTGCGGTTTTCACCTGAATCAAGACTGCTCGCGCTTGTCCATGGAAATTCCAACGCAATTCGGAGGTATTCAGTACACGGGTAGTTCCCAATCTACCTCTGACTTCACGGAAGCTGGCGTCTGTCACTTGGGATACACCTTTTTACCCTATGATTGAGTGCCGCAGTGTTTACACCGCTCGGTGAAATGCGTCCTTTCCGAGAGCCTTTTGTTGATGCACTCTTCGCGAGAGACGCATTAATCACGGAGGGAGGGTTTTATCGAGGGGGCACTGCTAGAAAACAGGTCGTGTACACGAAACTTGTACCGTCTGCACGTTGCACTAGCGGTTCCCAAGCGACTCGACTCGTCCGCCATGCATGCAAGCTACGACCACCACTGCTTTTCGCCAGCGCGCTTGTGTTTGCGAAACAGCAGGCGACAATGCTCCGCGCGTGCCACCGGCTCGCATTAGCTAAATGAAACGATATTGAAGCGCTCCTCCGTTCCTCGAAGACAGACTGATGTACACAGTCGAACCCACAGGAGCACGCGTGCGCCGTAATATATGCAGTAATTCACGGTCAGGTGGTATATAGGGCATCCACATATAATTCGCATGCATGAGGGCTCGCTAAACGGCCGTTCAGGGAGAACAAATACTGTAATAATGATGATAATCAATTCCTTATCCCAAAGTTTTCATGCCACGTAAACTGCAGAACAGTTAGGCTCCATGAATAATAACAAAAGAACTAACCAACAATAAATAATCGTGGTAATCTTTCCAATCATGAGTCATAACTTGCAATGATGACGATCATTATTGTTCCATCATTATAGAGCTATAATGTTTTCTTTTATCATCATAACCACTAACATGCACAAGGTTACCATCATTAGAGCATTACGCATCATTACCACTATAACATTTGGTAGAATGAATTTAGTTATGACTTAATTGGCGACAATATGGTGAATGCATCTCAACCGATGGCAAACGTATATTCCCAGTGGTAAAAATGACACTGATATGAAATTATAAAACACTGAAATCATCGTGATATAAGCAGTGTCCCCATTAAGAGCTTAATGATTTACAAAGATATCTATTATTACTATAGATGCGTACTTTAGGGAAATAATTGCTGAAATGTGATAAACCGTTTCAGAAGAATAATTGTACATGGGGGAGTAAAGTCGTAAAAAACAATAGAAACTTTGGAGTTCAAACATAATCAGTCATGATGATGTGACCTTTCTTTTCTTTTGTTATCTATAAAACTGACGGACGATTATGTTGGTCGATTATCATTTTCTTATTACGACCCTTATAAATCCATCCACAATGTGACAATAACAAATACGCGTCTTCTATTTTTTTCTTAAAGGCATAATTTACTATATGCAAATGAAACAAAAACCCAGTATTAGTGCTTCAAAATAGTTCTAAAACGTGAGTTATGGATAGAAACAACCAATGTAGAAATTTGAACCAGAGATAATCGATGTTAAGTATTGTTTAATATCCAAAAGGTGAACAATAGTTATAATTAAAATGTTTCCAGACTAAACCGTCTATATACCGTTATGGTTTAATGAGAAAAATAGTGATATCTCCTTACATTTTAGGCTTTATTGCAAAAAAAAAAATGTATATTATGGTTGGATGTTTTGTGATACAACTGAACTACACATATACATCAAAAGTGATATCTTGAACATTTTTAAATCAGTACTCCCAAAGGTAAACAGGACCTTTAACCTGGACCCCGTTGTATAAAAAGTTACCACCGATTCGAATCAATCGCAAGTCTCCCCATCAATAGTAACTGTGCGATTGATTTGATACTTCATCTTACTAAAAAAGAAAAAGAAAAAAAATGTTGCTATGGATATCTTAAACTCCGCGTCGTGTCGGACACATAAACTGGGACGTTTGGCACTCCCTTTTCTCAATTCACCCAAGTGATTTCGCACGTCTGCCCGAGGCGGAGCACGTGTAATCCGCAACATATACGATCGGCGCTCTCGCACGTTATAGTGAAAATAAATAAAGTGAAATTATAAATAGGGCCGAAATGAAATAGACAAACATCAACCAAAGCAGAAGCAAAATGTTCTTCAACAACGATTAGATGGTTATTGTGGTTATGCCCATAATAGTTATCATCACATCACACTATACGGTTACATTACCATCTTGAATGCAAATAACTAGCTGTTCATTATTTATGTAGTTTAATCCTTAGCACAATCACCATTTTTTTCGTCAACACTATTATTCCTCACTTATCTTGGTAACTTACCGGTAAACGAGAAAATGCGCAAACAGCCAGTCACCTGTTTGGAGTCGCAAACATATATTCAGGATTCCAATTAAAGGTAACACATAAAAATATAATTCTAGGAACCACGCGACCAATCATCGTCTATCAAGCCGGATGACAATCACTTATTTTGTTATACAGACAATGAAGCATAATCCCAGTGGCGGATCCAGAGGGGGGGGGGGGGGGGGGGGGGGGCGCAACCGGCGCACGCTTCTACCCCCATTATTTTTCGTTAAAAACAAACGAAATAAAAAGGAAAAAATGAAATGAAACCCGGAAGTGGCACCAGAAATATTACTTGCGCCCCCCCCCCCCCCCTTACAGAATTCCTGGATCCGCCCCTGTAATCCTATACTTACTTGATATGCAGACAGGTGGGACAACGAAGCATTTCAGCGAAAGGAAACATCATAATGAGAAGTATGGCTTTCAAGACAACTGTTTCAAAACCAACGGAAACTGTTAAAGATAGGCCTATACATGATTCGCGAAGATATATTCGCGGCATGATATTTTCGCGAATTGCAGCCGATGGCCTTTTTGCGGCATGAGATTTTCGCGAATTGCCACTGGCATTTAATGCATATATTGTAAACAAGAACATTCTTAAAGGTAAGAGTCTAGTCTACAATATTCGTCAGTGGTGGATTAATGAAAAGTCACATAAAACCCTCTCTTTTATATAGATCTACTTCCTATATTATATTCGTGAAGAGAAAATTCTGAAACTTTAAGTGTTCTGAAGTAGAATTGTATTGTTGAATATTTTCAAGGTAAAATGGAAACTTAACTACTTAACTGCAATGTCGCAATTAACGCATCTTAATCAAACCTTACAAAAGTATATTCCGAACTGTATACAAAACGTTATTGTCAGTGATTTCGTATCGTTGTACATTATTGCGTGCGGTCTCATGACATGTCACAAACACGCCAAAAGAGGGCGTTTGATTCGGCAGGTACGAAAATTAATGGATCCAATATCACACGACGAATGTATACTAGGAAGATGTGCCTCAGCTCACACAATATTCTGTTGATCTCTCTATTTAGATCTCTGTATAGATAGATAGATAGATAGATAGATAGATAGATAGATAGATAGATGGATGGATGGATAGATAAATAGACAGATAGATACTTCAGTGGCCTAAGCTAAAACTATATATACGTCATCGTACAGGTGTCATCCCACAGGACGGCTTCTCAGGCCAAGAGATCAGCGCAAGCACCCGCACGACCTAGTCAATGAAACTTTGATGTGGTTTTGACATCACTGTGACTACACAAAGAGATTTTTTTTCCTCACCTCATTACGAGCTCTTTGTAACAACGCGGTATTCCGACATTTACTACAGGGCGCCCACTATCGTTTCTTTCCGTGAATGCCGACATCGACTTGAGAAGCACTCCAGCTAATATTTCATCCTCGATAAAAATCAGTGCAAATGAAAAGACCGTAAAGTATATTAAAAAAAAAGGAAATTGAAACAAGATACCCACTACTGGTATACCGTTGAAATCCCTGTATTTAGTAGTATACAGGTGCATTCTTTTTCGATAAAAGGAGCGAAATAAAGAAAAAGAAAAAACGAATACGTAAGGTAACAGTTCATCGGGAATTCGAGTGAAATTTCTTTGCCGCATGAGCGTAAGTTTGAAATATTGATCAACTAAACCACACGGTGTCCCGTAGTAAAGTAATAATTCACGCCGCTGTCACGTCCCATCACACAAAACAGATAGCAATCTTCGCTATAATAGTTTCGTTCCCTTGTTTGTTTGTTTGTTTGTTTGTCTGTCTGTTTGTTTGTTTGGGGTTTTTTTGGAGCTAGGTTTGAAGGTGATATTTAAGTATTAGACATGAATTTTATAGTACTCGATTCTGCTAACATTTTGGCTGATTCTCCTGTGTTGTGAGACGGTTTTCACTGGATAAGAATATTAAAGATACTGTCAAACTTTACAGGCAGCTGATTCATAATAATGGGACATAATGTTGCAATACTCAAGCCTTATTCAAGATATGAACAATTTTCATTACCACACTATCAGGAATATACTCAGGGGAATATACCGGGCAACGCAAAAATGACTGCGTGAAAAGGGGCTCTAGGGCTCAATGAGCTCGAGTGGGTGAGAAAAATCTCTTTGGGCTCCCAGAAGTGCGTCGTGGGGCGCTGGAATGAATGAACCCCATAGATGGCGCTATTGTCATTTCGGATTCTACGCGATCAAACCGCTCAATTTTGAAGGAAGATATTTTACTTCATTCCTTCATTCAATGTGTTTACTGTAACAACATCATACAGAATCATCTTCAGCACTGGCCCCATTTCTCAATATTTTTACTGCCGCCCGATAAAACACATGGTTCATGGGATGACTGGCTGTTGCATGTAATTATGTAAACATGTAAATTGATACACGTTAAGTTTTCACACTTATTCGCCCACGCGGGCCAAAAGGTGTCATCAATAAAAAATTAGAGGGCCAAAGTTCAAAAGCAAGCTTTGAAGTAGGAGCATAGCTTTGTAATGATGTGCGCTATCGTATAAAAATATCATTCAGACGAGGTTGGGTTCTTGTGAGACTGAAATAAAATGTCCGTAAGAGATGAGTTCGTTGTTGGCAGACAGCCTTTCACGTAAAATTATCTGTAGACCCCCAATTTGAATAAATAATTCTCCTTGTCATGTGGCTCCATTGAAGCGACCTTACTCTCGAGGCTTTGAAATTAACACTGACAGATGATACACAGTCCATCTTCGCGAAATACATGAATAATAATAGTTTACAGATGTCCCTATAAGCCCATAATCACGATTCTCTCCGCCCTTTGAGAACTCGATCGTGAAAAAAAAAAAAGTTTGCAGCCACTCGCAGAGGTGATGCTATTTGGTGACGTTCGTTTTCCGAAGGTCTGTTAGTCTGAAAATGAAATTAGGTTCCTTATTTCCAAGGTCCGTTATTCTGAAACACACACAATCCTAGATGTATATTAACCCGCTGAGGACAAGCCGATTTTGCTACAACACACATTTCCCATAGACACCTACCCGACAATACTCGGGACTACATCGTCTTTAATGGGTTATTCTGATGTTGTTCAGGAGGTTCGTCGATACGAAAATGAAACGCGGTTCGTTATTTCGAATGTTCGTTAATTAAAATCCGATAATGAAAAGAAGGTGCGTATCATACTAGCGCAGTGGCGGATCCAGAGGGGGCGCACCGGGCGCGCGCTCCCTCTCCCTCTTTATTTATTGTTAAAACTGAAGAAATAAAAAGAAAAAAAAATGGGGGGGACGCGTGCGCCCCCTTTAATTTTGTAAAGGCGCCTCCCCTTTATACGGAATTCCTGGATCAGCCCCTGCTAGCAACCTTTCGGAATTACAACAAACCTTCGAAAAAAACGAACCTAATTTCATATTTCGATTAAAGAACCTTCGGAATAACGAACCTTCAGAATATCGAACTAAAACATGCAAAGAGACGAAGCGAGATGTTCTCATTCCCACAACCTATACTTCAAAGGACTCGGGTGTGCAAACGAGTGTCAGTTGAACGCAACTAAGTTTGCATAGATTGTTTTGAAATTTCAAATTCACGTGCGCCGAAAAATAAAACACTTTGTTCATAAAGTCGGGCGCAGGTGTTGGGCCGATCAACTCCAGATTTTGTCGGTTCCATGTCATTCCTGCTGGTCCTATCATCCCATGGCACTTGTCGCTGACGACAAAATCCAAAATGTTGAAGCGACGAATGTCTTTCCATCACATACTATCCTTCCCTTAATTTAAACTTCACTTGATTGATTTGTTTTCGTGCAAGTTGTGTCTCTCGTTTAACAGCGTTAACAGTCTTCGTGTTGTGAGCTCATTGGGTGAATTAATGCAAAGTGATGCAAAGTGAGGCGGTGAAATCGATCACAGAGAGAAAGACAAACAGACAGACAGACAGACAGACCGACAGACAGAAAAGGGTGGTTTGAAAGCTTTCATGACTAATAATAGGTAAGCCTGTCACCAAATCGAATATCCCTGAAGATTTATGAAGGGGTGTGTGCCTGTTGTTTTATAAGAGCCATGAAAGAATTGTTCTTTTAGTTGTTTTCCCGCCACTGTAGACGTCATGGTAAACTACAACACTTCCCAACTATAAATACAAAGATCAAACTCATATTTGTATTTTCTAGTTAAATTTGATATATTATAAATAAAATGAATGTGATATATAAATAAAATAAGGTTCTAATGGACCCTATGACAGGAACCAGTTGGCAACATTAATGATCAAAATTGAGATGCAGTGTAATCGCTAATAACATTAGCCCTGATATTCTGTGATATTTGGAGTTGTAATGAATATTGTTTTAATTTGATGATGATTATGAACTTTCATCATGGTGATATCATTTGCTAAACCTCAGTTTCATTGCAGAATGATTTATTACACCATCATCATAAGCACTGATAAAATGCAGACACATACACATTAGTTCATAATTGATATCATACACAACATCACACAGCCGCCTTGTACACTGTGTGTGCATTTGCCTGTATTACTGTATCTATGTATAATCACATAATTAGAGACGTCCTTGAGATAATATATAGACTGACCCATATGTCTATTTAGGAGGTTCACTGATTAGATAAGATTGCTTATAGATTACATAACATAAGATTACATTACATTACATTACATGAAATTAGATAAGATGAGATTAAATTAGATTTATTGCAACTGATGAATTAATTGCTCTATTAACATCGATGTAAATAAGCACTGAATTGATCAGTACAATGATCAATTCAGTGCCTACTTACATCAATGTAGGGTATTTGTTTTAAATCAGTTGCAATAAAAACAACACGAAGAATTTCATGAATTTGGAGATTAGGTTTAATAGACTAGTTTTAATCAGATCAGATTGGATTAAATCAAATCCCCCACCTGATTCTGTTTTCTGTGACCACTAAAGAAGCATTGAATGTTTTATAAGCAGGTAACTTACATGGCACCGACCTCAGAGGTGGATCCAGGAATGCCACAAAGGAGGGGACCTTTACAAAATTAAAAGGGGGCATGCGACCCCCCCCCCCCCATTTTTTCCTTTTTATTTCATTTGTTTTAACAAAAAAAAAGGGGGGCGCGCCCAGTGTGCCAATGCCTGGATCTGCCACTAGACCTGACTTTGGGCCCCTCCAAGGGACAAGACAGGGACAAGACAGTGACTATCTTTATGTCCTCATTAACCTACTTAAGTTCTTCCCTAAACCTCAAACTGCTGCAGTTTAAGGATTGTCCAGGTAATCGGAGAGTCCCTCAATGTACACTACTGGAGACCCTTCTGGTGAATGGGGAAAAAATCACCCTGGGGAAACCCAATCTATCTATACAGTCAAGTAGAGTGTAATTGATCTGCCACAAAGAGCATCTTAACTTGTTTTCCATACACTTTCTCCAATTAAAGGTATTGTTTACCATTGGGAGCAGTGATTAAAAAAACAAAAAAAAAATTAGTTATCACACTATTGATGCATATGTGTATGTCAGTTGCATCACAAAACATCCTACCATATGACAATTTTGCAATGAAGCCTAAAATATCAGGAGATATCACTATTTCTTTTTTTCAACAAACCATTAACTGTTGATGGTTTATTCTAGAAACAATTTTATTATAAGCATTGTTCACATCTTGTATATATTTAAGAATACTTAACATTGATTATAATGATTAACATTTTTATATTGGTTGTTTCTATGCCTATCTCACATTTTAGAACCATTTTTAAGCACTAAAGCTGGGTTTTTATTTCATCTGCAAATGGTATGATGCCTTTAAATGTACCTCAGCTCGAAATGGCATGGACACACTATCTTGCATTGTGCTGTAAACTCTTGAAATTCTAATAATAATGTTCAATTGATATGCAATTAAGAGTAAGATCAGCAGTATACTACGGTCTTTATTCTTTCTTTTGACTCTTTGTGCATTGAGTATGACAGTAGTGTATTTCAAATTCCAGATTAACATGGGGTTTAACAGACAGAATTCTTGTGTTATTGTCTTTTTTTCCCCCTCACTACCCTTAAATCTATAACCAGTGGGTGTACTGTCGTTAGAATAGATAAGGCTTTGGACCCACAAGGACAATTCTTGGTTAAAATCTGGTGCATACATCTTCAGATAAGATGGCTAACCAACCAATGTTACATGTTTGCCTGGTAATGATAACATAATTTCAGTGGTAGGGCCCCCCGGGCAGAAGAACAGTGCTGACTCTGTAGACATACAAGAACTGTCTTATTATTGTTGTTATGATCATTACCAGAATTATCACCATTTCACTTTCAGTGCTCAAAGCATCTCAAGTTTGGTTTAAAATGTCTCATTTTCCTTTCTTTGCTTTCTCTGTGAACATGCATAATGTCTGAACATCTATAGAATTGGAGAAAACACTCCCTAGGTATAAATCACAGTATTTGATAAGTTTGTTACTACAAAAAAAAATGGTGAAACATCAATTCTGATTAAATTCTTCATCCTGATGGCCCATGAGCATAAATGCTGTGTAAAGATATTTCATTTTGTGGTAATTAGGATCCAATGTGCTGCCAGGATGGAATCTCCTGTTTTGATTTGATTTGTTTTGCTTTGCTTTAGTTGTTTGTTTTGTTTCGTTCATGCAAGGATACTCATTTTCATTTCATCTTGGTTGATAATCGTATATTTCAATCCAGTCATCAATGCTAGGCATACTGTCCTCTCATTGAGAGCTTGTGGTGAAGATGCCGTCTGTATGAATCCCCTACACCCCACAGCTTTTGAATGTAAATGACATTGCATTGCATATTGTATACACCTGTCAGAAAGAAAGAGTGTGTTAACCCTTTCGATGCCAATGAGTCAAATGTGCACACAAATTTCACACACATACATATGGACCGGAAAGTAATGCGGCACACGCTGGGTTAAAGAGCCTACGTGACTAATACAGGCTACATATCATGATGGCGGCTACGACCCGTGGTTGTCTGCTCAGCGATTAGGGTGAAGGGCTACTGAAGTGACGGGCGAGGCCCCATCCCCTATTGTCCTTGCAGAATGCACAATTTAACACCACCATGGCTCGACAGGTGCAGCAATGTGTTTCCATAATGGATTTCCTCTATCAGCAACAAGGGTTTTTTACTGCCTCCACAGTATTTGGATTTTTTTTCCTCCTAGAGATATAATCAACAGAAAGCAATCTATTATCACCACAATTACCAGTATGACCTAATGGTACAATAATGTGCACTGCCATTAGATATCACATTAACATAAATGTACACAAGGGATTGACAAGATGGATTCCCTTAATCTTTCATGATTACAAAACTTCAAAATGTATAAAATGTTGTCGTTTTTGTTTTTAGTCCTTTTTTTTTCTCTCGGCAGAGCAGGCAGTATTTAGATATATGTTAAAGATTAAATGTAGCCACAGCTTGAATTCAGGTTTTTCCAGGAAACTGGCATCTATACAATCAAAATGATTTTTTTTTCAACTTTTGAATGATTTGAGTATGAACATCTGTATCTAGACATACATTTTTAAAAACAATATATCTGAGAAATTTTGATTTTGCATAGTTTATATTAAATTCCAAAATACCGCTGCTTCATTTTCATCTAGAGTTGACTGCGTATCACTTCACTGCGGCTCATAGCTGAATATGTGTAATGACATAAAGTCACAGTCACACTTTTTTTAAGCCTTGCCATTGACATTTAAAAAATGAATATTTGTTTTATTCACTCCTTTGTGTCTATGTGATGTATTTCAAATTATGCTACTTTCTAAAAATGAATTTGTAGTTCTATTTGTAGTTCTGTGCGGAACAATTAGTACTGCTTTGGAGCAAATATACAAACACAAATTTGCATGTGGTATTTATAAGCATTTTTCCTAGCAATCATATAAATCAAGGTTTGCTTGCCCATTTTTGGATTGCCCTATGCCAAGGTACCACCTGTTCTGGATGAATTGCCCTAAATGCCACTGGGCAATCACTTAGTCTGACCATGGAGCTGGGTAGTATAATACATGTACATATTTCCATGGCCTGACTCCTGCTGCAGTTAAAAGACACTTGCTTGACTGTGAAATTCATATTAAAGGGAGACATAGCACACTGAAGTATGACTGATGAAAACCTTTATTTAATAGCCTTTGCTCTTTTACTGTACAAGTCTCTCACAGAAAGCTCTCACACGCACCTAACAGACCGGCTTATAACAACACATTCAACTTGTACAGTGTGCATATTTTTTACACGAATGTTGTTCCTGACTACCAGAAAGCTTGTCTAAGGCTTGTCCGACATAGCAGCAACTAATGTATGCAGGGTGGATTCCAAGTATCGATATTTTTAAATCAGGAACACCAGGAAAAGCTTGTTACTAGGAACATGATATGAATTCATAAATTTCACTGTTTTAGTAAATCAGTCTATTGGAATTAGTATAGTCTTGCACAGTATCAACATGAGCATGCCGAGGCATACACATGCATGCACACATTATGGCAGGACAAAAAAATAATGAATAGAATTCATACATAATGGGTGTGTCTCCTGCAATTTCAGACTTGCAGCAAGACTACAATGGTGTAGTGCACAATATCAAATCAATAGCAGGCGGTTAAAAATCAATATTCAAAGCAAATCTTGAGTTCTGATTAGTACTGCAGTTGACATGAGAGCATGCAGTCCTTTGATGAGCATCTTGTCGGAAGCAAATAATCATCTGGTTCTGGTGAAACGTGAATCATCCAAATCCTCAGATGAAGAAAAACGAAACCCACCAAAATTCCCATACTGCTGAGCCTGCATTGTGTGTTGACATAAATAATATGTAAACTGAATTCAACGACCACACACTTGATTGCTGTGATAATATGATAGCAATCTCTCTGCCTAATATACAATATATATAAAGATTGCTTGTTAATGACCAATACTTGACAATGGTTGTAAGTGTAACCTCATATGCCGGAGGTCAATTTCAGGAAATGGCTGGCTCAAGAGGGTCAGTTCGTGTATGGTCTGCATATCTCGTCAGGGCCACAATATTCTCTTGCTTTCTGGTACTCCAGTACTGATGCGTATTTTTCCAGTGATGCTTACAATAGGGCAAATGTATGTGAAGCTTTGAAATTGCCTTATAAAACTTATATTGGCTTTTATAAATTTATTTTGTTTTATCAATCTATAGAAAGCTGAAGCTAGAGCTATATCCTTTGTTTTATAAATCTATAGAAAGCTAAATCTAAAGCTATCTACTGTTTTATAAATCTATAGAAAGCTGAATCTAAAGCTATATCTATTGTTTTATAAATCTATAGAAAACTGAATGTAAATTGCTACCTTTGCGGACAGGTGTTGTACTTGAAACTTGAACAGATGGTTCAAAAATGTTAACTGGGTTTTTAGGTAAATATTAAAGTATACAAAAACAACATTCATTAGGTGCAAAATCCTATCTTAAAAAAAAAATCTGCTATGAAAGTGCAAAACATAAAATATTTCCTGGCTAAATAACTTAAAAATAATGATCAGTCAAATGTCAAGATTTAAGACGGGGACATGATCCCATTTAAAAAATATAACCAAAACCAACAAACGAAAACCAACCCCCCCCCCCCAAAAAAAAAAACAAAAACAGCCTGCTACATGTGTGTACAATTGTATAAAATGGGATTGATATCATCAACTCACTCATTTGCATATATTCATACTGACTAATATTCAAGAACAGTTTTGTGAAAATTAGCAAAACTTCACACAATATCATATCTGTCATACATTTTTATCCAAGTTTGATCAAATTTCACTGTTGTGTTAATAAAACTTTACTTCTTTCAGACTAATTTCAACTGATCTTTTTTCATCTAGCATAATTTTATTTCAAACTTATCTTTCATAGAAATGACACACAAATTCATTTCAAAAGAATCATAACTACAAAATGGCTTTACTGTATTGTTATCTTATTTCCATATCTCATTAATGTGTGTTTCTAATAAAAAAGTGAAAAAAAAGACTAATTGAATTCACTTCAAATCAGTGGACTACTGACTACTTTATTCATTTAGGGTAAAGCACCTAGATGTTTTTGTGCACAAACATGCCATGATATAAAATCACGAAAAATAATCATTCACATGCCATGGATGTCCTTCAGCTTTCACAGTGCAGCTAACTATAGCGACTAGTTATTAGCAGAGGAAATACCTTGCTTTCTTATCTCATTCATGTCACACATGAATGGCCAGTACTGCAGTTGCATTGCGTACACACATTATACAAGAATACCACAGCCCTTCATTTTTCTTTATAGTATAGATATCTACACACATGTATATTCATGAAGAAAGAATACTGTGTCTCACTGTCTGTACACTGTTGTTCATTTAATTATTTCTATCTGCACTGTCCAAAATGATTTCATCATTTCATCTTGAGAAAATGTATAGAATAAAATGACTCTCAGTGCACTTACCGTTCTTCATTCACTCTCTATTGAGCAAGTCCGCAACACTTTGTAATTATACAGCATTTACGCACACAGAAGTTAATAGAGCTACAAATGCTACACAATCAAATTCTTGGGCGCACTCACCGACATCGTATCTACCTTTCACTTTCATGGCACCCTGAAAACACCAGCAACAACCAGCAACACACTGGCATCCATTTCTGCAACTCTGCATCTTTGTTCAACACTCCTCCAAACCAGCACTCGCAAGTTTGATTCCATGACCACAGGTACAATGTACTCTTGGTGTGATTAACCCGTTGAGGATTTTTAATCTTGCTAATATTACCATGCATTTCCCACACACACTTCCAAGTATACTCAGCACTAGTCTTCAACGGGTTACATCAGTAAATGAGTCTTGTGTGTATACCAGTACATGAGACTAAATACCACATTGTTCACTGGAGCCTCAGTAGCTCTCAAATTGCAAACACACCTTGAACACATTTGCATGTTTCATTTGAGCAAACTGTCTATTTTGCTAATGGGTACCCACTCCCATGAATCTCATGCTACATGTACATTATCTTTCTCTTGACCCTACGTGTATATCATGCCTTTTAATGATTTGAGTGTATACCACCCATCATACAGTGGTGCAATTCTCACACGACCCAACACATTCCTCGTCTTCTTCCAGTGGGATATATGCACATGTGCGGTTCCTATCTTAGAGAGGTGTAAAACTTTCGAGCCTGAAATACCGTGGTATTTTACGAATGAGAAAAGTAACGCAGTGTACACGGTAAGTGAATTACAGTGGTACCTATGTGGTATTCTGACAATGCAAATGGAGCCAATAGATTTTTGTAGTACCCATTGAATACCACACTCAGAACACAAACAATGTGAATGTACCTATTATCAGTTCAGGCAGGGAGGTGAGATGTTCCGTCTCACCTCCCTGATTCAGAGCAAGAAGGACACTACGTCTCTGTAAAGTCTGAGCATTATAGCCTCTCACTTCCTAAATGGCAGCAAGCATCTTGTATTTACTCATTTCTGGACAAATGCTCTTTTCTTTTCATAATTCACCTTGATGCAAAGGCCGTACGAAAGATCTGCTACCTTGAAAATAAGATTATAAGATCAGATCTTACTCCATATTTCTCTCACCAAGCAAAAATGCAACCAAGCAGTAAATTAGTAAAATCATCCTCCATATCAGGAAGTAGTTAAACTGTGTGTGCATTAAACAGCATAACTTCCAAACGGCTATTCCAATGAAATTTTTAATGCATGTGTGGTGTAAAAAGGAAAAAAAAAGGGGGAGAACAAGGCAGCTATTGCACTGTATTCTCCAAAATATCTAATCTTTTGCATCATCATTTTAATCAATTTAATACAGGCAAAATACACCCTACATCTAGATTGCAAGATGCAGGGTTTTGTGAATGTGGTTTCATTATCAAAAGTGGCCCTTCAGAAGATGTATGATCAATTCTAAAGGCATATTGTATATATTTTAGAGCTTGTTTTAATTTACCTTGTATTAATTTTGTTTTCACCATAAGTACACATAGCATGCAAGTATTGCTTGTAAAGTTTTCAAAACTATGGGCAAAACAAAAGAAAGGATCATATATCCCGGTTCATCCCTGCTTCATTAAAGTGAAATTCCACAGCATGTTCAACTTGGCTCACAAAAACAATACAGTAAAATCAGATCTATAAACAAAATGATAGAGGTTTCACTAGAAATAATTCCTGAAGTAAGAAAGTTGCAGAATCTTAAAGTTCCATTTGCGATGTACATATTGTGCAATTATACTGTGCAAACTGGAAGAGGTATGGACAAAAAATCTCCTATATCGGTACATGAATCCTCACAATTTTTTTTTTTTTGGGGGGGGGCGGGGGAGGGGGACATGAAATGAATATCAAAGAATGAGTTGTCACATTAACCTGTTGCAGCATTCTATTATTCTGTTCTGATTTTACTCTATCAGACTTTTTTTTTTTCATAAAAAATTAACTTGAACACGGTTTGGAATTTTTTCACTCTAGAATTAGATGGTACCTTAAAACCCACACAAAGGAGAGTTTTCATCTGGAAACCTCTCTAATGAATACCGCGGAGAGATGCTGGTATTTGATATCTCATGTTCTGACAGAAGACTTGTGATCATGACTTTTTGATTATTCAAGAGACATTCTATACTCTTCACCGGAAAAAACAGTTTTGAAGTCAACAAGGCTGTGTAGGGATCAAGGTTTTTGGTTCAACGTACGATTCAAAGACAATGGGCTGTTATAATTATTCTGTAGGCCTAAAGAAATGTAAGTTACTGGTCAGCACATTCAATCATGTTACTTCATTTGTTTGTGTTTTGGCAAAGAAAGACACCGGTCATAGAATAGATATCTGAAGAAGCATTCTGAGCAGATGGTCTTGTGCTGAAGTATCTGGATGTCTTGAGTGGCATGTACTATTCATTGACGAGCCCCTGGGGAAATCCCTATCGCTATTCCAGCCAGCTTTCTCATCAAAACCCCCACTGTTCTATGATTATTACCTTTAAAGGGATCATATAGCTCTGGTTGAGACCTAACTTTAGGTTTCTAACATTTTTTTTTTTTTTGGATGAGATAATGAGAAACCTCTTGTATGAACAAGCATGTAATTCCAAGAGTGATTCAACATTTCTTTGATGAAAATTGGTTTTGAAATGGCTGAGATATCTGATACAGAGCAATCCTGATTAAAGGTGGGACCTACCTTTTATTAGGATCATTTTTTTGCTTTACTTTGCTTTTGGACATCTCAGCCATTCCAAAATTGATTTTCATCATATAAACTTTGAATTCCTCTTAGAATTGTATGCTCTGTAACTTTTTAGAGAGTGGTTTCTTGCTATCTCACAAAAAGTCAAAAGCCCAATCCTCTTCTTCACCAATACTATACCATCCCTTTAATGCAGGGATTTGATTGATTTCCACTGGTGGACTTTGCCCTCCTCTGGGGGCTTGGTGGCAAACATGAATGTAGTTTTCTTTGTTGTGGACATTTGATAGCAAATGCTCTGTAGACACGTGAAATCATATCGGAATTATATGTGTACACTGCCAGCCATGCCATGCAACAAGTCAATATGTGTTTTGTCTGTTTTGTTGAGGACACTACACACTCATGGAGGAACATTCGTCTTCACACTTCGATTTTATTAAAGCAGTCACTCTGAATTTCATTTTCACATGTCTTGCTGCAATTTAAATAGGGGCAATGGAAGAATGAGAACTAGGGCTGGGACACATTTTGTCTCAGATATCAGACTGCTTGTAATGAACTTTCGATGAAATTGGAGCAAAGATCACCAACCTGACTGTGCACAATGTCAATGGTATTTTGAGATGTGGTGAATGGGAGGGTTAGGCTATGAGCTCTTACCAAGTTACTAGACTTCTGAGGCAATTAGTAGTCGTTACATTTGCAATACAGAATTAGAGCAATGGAATAAGATCACAAATATCTACATTTCTAAACACTGAATTGATCAGAGTTCTAGTAGCAGCCATGACAGAAGAATAAAACATCCAAAAATAGCAGCGAACTACTCAATGGAAGAATTTAGTCAATTTGAATAAAAAATATCATTGATTTCTTGAGAAAAGTTAAGGATATTCATCCAGCTTTTGGGACAAACCCTCAGCACTTTTCTGGAATCTACAATAGACTGTAATAAAATGTTGAATAAAGAAACAAATTCAGTTGATATTATATACATGTACACTCATTAATTTTCCTAAATGCAACATCATTGTTTTCATGTTAAGATAAAATGATGAGGCTATGAAATAGACTAGATTTTGCAGCCCCTCCCCCCCCCCCCCCCCCCCCCCAGTAGAGTGCTGTTCCAAGCACCATGGCTCTTTAATGGAGGTCTTCCTGATTTATCCTGTGAATAGAGCAATATTTGTTTGTCAGAGGTGAGGCTCTAACCACTTGATGGCTTGGCGGCTCTCTACACATGTGTGTCAATCCCAAGTTTTGCTTGCTTTCTTTGCATAAAACTATAGATCCATCTGCATACTGACACCAGAATGAGTCATCTGGCTATAATTTCTTTAAAACCTAATTTTGTCCATACGACGTCAAGTATACATCGAAGGCCAGGTTGTTTAACTACGGTAACTTTACAACTAATGGCAACTCTGCAATCAATGGTAACTCCTGTAACAATTAATCACAGCTAAATGGTTCTGCTCACAAATGGCCCTGATTGTCCTGTACCACGCAAAAAGAAAAACTGAACATTTTTTTTTTCCAAAACTTGTTAATCCCAATGGATTTCTTATTCTCATAGAATATCAATTGCAATCCATCACAATCCAGTCCAAATTGTTTGTATTTTTCATAGCAGTGGATGAATACATCAAAGCCCTGAATATCATTGGTGGAATGTTCAAAAGTTCCATTTCATTTTGACCCAAGAGATGTCATTGTGGTCACCAATCAGTAATGACATCATAATAAATTATCTTGCAAGTGTACAGTTTATACAGCTTTTGAATAAATATATCCTACAGATGGTATTTGACTGTCAAATTATCAAAACATCATTACATTAGTAATATGACTAACAATGAACAAGTTCTGCTCTGCTTTAATTTCAGCTGAAATATTACTAGAAAGTGAACTCTGAGCTCAGAGGCAATCCCACTACGCTGAGTGGACTGAAAATCACTCAAACAAAATTTGAACATTTTCTCCTACCCAGTAAATTGCAAAACATATTTGCTCCCTAACCCTTTTATATTGGAACTTAAGTTACAGTAGTAGCCAGTAAAGTATTAAATGACATACCAGCACTTCAACAGCTTCTTGGTGACATTGGTAATAAACAAAGCTTGTAACCATGATACTGTGCATCATCAATTGTCATCATGGCAACAGGATGCAAACAACTCCTGCACAGGTTTTTACACAGCAGTCGTTACTGATGCACAATAAACACTGTAAGCAGGTGTTTGTGTTCAAGTTCTCTTTCTCCATTGTGATCACAGGTGTTCTAACTGGAATCCAGAATCAGTATCCATGACAATGGCATACAGTGTCAAACTGCTGCTTTCACTAATTTATGATGCATAATCAATAAATAATCTAAGTAGTGTAAATGACACTAATAAACACCAAAATCACAGAATGCAACCATGCACTTACCATATCATGCAAACTAAATAGCTTCAAGAATGAGGTAATTTGAACTTGTCACCAAAATGAACAACCAACGGTCCAGATATCATTTTCCATTTACTGGGGCCTATTCTTGATTTTCATTTAAGTAAAGTTTCTCAAAATGCCCCTCACTATGATAATGATGGTGATAATAATGATGATAATAACATTATCAGAACAAAAATATTCACAAATTGATATTGACATAGTGCCTGGTAACTGAAAAATAATTGCCTAAAGGATCAGCAAAACAAGTTTTTTTTTTCATTTGTTATCACTCGAGTTAAAACATTTACTTCATAGATAAATCATCACTTCCACTGATTTTGAGATATAATAGAAGCCAGATCTACGAAGTCTGAAGAAAAGGAGATAAAGAAAAGCATCAAATCTTATACTCCAAACAACATTTTCATGCTTTAACTTTAGATGATGGAAAAATAAGGCTAATTCGGCCAAAATAATATTAGTAATCATACAATTTATGTAGTTTTCTCTATAAGTCCTTTGAAGACTTTGCAAGGTTCTGAAGACAACTCTGTGACCCCCTCTGATGAATTCTACATCATGACCATGATTCATTAATAACCATTACTTCATGCTCTGCTGACCACACTTGGTAATAACTAGAGCAACTTGACTGCTGTACACAGTCCATTGTGAATTGCTGTAAGTATACACCCCTTCATTTTGCATTATACATTGATGAAGCTCATTGTTCTGGAGCACTGACCAGTGATTGATAATTTTATTTATACTCAGTGGAATTTATGGCCAGGAAATTATGTTTGAGCTAAATATTGGTGACCTTGGATCCTGATGTTAGACTTTGCACCCCTGTCATTTCAAGCTACCAACTGTAGTCCATTATATTAATTTTGTTTATTCTTACCAGATAACATCATTGGACTTTCTTAGCTAAAGTTATGGCTGGGGGAAAAAAAAAAAACACGTTTTACCAGTAGCCAAAGAACAGTGACATCTGGACCTGGTCTTTGATGGTCATGACCTTACAATGCTAATATTAAATGTAAACAATAATTGCCAATCTACTTGCATACATGTATGCCATGTCTTACAACTGATATCATTACTGGGCATTCCAAGCTGAAGTACTTGCTGGAAATGACATTTTTTCCACAAGTGCAATGACCTCTTACTTTGATTTTTACATTTTTGTTTTGTGTTTGTTTTGTGTTTTGCGTTTTTGTTTTTGGTTTGTTTGTTGTTGTTTTTTGGAAGGGGAGGGCAGGGCATTACATGGGTGTATATCATTACATGACACCAGATTATAAGTGTACAGGGCCTATCATAATTCTGGATCTTTATTACAGGTTCTATGTGAGTAGGGAGAGTGTTCCTAGACACCAGATTATATTAGGTTAATGTGTGTATTATATTACCACTACACATGCAGAGATAAAGTTACAGCTGAAATCTTTTTTTTAGTAAAAGTTCAGTGACCTTTTCCTTTTTAGTTCGAAATCTAACCAGCATATCTACACCTCATATATAGAATACCAAGGTCTTGTCCCAAGAAACTCTATTGAGTGCCTTTTGTTGTTGCCACTGTTTTATAACTGTCACGAGACATGGGAAGGGCAGATGGACAGACGGATAGACAATAAAAAACATACCACAGGGTAATGACCCTAGTATCATCAGGGAGGTGATCACCTCCCTGGTATCATATATAGGGGCATACATGTACAAAGCACAGGGCCCACACATCATTTATCCCAGTTGAATATGACAACTCTTGACAATTTGTCAATCAATTGCAATGAAAACATCTCGACGGAAGATTTTCATGAATTTGAATAATTACGCAGTACCCGCTTGCATGCTATAAGGAGTAGAACCAACACTTGCTGTAGGGGGAAAGCTCGGTGGTCTAGTGGAGATGACACCTGTCTGGTGATAAGGAGGTCGTAGGTTCCAATCCTGCTCGAGTATGTACGCCCATGATTTTTTATCATGGCTACTACTAAAACACTGATCAATTCAGTGCTTATTTACGTCGATGTAGGGCAATTTGTCAATCAATTGCAATATGACAACTCTACTTTATTACCTTTTTAGAACAACATAAACATTCAAAGAGTACTTTAAATTCAGGGTTGGATATTTGCATTAAATTTTCTTGCAGGTACCATGACTTCCTCCATACTTTGGACTAGTGCATGATATGCCGCAGTCTGTACCGCATAGCGACCATGGCATTTAGCGAACCAGCCCAAAGTAAATACTACAATAAAAGTTTGCTCGATAGTCAGTAAAATGAGTTCTCTGAAAGACATTAACACGATTATATAATACAAGTGATAAATGCTGTATGTAAAGATGGGTTTTCGAATACTAGTCAGTAACTTGTAGAAATATGATGGCAGTAAAATGTCAGATCACTTGTAAAATTTCTCTCAGCAGACAGAACTTTCTTAGAACCTGTTTGCATTAAGGCAAGCATTTCATTATAAAACTAGAGCACACATGCATGATGCACACTGCATCCGCGATGCATTCAAAAGACAGTGAAGGTGCAGATATCAATTGTGCATTGCTAACATTGCTAGAATAGGTCCAAAGAAACTAATAGCCTCCCTAAAATAACAGCACTTCAAACACTTCGCGTGGATGATTCTCTACACTCTATCCCATACCAGTCAGTATTCCAATGTTTTTTCCTCTTGGCACATTTCCACCTGGCACTGTGTTTACTTTTCCTGTGCTTCAGTGCAGTGTTTTTTTTTTTATATTATTATTTTACTGTATTGAAAGTGAGACTTGGAGTGTCCAGATTAAACAGAAAACAAGAAAATCCATATCTAGGACAGATGGATTGATTGATGTCTAAAAGGACTGACTGACAACTGGAAAACATGACACCTCCCATATCCTCTGGAATATGCATTAAAAAAAAGTTATGTATTCAGTTTCTAAAATGATAGTTTAGTCTGTAACATGTACACTGTAATCTCTTTCTAAATACACTTTCACTGCGATCTGAACACATGACTCCTTATACAGTCAAACCTGTCTATAGCAGCCACCCAAGGGAGACGAAAAAAAGTGGCCGTTATAGACAGGTGGCTGCTTTAGACAGGCTATCCAACTTTGTGTGCATTGCCTACATGTACATGTATCGTTGTCGTATACACACTGTAAGTACAACTTACTTACATGTGCATGTATCATACACACATTTTTCCCTACACACATGTGTTTCATGCATTGAACAACATCGGTGTTAATGAAATTTTTGCACAGTAGCATGTGTACAGTCGTGAAGAAAGTTAAACACTAACTAGTGCATTGGCTGAATGAGTGATGAACGCAGCAGTGGCGATCACTGAACGTTGCCCATGAATGACTGGCATGGCAACGAAGCAGAAAAACATGCTGAATTATCGGCTTAGATACAGCTCCATCGGGTCTGTGGCCGCTAAAGACAGGTTAAAATTTACCGTAAGAAACAAAATTTGTGGCCGCTGGCCGCGTTAGACAGGTGGCTGCTATACACAGGGTCTTTAACAGGGCTTTTCTCTTGGGGGGATTTTTCAGTGGCCGCTATAGACAGGAGGCCAAGTAAGGCAGGTTTGACTGTAATTATATCCAAGAGACACAGGGAAAGAGAGTGGCAACTTATATCATTTCAGTTAAGGTTTCTCAGAACTATTAACACAACTTTATGTACACTTCCCATTTGACAGACTTTAAATTCAACGAGGTCACACAGGAAACTCAGGGTTAAAGCCATTTGAAGAGGTATGACTTCCTTTGAAGATACAGTGTAATCCTGTCACTCAGTCAGCTGTTCCTTTGGGTGATCCATCACTGGGTCTACTCCCACTTCGATCGTCTATTTTGAAATCTCAACCCACATAGTCTTTCCTATTTCATCTACAACCAGTTTGGCCAATGACCATTTAGTCCAATTGCCCTTAACCTCATTACCAGTTTGTCTACTTCCAGATGGGATATGCCCATTTCATCTTATACCCACAGTTTACTAGACACAGTGGGAAGAAAAAAGAAATTCACAGACGCAAAATTGAAATTAGACCATCTGGTCATTAGATAAAATGATAATTAGCCAAACTGGGCGTTGACCAAGTGAGGATTGGACCAAACTCGCATTAGACGAAATTGATAGCAGACCAAATGACTTTATCTTGTCTTGTCTTGTCTTGTCAGTACTGCACCAACCGCCGCTGCTGGGCTATAAACGTGCAGTCCCTCATGCATACAGTTGCAGCACTTTAAAATCTCATTTTGGACAAACGAGATTTAAAGATATCAATATTGGTTGCAGATTTTATTTCAGCTGGCAGTGTGTTCCAAATTGGGATTGTCCTTGGATAAAGTGAATGGTGGTAACAATCTTTGTTGGTCTGAATAGTGTTGTAATTCAAGGGTTGATTTAACCTGGTTGCTGGTCCACTTCTGACATTCCTTTTAAGATGATTTATGTTTGACGGGATTAAACGATGAGTTTCTTTATAAATCAGTGAAAGCCTGGCAATTGTGCGTCGTCTTTGAAGAGAGTCCCACTTTAGATCTTGGAGCATGTCTGTAACACTGCTGGTTTTCCTGAAGTCGTTGGTGACAAACCTAGCAGATCTTCTTTGGACTTTCTCTAAGTTGGTGATGTGGGTGACTTGATGAGGGTCCCAGATAGCACAACAATACTCTAGTTTAGGGCGTACAAGGGTTTTATAAGCTATTTCTTTGGTAGATTTAGTGCAGCTCCAGAGGTTGCGGCGCAGGAGACCCAAGATCTTGTTTGCGCCAGAGATTGTCTGATTGATGTGTCTTGACCAGGTAAGGTTATCTGTCAGATCAATGCCTAGGTAAGGATGATGTTTCACTTCCTGTAGGACGGAGTGGTGTTAGACAAACTGGGAAGTAGGCCATCTGCTGGTATACCAAGTGGCAATAAACTTTCCTTTGTATCCCTGGGAGACAGTTCTAGTGTTGGTTTGGAAGCCACAGTGTGTCTTTGAACCATAGATAGCCATACCATGGAGCTATCTCCATGGTGATTCTTACCAACATGAGAATAGAATCTGTTTGTCGTGGAGGAGGACTTTCAGCCCAAAGTGGAGAAATATATACATGTAGAGAGTCTAAATATGGCAGAAGGCATACAAAATATATAGCAATGGTAGAAAACATATACTAGGGCGGAATTATACACGTAGTCTACTGAGGAAAACATACAAAAGGTGTGGCAGAAAAAACCATCGACATGTTAGTTCGTAGAAAATATCATAGGACATTATCCACTGTACCACGAACATAATAAAGTATCGATGCCAGCACTGGTGTGTCTTCTTCGTTCTTTGTATCCACTTCCACCCCCAAAACCTTGCCTCACTTTAACATCAGTACGATGTAACTGCATTTAAAATTGGTGTCTGTGTGTATGTGTGTGTGTGGGGGGGGGGGTCTGTTTCTGTGATTACTTTATGTGAGTATATGTGGTGACCATGCTTCTGCACATGTATGCATATACTCAATATCTTGCTGACACTAATGCAACATTTGTGTGTCATACACAGTGTATTCAAGATGAAAATAGCAGGAAATGAGCCATAGTTTATGTTTCATGTGATATACCTTGTCATGCTACAATATGAAAGTCTCACATTCATGATTTTTTGTCATTATTACAATCATTCATAGCATGGTAAATGAAACAATGCAAAGTATTGCATTATCACAGCACCCTGAGGTAGTAATTTTACCTGAATTCTTTTGTGGGAACCAACACCTCATAATCTCCTTCAAGAATACCGACATTGTATTGTAAACAATCAGTGTTTCATGTGATTGGTAGTCTGTAACCTAGCCCCGGAGACCGCGCGCTGCACGTTGGGGCTGGTTGCAGTTATCTGTAATCATGCAGTGAACTGAGCGTCTAACGGAGAACACATTTAACATTATCTCTTGTCTAACAATTCTATGTCGAATACCACTTGAGTTTATGTATGCCCATGATTTTAATCATGACCCTTGTAATACTCAAAAACACTGAATAATCGTTGTGTGTAATTAACATGATCGATGAAGGGCAATTTTAAAATCAATTGAATGTCTCAGTTGCATCTCTTCAGTGATTGTATTGTTTAAAGTGCTGGTAGGAAAGAGACTGGTAATCTCGATGCTGCATAATCATCATCCTTCAGAAATTGACATCCTGGCAGACTGGAGAATTTTCGAGACTGGTATGGTAGCACCAAATGAAAATGGTGATTTTGATGACCAGATACAAGCAGTATAATGTGTGACTGCATGGCATAAAATGTAGGAGAGGTGGTAAACAAAACACATTATATGTACAGTGATCATTACAAGGTTATCTGTAACCATGCAGTGAACTGAGCGTCTAACGGAGAACACATTTAACATTATCTCTTGTCTAACAATTCTGTGTCGAATACCACTTGAGTTTATGTATGCCCATGATTTTAATCATGACCCTTGTAATACTCAAAAACACTGAATAATCGTTGTGTGTAATTAACATGATCGATGAAGGGCAATTTTAAAATCAATTGAATGTCTCAGTTGCATCTCTTCAGTGATTGTATTGTTTAAAGTGCTGGTAGGAAAGAGACTGGTAATCTCGATGCTGCATAATCATCATCCTTCAGAAATTGACATCCTGGCAGACTGGAGAATTTTCGAGACTGGTATGGTAGCACTAAATGAAAATGGTGATTTTGATGACCAGATACAAGCAGTATATATGTGTGACTGCATGGCATAAAATGTAGGAGAGGTGGTAAACAAAACACATTATATGTACAGTGATCATTACAAGAGAGATAGAATATATGGATATACCGAGTGCCACCATATTTTGGTATTGATTTAAGTTGACCAAAATATTGATACTGTATCTGGTTGTCGAGGATATGTTCCGCAGAGACTGCGTCCGGCTTCACGGATCCCCTCCTATACAGGAGAGCGATAACATTAAAAAAATAAAGACTCCTCCGGACAGACGGATCTTTCTGTCTATGATTTAAGCTGCCCACACCCTACAAAGTAGTGAGACTAGTGAGAGCCCATAATGCATGTGTTATATTAATATTATAAATAGCTTCATCCATATCTTATCTAGATACTCATGACTCACTGTCAGCATTCAACCTCATCGCAGTTCACATCATGCCATATCATGCCATGTGTAGTGAGTGTGTAGGGATGCTTCTTGATAGAATAAACCATGATATGAAGATGTGGACAGTGCTAATGGTACGAGGAGAATCTGATTATGCACAAATAAAATGAAATGTCTTCTGAGCTCATTTTTCTCAGGTTCACGCTACTTACTCTACGCCTGTTGGCTAAAGATATGTTCACCTATCTTCTTGGAGCATCAACTGAACCGTGTGGAGATCAGTGAGCCAGCCAGCGATTGCACAGCACCCCGCCCGCCTCGCCTACCCTTCGGGGTGGCGTTACGGTCAGTGCATTGCGTAAGCACTGCAGCGTACACAAAGTCGTACACTCTATGGCTTCGTAATGTATGGAGTGTGGGGGGTTGGGTTGATCATAATGCCTGCCTGAATCATCCGCCTGACTTACCTCTCCCTGCCTTGACGGATGCCCGGGTACGGTGATAAGAGCTATACCATCGTGAACGACAGCCACATCCTCGACGAAGCAGCAATCGGGAAGACTCTCGTCGCAGTCGAATTCGTGGACGTCAATGCCGCAAGATCGCAGACTCTCGATGTATTTTTTCTGCTGCTCTCGAGCTTTCGCCAGCTCCGGCTTACTCACATCTTCCCTAGACCGCACGGCCTGCTCCACCAGGCTCGCCGACACCCGACGAACTATCGCAAACTTGGCTTGGAATTTCTTCTCGACATCCTTCTCGCCCATGAAGTCGTCAGCCATCTTAATTAAGTCGATGATAGAGAAATAATCTACGCAAAAGCTACGACACTGACACAATCGGGATAGCTCTGTTTTTACAGATGCTATTGCAGCTGTCACACAGTATTGCAGCGGCTAAGGCACTTGTCTAAGCACAAAGATGCGGTGCAGTTTCTTCGTATCCACGCACCTCCCTAGGCCCTGGGTTTACGTAGTAGGCATGTACATTTCTTACACGCTCGCATAGCGCATACCATTTCAAATCCACGTACGCGCCATTTCGCTCCTCCTAGCTCCTCGCCTCTACAGACCACAGAACTCTTACACAAGAGTTCTGTGCTATGGAACGCCATTAAGGAAACAATACAAAATTCATTTCACTCCAGCCAATATTCATTTCACTTTTAACAAATACATTTCACTCACAAACATTGATTTTACTTTTTGTAAAAATACATTTCACTTTTCACAATAATACATTTCACTTTTAAATTAAAATTCATTTCACTTTTCACAAAAATACATTTCACTTTTGAATTAAACTTCATCTCACTTTTCACAAAAATACATTTCACTTTTGAATTAAAATTCATTTCACTTTTCACAAAAATACATTTCACTTTTACATAAAGATTCATTTCACTTTTCACAAAAATACATTTCACTTTTACATAAAGATTCATTTCACTTTTCACAAAAATACATTTCACTTTTAAATACAAATTCATTTCACTCTTCACAAAAATACATTTCACTTTGGCGTACCATATCACTCAGACGAAACCATTTCACTGCGCTAAAACCATTTCACTCTGATAAAATCATTTCACTCCGATAAAAAAAATACGTTCCTCTTTTTTCCCGGCCAAAAGGTGGCGCCAGTCTGAGAGAAGTCACAGTGCCATGGCACTTAGCACTGAGCTGAGGTGAGTGGCCGGCCAGCTGGCCGGCTGGCTATGCAGTACCTAGATTTAGCGCGCTACGCTGGCGCGGAAGCGACGCGAGGCGAGCTAGCAGTCGACGGTCCTCGCCTCGGCCTCACTCACATGCACGCTCGTGCCGTTACATGCATACTACATCGAGAATTGAATCTACGCCTGACTTGCTGAATAATTAACGTGTGTTTTACAACGCTTTTCAACAGCGATGTTGTGGGGTAAGTTTGATGTCTGACTTCTTGTGATCGACATGCTATTTTTTCCGGTTCAAAATGAGTATTTGTTTGGCCGTTTAAATAGTATCTCGAAGTTGACATAGTATTTTTCCTCTTTCAAAACATTCCCGTGTTTATAGCTGGCTGCTGACCCATCTAAAAGGGGATTGATGTGACTTTTTGTTCATCAGGTCGGCAATACTTCGTGCTTTACGCAGATACCAAGATCGACGGTGCCCTAGAAGCATAACTTGTTAAAAATTAGGCCTGAAGATTGCATATTTAGAGGCCAAATAATGTATTCTAGTCCTCCGGAAGGTCACGTGATCGCATCTAGTGCGGAAGGGGACTTTTTCGGACCGTAAATGCACCGTTGTTAACGATCTCTGCGGAGGTGCAGGGTCAGTCCCATATATTGAAATTAGCGTTGTTCATTCGCTCAATTGGAACTTCGTGATATCGTGTGTTGTGTACAGTGAGTCAGTGTAGGCCGGTGGCGGTAGGCCCACAATTGTATGTGGCGATGGCAATTTGTAAATTTGAATTTACAACTTATTCACAAAAATTGTACAGTGTACAATGTGTATGCTGTCTATAATAAACAGGGTCTTAGTCTTCATCTCTTAGTAGTTAATTATTATATGATTTAGGCACCTACTCATATACAAACAAGAACTATAGATTCAATATTATTATTATTATTAGTTTTTTTTCTTTCGCATGGAGAAAGAAGGCACAAGAGCGATTCTAGGATTTGATGCAAACATAATTTTCATGACATGTTTAAGAGTTGACCCGGCTGCAATGTTAACACTAATAGAGTACCAGGCTATTTGAATTTTTCAAGTTGGTATACAGGTTGTCAATAAATATAGAGATGTATTATTAGTCTTCCGCATCTACAATTTGGAACAATAAAGTTTACGAGGATGTCTGAATGAATGCAATTATTCTCAGAATAATATGAAGAGTTTGTTCGCAAAAACCGATAAGTCCATATTTGCCAAATGGAGATATTTGCGATTAAATGTCAGGAAAAATAAAGAGAATACTAAGAAAATTTTTGCTTCTTTTGACCATAACTTCAAAAATGCCCTTTTATATGTAGTGACTAATATCTCATTTAAAAGGTGTTATTTTGTACTTTATGACAGAGACCGTACTTGAAAATCTTCAAAAATGGACTTATCGGTTTTTGCGAACAGACTCTTCATATGTTTACCATAGTACAGTGCATGTCTGTAGTTTCTCTCTGCTTGAATTGGGGTTTACTCCAACATAATGTTTTCGGACATGTTATTGTGAATAATGGTTTATAATATCATCTATGATTAATTTTCTCTATTTGTGTCACATTGTATATGTAGGTATCCCCAGTACCTGACATCACACCGATGGAACATGCATATTTAAGGTGATTCTCTTCTCTGTGGCCTCCAGGAAAATCTGCATGACATAAACGAGAAGATCTACACTGTCAGTTCTATAGTGTATTTTGTTTTCTTGGATGCACACGTACCATTCTATCTCTGACAGATTTTTATCAAGGAGAGCACTGCTGTTTTGCAAGTGCTGAGTGACTTCCTCACAAGAATAGAAACAACTGATTAGTACACCTGTCAACTTTTTCATTTCATTGAAAAACCTAGAGCAGTATGTGATCATAATAACCTACCTCAGAAAGGTGCTAAATATGTGATATGATACAATAGGAAGAATGAAGTTGATATACAATTGTAACATTTTACAGTATGTTACTGTATATCAACTTCATTCATCTTTACGGTAACATTTTTAGTAAAGAAGATGTACATGTATATTCTTTGAAAAGCACGGTTGTTGTAGTAAATGTGAAGTTCGACCATTACAGATACATCAATGTGTGGAACTATGCAAGATAGTGTATGTTAAATTATGTGCATTTAAATTACTTTGGAGTTTGTACAGATGGCAGAATTATGAGCCCTGATTAAACAAAATATTATCCTTCATGATATTCTTGATAAATGTTATGGAAGCAAGTACATTGTACAGTATGAAGTAGTATCTGGACGTACATCCATTACTCGACAGGGGCATGTCTTGTTGCTGAAGGTATGAATTTAATTTGTACATCATCACTGAAGCACTATAAGAGGTTTAGTTAGTACATGTATGCATGTTTTATTGCTAATATTTTGGTTGTGACCCATTTCAGAAGAGGTTTCAAAGATGTAAGAATTCTGTTCGATCAGGAAGATACACAAGGTATGTCACCAAAAGGAATTGAACGGTCAAGAAGGGATAAGGAAGATGAAGATTTTGACACAACAGTTAGGTAGATGATACATTACATTAGTACTTCCCCCAAATCAACCAAAATTTTGAACATGTACGCATTGAACGGGCATGCTCTTATTAGATACCTATAAAGAAAAATTGTGGACCTTGTGAAAGGTAAGATGAGCAGATTTTTATAACATGGGGGGGTTTCATGTTGGCCTGTAGTCTACCCCAGGGTTGTCGAGTGTTGTTACTGGTAAGGGGTTCGAATACACATTTGTATCATTCACTCAGTCATAACCATGAAGAGAGTGACACACAGATATTTTAAATGTGTATGATACTGCTTGTGTACATGTACTGATACATGTGTATTCAGTTGACAGAGATGTTGGGATGATTAGTTTGCCTTTTGACATTTCAGATAAGATTATATACAGTCAATGCTAAAGTTGGGAATGAAAGATTTCTTCACATAGATGTTTTGCAAGATGCTATAAGGCCAAATCTAATCTGTCTGCTTCGATTTCCAGTAATATTGATGTTTTAAAGTTACTTTAAATTTTTTATCTGTTTAGTTTCCAGTAAGTGTACTTCATACATTGGCGGATCCAGTTAGGACCGCAACTGGTGCACGCCCCCCTTTATTTTTTGTTTAAACAAAAGAAATTAAAAGAAAAAATGGGGGGAGGGGTGCATGCGCCCCCCTTTAATTTTGTAAACGCGTCCCCTCTTTACGGAATTCCTGGATCCGCCCCTGCTTCATATGTAGTATGTACACTTCTGAATTGTTGATGCAGCTGCCAGTTCATGTGTTTGAAACATTGGCAGTGTGACCAATAGATACATTGTACTTGCCTTCAAAGTATTTAAGGGCATATGTACACCTTCAAAACATTCTCTGCTGTTTGGACTGTCGATGAAGTTTATATATTTTGTACATGTTTCATTTTGTTTCCAGTAAGTACACTTCATATGTATACATGTACACCTTCAAATTGCTCGTGCAGCTGCCAGTTTACTGTCACCCTCTATTCATGTGTGTGAAACCTTGGTGATGTGAATACTATAGTAGATACACGTATGTGTACCTGCCTTCAGAGTACTCAAGGGCATTTGTACACCCTCAAACATTCATGCAGTTTGAACTATTAATGAAGTTATCTCTGTACATGTATCATTTGAGTGAAACCTTGCCAAAAGTGTAGATGGCATGTAATTTACAGAGTATTGCCTCAAAACATTTGTGGTATTCTTGCTTGATTTTATTCACTTACATAACATTCAAGCCATATTCACAACTGTTTCATGTTTGTGCAACATCGGTATCAGTATAGTTTGTTTATTGCCAGTGTCAAAATTTGCCGGCATTTTATTTGTACAGATCTGCTCAATACAATGTAGCTTTGCAATTGTTCAAACTACTTGGTACTTTCATTTGCTCTTGTCTTATTACTGAGCTTCACCAGAAGATTTTTTTTTTGTTGAAATGTTCACTGTACATCACTGTTGTAGTCAAGACAGACTGATCCTACTCGCGTTCCTACATGTACTCACAAGACTGCTGACAGTTGTACCTTTCGCAGGTCTCTTACATGCCACTTGGCTGGAGACTGAGTCCAATACCACCACCAAAAAATAAATTAAAAATAATTAATAAATGGATGAATAAATAAATGAGTTATAAATCAAAAAAAATGGAATGATCTAAAACTGCATTTGACTATACTGCTAAAAAGTAGATAAAACTGTAGACTGCTTATGCAGCTCTTACTTTAGGTATTTTTTTTAATGTTATGTGTGTGATACATTGTCATGAAGATTGGTGGATACCTTGAAACTTAACTGCAATGTAGTTCTTTCAACACTTACATGTAATAAATATATATATATATATATATATATGGAGATGTATATACATTTATAAAGAAAAAAAACTTGTGGATTGTGCTCCTTTCTCTGTTGTTATTAATGAAAAAAAAAGGTATTTTATTAATTGATGAGAATGGCACGTGCAATAATGTATGTAAATTTCTCTGCCTAGTTAGGTAGGCCTATAGTAATAGAGTGAAGTAATGTAGTGAAGTCCTTGGGATCAACAGCTTTCTTTTGTTATATCAAAATGTTGTTATAACCAAGCATGTAAAAAAAAAGTGGATAATGTAAGCGGAATTTCGATATAATGTAACTGTGTTCACTTTAGCGGAGTGAACGGTATAAGTAGTGGTTATACAGTAATGTATTTGAGTGGATGCTTAGGATGCTTTGAATTGAGAGAGAGTGATGTGAATGATTGATGGCAGAATGAAACTGAGAATCAGACACTTCCTGTTGACGAAATCAGAAGGGTGGACAAAAGCAAACAAAACAAACATACATTGTACACGTATTATGAATAACAAGAACAAGACATTTAATCAAAAAAAGAGAGGGAGAGAGAGAGAGAGAGAGAGAGGGAGGCCCAGCAAGAGGCTGTAGACTATTAGTACGTAATGTCTAATGACAGACACAAGTACAGTATATCACAGCTAGACGCTCGAAACTGACCACGTGTATTTACGCTGGGGTCGCTCATACAGTAACACACACGTACAAAGGCATCGAGGACACACGTCAATTTCTATATGTGGGACAGTACAGTACTTCGCGATTTCGTGCCGAGAAAAAAAGGAATGACATCCCTATGATATCAGCTGGCTGCTGACCCATCTACAAATCATCACATTACACTTTTAGGTATCATTTTAAAGCTGAATAAATTTCCTTTTACATGATATAACTTTTGTTGGTGCCCACGATGAAAAAGAAGACTTTTAGGAGAATTTTAGAAGAATATCTGTATCCATTATTTCCGGAACATCTGCAATTAGTTAGCCACGAAGTTGATAATCTTTCATGTCGTTCTTGGAAAAATCAACAAGATAGCATCCAAGTTTTAACCTTCACCTATCAAATAAAAGAAAAATCATGTGAAAACGTAATTCAGTGACCAAGATATGAGCATTTCAAAACGATTCTCCAATCGCGCTCTCTATGACTTGCGGGGTCAACTCGCGTGCGAGGACTTGGATATTCTAGACGGGTTTTTTTCGGGCTTGCCGACTGACTGGCTACTCAGTAAATCTAGGTACTGCATGCATAGCCAGCCGGTGCTAACAAAGTGCCATGGCACTGTGACTCCTCTCAGACTGGCGCCACCTTTTGGCCGGGAAAAAAGAGGAACGTATTTTTTTTGTATCAGAGTGAAATGGTTTTATCAGAGTGAAATGGTTTTATCAGAGTGAAATGGTTTTAGCGCAGTGAAATGGTTTTAGCGCAGTGAAATGGTTTCGTCTGAGTGATATGGTACGCCAAAGTGAAATGTATTTTTGTGAAGAGTGAAATGAATTTGTATCTAAAAGTGAAATGTATTTTTATGAAAAGTGAAATGAATCTTTATGTAAAAGTGAAATGTATTTTTGTGAAAAGTGAAATGAATTTTAATTCAAAAGTGAAATGTATTTTTGTGAAAAGTGAGATGAAGTTTAATGCAAAAGTGAAATGTATTTTTGTGAAAAGTGAAATGAATTTTAATTTAAAAGTGAAATGTATTATTGTGAAAAGTGAAATGTATTTTCATAAAAAGTAAAATCAATGTTTGTGAGTGAAATGTATTTGTTAAAAGTGAAATGAATATTGGCTGGAGTGAAATGAATTTTGTATTGTTTCCTTAATGGCGTTCCATACTGTGCTACAGACCGACGGCTACCGGTGCGTGAGGGCGGCGAGGGCTTCGGAGAGCCGTTTGTTGTTGTTGTTGTTGTTATTTTGATTTTTTTTGCGTGTATCATTCATTTATGAATATTTACGCCTAATGCCTGTTAAAATTTATACAAATATCTTTATGATTATTATTATTCATCATTAATTCAAAATTTTCCGCTGTATTATTGCTGCAATTGTGGAGATTTTATAAACAGACTGTCACCCACCCATCATTGGCCGTTTTTTGTGTATTTTCTGGCCAGCCCGGTTCGTCGTGAACAGGCTTCTCAGCTTGCGCATGCGCGCGTGCAAGCCTAGGCCCCTCCAATACCGGCCAAAGACTGGGATGATGTCTGTTAATGTCAATGTCTCCTTTTCCGACTGAATTACTGAAACCAAAAAAACAAAATATAATAATTTTGAAACCATTATAACATAAGAATCAAAGCAGACATTCTGGGCTTCTGGTGAGGTGCAGATGATCATAATATGCTTCTTACGTACATTTTTGTTTTACATACAAACATACACACACTTGCACTTACACAATATAAGATACATACGTACATAATGTTATCTTCAACAATTTATTGTATATAGTAATCATAGGAAGGAGAATCTCTGTGTCCTTCTTACGAAGGCCACCAATGCTTTTTGGTTTGAATATTCTGATGAATTTAAAAATCTCAAAATGTTATTTACTTCCTTACAATTCAGCTAACAACATTGTCCTTTCTATTATAAATCTAGGGCATTCGATTAGAAAATGTTTCGTGGTTTCTGATACTCCACATCTTTCACATAGCCCGGTATCATGCTTCTGCAATTAAAAAAGATTATAATTTAAGCCAATATTATCCATTCTTAAACAGTGCAAAATTGTCTCACTGCTTTTTTGCTTTAATACACATTTGAATGTCACTGATACATAATTTTGTATGTTTTTTAGGGGGGAGATTGTTTCTTCCCATCTTTTTTGCCATTTTTTCATACAATACAATCGAATAATACTATTTGACTCACTCTTGTTTATTTGGTTTTGAACTTCTACTTGATTGTGTGTTAAGGCTTGTTTAGCCGCTCTATCTACCACCTCATTTGGATGGATCTCGCAGTGACCTGGGATCCACTCGAAATATACCTGAGTTCCTTCATGGCGTAGATTTGTATACAACATCAATATTTCGTAGATGATCTGTTCTTCCCGATCATTTTTTATTGCTTGCATAGCACTAAGAGAATCGGAGAATATCACTGCTCCCGTATGCAAACATGGCAGTTGGTTTAGCCAGTGTAGAGTGAGCACAATAGCTATTAATTCAGCTCTGTATGAAGAAGTATTGTCTTGGAGTCTCTTAGATTCTACGTGATTATAATGTGGGACATAAAAAGCCGCAGCTACTTTTCCTTTGTCTGGAGACTTGGAACCGTCCGTGTATATATGGAGATAATTCGCCCATTTTTGATTAATCAGTTCTAAACTTCGCTGTCTTTGATACAAAATATGATCACTCTTTGAAATATAATCAGTTAACTCCGTGGATACTACCGCCGTTTCATAGTGCCACAACGGCATTGGAGTTGTCATAAATAGTTGTTCTACGTTATAATTCAAATCTTCCGACAAATTCAATACTCTCTGTGCGAAAGGTTCTCGTGTGTTTTTACCTTTATGAACATTGAATTGCCAGCAATCTTCCAACTGTTCTGCGAAAGGGTGATTCGGGATACTAACAACACGTTTTTTTAATCTTACACTAAACATTTCACGACGTAAATCTAAAGGCATTTCCCCTAACTCTACCTGTAAGGTTCTGAGAGAGGTTCCCTTTTTTGCCCTAGCACAGACTAACAGAGACTGATACTGAATGGAATTCAAAACATTCTTTACGTTTGTTGATGCGGAGTCGTATGCCTCACAAGCATGATCCATGAGGGAACGTATAATGGCTCTATACACCTGTAAAATTTCTTGAACCTGGGTGCAAATATGAGAGTAAGTTATACATTTCAATATGCTGATTTTTTTCTTGCATCTCTGGGCTATATCATCTATATACGGTTTCCAAGTTAGTCTACTATCAAATATGGCACCTAAGTATTTGTGTTCTTTCTGAGGGGTGAGTTTGTTTCCATCAAGCGTTATCTCAAGGTGCTCTTCTCTATTTGAGCGAGAAAACAACATTGGAACAGTTTTCTCATATGATATGTTTAAACCCCATGATGAAAACCAATCATTCAGCGTATTCAAATATTCTTGAACATATTTGCTGGATTCTCTCAAATCACTTCCAGGTTTCCAAATTACACAGTCGTCTGCATATAACAGACTGTGCACAGTGGGTGAAGTGGGGATATCATGAAGCATTACATTAAACAACACTGGACTGAGTGGACTACCCTGTGGAAGACCATGACTGATTTCCTTCGCGGGAGATAACTGATTTCCTACACGTACCTGAAATGTACGATGTAACAATAAATTACGTAAGTAAAGAAGTATGTTACCCCTCAGTCCAAGTTTACTCAGTTTGAATAAAAGTCCTTTGACCCACAGGGAATCAAAAGCCTTCTCTAAATCTATAAATACTGCTATTGTCTTTATTCCTGTTTCTAAATTCTTCTGTATATCATTTTCCAGGTGAACAATGTTATCTACTACACAGCGTCCCTTTCTGAATCCATTCTGTATTGGAGGCAAAAAAGTATACTTTTCTAAATAAAACTGGAGTCGCTTTTTTACCATACTTTCCATTGTTTTCATAAAACACGATGTTAAAGCAATAGGGCGGTATGAAAGTGTTTTTGTCGGGTCTTTGTTTTGCTTCAAAATTGGAATCAGCACTGAGTGCTTACACGGTGCTGGAATTTCACCGGTCACCCATATTTTGTTCATTGTAGAAAGCATCATGTCTTTGCCTATTTTTGGAAGGTTCTTATATACCTGATATCCTATCTGATCTTCCCCAGGTGTTGTAGAAGATTTCATCTGCAGGGCCTTCTCTAATTCCTTCATTTGGAAATTTTCATTGATTGAAAGCATTATATGACCTGTTTCCCTAAAAGGGAGGCTGTTAATTTCTTCATCAATGTCTCTATCCGTTCTATTATGAGTATTGTTTCTCCCCATGGAAATAAAACTTTTTGAAAATTCATCTGCCTTTTCTTCATCTTTGATTATGAATCTGTCAGTTATGATCAAAACAGGAAGCTTATTAGGTCTTTTCACTGATGAACCGTTTAGTCTTTTAACAAACCGCCAAATTTGTGAGGTTGGGGTAAATCTATCTAGTTTTGCACAGTAGGCCTGCCAGTATTTTTGTTTTGCTTGTCTTATTGTTCTTTGGGCTTCTGCTTTCTTTTGCCTGTAAAGTTTCAAATTTTCTTCACAGAGACACTTTCTTAACTTATTTTTTGCTCTGTTTCTTTCTTTGATCTTTATCGAACAATCTTTTGTCCACCAAGGGACAGGATTCCTTTTACATTTCTTATACTGTGGCGCACACTCATCGAGTACAACTGTAAGAGACTTCATAAATAATTCATAAATTTCCATTACATCTAATCTGTTATATGTTTCTGAAGTAAATTTTCGAAAATGTATGTCACTAATACACTCAAATTCATTCCAGTTCATTCTCTTAAAGGACCATTTCCTTGTGGGATGATAACTTGAATCACATGTAAATTTTTTATTGCTGAGATACAGATCTATTCTTATGGGAAAATGGTCACTTCCGAATCTATCAGATAAAACTCGCCATTGACATTTATTTGCTAGGAACGGTGAAGTGATGGATAGGTCAAGGCAAGATATCTTGCCGGTATGCGGGTCGATTCTAGTTCCAGATCCATCGTTAAGAATGACCAAGTCATTCTGCATAAGAAAGTTTTCAATTATGCGACCGTTACCATCTGCTCTTACACTTCCCCATTAGTTATTATGGGAATTAAAGTCTCCAAGTATTAATAAATGTGATACATTTTTTACACAATTCAACAATTCGTTCAAATTTTCTTCTCTCAATTTGTTACATGGATTGTAATAGTTAATAATCGAGATGATACAATCATCTAAATAAATAGTTATCAACTGCATTTCACAATCTATTTTCAAGCTCGGGTAATCATAATTCAGGGAATTATGTACGTATATAGCGCATCCACCTCTAAGACGGGCGTCCCTGATTTTTGAAAGACAGGTATAATTAGGAATGTGTGTTATTTGATTTTCTGTATACCACGTTTCCTGTATACATATCACATGAATAATTTCTTCTCTTTTAGAATCTAAGTACTTTACCAGTTCATCCCCATGCCCGTGCATGCCCTGCGCATTCCATTGTAGTATGAAGAGGGTGGGTACGATAAGGTTCATTAATTGCTTGTACCTGGTGAGATAGCAGTGAGAACTGGTCAGCGGCGGTGGTAATGAAAGAGAGTATTTCTGCCTCTGACCGGTCTTTAACGAAGATAACCAGGATCTTGACGAGGAAAAGAATCAATTGCTCGTTGGTGGCTGTTGTTAGGAAGTTCTCTTTCAGCAGGGTTGGGGGTGAAGCCTTTTCTTCCATTGTTGTTTCGTTGTGCGAGGTTTTTGGTGGAATTGGCTGTTTGGACATAGGTATTTGTGGGAGTTGCCGAGACTTGGCGGGGTTGTGTTCGGCAGCTGATGGGTTGGGTTCTGGATTTCTGTGAATTTGTGCCTGTACAATGGTTTGGGTTTTCCTTTTGTCTGTGTTGATGTCGTTTCCTTGATTTGAAGTTGGGGATGTGTCGTGGTTTTGTTGTTTTTCGGTGAATGCTTTTGCTGCTTGTGCGTATGTTAATTTGTTTTCAACTCTTATTCTCTGGATTTCGTTCGCTTTCTTGGCCTTTTCACAGCCTTGATATGCGGCTGAATGTAACCCTCCACAGTTGATACATTTTGGCTGATCCTTTTTGGTACAGGCCTCAAACTTATGTTCACCCCCGCACCTGACACATCTTTGTTTTGCACGACATGTTGCTGCCGTGTGTCCATGACTCTGACAATTGAAACACCTCCTCACGGGAGGGATGTATGCTTTGACTTGCATTCTTTGAAAACATAGCGAAATTTCCTCTGGGAGGGATTTTGCATCAAAGGAAAGAATTACACTGCGTGTTGGTGTTTCCTGTTCGTCTCCCATGTCAGCATCTGAGTTCTTTTTTACTTTCCTCACAATTCTTTTAGCACTTGTTACTCTTTGACTTTTCAGTCAGTTTTTACTGTCTACAGTATACTAGTAGTCTGTTTCCAGACCGGAATACACTTGTACCTTTGCAACATCAATACAACGGGGAAATGACCAGTATGCGTGCATCATCATTCTCATGGAAGGTAATGAGGGAACTTTAGGTTGCACTCCCCCCCCCCCCCCCCCCCCCGTACGGCATATACTAGTACCAGTCTGAAAAACCGGGTTAACCCAACTCACCTCTTCTCCCCGGCCCTTAAAAAAGGAAGTAATTATTTCAGTGCTGTTTTTATCTGAATTTCACTAAATGTATATTTTTGTAAAGAGAGAATTAATTGAAAATCATTAATGCGCTATCCGAAATTGCAATTATTATTATTATTGTTATTATTGTAGGTTGCCCTAATTATTATTATTGTTGTGATCATTATAATTATGATTATGATGAATATTATTATTATTTATTATTATTATAATTATTATTATTATTATTATTTCATTATTGTTATGATCATCATTATGTTGGCTAAAAAAAAATAATGTTAGAATTTGTATTTTGTATACACCCTTTGTAAAATCTTGGGGGAAAAATGCAAAATTCCCTGTAGGCCTAAACTACACGTTTCTACAGTTTCCATTCCCAGATTACCTTTCTATTCCTCCTCCCCAGTGCACCCCACTCCCACCCCCGTCAAAAGGGGGAGGGGCACAGTATAAAGGACAAGTTCACCTTCATATAGACATGTGGACTGAGTCGTATCCGGGCAATTACCTCCAGAGGGCAATTACCCCCCCCCCCCCCGGCTAAATACTGGTTAGTGGTAAGGTTAGAGTAAAGATTAGGGTTAGGGTTAGGTTTAGGGTTAGGAGTTTGGGTTAGGGTTAGGGTTAGGATTAGGTTCAGGATTAGGATTAGGGCCAGGGGAAGGGTCCGGGGTAATTGCCTAGGGGGTAATTGCCCTAGACCCCCATTTCTGCCAGCTCATAGCTGCACTATAATGATGATATATGAAAATGAGACACACACACACACACTCACACACACACACACACCAGCACACACACTTTTTTTTTTAGTTTTATGATAACACACACACACACGCACAGACACGCTAATTGCATCAACCAACATCAACTTACACATTGCACTCAGCAAAAAAAAGAAAGTAAACACTTTTTCAAGTTCATAATTTTCACAAAAGATTTTTATGAAAATCAATGTATTATATACCATATTGAAGGTAATTTGATTGACTATCGACTTAGTAGGTCAATATAGAGAGAAAATTTACGCATGAATAAACACGTTTGTTTTTGTCCTTCAAGGCACAAAAGCAGAAATTGCAAAAAAGTGACATAATGTCTTTCATTTGCAAATGCCCTTTAAGATAACGATGATAACAAAAGACCAATTTAACAAAATGAGAGACATGAATGAAATAGCTAAAATAAGTTTTCGTTCTCTTTATTTCTTTATAGCCTCAAACTATCAAAGTGGGAAACTTAAGGGGGAAATAAGAATTTTCTGTCAACTCAAACTTCAAATGACAAGAGTGTAAGGGCAAAAAGATGATTAAATGAACAAATATCGTTATTTCAGTCATTCAGTTTAGTAATTTAAGAATTATGTGATAAGCTTGGAAGAACCAAATATGATTTGCAATTTTCCTAATTTCAGAAATCAATTCAAAATCCTACCATTTTTCTTAATATTGCTTCTTTTCTCATTTCATTTGAATTTGGATTTGACAGAAAAGTCTTCATTTTCCTTCATTATTTTTAGCCTTTATTGATCTTTTGGGCCTCAAAGATACCTTCTTACAAAGATCATGGGTATATTTTTGCAACTGAATGCATGTTTTTTATTGTATTAAATTTGTCTTTTGTTTCTGGGACGAACACTGAACTAGGGCTTTCTATAGCTCAGTCGGTAGAGCACCGGGCTAGCATCCGGAGGTCTCGGGTTCGAATCCCGTTGGAATCCCATTTTCTTTGCGCATTTTTCCACTAATAATTGTTACATGGAAGAACATTTACGCATGAATGATAACTTGCTCATTTTTGTAATTTTTACTTTTGTGCCTAAGGAAAGAAAAGCATAGGTATTCACTCATGCGTATAACGTTTCCCCTTTTTATCGACTTTCTCAGTTGATAGCCAATTATTGAATTACCTTTCATATTATGGTATACATTAGCATTCAGCCAAAAATTCTATTTGTAATATAAACTTGAAAAAGTGTTAACTTTTTTTTCTGAGTGTATTTTGGTGGGAGGCACTGTGGTATATTGGTGGATAAAGACTCCTGGCTCCCAGTGTGGACCCGAGTTCGAATCCAGTCCAGTGCTTGGGTATATACATGTATCTCGGTCAAGATCATATTATTACCCATGTCCCTCTCGACCCAGGTGTAATGGATAGCCTACCTTGCAACCGTCAGCTGTATAGATAGGCTTATAATGATGGCAGTGCCCACTGAAAAAAACAGTGTCAGCACTGAAGAGGCTACCCTAGATAAAGAAGATCATCATTTCTCCATAAAACCTCACAAAATCAGCTTTTATTTGTGAACATTCACGCTCAAAAAACGTAAGATGTATGATTATTCTGATGTGGAGCAATAATTTTTAATGATGATAGTGTATATGATGATAATGTAAAAGAGAAAATCAGATTAAAAAAGTAATTGTGTGGTGTGTTTTTTTTCAAATAACAATTTGATGCTTTCCTTGGATAGTGTGACTATACGCGTATATAGCCCGCATAATGTAACATAATAGACTGCAACGATGCAATATGATTTAATGGAGAAGAGGAAGTCATTAAAATATCAAATATCAAGACAGCATTGCGACAGTGTCTACAGTGCATAATTATTCAACATATTAGCAGTCGCTTAAATAAAGATACATGTAATTGCATTAATTTCTGGAGTACACGTTATGCCCTTCTTCCCTCCTTCACACTTCATAGTACATCCCAGGGTAATTTTGAAGTGATGTAAACTTTTATATGGCATATAGAACATTTTTGCTTTCCCTGTAAAAATGCAGTGAAACAACACTATAAATGAGAATAATAATGCATGTACTATCAATGATGATGATAATATGACGATGATGATTATGATATGAAAATGAAAATCATTACTACTGTTTTCATCATAACAAATATAATTTTATTGTACTATACAGCTGTTACTAAACTGCCACTATACAGGCAGTGATATACCCAGTATACTAGAAATACTGATTAGATAAGTATATAGCAATAACAATTATTATGATCATAAATACATTGAAGTCATATCATGCAGGACTCTATTATACTCTGAATATAGGCCTATCTTTTGTGATATCCTACGTTGTAAAGGTGTGACTCCTTATCAGTTTTGACTTTCATAACCTGGGATTAAAATCATACGAACGGAATATTGGAAGCTTCATTAAGAAGGGACATGGAAATATGCGATGATGTCACCTACATTTACATAATTATTATACTTTATAAAGAATACGCTCCTTCCCACCATCCCCCCCCCCCAATGTGAGATTGATAGTTAGTTATTATAACAATAACATTCCCATCAGTGTTAGGTATATATCTCAACACAACTGAAAATGTTATGCAAAATATTACTAGAATATCAAGGATTCGATATTTTCCTTTGCTTTCATGTCAAAATGAGGATATTTCATACAGAGACATTATTAACTTTGTGGATCATATAGGTCGATAAGAGACACGGAAGGACATGACCTCATTACCATGTTTATTATCATTTGCATAATGTGTTTGCTGCTCTAATAATATCACAATTCCGTGAAAACATGTAAAATTATGTGAACTATGAAAAACTTTGCAACTTTCTTTAATGGAGGTATGACTTTGGTAAAACCTATTTACTGTTTCGTTTCTTTGATTCAATGTCCAATTACTGTTTCTTGAAAATGTTTGAGCGATCCTCACATTCTTCAATTCGCCTTCAACAAACGAAAAATGAGTGACAAGAGTGTAGGGTTTTGACCCAAAAAAAGGACTATAAAAGTTATAATCTTTTAATTAATGTCATTTCGATTTAGACTTTCGTCACATGGGTTTCCCTGTCTATCCATGTCGATATAAACACCTTGTAAGAAATCATTATGGAAATATGGAAAACTGTTGTAAGAAAATGGTATGTGTATGATGATATTCATACCATGAATGAAATTACACTCATAACATAATATCATGCATCGTTATCTCGGTTAAATTTTTACCAGTGAGTTACTAGTTAGTTATGCATCATTTTGTGCACCCCTGCAATGATGAAGGTCTGTACCACCTAAAACAGATCGACTGAATTCATAATATAGTTGAATGAACCAACTTGAACCGTAAATATACGTCTATTGCATCCTTCCTCTTCCAACATCGTGTAAACGTGTTATACACTCCAAGGGCGCGGATCCAAGAATTCCGTAAAAGGGGACACCTTTAACAAAATTAAAGGGGGCGCACGCCCCCCCCCCCCATTTTTTTCTTTTCATTTCTTTTGTTTTAATAAAAGATAAAGGGGCGCGCCCTGTGCGCTCCCCCTCGACATGCTGGATCCGCCATGCACTGCACTCTGTGTGTGTTTGTGTGTGAACATACTAGCAGTTATACGCAAAAATTCGCTGCAAGTGCAATATCAGGTTGAATTCAAAATTGTTTATGTAAAAACTCTCTACCGCTTACAAGGTGTGTGCGTGCTTGTGTGTGTGTGTTGTTTTGTTTGTGCTTTTGTCGTGTGTAATAATATGTAGTAAAACTTTAATGTATAATTCTAAGTTTGATGATGCATGCTCCTTTTGAGAACTTTATTGAAGAACGAGAGAATTTTAAGTGAAAATGCACCGTTTTATTTTCCTTGATTATCTTTCCCAAGATTACTGCAATGTCATGTGTATTTGTGTGAAAATGAAAGTGTCGTCAGGCATAGCTAAAAGAAGACAAATAGGACAAATACAGTTAAGCATTTACCGAGTCAAGTTGTTCTACTTGATGACATGATTTTACTGAATCCTTCGACAATGATATCTAACAACACCATAGATTGAACATGAATATAATATATAAAAAAGAAGAAATCCATGGGATAAGGCGAACGTAATGAAAAACATTTACCTTCTTTTAAAGAAGAGACATGGAACTAGCCACCGTGTTACCACCGATTACACACGTTTACATTCAACACAGCACAAACTACAAACACTATCGAATGTGTGGATATTGATACTTCATTACACCGATAGGCTCACATAGAAGGGCGTACGATGAAGATCCGTGCAAAATGTGTTAACACCACATCCGTGCATTTAGCATTAGAGTCCGCTTTCAAACTATCCTATAGTATATATAAATCTGAAATTCGATAATCTAGAAAATCGATAGTATAAACCGTAGTAATGTAAGGTAACCGTTCTCTCTCAATGGTGTATAGGTAACTATATTCTATATGTGGTGCAATTTTGTCACACGAATGCATGATTTGGTAAATATATAATAAATTCCGAAAAAAGTTGCTGGCACAATAAACAAGGGGAAAGATTGAAAATTTTCTACTCAAGTAGTGAAAGACCAAAGGATAATAGACACAAAATCTGTGAAAGAGTCAGAAATTCGATTGCACTTTTTCATTCAATATTACATCGATTGCAACAATTGGATTGTGGAAATAAATAGCACGATTATTTACACTTGAAATATCTTCAAAGTAAATCAGGCATAACGATTAATAATTAAAAAAAAAGACTTCACGTATGTGCAGTACATTGTATTCATAAAAGGTAGAAGTAATGTAATATTTCATCTACATATTATGAGAATCAACACCACTGTTATGTCACGATCATTACTATTCTTGAAACGTTCACAATCTTAGTCAAGTGTGCATGCATAATATATTGGAAACGTGTATTCAACGCTCCGAAGTAGAGCTACGCACGTTAATTGATCATGAAACGCACATCACTCACTTGTTATTCTTAGTGCTTTTGTTTCGATCCCTATAGATTTCAAATGTTGCCAATATACGTTAAAAAAAATTGTCCACACTGTCGTGAGGAAAATGTCTGCAGTACTGGACATCGACTGCGATGGGGTTTGGCAAGTATCATATTTTCTTTAGATATTTTTTTAGTTTATATACTTTCAAGTCTTCGCGTAATCTTTGGGTTCCTAGTTCTAAAAATAACGACAAAAGTTGTCCAAGTTGATTCCTGCTGGCACGAGAGATGAGGAAGTAACCCAAAAGATAAACTTTCCCTGACGATTGGACTTCCACATGACGTTGGCATCGCGATCAAATTTCTTTCTCAAAGTGTCATTCAAATTTGCACAATACCACCACGAAGTCAATACCATTTTACCATTCTCGTATAGAAATAATCCCTGGTTTCTTGTTCTTTTCTGAAGACGAAATGGTTAACAGCTTTACGTTAATCAACAAACATTCCTGAGTTTGAATTAATTAGTATAAGGAAAACATCTTACTATCCTATATGCCTCATGCACCGCTGAACAAACTTTCACAATTTTTCATGAATGTGAATAAGTATTGTTATCTCCTTTACGCTATTTCACCTTTGGCTGCGTTTGATTCTACACCGAACCACTGTGGCTTAAAAAATTCGGATACTGTCGCGTCGACAACTGGAATAATAACAATGCATTGCATGATAATATCCCCACATCTGTGCGTATAATCCTGATATACAATCATGATAAATGTTAACACTACTGTCATAGAATATTGTGCACATGTTTCCCTTTCGTACCACTGGCCGGGCACGTCTCGAAGAAATAATTTTACGAATACCGACGCGCACACGAAACCATCAGCCACTCATAGTGCTGCTATTTGGTGCACATCATGCTCTCAATACACCTGTTTGCAACCTTCCAAAATTTCTGTACGCGTACTTTTTGGCATGTGGGGACACCTTCTCAACATTAAGTTCGAACACGAAGGTTCGAAGGAGTGTGGAATAAGCCACTTCACCGTTATAATCTGAGCATGTGAACATAGAGGTCATCGCAGACCTCTTAAAATTTACTTGTGATAGATCTTCGTGCAAACAATATGTCATGAATATTCATGAATGAACCAGGCGAAATTCGGAATGTACAGGCGAATGTGTGTCCTTTTCAGCCAAATTAACAAAAGACATTCATGCAGCACTTAGGGTACATGCAATCACCACTTTCTGCATAGCTTTGGTGTTTTTTTTCAATTCCATCTTCTGAAATATCATTCAGTGTTTGGTAAAATCTGTAGTTCCAGACGTCATGGCCGACTTTAGTACCAACTGTGAACTGGCTTATTCCCTTGCGTTTTCTATCTTACATAAAATGCCTTCGTCAGTGAAGAGATCGCAGTATCAAAATTCAAGCAGTTCATGGTAAGTGTCATTGAGAAAAAAATGATATGTCGATTGATCCTCGTCAGCGTTGATTGCTCTAATTCATCCTTACTTGACGACCCACCACGACCGTTGAAACTTCGTTACACTATGACGGAAATTACCCTTACTTGCATTCAAACCATTCATTTCTTCTGTCGGGTGTAATAAGCATTTCCACTTAATGAGCTACATTTTGTTCATAACTATAGTTTTCTGAAGATATACCTCAAGAGCTTCCAAACAGGGAGGAAAAGTACAGTGTATCACAGTGTGATCTTAAGCCTTTCTGTGCCAGGGACTTTAGACAGTATGTACAATGCTATAGGGTTTTCTGTGTCAATGAGCACTCAAACACACAAAGGGTTAAATGGAATGAAGTGCTGATAAGGTGAGCGCAGTGTCTCTGATATACACTGCGCTTCAAGAAATGACATATTTTCATGAAACGGAATCACAGTATGATGACCTCCTGTATCATACTTTAAGATCACTCAATAAATCGAAAGATACGGAGTGCATCAACACTGAATGTTTTCACACTGTGATACACACTGTGATACACCACACAGTCATGACGTCATTATACGTCACACACGAGCGTCGTGCTATAGGGCCATAAGGAATGACATGTAACTTGAATAGGAATGTTGTTATTGGGTTTTTTTTTTTTAACTGTGTCTACCTTTACACTGTGATACACTGCTACCACTTCCGGTTAGAGTGAAATATCCTCTACCTAGTGATCTATAATGTAAGATACACACGCATCTATTTCTTGGCTGCGAAGACGTTTTCCTCGAAACGTCGCTGAACGTTGCCTGGTGGTCGGAAGAAGGCTACGGTGAGGACTTTGCCTTCCTTGGTGATGGCCTTGCCGATACCGAACTCCTTGCTTCCCTTCCACACCATCTGAGTAAAATGACCTGCCAAGAGAGAACACAAGCAAAAACACAAACACAAAGTCAAAATCTTCTGCATGACCTCAGAAGAAAACTGATGCACAAATCGTTCAAATAAATGAACTCATACGAAAAAAAAAATAGAAAAAAAATTACTTCTATTGACTCAATTTCCTTTTATGAGAGATAATCGAGATTTCAGAAGCATCCCTTGCAGCCCCTTTTCACCAAGGTTATTTTTTTAAATCTAAAATTTCAATTTTCACGGTTGTGTGTTTTTACAAAGATTATATATTTTCGTTTTCAAGCTTAGCCTCCACAAGAGTCAAATTGTCAAACACAAATATTCAGCCTGACTGTATAAGCTACGTTTTGAAAATGCCTTATTCTACTTTTTTTTGGGGGGGGGGGGTTGATTTATTGATTGGTTGGGGTTTTTTTCCACAAGCTTGTATAAAAAAAAACTGCTTACACGAGTCTTTATATACTCAGCTTTGAGAGAAATAGAGGGAGATATTGATTTGTGTGTGTGTTTGTGTGTGTTTGTTTGTTTGTGTGTGTGCATGTGTGTCTATCTTATGTAGCCTATGTATGTATGTATGTATGTACACCGTATAATGTATGTATTTCTGCCTGAACATATGTATATGTGCACGTGTTATCATGAGTTTTCGGTCATCTATACCTGCTCCGGAAGTGAAACCGGGCTTCTTGAAGTCGTACTTCTCGACCTGTTTGTACCACATGTCGATGACCTCTTGACCTGTTGGATGAGTTGCAACATAAAACAAGTGTACAAAAATACAGAGAAATACATAGATATATAATTATGTATATACAGTGGACTGGCAAGGAGATGTTGGGTTTAACCTTCCATGGATAATCAAACAAACAAGTCTACAACAAATGGATATCACAATTTGATCAAAATAAACACTTCCAAAAGCAATAATTTCTCTTCATCGGTAAAAATTCTTGATGCAATAGACATGTTTGGTGTAATTTTCGTTGCGTCAAGAAATTTATGATGCTCATCTAATAGGAGGAAAGAGAACAAAATCTAAAATTTTGTAAGTTTAGATTGGAAAAAAAAAGAACTTTCGAAAGAATATGCATAGCCCTCTCCGTAATGTTTGCTATAGTTAAAGACTGATCACGATTTGGAAAGTCATGTAACACATTAGATCGAACGAAATTGCCAAAGTCAATAAATCATCCGAAGAAGACCTCAAGTTTATTTTCTTTATGCAAAAAACAAGTCCCCTTCATTTCCAGTTTAAGTCGCATAAGTTGTGTCGTGCATCATTCACCGTTACCAACGCTGGAAGTACCTTAGTGACATTGTAAGGATTCTTTTTATTTGCTCTCTATACTGGACGATAAGCGTACTCACATACATCTTTTACGACTTTTCTCTTTAGATGTTCAGTTATTTGGAAGAAATCAAGATCTCTCTGGCAATCGTGCGAAAAAATAAGTGAGAAGAACTAAACAATGCAACAGAGAACTTAGAGTGGTCTGTTTTGAAGAGCTCAGTATGGACTTCGAAGTACACTTGATATGTCAATTTGAAAACAATTCTTACCTTAACCAGGGCTCCACACTAACTTTTACTTTTGGTGGCCCAAAGGCAAACATCCGACCTTTTTTGGTGGCCCGATCAGGCCACCAAATTCATAATATCTGAAATTTTGGTGGCCCGACGTGCGTTTTTGGTGGCCCCGGGCCACCGGGCCATCGTTAGTGTCGAGCCTCACCTTAACTTTAGAATAGTTAATGTTATAACATTTATAGTGACAATGATTGTGATAGCATAATGAATAAAATGCAGATATATCTATGTCAATGATATAATCAAATGGTAATAATACTAATACAATTGAACCATCGATAGCATCAACAAAATAGAACCATATCCTTAACATAATCACAATCACAAACTTAATCATTATCATTACTCTCTATAGTATCATTATTAATGATGTCACTATCGTCAGTGTGACCACTGCCATCATCATCGCATTATCTCTTGTTCGAATCATTATTAATGATGTCATTATCGTGTGACCACTGCCATCATCATCGCATTATCTCTTGTTCGAATCATTATTAATGATGTCATTATCGTGTGACCATTGCCATCATCATCGTCATTATCTCTTGTTCGAATCATTATTTTTATCATCGTCGTCAGGTTTTAGACTTTTCTTTACCTGAAAACTCGGTGCTGGCGCTGTTGTAGTGCATGGCGATGTTCTCGCCCACGTCCTGGTTGTTGCTGTTCCTGAACTCGTCCTTCTTGGCGAGCTCGGCGGCGAACTCCTGGGCGCGCCGCTCGAGCTCGCTCGAGGTCTCGACCTTGGCGACGTGGTGCCTGACGCGGATCTTGTTTAGCGCCTCCACGGTGTCGCGTTGGAACGACTTCAGGTCGGACGGTGAGATGTCCGCCTCTTCGAGTTTTACACGACCCATCTTGGGAAGGGAGAGGTGGGGAAAGGGAAAAGTGAAAAAAAAAAGACGGAGAAGGGCGGAGGAGAACGAGAAATCGGATCTCGCCAAGTACCTGCGTCCTTGGACAAGATGTTTTTACCCACCACGTCCCTCTCAACAAAGGTGTATTATTTGGTACCTGGCAACGCTAGCTCGGATAATGATAATGGCAATACACTCTGGTATAACAGCGTAAACACTGAAGAGGTTACAGTAGATAAATAAAGAAGACCATGGTTGTTATCGTCACTATATAGGATAAGTGACCAAGAAAAAAAAAAGGAAACCCCATATTTTGCCAAGGTTTACGTTTTACATAAGAGTACGTGTACTTGCACACGAATGAATCCTCTTGCAAGACAGTTCCTTTTTTAACAGAGGTATAGTATAGTTCTTCCCAACCAGAAAGATTACACGAGGGTTACCCGACATAACAACAAATATATCGCGTAAATTTGACTCTATGGCATTGAAATACATTGAGTACATATATGTGTAATGGAATATCTTTTAAGGAGGTTCTCAGGGATAATATCCCTAAGTTTGAATGCATCATTATGTGTTATATATCCTGACTGCCATTTGAAAAAACGAAAATAAATTAGCAGGTGTTCCAGTAAAGAACAATGTCATTATGTGAAGTTGCCAATGAAATAAGACTTCACTGACTTCACTTTTTCGACATTCATAACCTTTTCTATTCCCGTCATAATCACGGAAATCAAAGAACACAAATAATACTGCCATGCATATGGCAATATAAATTCGATTTAGTGCAACTTTTCTTTTTTTTGAGGATGTTCATTTAATGACAACATTGTACATGCAGTAAGTTTGTCGATGTCACAAAATTTCGCACAGAATTAACTTTAAAGTAACCACATGGGAATATCTAGTCTCGTGTGCGAAAGAACATTTTTGTGGAGACCACCAGTTTACTTGGTCACTGCATTTCAAGCGAACAGTAAAAAGGGACTGAGATCCGCCAGCAAAATGACACGGCGTCCACAAATCGAGCTCGACTCGTCGTGGATAGAAGTGGCTCCTCACCTTTCGGATTGTTTCATTGACCTCTGCTGCCTTTGCCTCCCGACTCTGGCCGGGCTCGTATTCCGTCGACCGCACCACGCGCGTGACCTGAGTCGTCTCCTTCGGCGGCGGCGGCGGTGGCAGGCGGCCGTCGTCGCGCGGTGCCACGTTCTCCTGGAAATGGTCAATGACGTTGCCCGGTGGTCGGTATTGACCCACGATGATGACCTTGCCGTCGCGCGTGATAGCCTTCCCGATGCCGAACTCGTGGGATCCTTTCCACACCATCTGGGTGAAGTGACCTGAAGCGAACAAGGGGGGGGGGGGGGCATTGATACCATCTCTAAATAATGATTGCTCATGGTTACAGGTGAATAACGTTAATAAGGTGGTTTGGTGTCACATGAAGTACAGACGGGATAACAGTAAGTGGTATTCTTATGAAGTGTATGATATGAAATTCAGTTTAAATGCACGAGGCAGAGAATAATGAAAAGGATACGTTGAAAGTACCACACACTGGCAAGGACTTTGACCTCTATATTATTATGATTAAGTCGTGATTTCAGAGCTACGTTGAATTAATCCTCCATACAGTAGTAGCAGCCCTTACCAATAATGTTTCCAATTTCCTTTTCGCCTTACCCATCCTCTATGATTATTTTTCCCTTTATCCCTCCTTTCCTTCATGAGAAGAATAGGTATGGGTATATAGATAGAGTGGCGTATAGATAGAGTTGGGGGGGCTTAATCCCTTGCTTTGGGGAAGTCGTAAAAAAAGATGAGGGTATGAATGGGGTGCGATATGAAAATATGATGGTAGTGAAAGGGGAAAAATATAAGGGTAATGGAGTAACGTGTCAGGTGTATGAGAAAGAGTTGATGGTTGTGATTGTTGACAAACTGTGAAATTATATCAGTATTTTATTGGTCAAGTTGAAGTTTGACATATTTGTTCATATTTGTTTATAGCGTGTTGTGTGAAAGGTGGGAGAGCAAGGAAATACGTGAAGAATGATGGTAGTTACGTTCAAAGATAGAATTGATTATGATGAAAGGGGGAAGCTGTGGTTGTAAAGTGTATGAATAACTTGGGTAATGTGGAGGGAGGAAACATCAGAACTACAGGTGTAATGTATTGCATTTGTAGAGACGACAATTTTGACAGTGATTATTTTTTATTAAGGAATTTTCAGTTGGTGATAGCAGACAATGATAAAAATATTTGCTGTCCATGGTGTGTGGGATCAGTGCTTTGGATGAGGAATAAGAGTATTTTCACAAATTTAAGACAAATTACTACGAACAAGGATGATAGCATGGCAGCTTTGCCATATGAGAGCATGAGTGCAGACTCAAGGAAGCAGAACAAAAGAAAAAAAAAACATGCATACAATTTACAGAGGCGATGTAATGGAATTTACATTGGTACATTTCTGAAATATGTGAGCTTCTATAATTATGTCAGTATCCTTGTTGAGTGATGTATATACATATTTTTTTTCAGAGTAGCGGTATTTCGGCTCAAGCACGACAATAGATTTACAAATCTAGACATGTTGCTGTCGATTTATATACTACATGATTTGACATTATGAAAATTGTATGGACTTCCTCTTTAAACACAGTCTATAAGCTGGCCCGGAAGATCGTGAGCACGCGATATTTGAGAGAGTCATGAAGAGCATTTTGATATGACTTTGTTTAGTTTTTTTTTGTGCATTGTGAATGGTCTGGTACGACAAAAAATGTTGCTGAAGTGTAAATTTACATGCCGTTTATGCAAGACTGAAGAATGTCCCCCGAACTGACGAAATGATTGCACAGCAATAACAGAAACGCACACAAATAACACGTCTGTGGCGAGTTTTTATTGTTTTTTGTTTGTTTGTCTGTTTGTTTTTTGTTTCGTTTTGATTTTTGTTTTGTTTTTTGTTGTTGTTTTTTGTAGACGTAACAAATTCGACTGGCACGATTATAAATGCTACATAAAAGTCTGATATATTCGCAGTGTACGATAAATACGGTAAATTGCAAGACGCAGCTGGTCCGAGCAAGTTTATATTTTTGACTTCGAGTGTACTCAAAGCACTGGCCAACAGCAACCAAATTATTGCATCGCGCAAAAGTCATACAGCGAACGTTGCGACTGTGATTTGGAGAGAGAATGTCAAATATAACGCGATGATGAAAGAAAAAGAATATTTTCAGAAGGTAACGCTGACAACGAGTTTTGCAGTGGACTGTTTGGTGATGAATCGAAAGTCGATTTTAGCGCACAGTTTAAACGCTACGGCGGGTTATTTTGTTCAAAAGTATCTATAAAGAATCTGTATAGCGCCAAATCTTATTTCTACCGGTAAAAAGATCGTGCCAATGTTTGTATTTTTTTTAAATTAAACGCGCTTCGTCGACTCTATCATATTTCTGCCTATGCCTCTGGCTGATATACCAAACACATTTGTGCTGTTAGAGCTGAAACAAAGATATGTTTGCATTGTTTTTGTTGTTGTTGGTTGGTTTTGTTGTTGTTGTTGTTTTTTGACACGAAAGAAAAAAGGGAATACAAAGATCCAATGTCTACCAGAACAGAACTATACAATCTAAAAGTTTTGAGTAACAGAACCCAGGCATATTTGTCTTTTTTTATCGGTATAAGCCCTTAGCAGAGAGGTTGCTTTCGGCAAGCAAAGTTGTTATGGGAGATGGGATTTAGGTTATCAGTGACTTAGATATTTTGTGTCACTGCTGCTTGCGATTTAGATCGCTCGTTATTGACATTACTAAGAGATTCCGACGATATTGCCATACATACCTTTACAAAATGCTTCACTATAGCTGCAGCGTGTTATTTGGTGTAAACACGCAATGTCATGCCAAAAAAGAATGTAGGTTTGCTCCTACCTGAGGGTAACGCCTTCGAGATATTCAGACGGGGAAGCCAGTCGTGGAGTGGTTTCAATACATCGAGAAAATGGAGAACATGTACATAGGGTATGCGCAAAACCAAAATGAGATGGAAAAAAAGTGAGGGTATGAGAAAACAGAGAGACAAAAGTGTGGTGGTAGTGAATGTGGGAAAGATATATATAGGTAAACGTCAGGCGTACGAGATATATAGATATGATGGTAGTGATTGTTGGTAAACGGTGAAAATGTGACGGTATTTCATAGGTAAAATTGAAATTTGACAATCTTGTTCACATCGTTTATATAATGGGTCGGGTGAAGGGGAGAGAGCATCGACTGGTGTGATTTGTTGGAGTTAGGAAATACGTGAAGAATGATGGTAGTCACGTTGAAAGAAATTGTTGATTAGGCTGTTACATACATAAAACATGTGTGCGGAAGGGTGTGAAATAACTTGATAGTGAGTAGGAGAATTGTTCAGATCTACATGCAATTGCTGTAGAGGCTCCTATATTCGACATTATTACTTCGTCACCGGTGAACATGGTCGTTTCTTCAACTTCGTCATACGCAGGTACTCATCGTGTAGCAGCTTTTCTAGAAAATCGTGCGTGTCAGTTGGCAGAAAATGTTTTTTAAGGTAAGATGCAAGAAGCAATTTTGCTGTTTGTATTGTGGATATCATGTCGTAATGATCGAGTGTTGGCAATATTTTTGATGATGTCCGTAACGTTAAAGTTGATATCGAAAGCATAATCATGATGTTGAGTTGAGTAATGATGATTGTGACACATGATAATGCAGTTTAGGTAAAATACGTAGTATCTGAATAATAAGTACGGTGGCAATGTTTTGAAGTTCAGAAAAAAAATGCCAATGCCTGAATTTATTTTTGTAGATTTTGTTTTTAATGTATTTTAGTGGTAGCAAGTCGAAATAAGTTTGATTTTACAAAACGAATAAAATAGCAGACACACAAGGAACGAGAACATTGACTTTAGAACTAGAATATGAAGTCTAAAAATAGTGGATGAATAATGTGGGAGAGGGGTAGATTTGAAGCGTTCTGAGAAAAAACCCAGAACAACTGAAGGTAGTGTGGAATTAGTGTACTGACGGTTGCTTTCTTCGCCATGCATTATTATAAACTGCTTTATAACAGGATGCTCACACAAAAGTGAAAGCGAAAAATCATCGCCAAGAAAGACCAACGTTGCCTTTCCCAACCTGGGCTATTGAGAAGGGGAAGACGATGAAGGGAGTTGTTTGACAGATGAAGGCTGAGCGGAGGCAAACACGACAGCAAAATCGCAAGTCATGTTTTCGATGTGGAAAGGAGGAAGACTGGAAGAGGGAATGCCCAGATAGACTGAGAAACAAGAACAAGCAGGTACGAAATTTGATAAACAGTGTCTCTGTCAGACCCATTAGGTTTCACAAAATCGTGTGCAACAAGAGAATCATAACGCGCGATTTCAAAACTGTACCCTATTGTCAAACCTGGAAATCAATCGAGTTTCTTGCATTACATTTTTTGGATTACATATATACTTTCGGTGAATTTCAATTTGCATATTGCGATGATGGAGACTTTAATGTTGATATCTTACAAGGTACAGAAGAATATATCGTAGTGAAATGATTTTCTGTGAATATCGTTAGTTTTATTATAATAAACCTGTCACATTAAAGCAGGTAGTGGCGTATCTTTGACAAGATTTCGCGATGATTATTTTTTTTTTTGTCGGTTTTCGTAAATTTATTTTATGCAAACTAAGAGAAACATGCTAGTTACGTTACCTTCGTGTATTCTTTGCAACTGTACAGTTTAACTCTGCCTGTCTCCATTTCACTTTAAGAGTTACTGTAACGCTCTTTTGTGCAACGCCCCCCTTTTTTTTTACAAAATAATGTGATGTATTGGAAACGAATTTGATGAATTGCACATTAATAAATGGTGTAGTGAATGCTTTCGTGTTGATATCGAATCTGTGATAGTTTTGAACGCCAAATTTTTGTCCAATATGACAACAATCAGTTGTAACTAATGGATGAGATGTCGGTACATTTTGTTGAAGTTTGGCAAAACTCTGTTTGATGTAGTCTTATTTTTTTGTTTGTTTGATTTTCAATCTGTCAGGATGGCTGGATATCCCATATTTAGCTGTACTAGAACTAGCAATTCGCCTAATTTTTCTATGACAAGATTGATTAGGCCTATTATACGGGTATTTTGTAGTAAAACAAAACAAAACAAAACGTGTCCAAAGTTGACTTAAATCTCTCTAATGTTAGTATGATGAAACGTCGAAATACAGGAGAAATAGTAATGTCCTTCATTCTCGTCTATGGTGTGTGACGAATGTTTTTTTTTTTAACACTGTATTGGTTTACAGTTGTACGGTTGTTTGTCACGAGCATCACGTTCACTAGCATTTCTTAACGATAAAAATATTTAATAAGTCATCAGAATGCGTTGGTACTTGGAGAATCAATTTGATAGTTGATATGTGTGTCACAGCATACCTCTGTGTTGTGAATGTTTGAATATGCATTCATTAAAGCGTGCAATGTGTATATGAAGTGACAACAGAAAATGAACCACTTTGAAAAAAAAAATAACATTCAAACGTGATTTATTCATCGTTCATTAAACATATTGTATACAAAAGAATTACGATCTGAAAAAAAAAAATGTCTTCTCCTTCTGACTGATATGATAAGCTTATGGTGCATGTCATGTATGTGTGTGTGTGTGTGATGCGTGACTTATCTTACACAAGGTGTTTGTGTGCGAGAGGTGTTTGCAGCATTCTATCATGTTATACTGACGTAAATTACGATATTAAGTAAACGTTTGCAGTAACGTTTAGATACGTTACAAATGTCTCGTCACAGATATTTTATGTACGTACATAAAAGATTTAGATGCAATCGATAACAAACATTAAATAATTTACAATCATAAACAAACACAGATGCGCATAAATACATGTTGCGGTAATTTTGCAGTTAGAAGTGTGCTGTGAATGTAGCCTGAAAGAAATCGGAGATAAGATAAATGAATGCGCTCTGTGTCTGACTCTGTGCGAATATTGTGTGAACGACTAGCATGGTTGAAAAAAAAAGTTATTACTCATCCTTTAGACTTAACTTTGTACTCGTCAATACTTTTCAAAAATTGAGAGCGAAAGAGACATGTATGTGGAGTAGAAGTGCGTTGTGTTTCCGATTAAACCAATCGTTGACTTTTTGTTGTTGTTTTGTCGATTAAATCAATTGTTGATCTTTTTTTTGTCGTCACTCTTAAAACAAACCCGTTCCAATCAAAACCAATTTGTTCTTCGTGCTATTACCTAAAGAACGTTTGACAACATGAAACGACATATCAAATAAAACCTTCAAATATCAAACACACTGTAACAACTTACGAAATATTTCGATCGTTATAAAAATGTTAGTGAACGCGATGCTCGCGACAAACAACCATACAGACTGTTATTTAATCTATGAATATTCGTCCTTTGATGTTTTCTATGTACGTACAACAAAGATTTAGATGTAATCGATACAAGCACTAAATAATTTACAATTATAAACAAACACATGTGCGCATAAATACATGCTGCCGTAATTTTGCGGATAGAAGCGTGCTGTAAATTTTGCCTGAATGAAATCGGAGTAAGATAAATGAATGCGCTCTGTGCCTGACTCTGTACAAATATTGTTTGAATAACTAGCGTATAGTTGCCAAAAAAAAGAACAAAACAAAAAACAAAACAAAACAGTTATTACTGATCCCTTAGACTTACTTCGCACTCGTTAATACTTTTCGAAAATTGTCTGAGAGTGAAAGAGACATGTGTATGTGCATGGAGTAGAAATGCGTTGTGTTTCCATTTCAACCAATCGTTGACTTTTCGTTGTTGTTTTGTCGATTAAATCAATGGTTGACTTTTTTGTTGTCACTCTTGAAGCCCGTTCCGAACAAAACCAATTCACATTTCATGCTATTACCTAAAGAACGTTTGACAAGATTAAACGTAATATCAAATAAAAACTTCAAATATCAAACAAATTGTAATAACTGACGAATTTTTTTTTGATCGCTAAAAAAGTGTTAGTGAACGTGATGTTCGCGACAAACAACCATGCAAAATATTAAGAATAATCGTCAAACATGAAAAGACGAATATTCTTGTAATAGTTTGCATGGTTGTAATTTAATTGTAATTTAATTGTAAATTATTTAGTGCTTGTATCGATTACATCTAAATCTTTGTTGTACGTACATAGAAAACATCAAAGGACGAATATTCATAGATTAAATAACAGTCTGTATGGTTGTTTGTCGCGAGCATCGCGTTCACTAACATTTTTATAACGATCGAAATATTTCGTAAGTTGTTACAGTGTGTTTGATATTTGAAGGTTTTATTTGATATGTCGTTTCATGTTGTCAAACGTTCTTTAGGTAATAGCACGAAGAACAAATTGGTTTTGATTGGAACGGGTTTGTTTTAAGAGTGACGACAAAAAAAAAGATCAACAATTGATTTAATCGACAAAACAACAACAAAAAGTCAACGATTGGTTTAATCGGAAACACAACGCACTTCTACTCCACATACATGTCTCTTTCGCTCTCAATTTTTGAAAAGTATTGACGAGTACAAAGTTAAGTCTAAAGGATGAGTAATAACTTTTTTTTCAACCATGCTAGTCGTTCACACAATATTCGCACAGAGTCAGACACAGAGCGCATTCATTTATCTTATCTCCGATTTCTTTCAGGCTACATTCACAGCACACTTCTAACTGCAAAATTACCGCAACATGTATTTATGCGCATCTGTGTTTGTTTATGATTGTAAATTATTTAATGTTTGTTATCGATTGCATCTAAATCTTTTATGTACGTACATAAAATATCTGTGACGAGACATTTGTAACGTATCTAAACGTTACTGCAAACGTTTACTTTATATCGTAATTTACGTCAGTATAACATGATAGAATGCTGCAAACACCTCTCGCACACAAACACCTTGTGTAAGATAAGTCACGCATCACACACACACACACATACATGACATGCACCATAAGCTTATCATATCAGTCAGAAGGAGAAGACATTTTTTTTTTCAGATCGTAATTCTTTTGTATACAATATGTTTAATGAACGATGAATAAATCACGTTTGAATGTTATTTTTTTTTTCAAAGTGGTTCATTTTCTGTTGTCACTTCATATACACATTGCACGCTTTAATGAATGCATATTCAAACATTCACAACACAGAGGTATGCTGTGACACACATATCAACTATCAAATTGATTCTCCAAGTACCAACGCATTCTGATGACTTATTAAATATTTTTATCGTTAAGAAATGCTAGTGAACGTGATGCTCGTGACAAACAACCGTACAACTGTAAACCAATACAGTGTTAAAAAAAAAAAACATTCGTCACACACCATAGACGAGAATGAAGGACATTACTATTTCTCCTGTATTTCGACGTTTCATCATACTAACATTAGAGAGATTTAAGTCAACTTTGGACACGTTTTGTTTTGTTTTGTTTTACTACAAAATACCCGTATAATAGGCCTAATCAATCTTGTCATAGAAAAATTAGGCGAATTGCTAGTTCTAGTACAGCTAAATATTAGATATCCAGCCATCCTGACAGATTGAAAATCAAACAAACAAAAAAATAAGACTACATCAAACAGAGTTTTGCCAAACTTCAACAAAATGTACCGACATCTCATCCATTAGTTACAACTGATTGTTGTCATATTGGACAAAAATTTGGCGTTCAAAACTATCACAGATTCGATATCAACACGAAAGCATTCACTACACCATTTATTAATGTGCAATTCATCAAATTCGTTTCCAATACATCACATTATTTTGTAAAAAAAAAGGGGGGCGTTGCACAAAAGAGCGTTACAGTAACTCTTAAAGTGAAATGGAGACAGGCAGAGTTAAACTGTACAGTTGCAAAGAATACACGAAGGTAACGTAACTAGCATGTTTCTCTTAGTTTGCATAAAATAAATTTACGAAAACCGACAAAAAAAAAATAATCATCGCGAAATCTTGTCAAAGATACGCCACTACCTGCTTTAATGTGACAGGTTTATTATAATAAAACTAACGATATTCACAGAAAATCATTTCACTACGATATATTCTTCTGTACCTTGTAAGATATCAACATTAAAGTCTCCATCATCGCAATATGCAAATTGAAATTCACCGAAAGTATATATGTAATCCAAAAAATGTAATGCAAGAAACTCGATTGATTTCCAGGTTTGACAATAGGGTACAGTTTTGAAATCGCGCGTTATGATTCTCTTGTTGCACACGATTTTGTGAAACCTAATGGGTCTGACAGAGACACTGTTTATCAAATTTCGTACCTGCTTGTTCTTGTTTCTCAGTCTATCTGGGCATTCCCTCTTCCAGTCTTCCTCCTTTCCACATCGAAAACATGACTTGCGATTTTGCTGTCGTGTTTGCCTCCGCTCAGCCTTCATCTGTCAAACAACTCCCTTCATCGTCTTCCCCTTCTCAATAGCCCAGGTTGGGAAAGGCAACGTTGGTCTTTCTTGGCGATGATTTTTCGCTTTCACTTTTGTGTGAGCATCCTGTTATAAAGCAGTTTATAATAATGCATGGCGAAGAAAGCAACCGTCAGTACACTAATTCCACACTACCTTCAGTTGTTCTGGGTTTTTTCTCAGAACGCTTCAAATCTACCCCTCTCCCACATTATTCATCCACTATTTTTAGACTTCATATTCTAGTTCTAAAGTCAATGTTCTCGTTCCTTGTGTGTCTGCTATTTTATTCGTTTTGTAAAATCAAACTTATTTCGACTTGCTACCACTAAAATACATTAAAAACAAAATCTACAAAAATAAATTCAGGCATTGGCATTTTTTTTCTGAACTTCAAAACATTGCCACCGTACTTATTATTCAGATACTACGTATTTTACCTAAACTGCATTATCATGTGTCACAATCATCATTACTCAACTCAACATCATGATTATGCTTTCGATATCAACTTTAACGTTACGGACATCATCAAAAATATTGCCAACACTCGATCATTACGACATGATATCCACAATACAAACAGCAAAATTGCTTCTTGCATCTTACCTTAAAAAACATTTTCTGCCAACTGACACGCACGATTTTCTAGAAAAGCTGCTACACGATGAGTACCTGCGTATGACGAAGTTGAAGAAACGACCATGTTCACCGGTGACGAAGTAATAATGTCGAATATAGGAGCCTCTACAGCAATTGCATGTAGATCTGAACAATTCTCCTACTCACTATCAAGTTATTTCACACCCTTCCGCACACATGTTTTATGTATGTAACAGCCTAATCAACAATTTCTTTCAACGTGACTACCATCATTCTTCACGTATTTCCTAACTCCAACAAATCACACCAGTCGATGCTCTCTCCCCTTCACCCGACCCATTATATAAACGATGTGAACAAGATTGTCAAATTTCAATTTTACCTATGAAATACCGTCACATTTTCACCGTTTACCAACAATCACTACCATCATATCTATATATCTCGTACGCCTGACGTTTACCTATATATATCTTTCCCACATTCACTACCACCACACTTTTGTCTCTCTGTTTTCTCATACCCTCACTTTTTTTCCATCTCATTTTGGTTTTGCGCATACCCTATGTACATGTTCTCCATTTTCTCGATGTATTGAAACCACTCCACGACTGGCTTCCCCGTCTGAATATCTCGAAGGCGTTACCCTCAGGTAGGAGCAAACCTACATTCTTTTTTGGCATGACATTGCGTGTTTACACCAAATAACACGCTGCAGCTATAGTGAAGCATTTTGTAAAGGTATGTATGGCAATATCGTCGGAATCTCTTAGTAATGTCAATAACGAGCGATCTAAATCGCAAGCAGCAGTGACACAAAATATCTAAGTCACTGATAACCTAAATCCCATCTCCCATAACAACTTTGCTTGCCGAAAGCAACCTCTCTGCTAAGGGCTTATACCGATAAAAAAAGACAAATATGCCTGGGTTCTGTTACTCAAAACTTTTAGATTGTATAGTTCTGTTCTGGTAGACATTGGATCTTTGTATTCCCTTTTTTCTTTCGTGTCAAAAAACAACAACAACAACAAAACCAACCAACAACAACAAAAACAATGCAAACATATCTTTGTTTCAGCTCTAACAGCACAAATGTGTTTGGTATATCAGCCAGAGGCATAGGCAGAAATATGATAGAGTCGACGAAGCGCGTTTAATTAAAAAAAAATACAAACATTGGCACGATCTTTTTACCGGTAGAAATAAGATTTGGCGCTATACAGATTCTTTATAGATACTTTTGAACAAAATAACCCGCCGTAGCGTTTAAACTGTGCGCTAAAATCGACTTTCGATTCATCACCAAACAGTCCACTGCAAAACTCGTTGTCAGCGTTACCTTCTGAAAATATTCTTTTTCTTTCATCATCGCGTTATATTTGACATTCTCTCTCCAAATCACAGTCGCAACGTTCGCTGTATGACTTTTGCGCGATGCAATAATTTGGTTGCTGTTGGCCAGTGCTTTGAGTACACTCGAAGTCAAAAATATAAACTTGCTCGGACCAGCTGCGTCTTGCAATTTACCGTATTTATCGTACACTGCGAATATATCAGACTTTTATGTAGCATTTATAATCGTGCCAGTCGAATTTGTTACGTCTACAAAAAACAACAACAAAAAACAAAACAAAAATCAAAACGAAACAAAAAACAAACAGACAAACAAACAAAAAACAATAAAAACTCGCCACAGACGTGTTATTTGTGTGCGTTTCTGTTATTGCTGTGCAATCATTTCGTCAGTTCGGGGGACATTCTTCAGTCTTGCATAAACGGCATGTAAATTTACACTTCAGCAACATTTTTTGTCGTACCAGACCATTCACAATGCACAAAAAAAAAACTAAACAAAGTCATATCAAAATGCTCTTCATGACTCTCTCAAATATCGCGTGCTCACGATCTTCTGGGCCAGCTTATAGACTGTGTTTAAAGAGGAAGTCCATACAATTTTCATAATGTCAAATCATGTAGTATATAAATCGACAGCAACATGTCTAGATTTGTAAATCTATTGTCGTGCTTGAGCCGAAATACCGCTACTCTGAAAAAAAATATGTATATACATCACTCAACAAGGATACTGACATAATTATAGAAGCTCACATATTTCAGAAATGTACCAATGTAAATTCCATTACATCGCCTCTGTAAATTGTATGCATGTTTTTTTTTCTTTTGTTCTGCTTCCTTGAGTCTGCACTCATGCTCTCATATGGCAAAGCTGCCATGCTATCATCCTTGTTCGTAGTAATTTGTCTTAAATTTGTGAAAATACTCTTATTCCTCATCCAAAGCACTGATCCCACACACCATGGACAGCAAATATTTTTATCATTGTCTGCTATCACCAACTGAAAATTCCTTAATAAAAAATAATCACTGTCAAAATTGTCGTCTCTACAAATGCAATACATTACACCTGTAGTTCTGATGTTTCCTCCCTCCACATTACCCAAGTTATTCATACACTTTACAACCACAGCTTCCCCCTTTCATCATAATCAATTCTATCTTTGAACGTAACTACCATCATTCTTCACGTATTTCCTTGCTCTCCCACCTTTCACACAACACGCTATAAACAAATATGAACAAATATGTCAAACTTCAACTTGACCAATAAAATACTGATATAATTTCACAGTTTGTCAACAATCACAACCATCAACTCTTTCTCATACACCTGACACGTTACTCCATTACCCTTATATTTTTCCCCTTTCACTACCACCATATTTTCATATCGCACCCCATTCATACCCTCATCTTTTTTTACGACTTCCCCAAAGCAAGGGATTAAGCCCCCCCAACTCTATCTATACGCCACTCTATCTATATACCCATACCTATTCTTCTTTCATGTCTTCTCTTTCCCTTCTCTTTATTTCTTCCTTTTCTTTTCTCCTTTGTTTCGCAACTTTTGCATCTTCCCATTCAACGTTATTTCACGTCTGTTACTTCAACTCTCCTTTTTTATTTTCCTTTCCTCTTTTCTAGACTTTTCTTGTTCTTTTCTACCCCTCTCTCCACATAGTTAGATTACGTCATCATTCCTAAATGTAAATTTTCCACTTCTTCCTGCATTGCGCTTGCTTTTACTTTCAAATCACCATTCCTGCTAAAATGAGCATAGTTTATAAGCTTATACATTTGAGAGCATTATATTTCACAAATTTGGACTTGTGTGACATTTTCGTAAGTGGTTAAATTCGCACTCGAAAGCCACAGTGACAGAATGAAAATATTATGTAATACGATTTTCTGTTTGTATTTCATGTCCACTTGTATTGTATGTTGAATTGCCGAATAAATAATAATGATAATAATAATGATAATGATAGTCCATCAAAATGTTCATCTTCAGCTAATGCACATGTCTGTGTAATACATCCTTTGCTGGAAACAATGTATCACATTAATGATTAGGTGTAGCAAATTAATCCAATTCAGTGCAAGGTTTATTTATCTCATTGTTCCTACCCTAACTGAAGACGGGAATATTCTCTTTCCCAATATGACATCACCAGGGATTGAAGTGATAAATTAACTTCGGAAAACATACCTGCGCCTTTGGTGAATCCAGGCTTCTTAAAGTCGTAGTTGTGGATTTCACTGTACCAGTGATCCGCAGCCTCTTTTCCTGCACAGGTAAAATACATTCAAAGTACTCTTTACATTGTGCTGGCTCTTTTAGAAACCACTCAAGTCATCTGAGTGAGCCTTACAATAGATGTTAAAATGGGCAAAGCAGTTGGTTGTGCAATAGTTTTGAAAGTCATGCTGTTACCATCAAGATATCAATAAGATATGACATAGCACATTTCCAACATTTTTTGTCCCCGCCGAACAAGTTCGAGCAGGGGACTATGAAACGGGCTCCGTACGTGTGTGTGTCCGTGTGTCCGTGCCTGTGTCCGTGTGTCCGTGTGTCCGTGTGTATGTGCGTCCGTGTGTGATCAAAATGATACAAAATGCTACTCCGCCATTTCTAACCCAATTTCGATTCCGTTTGCTTTATGTGATGGCACTATAGGTGAGGGCTTCAAAACTTCCACACAGAATTTTGACCTTTGACTTCTTTGACCTTTGACCTTGATTTTTTACCTATATCGTACATTGGCTACAAAATGCTACTCCATCGCCATTTTTAACCCGATTTCGATTCCGTTTGCTTTATGTGATGGCACTAGGTGAGAGCTTCAAAACTTCTACACAGAATTTTGACCTTTGACCTTGATTTTTGACCTATATTGTACATTTTGCTACAAAATGCTACTCCTTCGCCATTTCTAACCCGATTTCGATTCCGTTTGCTTTATGTGATGGCACCAGGTGAGGGCTTCAAAACTTCTACACAGAATTTTGACCTTTGACTTCTTTGACCTTGGACCTTGATTTTTGACCTGTATTGTACATTTTGCTACAATATGCTACTCCTTCGCCATTTCTAACCCGATTTTGATTCCGTTTGCTTTATGTGATGGCACTTGGTGAGGGCTTCAAAACTTCTACACAGAATTTTGACCTTTGACTTCTTTGACTTTTGACCTTGATTTTTGACCTATATTGTACATTTTGCTACAAAATGCTACTTCCGGCGGGGACATATATTACGCACCGCGTAATTTCTACTTTTCCTTGTTTTTCTTTTGGTAGTCAGAAACGTCACTGTATTGTATTTTCGCTGTTTTTCCATTATTGCATTGTTGTATTGATCTTGCATAACTACATGCACGTAAAATGATCAACGTACAACCCTTTTGCTGTGTGTGTGTGTGTGTATGTGTGTTTGTGTGTGTGTTTTAGCAGATTGGGCTACAGTTGATAGATTGGCGAGATAAGGCCAGGCCAAGACTCAAGTCATCTGAGTGAGCCTTACAATAGATGTTAAAATGGGCAAAGCAGTTGGTTGTGCAATAGTTCTACATTTTGCTACAAAATGCTATACTCCTTCGCCATTTCTAACCCGATTTCGATTCCGTTTGCTTTATGTGATGGCACTAGGTGAGGGCTTCAAAACTTCTACACAGAATTTTGACCTTTGACTTCTTTGACCTTGGACCTTGATTTTTGACCTGTATTGTACATTTTGCTACAATATGCTACTCCTTCGCCATTTCTAACCCGATTTTGATTCCGTTTGCTTTATGTGATGGCACTTGGTGAGGGCTTCAAAACTTCTACATGTACACAGAATTTTGACCTTTGACTTCTTTGACTTTTGACCTTGATTTTTGACCTATATTGTACATTTTGCTACAAAATGCTACTTCCGGCGGGGACATATATTACGCACCGCGTAATTTCTACTTTTCCTTGTTTTTCTTTTGGTAGTCAGAAACGTCACTGTATTGTATTTTCGCTGTTTTTCCATTATTGCATTGTTGTATTGATCTTGCATAACTACATGCACGTAAAATGATCAACGTACAACCCTTTTGCTCTGTGTGTGTGTGTGTATGTGTGTTTGTGTGTGTGTTTTAGCAGATTGGGCTACAGTTGATAGATTGGCGAGATAAGGCCAGGCCAAGACTCAAGACTATAGCGTAGTCTTTATCATTAAGATTATGCTTGTCAATATACCCGTTTTCTTATCGTTATTATCATTATCATCATTCTTCATTGTGACAATTACTTTTGTCACTATCATCACCATTCTTTTTACCATCATAATCGCTACTGGAAATATCACTGCCATCATCATCGCAGTGATTTTCGTCATCGACTCTCGCTGATACTTGAGAGTATAATTATGGACGGCGTCATTATTACCTGAGTATTCTGTCGAGAGGCTGGAGTAGTGCATGGCCACGTTCTCCCCGATGTCATTCGACTTGCTGTGCTCAAAGATGTCGTGCTTGGCCAGATGCTTCGCCCACTTTCGCGCCCTCTTGGTGAGCTCACGTGACTGTTCTAATGGTTTCGCCCCATGGTGGCGCCGCACGTCGTTGTGCGCTTCCAGCGCCTCCTTGGCGAACGCCTTCTGATCGGAGCGGGAGACTTTGGGCCGGCGGCTCGATTTGTCCTTCGATTTCTTCCTGAAAACTCCCTGGGATGATATTATCGGAGAGTAGATAAATCCTTCTCGATAAATGATATCATACCAAGCAACATACCAACTGTTCCGTTTGCTTTTGCCGCTTTGCAAGACTTTTCATAGTATGTATAGAGTCCAGACAATAGCGTTTCAAAATTTGGATGTTGCAAGAAAGTTGCAATTAATTGCAACTCGACTTTCTTGCAACACCCCCTCAGATGTCATAAAATTAAGCTTAATGGTTGTCTTCAGTAGCATATTTAGAGAGAGTGAAGTAAAATAAAAATCTTCATGGAGCTAACAGAAAGTACCAACAGAAAAATGTAGACATGCTTACAGAATACGAGGACATAAATTTTCTTATCATCCCATGCACCTTTTTCTTTCCCTCTTCGTCGCTGCTACTGCTGCTACTGCTGCTGCTACTGCTCGAAGAACTCGTGGAACCCCGTCGTCCCCGGCTGGAGCGATGCTTCTTCTTCTCCTCCTTCTTCTTCCCAGCCTTTTCCGCCTTCCCGGCCAGCCGCGGGAACACGTTTTCGGGAAAATTGCCCATCATGTTCCCGGGCGGCTTGTAGTTCCCGACGATTATGACCTTTCCATCGCTCATGATGGCCTTACCGATTCCAAATTCCCTGCTCGCCTTCCAGACGACTTGAGAAAAATGACCTGTGCACAGAATCAGAAGGATTGTGTTAAGCTCACCCTGTCATTAACTTACAATGTGGTTTTATCAGAATGTCATAACTGTCGTTTATATTCACATGCACATGTCAATGTATAATTTGGTTATAGGTTTATAGAAAGGTTTATGAAAAAATATAAAATAGTACAGCAAGTCCCTGTCATCAACTTGTCTCACACAAACGTACACACACACACACACACACACACACACACACACACAGTATTATAAGGGAAAGAAGAAAAAAAAGAAAAATCTTTCACATTGCTTACCGGTTCCCTGCCTGAATCCAGGATTGCCGTAATCATACTTGCTGGATTCTTGGTACCAAAGTTCCGTTGCATCATTTCCTATAGCAGGACGAGATATAAGATTTATAGTGCATAATGATGTAAGTACAAGTAATTAATCCTCGAATATGTTTTCAAAACAAATCGCAGTTGTGGTCAATATCTTCTTGTCGCTAATCACGAACACGGTTAAAAAAGGAATCTGGTATGTAACAGGCATCTTAAAAAAAAAAAAAAAAAAAAAACCTTCAGAGTATGAAATAGGAATCTCCTTTGTGTTGTAATCTAATGCGAATTCATGATTTTTAGATACATGCACACAAAATGGCAATTCAATGGTACCATAATTTAAAACGAAAGACAGATAACAAACGACTTGGGCTCACTATCACACGTAGGACCTACACAACTACTTAAAATGAGCCTTCGCCATTGTCTGAAAGTGAATACGTTTTATTGTAGATGTTCTTGTTGATGATGACTTTCGTTTTTCAAAGCAGAGGCAAATGTTGTTCCTAAAGTGGAGTATACTATGACTTTTGGGAAAGCCAATGGCTGCTTTAAAACCTCAATCATGGGTATGGGGTTTGGCCTACGTCTTGTGCTGCAGTATGTAGGCCTAACTTTATTGATCAAAGCTCACTGACTTTGACATCGCGCGTCAAGAACTCGTGACAAGTTTAATGGCCTCTTTTTTCTCTCTCTCTCTCTAAATGTGTAGCAACCACTGACAAACAAAACAAGAGGGCACAATCATGTGTTTTTAAAAACAAAATCCTGTAAAGACAGTATAACGAAGGGCGGTGAGTTGGCTCAGTCGGTAGCGCGTCTGCCTCACGATCCGTCGGGTTCGAACCCGAGTCTGGACTGAGCAATGTTGTGTGTAATCATACCGTCCCCTCTAGCAAGAGGCAAAAACACTCTGTCCCTCGGATAGGACATAAAATGGAGGTCCCGTGTATGAGAGAGTCACAATTCATGCACATGAAAGACCCCGCTTCATTCATTCATCGTAAAGAGCAGGGTGTTTAACCCGGTGAAGTGGTCCCACCTCACATCCAACTGGACCCCATGGAAGACCAGCTGAGTGTACTGAATATTGGCTATCTAGCCATCTTCTCAGATGGAAATGATACAGAAAGACGAGCAAAGGTGAATAATGCAAAAATAATGCAAATGCAAATTATGCTAAGAGAAGGATACTGACCTCATGGAGTTATAAAGTTAGCAAAATCGGTTTGTTGCTACATCGTAGCGACACCATTTCAGCTACAATGGTAATCCAAGATATACCCTAAAATTGGCCTCCTTCATATAGGCCACATTTCAGTGGCAGGACAAGCTCTGCGACTGTGCTCTTTCTGAGCTGAGACGCCCTACGTGACAAAGAGCTATCCCTGTTTGTCTCTTTCTATACTTTACCTCTAATCTACTTCTTTTTATCGATCTTAACTTTATGGCCTCGTAATAATGATACCATTACATTCCTGTGAAGATTTTTGTCACGATATGACACGACTTGTCTTATTTTGTTGTTTGCCAAACGGTTTCAACCTGTTATATGGTTCGAAAAGAAAACAAACGCCCAAATACATTTCATATTTTCCATGACGGCAACTAAATTCATCAAAGATGAGTTATATTCTTAATAAAATGTCAGTGGTTGTTTTGTTTTTTTCATAGTTTTTAGTTTGAATATTCTATCGCGCCGTAAGCCCTTTCAGCCCTCACTTCATTTTAAGTTGGTCGTGCGTAGTGCCGTTTATGTTTTTTCTGCTGGCGTTGCTCAAAACAGTTTGATTCATATATAATTGTATAATATTGTTGTTTTTACATACAGTGGTTCTTAATGCTGCAATCACAATTATTATTCAACATTATTTATATCAACATTACGTGAGTCACAGTAAGATGGTTTAGGTGCTGTAATTTATCCCTATTGCCCCCACTGGCTAAAATGTATTTTCAATCATTCATGACAACGCTACGCCAAAGATTGCGTGACTCACATGGGATGCGGAAACGGACATAATCGTCCGATGTGCAAGGTTTTAGTGCCTGCTGTCATAACTAAATTTCTGAGGAATATAGAAAGCAGAGACAGAAGAAGAGGAGGAATACAGAAGAGATGTGAGGTGGAAGAAGCCTGTGACGAAGGAGAATGATGATGACGAAGTAAGATGACTTTGAAAACAACGACGACAACAATGACGACGACGATGATGATGATGGTGATAATGATGATGATAATGATGATGATGATGTGAGATGGTGGTTGTGATGATGATGAAAAACAAAGCAAGACGGTAAAAGCAGGACTGGAAAAGATGAACAGAAAGAAGAGGACGATGCCAATGAAGACAAAGATGACTAATGTTCCATTAATAGAGAAAAGACAATGAAGACAAAGAAAAATGCCCCTCGTTTTGCATGCAAGAATGTAAGGAACAGAAGAAATGTTAGCTTTGAATATAGCTGACTGAGACATTTTTTCCTGTATGTTATTCATGGTTGATGACTGATGTGTGCAGTAATGGCCCATCGTGGCTAAAACGGTCATCTTGAAGTACGACTGCATATTGCCTTCATGGCTGTGCATAATCTTTCATTCGTAACATGACTACTAGTATAACCCATCTGATATGAATTGGCGTTGACACGTAATCTGCTGCCGTATCATTTCACATCACACGCCAACGCACTTTAATCTATAGATAATCCGACCAACAACAACAACAACAGAAATTTCACTGCATGCTCGTATCTGGGCAGACACTGAAAGAAATTGGTGCACGCAATGAAGACCGTGATCAAAGAGGTTCTATATAGAACCTCTTTGACTGTGATCAACCGATGCAATATCAGTCTGTATAGCAGTTTTTAATTGTAGGCCATTTCTTCACCTAGTCTGTCAGCAGGGCGAGTGTATCAGTTGAGCACGGCATGTTATTACTGGAGGATTTCTAGTGTTGACATCCATATCATTAAGTAACCCCTTTTGCATATAACTGTCACTGCAAAGTAAGGTAAACGAATGAAAATAGAAAGAGAGACCAAAACATGATACAGATTCATGAACTCCCCGGGCCTCCGTTGGTTGAACACCTGGAAAATGATGTCCCTCGATTCAGATGTAGTATATGACGATTCCCATACGTGTCATGTACTAGTACTCATCTTATAGTATCATGGAATGCCAACAGAAGCTCATCAAGGAGATTCATCCGTCGAGCGTGACCAAAACTCATTATATCTTCTGCAGTTTCCCACCTGAAATGGGAAATGCACTATTTCTGGTGTACAGGCAAATGACAGGTTGTACTTTCAACGCATGATACTGTAGGAGAAGTAATTATGACGCCACGGAGTGGTAGTTTAAAGAAACACATCAAAAGTTATACTCAGCTCTCACTGAGAAATTTATCTCCAGATTTATCAGGTTTCTACTGCAATTATATTTTTCTTTTGCTCTTGTTCGATTATTTCATAATCTTAATCCTTTTTTAAAAATTCAATGAAGAAAGCGGCATTCTGCATTCACTCCTTTGTCAGCTGATCAAATAGCATAATGTGTTTCCTACGTGACACCATGTACATTGGGAATAAGACGAGTTTTTAAACACGAAAAATGAAAAATAAGCAGGTATCTTGCTACTGCATGCTGCTACCGCTATCGTTGTTGTTGTTGTTGTTGTTGTTGTTGTTGTTGTAATGTTGTTTCTTTCCCTGTTTTCCGACGTGGAAGCAATGCGTTTTAATGTGTTATATCATGGACCATGGTCCATGGTTTTATTTTCGTTTGTTTGTTTGGTTATTTATCTATTAATTTATCTATTCATTTTTTATTTGTCTATTTATTTATTTATTTACTTATCTATTTATTTATTTATTTATCTATTTATTTATCTATTTATTTATTTATTTATTTATTTATTTATTTATTCATCAACCTATCTATCTATTTGCTACAACTGTGTTACCTGAGAATTCTGTGGAGGACGATGAGTAATGCATGCCAATGTTCTCCCCCAGGTCTCTGTTGTTGCTGTGGGCGAACTGGCCGCTCCTGGCCAGATGCTCCGCCCACCTCTGGGCGTGGTCATTGAGTTCGTCCGATAACTTCAAGCTTGCCACGCCGTGAACATCCCTGCATTTGTTGTGGGAAGTCAGCGCTTCCTTTCGGAATGTCTTCAGCTCCGAGTTGCTTGGTACTTTTGACATGACGACGGCTTACACGTTACCCTGGAAATCGTAAAAGAAATGAAAATTATATTACTTAACGTCTTAAATCTATTCGGTTTGACAGAGACCACTCTTTATATTTCTCTCTTTTATATCAGTGAAGCTTACCAAGCAATGCAAAGAGCCCAGAGCGAGAGGATACCCTTTTTAACAGATTGTATGGGATGACGAGTTTCTTTGTATCTTTTTTTAACAAACATTTCTTGCACTTCACAGGGGCTTCTTATCACTAATTTGAGGTCAATATTGTCCTAATTGCCCTCAATATAACACATACTGTATACGTGGTTTCTTTCGCGGTGGTTTTATTTTCGCGCTTTTCGCGCTTTTCGCGCTTTGAGGTTGAACCGCGAATTTAACATCACGCGAAAATGTTTTGAACCCGTCGCTTGTTACAACGCTATCATTACCGACCGCGAATTTAAACACACGCGAAAAAGTCGGCACCGATGGAAACCGCGAAAGTTTCTGTACGCGAAAGAAAACACTTTTACAGTAGTTTATAATGTTGCTTTTAGGTTAGTGAAAGCTAATGGCAACATTACAAAACACGATGGCGAATATACCACTATGTGTGATTACACGAACCCACAGATAATGGCATGTCGAAACCGTCGCGGACGATATTATGTCTTTGGAGTAGAATTCGACACTTTCCTAATTACCTTTCGTCCCTGACTATTCCGAGGCTTCGGACAATGGAGCATGACACTAATTATCACGAGGCCCAAACCATTCGGCTTGGGTTACATTCAAGTCAGTTCCTTTTCCATATCATCATGGCTGGATGTATTCTGTTCTGCATATATTATGACATCACCATCGCTTCCATAGGGGATTTGAACACAACAATATAAATTAACCCCTTGTGTATACTTTGAGAGTCGATTGGCATGTAAAACCTCATAACGTTGTACAATTGTACTGTTCTAACTTTCAGTGCACAGAAGGGGTTAAGCATCCTCCATTTCTGCCCCGGAGTTTTTAATGAGTGATTGATGTAAGAATCCTAGGGTGGAAAGCGAAATGTTGACTTTACGATGAATGGATATCATTTAGGCTCCTTTTACCAGGTATCAGTGATAACAAGAATGTGGCAAAAAGAAAGAAAAAGGACTTAAGCACTGGTGTATTTTCTTTCCTGTCTTCAGCAGCCATACCAAATACAGCATGGCCTGTGATAAATTCGATTTTCTGCACATTAGATGGTCGAAGGTGTGTTTATCGCACTCGGAAAGCAGACGGCTTATAAAATCTAACTTTAAACGCACTTTGTGTTACGACACGTGGATGCACCCAATTACGAACACAGAATGTGTATCTCTCTGGCAGACTGCCCCTTGTAAGTGATAAAATTATTTTCGTCGCACGGCTGCTGCTGTTTTTCCGCATGAGTCACGCACTTTTATTACAAACCTGGAAATGTTGAGGGTATCAGAGCTTCTTTGTTATCTCTCCTACTTCCTTCATTGTATCACATGGATGTATTTTAGCGTCGAATTTCATGATTCTCTCATTAAAAAAGTAATGATAATGATAACTGGGAGAGTCTAGTAGACGCAACTTGATATCCCTCTTGATATACGATGAGTGCTTATGAGAGTTAGCGTTAAGATGACATATTCCACTTCATCATACAAAGCATGACCATGAATCAGTTTGGTACAGTTTGGAACAGTTTGGTAGAATCTTATTCCCAGGCACCAATCTAGGCCAAAATGTGCCCTTACTGCCATCAAAGCATCCCACGGATACCTTGCGATGGATGATGCTACTTTTGACGCCAAAAAGATGTAGCATTTTGAATAGCTCTCAATTATAGCATACATTTTGTACCCAGACATAAGACATAAAGGTGACTGCACGTTACTGGCATTACTAAACGTAACAACTGAGTGTCCTACCTTGACTATAGAGATTAATGGGATATCCTTGCGCTCTTTTGTTCTTTCGAAACAACAGCATCATCTCAGCTGCCTAAACTGCAATTATATTGCCGTATCTACGTATATTGCCTGCAGCAGCATGATATTGCAACTCCAACAGTTATTTACACGTGAACTGTCCATCTGCTTAGTACAGTGTATGAAGGCTGCTATACAAGTCCCGTAAGTGCACACATTACACACAAACACACACTCCACAGTGTCAGGTGGTATTAGGAGCTCGACATCGTGTGTGTAACGGGCAAAAATCGATCGGCTTTAGCTGAGGGAAAACACTGAGCTTTACTATTATACTAGTACCGGAGCACATGGCGTCGCCCAACACACGCCTTCGTCAGCTGACCTCGAATATAGATTTTCGGAAACGGTCAAACACACATCCCAAGGGGCACATGATGTTACACTAAGGCGTAATTACTATAACGGTTAATAACACTTACAGGTCTCTCTCTCTCTCTCTCTCGTTGAAGAGGCGATTACATGCGTTGAATCTAACTCTGAATAGGGGAAGCTTGTTAGGCAACACATTGTATCGAGGTAATCCTCAATCAAACAGAAATACATGTAGTGCATTCGCACATAATCACGGTACAGGTGTACGATGTAATGTGGTTAAGGTCAAAGTCTGTCAGGGAATTAGACCTTTATACCATGTGCCATAGTATTTCCTACCAGGCAAGTGCCACACCTCCCTAGTTATGTTTGTACATGAAGATCCGTGTCGGCATCTTTTACTCAGTTTGAATTCAATATAGTGTTGTTGCTTTTTTGTGGTCAAAGGATATACGAAGTTTAAGTGATATGTTTTTATCGCGTGGTGGGTTATTTAATCGATGCATTTACTATCTGTATACCTAATGTCTTCATTTATATTTAAATATTTGTTTATATGCATGTATACACACGTATATTATGTGCAGGGTATGTCATTTGTTAGTTATTTCATGTAATGTACGTAATTGTATTTTATTTATTGTCCTACCTCAATAGGTCCTATGTCTTTTCACCTGCTTGTGCATAATCATTATGGCTACCTTGTAATATTTTGTATCATTTGGGTATGGAAAATAAACGAAATGAAATTAATACAGATATGTACACATTATATATCTGATATTTTATACACAATGATTATGTAAATGATATATTCAGTAGTATGTTTGACATGTACGTATACATTGTTATATCACTAGTAGGGCCTACATCTATCGGGTTAAGGTGATAACGACTTTATTTTGTAAATGCACATGTGTGAAGATGATCGCACTTTAGCGTTGTTTTAATTCATAGTGAATATATTTTTCATGAATTAACGTTCTTCCAATAATAACAATAAAACAAAAAAGTTTAAACGCATACACCTATCACACAAAGTGAAGCTGAAGCAAATTCAATTTAAAGGAAATCCCCCCACAAAAAAAGACAAACCACCCAAAGCAGTAACATTAGTAAACAACAATAAGAACAGATGAAGAAAATATAAAAAGAAATCCACAAATATTCATTTTTCATGAAAAATTACACATTCCATCAACTTGATAGTAGGCCTAATCATTCCCCCTGCTTGGTGAAAGCGGTTAGTCAAGTGCGGCTCTTTCATTTTACTAGAAAAGTGAAACTATGTTTACTTTTCTTTATACTCTCTAAAAAGATCGAGTGAAAATATTCACTCTAAAAAGAGTGAATACAAAAAAGAGTGAATTTCGAGTGAAATTGGAGTGAATTTTGAGTGAAAATGTTCATTTTCACTCATTTTGGAGTGACGTCAGGGATCACTCCAAAATCTTCGAGTGATCCCTGACGTCACTCCAAAATGAGTGAAAATGAGCATTTTCACTCAAAATTCACTCCAATTTCACTCGAAATCCACTTTTTTTTTGTAGTCACTCTTTTTAGAGTGAAAATTTTCACTCGATTTTTTTAGAGAGTAGTTTCTCATCCAGCGGTTCCAAGGGTTTTAGGTGTAAACTAGAAATGTCGCTATGGCGACTGGTATGCCTCCGCCATAATGCATGATTCTCCTAATAGGTCTAGATAGTACATGATGTGGACAATGTGTGATTACATTTTCACAAAATTGGCGAAATATCAAAATGACAAGTTTGTCACAAATGTGTTGAATGTTCACCTTCCTTGACCTAGGTTTAATTGGATGAATAGGAGAGCATGTATTTGGGGATTTAATGACTTTAACTTGACTTTGACCCATTCATACGTTTATGCATTGAGTAATTTTCAAGGAATAGAGAAAAAGTGCAATTTCTGTGTTGAATAGTAAATTGTTACCATTTTCATCTGGCCTTTGACCCTAAAATTCATAAGATAATCACTGTCAGGCAGAACATGCATAAATATGTAGAAAGTTTCAAGATAACTTGAGCCATTTACGAGATACGAAGGAAAAAGTTAGTTCAGCACTTTCACTTGATCTTTGACCTTTTGACCTTTGAGGCAAAAAAAAAAGCCTTCCAGAGAATCTCTATTAGGTTTTACATGCATACACCAAGTGTAAAAAAAATAATCCTGCTGGCATTGCATGAACTTGAGGGAAATAATAAAATTTTGAAGTGTTGCCCTTGACCTTTGACCCCATGAACCCTATATTGTCTAGATAATCACTGCCAGTCAGTACATGTATAAATACTATGTTCCATGAAGATACCTTGAACAATTTCGAAGGTACGGAGAAAAAAGTGAAGTTTTAATATTTTACATGACTTTTTGACCTTTGACCTTTGACCTCATGACCCCAAACTTTCACCAGAAAATTTTAATTGGGTAATACATGTATACACTAAGTTTCAAAAAAATTTCTTCAGGCATTGCATAGATATGGTGGAAATAGTGAAATTTTATGTATTTGACCTTGACCTTTTGACCTTTGACCTTAAGCGTGTGCACCCAAAAGTTGATAGGCACAACTTCACCCCCTAATGCACATACATGCCAAGTTTCATTAGGATACCTCAAAAGGTTTTTTAGTTACGCTGTCCACAAAATTCATTACGGACGGTGGCGGAAGGACGGACGGACGAAAGGACGGACGGACAACCCGAAAACTTAATGCCTCCGGCACCACTTCGTGGCGGAGGCATAAAAAGATAGAAATACAAGGTGCACAATTTAAAGCACTTTAAACATGTTAAAAAGATGATGTTACGATGTGATGGCGGCACACTGAAATGCCTATTAAGTTTCTATTTCAAAAAAAAAGGGGAATGAAAAAAAAAAACCCAAAGTTTCGCCAAGTCAGCGAATATGCAAGTAAGAAAATACATGAAAATGTTCATAATGACAGACACACACACACACACACACATACTTATATGCGTAATATATAAAAGAATATATTAAACTCTTAAAGAGAATTTCAGACTGATTAAAATGAAATCTCTGCATCGTTCAAAGAACAATGTGACATGTGGTTTTGTTTTTCCTGTGGATCTTTCAAGAAAGAATTTAAAAAAGGTAAAACGTATTGTCGATGCGATAAAAGTTGTACTTCAAACCTAGAAGGCCTACATTACTTCTCTCCTAGACACACCTGTATTTTGTGAGAACGTTATCATAAATAAATCATTAGAATATCAGACTTAAATAATGATTGAAGTAAATTCAATGCCTTGTGCGAAGTTAAAGCATTCAACAGTTCTTTAATCAGGTTAATCATTATAAGAGTTTTGTATTTAGCACTGCAGAAATTGCACACAACTACTCCTGCAAATATATCATTAGTAAGCTATGTATCTGCAGGGTCAGTCATGTCAGTAATGAAAATGTGAATATAATTATAACACCACTTGCGAAGAGATAGACGGAAAACCGAAACATATTTGTATTCATCTGTGACAATACTTAAATATTAAAAGCATTACCTATCTAGATGACTGTATTGTTATTACAACCAAGTAGATTAGATTTAAAATTTAAAAGAAACCGAAACTGACTGACGTCACATCTTTGTCAGCATTATTCTCCGATTAACTCTTGTATAAACAGTGATAAACGAAACTGAATCTGATTATGGAAAATTGTAAAATATACCAGGTTAATCGCTTTGGTCTGATGCTATGGTTTGAAGTACTCTTCCACACCTTTTCTCGTTTGTCACCCACGGTCCTGATGAGTAAATATTTAGTGACCGCCCCCGATTTAATATCATATCTATACGTACATATAACGATTAAACTTTAATGACCTGAATTGAGAGAATATGATTAAGATATCATCCTCAGCTCCGACTTGCACATAGTTTGATACCTCTCACAATCATATTTTTCCCCTTCTCTCTCACTCTCTCGCTTTATCATTTTTTCCTCTATATCTTTTCGTTATCTTCATTTATTCGTTTCAAAGGTTGGATGAAAGGTAAATGAAAGGTGTGAAAATGCAGTCTCACAGAGAAGCAAAAAAGTGTGGATGATGCATTTGCATGTTTCGTCCATTGGCAAAATTCTATGTTGTACCTTATGGTTAGCATAGTCTAAGCAAACAGTAAATGATAAGAGATGAGGTTATATATAGTGTTAAAAAGCACCTTAATCTCCTCGAGATTTAAGCCTTTATTTGGTCACTGAGTGCATAGAAAGAGCAGAAAGAGGAAATATGTTGCCATTGACCTCTCAAAAAGTTTGTCGAACAGAAAGTTCGGTTGAGATGCGACCGTAAAATTAAACGGTAACAACGAGCTGGGAGTGGCTTTTTTTTTTAAATTTAAACGGCACATTGTTAATGAGACAGACCAACTATAAATCGAACTATATCCTTCATTAATGGAATTCTGTTCAGTGATTGGTCGTCCTAGCGTCATGTGACCAAGCTTGATTGCTACTTTGAAATAAGTTGGAGCTAAACTGTGAAGTCATATACATGGTATAAGTAATGCACTCCCTGTGTATATGACGTCATATATTGTGATCGGTCAATTTTTCATCGATAGCACGTGTAAAGTGCTCTTGGTACCGGCCTCACAGACTGGTGTGTGAATTGCATCCAAGCACCGCGGCACACTTTACGTCTGCGCTGCAATTTGTTTGCTTGTTTGATTTAGTTATTTTCTCCAACATAATTTCATGCCCGAATCAAAATTCTTTTCAGTAATACCCTATAGAAATATCAATATATAGATTACACTGTACATGATCAACGGGAAAAAAGATAAATGTGTAATCATTCCATTACCAAAATATATCATATTACCAATTTTGAAAAAAAAAAATAATTACCTAAGAACTTATGCAGGACTGCAACTATAATTTGCTCTGTAAACATTTTGTCTTAAGAAGTTTACCAGTTTTTATTTCTCAGATTCGTGAAATTAATTGACAATGAAATATGATAACAATCTGTGTGATTGTTTCGAGCCACTGGTGAAATTAAACATGCCTTGGTGACAGAAATTGCATATTCCAGCCATGTCTGAATCATTATTTCAACTATGAGCATGTTATTTGATTTTATAGTATAACCAATACTCTTCAGTATAAGTGATGAGATATCCTTTGTCACTTCACTTTGTCATCTTCTGGCAAATACAAGTGACATATCAGGTGCTATCTGAGCCGTTTTGTCTGAAATCAGCAAAAAAGTGATAAAAATTATAATTGTTTCGCCTTTAAACGACTCAACTCACTTTAAATAATCTTATCTAAACGCACGCAGCCTCTCGCATCTTTATTCTTTTGCTATCAACTTTTGCTATCAACTTCACTTGGTGAAATATTTTTCATCTGTATGGTCACACTACTTGATAGTCATTTGATAGTTACCCAGTGGTAACCCATACACGCCTCCCCCTGAGTCTGGACGAATATTAAAAAGTTTGCATGAAAACAATTAATGTGAAAAGTGACTAAGATTTCGAGTCAATTAATATGTGTATATAATGATAAATCTTCATGTTTTACATAATCAGGTGAATAACGGAACGCTATCCAAACAGAAAGTTGCTTTTACTTTTTTAGCATACATGGTATTTGTGCTTCAAAGAACTTTACTCTTTCGCAATTCTGACTGACAGCGACATAATGCTCCTTCAGATCACATTGATTTATGAATATATTTTTATAATAATTATATGATTATATAGAAGATGACAAACGGAATCAAGTTGTATACTGTATACACTGCAAAAAGTCCGGCGTTAAATAGTGAACACCGAGCTGGTGTTAAATTTTCGGTGCTCATTTATGGTGTTAAATTAACACCTCCGGGTGTCATTTCCAAATTTTAAACTGTTTTTTTGAAGAGTTTCTTAGTAACTGCACTTCTTGTTGATTTTTAATTTAAACAAGACGATCAAGAATTTTACATTGAAATACTAGATTTTTGAAAAAATGTGAAAATAAATTTACACTAAAGTAACACCAGCTGGTGTGGTCCCTTATTGAAGCTGGACGGGTGTTAAACCATTGATATTAACACCAACAAATATCAAATCAACACCATGTGGTGTCATTTTTCAATTAACACCAGTAAAGTGTCAAAATAACATCAGGTACAGTGTCAAATTAACACCACGAAGTGTCAGATGAACACTTTTCAACACCATCACAGTGCATTTTTAACACCTGTGGGTGTGGTCCTCTATTGAAGTTTGATCGGTGTTAGATTTAACACCCGTGGTGTTAAATCTAACACCGATGTTTTTACAGTGTAGATCCTTCCTGGGTCGCATTTCTCATGATATCATGATACAGGAGAACAAAGTTTTACGTACATCTAATTTGGTCTTTCCTGACCAGTCTTTTGGGTTTTACTCTTATCTTTCCCAGACCTGATACTGTTTATCTTTCACGTCTTCTGGAGATCAAACACAGTTGCGTTGTCAACTACCATTTACAATCGATACCACTTACATTCGATATGTTTGTCTGACCTCAGTGAAGATGAGAACAGGCTGAAATGTACAAACTATTCTTTGCGGGATAATTGACTTGCATGCCTTTGAGATGCACGGAGCTGCCGTCACTCAATGCGCTTTTTGCTGCTCGGTTCTTTGCATTTCGAGTGTGAAAATTGGCAAGTCACTATTACTGTTTTTTCCTCTTTGACAGGGTGACTTCTGTCACAATTTTCCTGCCCCCTGCAGAGTGCAATTGTTCACCGTCTGTCAAGGCGTCTACACAGTACTCTACAACACACAATGCACACAGTTAATGCACGCAAACACACACGCACATACACACATACACCTCACGTTTTATACAGAGTTGCGATACACTTGTTGTACTTTCTTTTTGGATACTTGTTTCTTTAGATTTGCGAGGTATTTCAAGTTCAGAATGCATTAAACCTCGAAGAAGTTTACAATTGACAGGCAATATCATATTATTCTGTGCGTACGCGTTTAATCCTAAAGCGATAATGTTTATCATACTTGCGGCAAACATATTTTTCAACATGCACATTCATGCATCCAGAGACGTACTTATGAACCGATAAATGAACGATGATGAACAAACATGATTCGTCAAACAGATGATGAGTGGTGTCTACATACAAGGCCATGGAATTAGTGCACGACCAAAAACAGAGTCAAAGAGAAATGCAGATGACGATTTCTTTATCTTCACCTGAAGTTGGCGCCTGTCATCTTGGAAATTTTAGTAACCTCTGGTGCTATATTATTGTTTCTTCCACTTTACTGACACCAGTAGGCCTTTTTTATACATTAAAATTTTATACAAAACACGTACTCATTATTTTGTAATACATTAATGTCCAATATGGTTGCCAATAACCTATAGCAAGCTAATAATCCTAATCTGCGATAATATAACACATGTGGTAATTTCAGAATTGAAACAGTATCTAATAAGCCCTAGAAAAGCAAATAATGTCACCGGTAGCTTACTAATGAATCTGGCTAGAGATTCTAGAAAGAATTGGTTCTGCCTGTGTCTGCATATCCCTGCGCGACACACACCTGCCCAACACCGCCTAACTTCCCCGTGCGACTCACCTCACACTCCGCTGTTTCCCCTTTGAATTCGCTCCTTCAACCAATATACGACTGTTCCCATACACGAAGTGGCATGTCTTTAAATACTGTCCCGATCAATGTTCACGTGCGCAATATCTCATGTCAATGCGAAGAGGGCCCCTAGATCTCATTTTGTGAATGCTATTAGGACCACAAAGTTTACGTCAAACAAACAGACCGCTCTGCATTGCTCTCGTAGCGAGAGAACTCACAAAAGAAAACAAAAATCTTCTCACAGGTCTGAACAAATACGTGATAAGAATCATAAAAGTGGTCGTCCGTTTATTCATGACATAAATATCCAACAGATCATCTTTATCTGGTTCGAACATCGGGACATCTTCCATTTTATCTAGGGACGTGGGCGATTGTGTACATTTCCATCCGCTCATCGTATATAGAGTATGGTTGAGTGAGGTGCGTCATGCAATATGTCTCTATATTGTTTTTAATCTCTTCGACTTCAAGCAGAGTATATAAGCACTGAGAAAATTCACCTTTATATATCATGGTAACAGAAATAAGTGTGTTTTGAACAAAACAAAGTTTAAAAACATAATATATCTCTCCGAAGAATGTCAAAGATTGATAAAAAACGCCCGAGGGGATCTTGATGGCGTTAAGATACGGCCTTGTATTTTCCTACTTTCCAGAAGTTTAAGATTTACCCTAGCCAACTTGTAAAACGAGTTGGATCAAATACTTTCCATTTAAACTCGCTTGACTTTTCAAGCATTATATCAACAACATGCTATTTAGTTTTACCCTTTTTTTTAGTAATCGAGAATCAAACTCCGATAACTCCATGTGATCCAATCCATCGTTTCAAAATCGGCAGCATCAGAAAATCATGAAGTGAAGGGGAATTTAGGAAAACAAGTGAAGGACGTCGTCCTAATTATTGATTATTCAATAACGTCCTCTATTAAAGTCAAATTTGCAGATATTCGTGAGTTTTTCATTATTACGGATTTCAATTCGCCTGCATCTCGCAATGCAGGTTTTGGTTTCAAAGACAGAAAAAAGCTCCACATTATGACAAAAGAAAAAATGGCATTCTTGATGAGAAATTTGTCGTTTTTACATGAGATGGAGAATAAAGAGCATTGATAAAACTTTTTATTATTTTTAACTTCGAATTCGATGGACTTAATTTGTGTTTCCGAGTATGAATTGAAAGCGGGGTGTTTCTTTGTATTTATTCATATAAACACATAAAAACGTATAGGCCTATATTGATCTATCAAACACAAATGCAGTCCTTAAATCGAATTGGACAAACCATGGAAAATATATCTTGCAAAAGACCTGTATCTCTCTGACTACTGGACTATAATGATCTATGCATAAGCATTCCTAGAGCAAAGGTATATAGCAAACTGAAAACAAGAACATGGTTAATGATTAACGTGGGTAAGGTTCTAATTGCATTCCCGACCTTAAACCATGGACTGATGGCGACTCTACAGCCATGTTTATATACGGTCAAGCTCTCCTTTACATAAATCTCGGTGAGATTTAAAACAATATTGACCTATTTGTTTTTCATTTTATCATCCGACATAATAATATATATCTCCTAAAAGTCAGGATGTCTATTGCTTGCTTTCTTTCTTTGCATAACTGTGGGAATAGTGTCAACATGAAAGCTCTTTCGCTTTTCAAGATATATCTTACTGTTTTGTGACCGTCTTATATTTTTCACATCGATTTATCAATGCTTGTTGCATGTTCAATACCAGAGTTAAATTAATGTACAAGCTATTTTCCTTCAATATTGCGGTATTGAGGGTTCGAATAATGTGTATACTATTCCTCTTCAGTGACAACAACCGAGGTGTATAAATGTGTATGAATAGATGGGTAATTTCTTACAATGTAAGAATTACGACGGGTCGATGAGATGAAAAAACATTTTTAAACTTTTTTTCTCATTCTTTCTTAAGCTTGAAATTGATAATTTTGGGTTTAAAACCGTTCACAAATTTGCAGAAAATGAAATTTGTGGAAAAAATAAACTTGAAAGAGCAAAACAAAAAACAAAACAAAAAAACAACGACCAGAAATTTCCGTCATTTTCGGTCAGTCGCGAAGGGCAAATAAACCATTTTTTTTCGGCCTAATGATAGGGCCTATAATAATGATGATGATAATAATAGTGATAGCAACATTCCAAATCCTTGTGATTATCATTATTATTACCGGTATTACTATTACTATTATTTTATCATTATTGCGGCTATTATTGTTGTTGTTATCATTATTATAATCATCATCACCATCATCATCATCATGACTATTATTGTTTATAGTATTACCGTCATCATTGTTACAACTATTCTCAGTATAACTTAGATAAAGATAATGGGGATTTTAAGCATCATAGATTCTCAAGGAGTAGCGGTCTAGTGTAGTATAAGTATTTCTAAAAGCTTCATCTGACCACGGAAAGGAAGGCATAGCGTGTGAATGTTCGTACACCGGCCAAAGCATGTAACAAATTGCTCTACTCTATAGGTGTCTTTTTATATGCGCCATCGTGTAATATTGCAGTCCTGACTGTATATGCCGCATGAGATGCAGTGTCCTTGCCTTTCTGCTCATGCGCAAAGTGTGATTACGATCTCTCCTATTGACTGCAGTAGTGCATAATAGTGAGAGTGTATCCTCGTACTGGGTGTGATGAGTTAACCTCACAGTGTCACTCAATGCCACTGCGTAGAGGCCCCTCTTTAATCATCCCTGATCTCGTCAGAATCTGCTCATAGCTTCACTAATCATTGGCACCGCACATGTTTGGATCCTTTGCACGCATGGATGAGACCATCTTTCAGGGTTGTTGCTTTTTTTTTGTTTTGTTTTTTTCCCCCTCGATTTCTGAACTTCCCTTTTTTCTATTACTTCTTCTTTCTTCTTCATCATCATCACCACCACCATCATCATCATAATCATCACACATCAAATTTTCTTCTCCTCTTCCTTGCTACATCAATCTATCTACCCTCTTCTCTCTATACTCCATAAATTTCATATCATCCTATTTCTATTTTCCTTCATTTCATCTTCCTTATAGATTCAGATAAAAGATATTGTTTCCAAGCGTTGATTCACCAATTGCTCAATAATCAGACAGATGTCTTGACCGACGCTTTAAAGTATCTCTGTACCTAGATGCGATATTACCTACTTAGTAAAGATTGGCCCGTTACTTGCATTTTTTATGTGCTGGGGTTATAATGTATTTGTCTGGCCTATTGCACACACAATTGTTCGTTCCCAGTTATCATATACGTTTTCAGAGTCAAGAGAACGATAATTGACCTACGGTATCATAAGATATACCTCACGACATAATCACAACCCCACAACATAGATTATAGATGAGAAACGCACATTATGGTTGGACTTATATTCTTTCGTCCGATTGTAAATGATAGTAATGTATTTTTTCTTTTAGATGTATTAATGTTTTTTATTATGCACCTGTTCTGGCTCAGACACACGGAAGATGGCCCACATGGTCCTATATATTACAGGAACCCATCTACCTGGCATCATTATTTAAGGACAGCAGAGAACACATTCCAAACGTTCTACCACCTGTTTGCTAAGTGGGCGCCACACGCAATTACTGGTATCCAAATAACACGCATCGGTCAAAATGGCACCGACAAATGGAGTGGGCAGGGATATGGCCATTATTATGGCCAAACACTAAGTCAAGTATTCTAATACATTTGTGTGTGTGTGTGTGTGTGTGTGTGTGTGTGTGTGTGTGTGTGTGTGTGTGTGCATGTGCCTATTTGTGTGTGATGTTTTGATGTTTATGTTGGGTCACATGGTCACAATACAGAGTACCATTACAAGTACCGCATACTGAAATTCTCGCGAGGTTGAAGAATATAATGGATTCGCATATCGAAGAGTGACCTTTATTATTCATTATGTATTTGACAAGAACTTTTTTTTCACTTCAATGCGAAATTTCCAAGCAATTTTAATCATACATGGGTTGTCAAATACATGATGATTTTCTACGTTTCCAGTAGGCCTATGCACTTAATCTTATTTGAGTTATAGCATCAACTACGTATATCTTACAGAATCTTACATGACTTTCTTTTCCATACAAGCGCATCAAATCAATGCATATTTACCACAATATCCTAACAGCAATAAAGCATGTGAGAGAATATTGGCGTGTCATTGTTTTGTTTCATTTTTCACTTAAAACATGGCAACAAGTGTGCGGCGCCAAATGCTGCGTGATTAGTTTCACCAAATATTTGACAAAGAACAGCCACAGGCAGCCCATGTCCAGCTTTGTAAACAATCAAAAGCAAATATACCTTTCATTTCTCAGATTCTTTTTTGTCACGCCTGTATACGTTTGATCGACATCTCACCTACTGTGTGAGCAGCTTTAGATGCGAGAAATGCAGGTGCTACTGCCCTGTGAGATAAAGATATATCTAAATTGTAGTTTGAACAGACTTTGTTGTGGTTAAGCTTTACAGTTTATGCACCATAGTTACGTTAAAAAACAATACTACAAAATACTCTAAAAGACATAACTTTCAGAGGAGAAAATTCTATGACGCAAGATGATCATTGATGCTGGGTTAAAACATTTCTTTCTTTCTTTCTTTCTTTCTTGTCTTCGTTTTCCCCCTTTTTTTTTCTTTCCTTCCTAATTTCATTTTACGTCAGTTGACATTGGTTTCTTTGATTTTGTTTCATATATCTGTTTGAGGTTTCATTAAGTCATTATTCGTTCCCTTATGTATTTCTAGGGGTCCCATATCGTACAAGCTTGGCTTTTTAGTGGGACCCTCAATTCCATTCCCATCCTTGTACTATACATATGTATATATATACCTTGAAAAATGCCATTATGTTGTTACTCATCATCACTTGTATTTTGTTATAATTTACGTTTTTGTAATTGTTATAAATATGTTCTGTTACTAGTAATGCATTGTAAATAATTTTCTCTGTTTATTTTATGGAAATGAAAATAAAATTGAATTTAATTGAATTGAAAAGAATGTACAAGGAGAAATGGGTATGATTTTGAATCGCCAATGTAACTTCTTAATAGAAGGGGAAATCCAGCAAGAAAACCTAGTTAGGACTTCTAAAACAAGAACTGACTTAAAATAAATCAAGCCGAAAGATGACAGAATACATGAAAATATATCTTTTGCTTAGATCACTATACTCCATCTCACACTGTGGTAACGTGGTAACAGGTGATTTTTTTTTTTTTTTTTTGGGGGGGGGGAAGAGGAACAGCAACCGTATCCCATGGAAGGCGTACCTGCACAACACACACACACACACACACACACACACACACACACACACACACACTAACGCACACGAGCAAAAGCAACTCCACAACAACAACAGCAAAAATTATTGTTCTTGTGTTTATGTATAATATACTTTGCAAAGTTGATTAATATGAGAAGCCGAAATATACATGCTCATAACAATACTCATGGGATTTTGTCTCTACCTCATTTACAGAAAGGAAGTTCGCGAGCGCACAAAAACGAAGTCATTGTAATATGATGGAAAAATAGATGAATGCTTTTGTCTCATGTCCATTAGTGCATGCGCGGACAGCAATTACTTATTGAAACACAGAAGTGGACGTGGAATGAAACACGACTTCCCTTCCTGTCGTTTATATAGCACGATGAGTGATTGAAACCCATCTCCGAAAGCGATGGCGCCAGCTGCGATGTGGGCACCCGGCGCAACCTGCGGAACATGATTAACTATAATGATGTTTGTGTGACTGCACTCTTCTTGCTGAAAATTTCATGCCCTGGGAAGGTGGAAACCTTTTATATCGGTAGAGTCACACTTGAACGCGCCCCTGCACTCATAACGTGGTTCATGGATTCAGTCGGAGCATATTGAAGGCTCCCATGCTGACTTTTACTAATTAAATATACGATTTAAACGATTTTATCAATTTTACGATATTCTGAGAGCTCGTCCAAACATGAGACCGGACTTCCGTGACTGCAGACATCCAGAGAAAATGTATTTGATTATCAACTGAATTGACTGTAAAGTAAGATTACAATTAAGCTCAAAACTAAAATACATTCTAATAAGTATACGTCAATAGAGATTGCAATCCATCCACAAAGATTCCAACTGTCAATGCACAAGATAGAATAAAAAAAAACAATAGCAACCAGTGAATGTGTTAGAGAAACAGAGTGAATGTATACAGAATAAAAATATTACAATGAAGCCTACAATACCACTTTTACTTACCTAAGAGAATATATCCGCTACCAAAATATCTGCTAAAGTTATCCCACACGCTGATCAGAGCAAAGTTATTTGTCAGTCTGTTAAGTCCGAGTGAGATGTGTGATTGAAGAATTTGCAGCACAGGCGCAATTTGCTCAGTGATGTAGTGTGGAAAAGAGGATGACTTAATCAGTTACGTAATCATCTTCACCGTCTCTGATCCTGTCTGCGCGATGATTGACCCTGAATGAGTCGAGCTATTTTCCCATTTCATTATCATTATTATTTTTACCCCGAAGTCAGTTACACTCATTATCGCTAATATCTCTAGTCACGTACGACGGAAAGGTTCGGTTGCTGTCGTTTTATTTTTTTTTTATTTCTTGGTTTTGTTTGTCGAGATTTGTGTGTTGTTGTTTGAGACATTCATGGGGGAAAATACATTGGCCTTGCAACCTGTCCAGTTCCCAAAAAGAGCATCACTGTTTGGGACTTAATAATGCAGACTTAACTACTGTATGTTAAACCACCACCTCCTGCTGTATACGGCAGTGACTATTTAGCTTTGGTTTCAGGGGCTAACTTCTCATAATTATGTACTTCATGATTTTCTGTTTGTCATTTGTTTATTTTTTTCCATCTGTACTCTTCTACTTATTTCAGTTGCAACTGTTGTTCAAATTTGGATTCATAATCATTAAAGTATAGCCTCTAACGCATGTTGGTGAAGTTTTGATCAACTCTCTCCCTCCCCTCCCCCCCCCCCTCTCTCTCTCTCTCAGTTTCAACTGCTGAAATGTATTTCTCGTTAAGTTATTGATGATTTCAGCCACAGAGAAGGAGGGAACTTCCAGGCATCGATGCAAAGATTATTTCGATAATGATTCCAGAGATATCACGTTAAACGTTCCACGAACATCTGGTTCATTCATGATTCAAACGCAGAACAAAAGATAATCATATTCTTCTACATAACTAAATCATCACACCATCTCAAGGTCTCTTAATGTGGACTTGCACAGATTCTCTTGTCCAATGCGTAGCTACAGATGTTACAACTTGATTTCAATTCAACTGCATGCAACCATGAATCCATTTTCCTCAATGAGCCGATTTACATCCAACAGATGGTGCACTAACTTTTGCATGTGTTTTGTTTTTTTCGCGGAGAGAACAATGTTAACGAAACAATTTTCCTGAATGAAAGGGTGAATTCACGGTTACGGGAATCATCATCTATATAGCATCACTGTGACGAATATAGACCGAAAAGATCATACGGTGATTCCCGATGAAGACCGTAAACAAAGACAAAAGATTAAAAGGTATCTCCGTGGATGGAAGCGTCTTAAGAATACGTGTATTGACCTCACGACACCGTCCATTTATAGTTATATTAATATGATGTATTCCCCCTGCACAGCATTTTGCCAATCTAGGGGAAGTATAAAGCGTAATTGATTTTTTTTTTTCATTTTACCCCTCCTTTTCGTTAGGCGGAGGTCGATTAATTCCCCGCGATGAAATTAAGACATCCTATTCGCTATGTAGAGAGGCTCAACAAGGTACTACTAATAATAATATCTGTGCAGCTCTTGCACTGAAACCATAACGAGGAGAATTAAACTAGAGAGTGGGGGGGGGGGGGCACGATGTCGGATGTATAGATGAGGACGAATCAAATCGCTCCCTCTTAATTAGATATGGCAGTTCCATTTTACCCCCAGCTTTCACATCATTTGCCAATTCCCCTGCCATCACGTTTATTCTTTCCCTAATGCTTGCTTGGCAAAAACATTCAATGTCCGTGTATGCAACACTGGCTTTATTTCGAATGACAATAACTGTGAAGTGTGTGTTAAATGCTTAGATACAATATTACAACCAGGACCCGACATCCAGCGGTGACCCGGTGGCCAGGGCAACTAAAAATCCGTGTCCGGCCACGAATTTTGGGCCACCAAATTCATCTTTTCGTGGCCCGATCGGGCAACTAATATTCAAAATGGACTGCTACATTTGCTTTTATTTCGGGCCACTAACTTATCCTTTGGGGCCACAAAAGTTCAGATTTAAAGATTTTATTGGCTACCACACACAAAAGTTAGTGTTTAGCCTTAACAAATGTATGCCATGGGATACCATACATACATTATTTTGATATACTCATAATGAATCGTGCTACGTGTATACGATACAACGCAACGCATATTGCTGCACCTTGCAGATCAGGTGAATGAAACAAACATTACAGATTGATACGTGTACGTAAAATATCATTTTGTAATATGATACGAAATTCGGTACAACCAGCTATAATGATATGCGCTCTGTATGCAAATATTGGAGGTGTGTTGACTGTGACTTCTCGCTTTTTTTTCTTTTTCTTTCTTTTTTTTTTTTTTTGATGGAAACGTCCATCCGTAGGGACGTGCCCCGAGCTATTATTTGAGTAGTATATTGCTATTGATTGGAGACTCCAGACCTGACCTTTACGCTAATGAAATATACCGCACGCACCCGGACGTGGGATTGTGATAAAAGCCTAAAATGGCATATACACTATATAAAAACGCATCATCCTGCCGGGGAATCGCATGGTTTAGAAACAGGATGAAGCGTTTTTATGCAATTATAGGTTTTCATCACAGCACAGCGCACACACGGACATAGCATTAATAGCACAAACATATATCTATTATATAAGATATAAGTTTGTATGTATCTACTCTATATCATCTACATTGTATAGTGACAAAAGAAACAAAATTACATCATCCCCGCTGTGTCAGTGAGATTGCTCCTGTTGCGTGGTTGCAATGAACACTATTATTAAATGGTGTGTGTATAAGTTATGTGCGATTTGGTGTGTATACAGACTGCTTAATTATCATCATGATGAAAGAAAACCATACACGTTATTGCACTGGTTGGCAAATATCAGTGACACGCTGACACGTTTTTTACCTTGAAAAACCCTTGTTTTGTTACTATACATGCATAATGTGTTATCTCTTTTAGCGTTCGTTCCGTTTTGCATTGCTGTAATTTTGTTTAAGTAGGCCTAATTGATAATCGACAGAACGCTGATGGACCAACCTTCCCTATAATTAGAAACAGCTCTCCGGCAATGACTTTTCTCACCGAGAGACAAAGAAAAGCTTTACCCACCCTCCCTATAGTTGTTGCAGCAAGTAAATGCGACTAAAATATTTGCAAATGCATAGATATTTGAAACGCCATGCAGTTACGCATGCATACGACTGTGTATGTGCAAGAAGGGAAGACACGCCTCATGGCAATTTTAGCGCCACGAATGCATTTATAATTTTCAAATTCTCCACTGCTTACTCGGTACGCAGTACAGCCACTTTCTTCGTATTATGTGGCGTCCGCTTATTGAAGGGCACTTTCGAACTTTGCAATGGTTACTAATTTACCGCCAATACAAATAAGCCTACCTACGAAAATTTCACTACCCATGTTGTTTGAGAAGCTCGCAACATCAACACAAGAAGGAAGACGGAAACGCAACAATGGTGTTTGCGTGCAGACTACATTGCTATTATTCTGGGCGTATTACATAATGCTATTTCCAAGCTTTCGACAGAAATGTAAACATTAAATAGTGCGGATGATCATGACTGCAGTCACCAGGAGCAAATTCATTTCTCGTAAATGTATCTCTTTAATAATGACTGACAGAATACTCAGTACATACCTTTACGGCAGCTCTGTGAGGGATCTACGCGAGAATGACGGATAAAGTACGGGGCATCAAAGCGGGGATGACACAGGAACGTAGGTTATCATCTGGAATGATGCTGCAAGTCGAGATCTGCTCGTTTGCTCTATAGCGTGGAATACTATGTGGCGCCACACAATATACGCGCGCGAACTCTACATCTACTGCCGTTACTGTGGCGCCAGTGATGCATCACAGAGATACCTGTTCACCTAACGGAGCTCACATTGTGCGACAGCATGTGTGTACGTTTCGTGTTCGAGAAATAACGACAGAAATTAATTGGAACACTCTCGCTGTTCCATATATAGACCAATGTTTTTGGTTATCTTTTTTTTTTCACGCCACGTGTCTAGACGATGAAAATACAGTGTATATGTTTCACGTCTGGGTGAAGCAGTATTCAGGCACATACGTCTCCTGTACTTTAAGTTGTCAATTCAGGATATGCATGTTTGTAGTACGTTATAGGGCCTATACGTTTTACAATAGAGAGGATATTCAAGAGACTGAGCGTTTTAAGGCGATTATATCCTACACGTGAGCACTTAGTTTGAAAATCTGTGATTACTGTGTGATAATAATGACTTTTAGCGAGAAAACATCTCTCATAGTCTATTTTTCAATTCTCTGTGTGGCACCCCTCCCCCGTTAACTAGATTTCTCACATCTTTTATGTGCTTTTGTACAAGCCTGCAGGAAAAAAAGGTATATATTGCATCGCTTAATGTTAGCTTAGCAAAGAAAGCATCCATCTCGTACAATCCCCCCCCCCCCCCCCCAAAAAAAAAAAAATGTGAATAGGTCACGAATTTCGAATGGATTGAGTATAATGGGAAAATCACCTCTTGGTATGATATCCCGTCACACTGACCTAAGAGGAGACAATGCCATGTGATAATGTGGAGATATGGCAATATGGAAATATCTCCTACACTATTCTGTGGTATAATGGTGATAATCGATTGTAACTTCCATTTTGATTTCAAACGATACTTTGCATAGGCGAATCCTGTTATACATCTATAACGATTACAGATACAAAACATTTCGATAAAGTAGGCCCTACAAGAGAATTGTAGTACACAGTGTATATCACTCACATTTCTCTTATCTACTTTGTCTGTTTAAGCGAGATTTCATAATGAGAAGAATATTGTCGAGTTCTGTCGTTATAACGGGATTTATCTGTATATTCAAAACATTGCATTTGTATTCCGTCGCGGTATGAACACAAGTTTGGCAGCTCCTTTTATTTTTTCTTCCCTTTGTGTTCTGTACAAGACTACCATTATGACTACCACAAATGCATTCCATCTAAATGGGGTTGCGTAAAGCACGGCGTGATGCAATAAATCCAGACAAGTGCAGACAAATTTCTCTCAAGGCTTAAATCGCAGAGTATAGTTTCAAGGCTTTTTCCGATGTGCTTGTGAGTTTTTATCTTGAATAGATTTGATATTGTTCTTATGGGTAGTAGACTGGTAATGGCGATACCGTTTCCAAATATTTAGCATTTCCAATGTCTGATAAATGTCGTGCATACGTGCTCATAATGTATACTCTTCTTCAACATACCATACACCACAGACAAAGGTACTTATTCGGCATGTAAGTGAATAAAAAGCATCTCAAAGATTTCGGTCTGATATAGAAAAGGGTATAAAATAAGAAAAAAACAACAACAGAAGGTAATTTCAATAACACAAAACATGTTTTCAGTCGCGTTCTCTCACACCAACTAATCGCGAGGGACTGCATGACGGAAGCGCAAAGCCCTCTTGAAAACAATAAAAACGATCACACGGTGATATCAAATGAAACAACTATAACAACGACAACAACAACAATAACAACAACAAACGAAAGTCCGGAAGTATCTAGTATTCACCATCTATAGCTTGGCGTAACTATAATGAAGAGTTTGACCACTACGGCTGATAGTGTAAAACTTTTGATTTTGAGTTCGCACTCGTTCATTGTTGATTTGAGATTTTGTATTTTTATTTTATTCATTATCAATTTTTTACCGTGGTCATCTTGTACTTTGGCATGACAAAATCGATATGAAGACCAATGTCCGATACAGTGTTATTGCATTCCATGTGGCAAATGAACTCATCACATTTTTATATAGTCGATACAGTACATCAAATAAGCCCAGCGTTGACAACCAAAGTCTGACAAGTATACTGCATTTTTACCTATCAAAGGAGAACTGAATACATCGCAATTGTGTAAAGCCATGCCGAGAAGACTTTTATTTTCTCATGGACAAATTTGGAGGAATTTTGATACATCTTGTACGCGATCGTACAACAATGATCTTCAATCCACGAATCCTGCCAAAAGAGGCGGCTAAGCAAATACTTGAGTAGGTACCTCTATACCTCTTTCAGTTCAGTCAAAAACGGAAAAAGTAATGATTATCCTGAACAAAGCGAAAAATCAACACTCTCAAAGGAAGAATGCCAATCTCAAAGCAGGGGTCAAGCCGAAATACCTTCCCCTCCCACTTCCGAAGAGAAACCTACACGAGATTGTAAATTTGTCGACTGCCTAAGCGCCTTCACGACACTTGACATTTTATTCACGGTGAACGTGACCCAAAGTGCTTGTCAACAGAGGAGAGGCGTTGCCAATAATGCATGGAATACCGTGGCTTATACGTGGCCTATTCTGATTCAGTATTGACATATCTCAGTTCACAAGTAAACACAAACATAAAACTGGTCACAGATACGAGCAGGACTAGAGGATCTGATTTGTTTTCTAACCCCCCCCCCCCCCCCTTTAGAACGCCAAACCGCCTTGTATTAAACAGGATGTCCGATTTGATAATAGGCCTACGTTGATACAATGATTCCCTTCAAAATAAGATCAGATTAGATTAGATTAAATTAGATTACAGCACACCTAGCCTACTATGAGTCCTTTCCGCAGAAGGCCTATAGGTGCCTACAACTAAGCTGGCATCTTTTCTTCTTATTGTCTTCCCTTTAAATACTGTCGAAAACATTTATCTCTCTCGCCATTTATGGGGTTGTTATACCACCGTTAATGAAACTAATGAATCGATTTTCTCAATACAATGTACAAATGTTCACAACTTTTCTCCAATCTACGGGTTTGATAGGCGCGACGTGTTTGCAAGTGTCCTGGAATTTGAAGGAGTATGTACCAAAACATTACAAATACATACCGATATTCATGTATAACATTGTAATCTCTATGTTGGTGGATGAAGAAGAAAAAATAACCCAGAAAAATCAGGCTGGATTAGATAGAGCTACATTGAGATCTGAAGAGACAGAGCTATTAACTAAAAGCGTTTTGGGGTCGGGAGAAAATCAACTCGTTGTACAAGTACAATGTATTAACGAAAACAGCAAGATGGAGTGGGCAGTTCTTTTGTTTGCAAAGGTGTTCACGGGTGGGGTTCGAAGTGGAGTGGAGTCAAAAGGGCACGTACAGTGTAATTGTATTATGAACGAATTGTATAAATCTTCAGATACACTGTAGTTTGTAAGATCTCTATGCAAGATCTGCTTACAGATTTCACATCATTTATTTCGTCTGATCTCCTTCAGCCATCACACTAAACCCTGCACGGAAAATCACCTGGACATCTTATTCGGATTTTATTTTGAAAATAAAAACGTGCACGGTTCATTTCCTAAAATACATTGTACATCTACTACAGGGAACTCCCGATAATACAATGTCTTCGGGACCGGCAATTTTCTGTTGTTGTATCGGAACTTCGTTATAGCTGAACATTTAAGTACATGTATCGTGTATATGAAGATTAATACATGTAAATGATAATTTTGGACCTGAACTTTTACTTTTGTTGTACTTAGAATATCGTGTTTGTGTTCATTACGGGAGTGCATTGTATATCACTTTTAAAAAACTTATAACATAGATCGCAAGCCAGCTTCGCAATATTGTTTTTTTTTTTTCTGTCTAGCTCTCTTTCTACCCCCTCTCTCTTTCTACAATGTACACAGCTATGGACACACACACACACACACACACACACATACACACACACACGCACACACACACACACATGCACACACAAATGCAAGCCACAAACCTGCTTGTGATTTACATCATTTTGCCATCATGCTGTTGACCAATAACCCTTACATACAGGGAAAGTCTATCCTCAAAATTTGTTTGCACACATATATGCACAAAAAGCAGAGAAGCAGGACAGTGAAAATCTGAGCACACACTTAAGAAAAGCTAGAAAAGTTATGATATTTTGAAGTTGTGATCAATAAAAGCACATAATTATTGGCAACTCTGTGATGAAGCATGTTAGCTCATTTTCCATTCCCTTGTTGTACAAAATACCATACAATCTCTCTTTTACTCGTTATTGATGATAGAACATATTTCTTGCATGCAGTTGTATACAGAAAAATATATACACTGTGAAATGATTGCATAAAAAGTGCATGTATGATTGAGAAATTTACTTGATGGGAAAATGTCTTATTTCATACTACAGAGCAAATTTTGGTGAGCTTGCATGTATTATCACAAAATTACCAATTTCTGTTTGATCACAATTACAAGAAAAAGCAACATTCTTAGTTTTGATCAGAATTTGCCCCCATTTGCTCAGCCTTTCACTGCCCTGTTCAGACTCTCATTTTTCTACATCGGTTCACACAAACTAATTTCATGGGGTATTTCCCCTTTAAATTTAGATGTACAGTACCAGTAAATTGCACTACAATTACTGTATGTAAATATGCTTCTTGAGATTTCGTTAAATGAAATGTGCAAGCTTAGACTTTGACCTTGACCTATGACCCGCTCTGGTTTGTTCAGCTTCTCCAAATGAAATTTAAATCAGGCAAGACTCAATCATACCGTCACACTCTCTCCCTTGATGACGATAATTTCATCGATCCATCGATGTAATCTTTCAAATGAAAAACACTTCAAGAGGGATTTAAAATCCTGACAACTTAGTGACTCTTGGGCCCTTGTGCAAAAGTATGAAATAGGGTGGGGGGTGTAATTGACCAGACTCAGATCTCCCCCACCCCCCCCCCCCCTTTTAAAATTTCCACAACTCCTGCTTTGTTCATGTACAATGCCACATCTCAATGAGCAGCATGGTTTTGCAGTTATGGAACCTCTGAAGTTACCTTTTAAGAATAGGAAAATTACAAAAATGCATTACATACATGGTACTGTATGTGACATAACTCTCTACCCCCTCCCCTCTGAAAGATGCAAGAGTAATCACTCTCATCATATATGCATATAAAATCTAATCACTAAATTCTATACATTTCACTATAAAAATAGCCAGGTTTTAGAATGAGTATCATCACACATAGCAACAGCCACATTGACTTTCATTTCCCACTTTAAAACTTCACCTGGACTAAAATTACACACCCTGTGTATGTTGAAACCTTACTTTCATATCATATGTGTGTAGATTGCCGATATATTTTATATGACACCACTATTTAAAAAAAAGACACCACATTTGCACCTACCAGATTTAAGACTTCACTTGTCAGTCTAAACGAGGAAAATCAGGACTGCAACATTTTTCTTTAACATAAGTTGTACAATTTTATTTCAGGTTTTGATTTTCCATTTCAATAAGAACAGGACTTGAACCCATCAGAACTTGGGGAACCTGTGAGGCAGAAATCATCCTCTTGTCATTATCAAATTGGCAACTCTGAATTTCATTCTATGTCTTGAATATGAAAAATATGAGCTGGAACTGGTTAGATTCATCAGAATCTGCACAAAATCAGAATCCCCCATCCCCCATGAAAATTGTCAATATGAGAGAGAAACAGGAACTTTTTCAAGATGTGTCGCCAATTTGATAATTGATTTAAAATCAAGCAATCAAGAAAATGTTGACAATTCTATAATAGAATAACACAGAGATCAAAATTAAGATAATTTGTTTTGCTCTACCTTATGAAACACTGACAATGAATAGTCCAATTTACACTCAAAAGATATAGCACCAAATCACATACATGTATAACCCAGTCCCTGGGACATGATGGGTTGCAGAAATAAGAAATCAATGGCTGATACAGTTAATACTACTCAAGCCACAAGTGAAATCCTCGGCACCTGTCACAAAGTTTCTTCAACCTTGGATCGCTTCATACATTCTACCTCTCCTTGTGGTACTTGGCTGCTTTGCCCAATGAGTGGGTATTTGCTTTATTACTGTTACCAATCTTATCATCTATTGATCTTCCTCAAACTCGGGCAGCAGTGATGACCAAGAAGTCATTATCACTTTTAATGTTTCACACAAAATTGTACTGCCTTTTCTAAACAGCATGTAACGATGTGAGTATCCATATCTTGCATGGTTTCTTCTTTTCAAAGCAGGCCTGTCATATGGGGATTCGAAATTTTGTTGCTGAAAGACAACTGCTACATATGCACACTTTAGCACAGATGGGCAATTTTGTCTGCAGTTCACCTCTCCAGCACACACAGGGTTTTTTTATAGTCCCAAGTTACTGAGACACATGAGCGGCCAGAGGTCATTGAACTATTGCTCCCTTGAGGCTCTAATGTTGCAGACCTGCACAAATTGGGAGTCCTCCCAGATGACACCGACTGCTGACCAGTTTAACTCATCATGCAAGGCTCTTCAGCACACACAGTCCCATATTCAGTCAACAGCATATGTGTACAGTCCTGGCAGAGATGTGTTCCATTCACCAGTCTGCAGGCCCTTGAGAGTTCATTGCACTCTGTACGTATCATCTCCCATATGTCCTCAAGAGTGTTCAATTTCTTGATTTCTGTTCAAGAGAAGCAGAGCAAAAATATTGTAAGCACTCGGTTAACAACAAAAATAATCATTACATTAGAAAAACAGAATCAAGATAACTGAATGAAAGTCAGAAAACATCGCCCTCAACACTGTAATACTACTGCGTTCGGAGGAAATTCACTTACTGAAGAAGAAATTAATTCAAATTTCAGCATATAACTTGTTTTTGGTCTGTATGTCCACGTTTCTATCACTCCACTCTCTGTAGTGTTTCCTCTGCCAGTGATTAATTACTATCTGTTGTGTGCTGCTAGTCACTCAGCAGGACTTGTCAATGTGTATGAACTACTGTACTATAGTGGACTCCTATTATAACAAAGTCCTCCAGACCGGCAGTTTTCTTTCGCTATATCGAAATTTCGGTATAACCGAACAAAGAAACAATAAAGAGCACAGAGTGGATAGCATTGCAGCCCGAATTTTTACTTCGTTGTAACCGAAATTTCGTTATAACCGTGTTCGTTATAGAGGGAGTACACTGTATTGTATTCCACCAATTATAATCATTATAATCTTTCATAATAATTATATCCTTCATAATACACTGTAATCTTTAACATCATTTAATACCAAAAACATTACCTCTTTCTGACATTTCCATCATCATTATAATCATAAAAATCAGTATCGTATCATTATTGTTGTTAATTCACACTCCGAGCATGTTTCACAAAAATGTTGAAATCATTGTAGACTACAATTAACTGTCCTCAGTTACTGTGACAACAATTTAAAAATGATAGTCACTACAGATTAGTTTCTTTCCTTGCTGCTGTCTGAGCAAGTGGGACTACACGTTCTACGGTTTTCAATAATTGTATATCTCTCACTAAAATGGGTCCCTGGTCCCTGCATTCTGAGATTTCCTTACTTGCAACTTGGGCAGAAGTAGAAAACCGTCTGCCCTTCATCTGCTGACCGAGTCTGCCTGGTGTGGTAATGAAGACCTTCATGGCCGCAGCTTGAACACACTCTGTCAACCTAGAGGGCGCCAGAGAAAACAACAGAGAGGTATGTAATGCACCAAAGTCAAATTATTGCACAGGATCAGTGACAGGTATTCAGGAAAACAGAGAACCAACAGTCATAAAGAAACAAACAAACAAGCAAAACAACAAAAAAAACAGCAAAAAACAACAAACAATAACAACCAACAACAACAGTTCAGTGACTGAGCAAAACTTTGATGGTTCATGTATCCCGGTCAATGACTAGTTGTTGTTGTTGTTTTGTTTTGCTTTGTTTATTTTATTTTTTGGGCGAGGGGTTGCTTTTTTTTTTGGGGGGGGGGGAGGTTGTTTTGTTTTGTTTTGTTTGTTTCTTAAGTCACTGACAATATAACAGATTTTATAATACATTGACATCTACAAGTAGGGCCTATGGTGCATGTCAACACTCGGGCAAAAATGCTGCGTATTGATTCAGAGTAAACTCAGAACAGTCAATTAAATGAGTTCTAGCACAATAATACACCAGATGATGGACTGTAATCCAACTGGAAGAAGAACAAACAACAACAAAAAGATGACTTCACATCGATTTGCTTGTTTGGTAGTCGGGTGACAAGCGGTAGGCCTAATGTGAAGGTCACATCACTCTGCAATGTCCCACTTACAGAATATTCTACGAAAGTTAAAGTATAGGAAAGGAAGAGAAAGAATTAAAGGGGCATTCCAGACAATTTTCATAATTTCACATCATGTAGTACATAAATAGACACAGCTCCATGTATAGATTTGTGGAATTTATTGTGGTCCTTGAGCAGAGAAACCGATAAACTGAAAATCTTAAACAAATTACACTGAACAGTGTTGATGACATCAGAGCCTCACATATTTCAGAAATGTAGCAGTGTAATTTCATTACGATTCTGCTTGCTCAACAAGTTCACCTGTGTAGAAGGTGTGCATGCCTTCTTCTTTTGTTCTGCTTCCTTGAGCCCCAACTCATGCATTCTAATATGGTGAGGCTGCCATGTCATCATCCTTGTTGATTGCAATTTGTTATAAATTTTTAAAACATTCTCATTCCTAATCCCAATCACTATACATTCTGAACTCTGTACTCAATTTAACTAATTTATAGTCGTTCAAATGTAAAAGTCTGAAAATCATCTGGAGGTTCCTTTTAAGAACATTGCGTCACACTCACAATTGGACCCAGGTCTTCTGATGGCTCCTCTGCTTCAACTTTCTTTTTTTTCCTCTCATTGACCTTTTTATGTGAGTGATAGACAACATCTGCCCATGTATCTGTACAAAAAGAACAAAGTTTGATCACTGTGTCTTGTTAGCTAAAACTTACAGTAGACATACTGTACCGGTACTTAATTTACTTGGTAATATTAACACTGCACTTAACTCGGGCCTGATCAATACAACATACCCCACTGACACAGTACAGCTGCATGTACATGTATATATGCTCCATTTCTAACTCTATTTCTGTTAACTACTCAGAGAAATTACTTATGATAGTATACACTAAACAGACAATGAATAAATAACTGATGGCATTTCTTTATCCAACAAAATCATGTGCCTCATCAAGATAAGTGTTGGTCATAATCACTAAACATAATTTATGGATATCTTGCCTGTGGATGGCCATTCAATGTCAATGGTTACAAGTGCAGGCTATTATTACACTACCGTCCACATCCCAATTAACTTTATTTAGTCTTTACCACACGTCACACTATCAGTATCACTCAACTCGAATATTTGGTATATTTTATATGTTTTTATTCGGGGAATTGTGGAAATTCTGGACTGGAGTATCTCTTCCCTCCATCCTCAGTCTACTGATCTTATGCTTCATCTATCATTTAATATGGACAATAATATATGACTTCTGTAATGGGTTAGATTCCTAGATCCTGTAAGCGTAAAACCTAGATCCTGTAAGCGTAAAACCTTACTGCTTGAACCCGACTGACAGCCTCCACTGTTTAATAGATAATCTGGCCGGAGCTTCGGGGAAGGTGGACGGCAACGCTACGCTACACTGTACTCACTTACCAGCTGCATTTGTCTCGTAATCACACGTTCGGCACTGGATAAGCAAACTGCCACGGGTCGGAAATGGCAGAATTGACCCACATCTGGGGCAAAATTCTTTGGCCACACTAAACATGCTACTCTTCGCATCCATGTCCACTAATTTCCGAATTCGAATTAAAACACATGAACTGTGTTGTAATAATTCAGCAACCGTAAACGGCATTCGATCCAAGATCGAGTCACTCCCGCGGCACGTGCGTGTGTGCCAAGAGATCGTACGATGAAAACTTTATTTTCATCGGATACGCAAACTTGAGAAAATGTGGTTGCTAGTATTGATGCAAGGCGTTGGACGCCTTATAACACTAGTGAGTGTGTGCTGGGTAACGTTGAAAGCAAAGTCAACTCCATATCGAAGCCGTGTGTATGCCTCCTTGGTGTACCTTTACCTTTATTACACATTTAGCTTTGAATTCAGGAAAGTGTGTGTGTGTGCATATTAATTTTGTGTGTGTGGGGGGGGGGGGGGAATGGGGAGTGGTCGTAAAGAATTCCATGGCATTATGAGGTAAGTCTTTGTATTTGAAGTTTCTCCACATTGTTCTGATCTGATAGTTGATATTAATTTTCCACTGGATATAAACCGGGATATAAAGCGCTATGCACTGTTATCCCTGGTTGCCATAGGAGATAAAAATTGGATTTGCACAAAAATATCAAGGTCCTCTTGCATAAAAAAAGAAGAAGTATGCATTTTCCTCCTGCAACATTTGTTTCGTATAGGCCTATTGGTCTTCGAAGGAGCACATCTTCAAAATTTTCCACCTTCGATATTTTTTACAAGCCTTTTGTTTCTGTGTGTGTGTGTGTGTGCATACGTGTTCTTTTATTTTTTGGGGGGTGGGGTAAGAAAATGAGACACTACGGAAGGTGCTTTGTCGGGTTTATAGTGTCATAAATGCATGCATACGATGATCATTATAGCTTCAGCTATTATGTTCTAATTTTGTATTTGTACGTTGTGTTAATTACTAAAGAATATGACTATTATTGTAAAAAATGCAGGAGACATGAAATCCTCTTAAAAAGTCTGTTACAAAGTGCCATTCAACAATTTATTGACTATAATCTTACTATAATTATGTTATATTTTTTATATATTATCTTATATATATTTCATATTTTATACTCCAAAAACATTATTGTTGATAGTATGCTTGTATTATCAGCATCGTTATATCAATGATTAAATGTACAGTGGTAAATAGATGAATTTAATATATTTTATTGATATATTAGTTTTGCTGTTGTTTTCATTCCAGGTGTTCCACATCCTATTACACGCTTGGCTTTTTAGTGGAACACTGTATTTCAGTTCCATCGTTATGATTACTTCTTTTTAGTGTTACCATGACAAAGTGTGCATTGTTCTTTTTTTTTTTGGTATAATATCATTCGTGCATGTATTTCATATAGTGTTCAATGGACTGTCCTTATCTGTTGGATGACAGTCAATTTGACATATGTACTGCTATGAATTTTTTTTTTTTTTTTGCATGGAAATAAATAATCTATTGAATTGAATTGAATAGGTTAGGGTACATAACTTTAAGTTCCACTTCCTAGCTGTATTCTGAAAGGGTACATGTAAATGTTTGTTTCCTCGTGTTTTGTGGGTTTTTTAGGGGGAGGGTGGTGGTCACTGAGAAACGAAATGGAAGGTTTTTTTTTTTTTTTTTTTGCCTAATCTGTTTTGTTCTTTTCTCTTCTTTTATTTTCTTTGCCTTTGGTTACGATGGGTATTGTACAGTATTATATTCGGTGTCTGTCTTAATGAAGGCTACCACTTTCTCGCTATAATGTATCCGAAATAAAGGTTCGTCGCCAATAGATTTCCATGTGTGTTTGTTGACCTGATAATCCGTGTGAAGAAGTGGCCGCCGTCGCGTCGGCCGTTACATCGGGGAGACTGAGAAGTCAAAATGAAGGACAGTAAGAAGAAAACTGTGATTATTACTGGAGGCAATGCGTAAGTAGATCCAAGTTTTAGCCAATAAATAATGCAATGTGCCTCAAATGCCCAAAAACGTTGCCAATCGTTACTTGATACCGCAGGTGTAACCGCAGCAGCGACCCCATACGGACAAATACGTACCGTAAAGGGGTCGCACAGCAAACCTATCCTGTCACGGAAGCACCTGATATGGCTAAGCATTTACGTGACCAGATACCAAAATAGAGGGTTTTATACCGAAATTAGTGGCCTTACTCTTAGATAAGATACTTACAATCACGGCAGGCGAAGTCGATTTACAATATGATCTGTTTTGAGAGCCCTGTGAAAGAGTTTATCCGAGGTTTTTATAGTCCTACCGCATTTCGTATTGTAGTATGACTTACACAGCGCATGCGCTAATATGGATAAAACGTAGCACATACTGTAATACGCAATGTATGCGTGTGGAAAAAAACCGGACGGCTCGCTGAGAACTGAAATGAATATTCATGAGACGTAACAAATAGAATGCATGCTGGGCGATGATTTACTATCGGGCCTACCGGCACTTATTTATTTCGTTTTTAAAGCGCATTTCGAATGTGTGGTTCATTATTTATTTGCAATAAAGGAAGTGCACACATAATGAACATCTGGAGATGTGAAGGATTAAGAAAATAATAGGTGATTTTCATGATAGAGGGTATGTTTTGTTTTGTTTTTTATTTTTTTTTTCCCCAGTCTGCAGAGGAAATGCCCCAGATGTCTCATCTATGTAGATCAAGTTTCCTTTCACACTGTACATTATAGTTTTATTAAATGTTGTACATTCACAATGGGCTCCACTCACAAGCTCTGCTTCTTGGGGACTCATATTCATTTTTGCTTCATGTTCATTTTCTACTGTGATTTGAATTGAATACACTTCTGTTACATACATGTTTTGTTTATTTCCAATAGTTGAGAATTGTTTGATTATTTATTGAGAGACCTTCCCCCCCCCCCCCCAAGACTTCTATCGCATGAGAGGAGATCCTTCCTGTCTTTCTTTTTCTGTCAGGCTTGTCACTTTCTGTTTGATTGTGTGTATGTGTGTGTGTGTGTCCGCGTGCGTGTGTGTTTCATAATTATTGTGTGTAACAAGTTGGAAGAATTGGAAGCTAAATTTCTATGTACTGTGACATACAGATAAATAAAATTGACTCTTGAGTATTCATTCATTTTCATTCATTCATTCATTCATTCATTCATAGCAATGGGACAAGAAGTGTCTTCTGAAAATTTTTGAAATTTCAAATGTCATAACTTCCTTATTTTTTATACGATTTTTATCATTCTTGCACTGTTCTGCTGGATTTTTTTTTTTTTATCATTGTCGTGAAATTGATAAAATTTTAGATTGGCTTTCATCTTAAAGGCATAATGGATTGGTTAATGAAAAACTAGAAATTAACCCTTTCAGATCCATCCACATGGTCATTGGGATTGTATTCCATTGCTCCCCATGGCTTTTTTTTTGTTAATGTTGTCTTGCTTGATCAATACCCTTTTAAGCCTTCATACGTGTATGTACAATACTGCTGAAATGCATGCCGGTATTCCCCAACGCGTTTACATCGTTCGTTTGCTTGCGATCGGCGGTCATGCCATCAGACAAGGAGTATGTATTCGTAGAGGCGCACGCATTTCTGTGGTCATTTCACTCATGCCTTTTTTTAACCCATGATCCGATCCCGGCTTTGCAGCAGCGTGGCAGATGACATGATAGAACGAGTTTACTTGTGCAGATTTTTAGAAAAATTGAAAAAATTACAGCAGTATAAAGATCTGATTGCGTTTGTTTTCATTTCATTCCTTCAGAATGGTCTCATAATGAAGATAGGCACAAAAGGGATAACGAAATTTGTCCTGTTGTTTACCTTTCAAGAACGCATGCACAAAATGTGACGAGAAAAAAATTTAAAAAAAAAAATCATAAAATCATCGCAGTCCCGTTGAAATTTGCGGAAACAGTAGGCGCGAAAAGGATCTTGAATTCGGTCCTGCATGCCATGTTGGTTATCAAAAACGCATGCACAAATGCGAAGAAATTATCGGGAAAAAAACTATGTACTTTCAATCCTTCTTGTGCGTGCATCACAACAGATTACAGCCGAAAGAATTCACGAAATCATCGCAATCCTGCTGATATCTGAGGTATAGAAATAGGCGCAAAAAAATCGTGATATTCGAATAGTGCGAAGAGATTATTGGGGGAAAAATAAAAGACACATTTTCAACCCCTTCTGGTGGTGCATCATAAAGATTACAGCCGAATATCAAATCATGGCAATCCCGTTGAAATTTGAGGAAACGATAGGCGCAAGAAGGATATCGAATTCGGCCCTGAATACTGTCTTTCAAAAAACGCATGAATAATTCCGAAGAGATTTTCGGGAGAAAAATAAAGAATGTTTTTTCAACCCTTCTGGTGTGTGCATCACAAAAGATTAGAGCCGAAATAATTCATAAAATCACCGCGATGCCGTTAAAGTTTGAGGAGACAATATAGGCGCAAAACGAATCATAAATTCGGCCGTGAATACCTTCTAATCCGAGAGGACGCGCATTTACGAAATGTGGGAGAGAATATCGGTAAAAAGTATAAAAGGACACATTTTCAACCCCTTTTGGTGTGTGCAAAGTAAAAGATTACAGCCGTAGGAATTCATGAAATCGTCACAATCCCGCTGATATTAAATTGATAGGCGCAAACAGGATCATGAATTCGGCCGTGTTATGATCTTTCAAGAACGCATTTACGAAATTCGAAGATTTTATCGGGGAAAAATAAAGAACACATTTTCAACCCCTCTTGGCACGTGAATCATTAAGATTATAGCCGAATAATAATCCATGAAATCATGGCAATCCCGTTGAAATTTGAGGAAACAATAGGCGCAAAAAGGATCGTGAATTTGGCCCTGCATGCTGTGTATCTTTCAAAAACGCATACCGCATGCACAAATTCGGGAGAAAAATAAGACACATTTTAAACCTCTTTTGGCGCGTGATTTATAAAAATTACAGCCGAAATGATTCATGAAATCATCACAATCCCGTTGAAGTTTGAGGAGAACAAGAGGTGCAAAAAGAATCATGAATTCGGCCGTATCATTTCTTCTAATCCGAGAGGACGCATTTACGAAATGCGAAAAGATTACCGGAGCAAAATAAAGGGTGCATTGTCAACAATTCTGGTGTGTTCATCACAACAGATTACATCCGAACAGTGATCCGAAGTAAAGTTCATGAAATCGTCACAATCCCGCTGATATTAGATGAGTTAGAAATAAGCGCAAAAAGAATCGTGAATTTGACCCTGATGCCGTATGCTGCCGTATATACCTTTCAAGAGCGCATGCACAAATGCGAAAAGATTATCGGGAGAAAAATAAAGAACCCCTTCTGGCACGTGCATCAGAAAATACTATACAGCAAAAATAATTCATATAATCATTACAATCCAGCTGAGCATCAAAAATGTGAAAAGCGCAGAACTTAAGTAACGCGTGTTACTCTACGTGCGCCGATGTTGACAAAAAGTCACAAACGCATTTGATATATACAATCTGATTTTGTTCATAATCATTTAACACTTTGATTCACAAACATTCAATTCTTTTAAAATGGTTCTATACACGAAGAAGAGATAGGAGTACAAAGCATTACAAATTCGACCCTGCAGTGTACTTTCAAGAACGCCAAGATACGGGAAGAAATTTTCGGAGGAAAGTTAAAAACCGCATTTCAGTCCCTTCTTTTTTTCTTTTTTTTTTACTTCCTTTTCGTATCAACAAATAAATTCATAAATGATTCCTTTTTGTTCCTTCTCAAGAAAATGATCCGTAAACAAGGCACTTGAGTTTACAAAATGTTTATTTGCAAAATGTTTTTTTTTTGGGGGGGGGGGAGGTAATATTATTGTCGACAAAAACATGAAAATAAATTTGCAAGCCATTTAATGCTTTTTCAGGTTGTTGTTGACCAGTAAATTTTCTGTTCCGACCAGTACAAAAATGGGGAGGAAAAATGGATATTTACTGATCCGACAGAGACAGGTTGGACCGGCAGAAAAAAAAAAAAAAAAAAATGGGTTAGTGTGCAGCCCTGCTTTATCCAACTTCCAAGATTTGGTGATGAAACCAAAGCAAGCACTCTTGCCAAACTCAGTTGGCAACATTAGCATGGGCGTCACCAGGGGGGGTGCGTTGGGTGCGAACGCACCCCCCTTCAGATCCTTAAAAAAAAAAAAAAAAAAAAAAAAAAGAAGAAAAAAAAATCAGTCTGCGAGCGACCTCAACGCCGGACGCAAAATAATTATTCTTTTCTATTTTTTTTAGATATTTGACACCAGGGACACACACACACACACACACACACACACACACACACACACACACAATCGTCGGCAAAAACAATTCGCACCCCTGGTTCTGGCAGCACTGATTTTATACATATCTATTAGTATTCTGCAGTGTTTACTATCTATCGACCGTATCGTACATCCGTGCGATACGGAGCACTTATACACGTTTGCATGTACGTGTGCTACTTACAAGTATGTAGGGACTATGTACGTTACTTCTGACCAATCCATATTGCCAGCCCAAGAGCGAGCCTTAGCCTCATTAAAAAAAAATGAAGAAAAAAAAATGGAGGGGCAAGCATATCATTTTGCCCACCCCCCTCCATAATTCCAGAGACGAGAAGATTTCTTTTTTTTTTGACAGAAAAACAAAATGTTACCCCCATAAAAATATTGGAGGGGCAAGCATATTTGAATTTTGCCCCCCCCCCCCCCCATAATTAATAATTCCCGTAATGAGAAGATTTTCTTGCTTTTGAAAGAGAACAAAAATGTTGCCCCATAAAAATATTGGAAGGCAAAGCGCACCATTTGCCCCACCCCACATAATCATAATTCCCGCGATGAAAAGATTTTCTTGCTTTTTTGTTAGAATTTAAGAAATCTGTCCAATTATTTCACCCAAAAGCAGTGGCATAACTACGGAGGGGGGGGGGTGCGCCCCCTCCCCAATCCGCTGGTTAAAAAAAAAACAAAACCAACCGAAATAGTAGTTCAAGTGTTAGTAAACTGCTTTTTGAATGAAAGGGTGATCAAGAAATAAGATTTTTTCTATGATTTCTTTTAACCATAATTAAATAGGTATATAGTGTGAAACATTGTTCAAAAAACCCGAACGCGACAAAAGATTGTGATTTAGCGTGATTCCTGGTTGGCATTCTGCATATTATAAGCAGGATGTGCGCAGTAGGTACTCAGTACATCCGAACGAAGAGTCGCTACAATGTTGCGCAATGTGATGTAGAATGTACACCTTTGTACCTCACGCTTCGTTATATCAAAGCGAGATCATTGATTTTGCAGTGTTGCTTTACATACTAAATGTCTTGCATTGCCAATAAAAAGACTTGACCTGGGCTAATTCCTAACTTTTCCATGTATATAATACACACACACAAACAAACACAATTAGTTTAGGGAATGCTCTAAAGTGCAGATTTTGGACATCCTTTCCACGACGCCACCTCGCTGGTCATAGCTCCCCCAGACATGAACATAAACCCACACCCTTGACTACAGTGGCGGATCTGGGGGGAGGGGCGCACCGGCCCCCCCCCCCCCCTTTAATTTCCAAAGCGAAAAAAAAAAATAATATGGCTTCAAACGACAGTTTTTGGACAGTAAAATGTCAAAATTGTCAAGCTCGCTCGCTCCTCTCGCTCGCATTTAGTCGTAATGCCATTCTCCTGAAGTTGCTGCCAGTAATTGCCGGCAGTTGCGCCTGGTGCGCCCCCCCCCCCCTTTGATTTCCAAAGCGAAAAAATATAGCTACAAACGGCAGTTTGGGGACTGTAAAATGTCAAAGTTTTCAAGCTCGCTCGCTCCGTTCGCTCGCATTTACTGTTTATGCCATTCTTCTGATGTTGCTGCCAGTAATTGCCTGCAGTTGCGCGCGGTGCGCCCCCCTTAATTTCCAAAGCGAAAAAATATGGCTTAGAACGGCAGTTTTTGGACTGTAAAATGTAAAATTTTCAAGCTCGCTCTCTCCGCTCCCTCGCATTTAATCGTTATGTAATTCACCTGATGTTGCTGCCATTAATTGCCAGCAGTTCCGCCCGGTGCCCCTCCCCCCTTAATTTCCAAGACGAAAAAATATGGCTAAGAACGGCAGTTTTTGGACTGTAAAATGTAAAATTTTCAAGCTCGCTCGTTCCGCTCGCTCGAATGTAATCATTATGCTCTCCTGATAATGCTGCCATTATTTGCCAGCAGTTGCGCCCGATGCGCCCCCTTAAATTCTAAAGCGAAGAAATATAGCTACAAACGGCAGTTTGTTTTTTACTGTAAATGTCAAAATTTTCAAGCTCGCTCGCTCGCTCGCATTTAATTGTTACGCAATTCTCCTGATGTTACTACCAGTAATTACAAGCAGTTAGGCCCGGTGCGCCCCCCCCCCCCCCCCCCCCTCCTTTATTTCCAAAGCGAAAAAATATGGCTACAAATGGCAGTTTTAGGACTGTAAAATGTCAATATTTTCAAGCTCGCTCTCTTCGCTCGCTCGCATTTAATTGTTATGCCATTCACCTGATGTTGCTGCCAGTAATTGCCAGCAGTTGCGCCCGGTGCGCCCCCCCCCCCCCCTTAATTTCCAAAGCAAAGAAATATGGCTACAAACGGCATTTTTTGGACTTTAAAATGTCAAAATTTTCAAGCTCGCTCGCTCGCTCGCTCGCATTTAATTGTTATGCAATTCTCCTGATGTTGCTGCCAGTAGTTACCGGCAGTTGCGCCCGTTGCGCCCCCACCTCTCCTTTATTTCCAAAGCGAAAAATATGGCTCCAAATGGCAGTTTGGGGACTGTAAAATGTCAAAGTTTTCAAGCTCGCTCTCTTCGCCCGCTCGCATTTAATTGTTATGCCATTCACCTGATGTTGCTGCCAGTAATTGCCAGCAGTTGCGCCCGTTGCGCCCCCCCCCTTAATTTCCAAAGCAAAAAAAATATGGCTATACAATCGGCAGTTTTTGGACTTTAAAATGTCAAAATTTTCAAGCTCGCTCGCTCGCTCGCTCGCATTTAATTGTTATGCAATTCTCCTGATGTTGCTGCCAGTAATTACCGGCAGTTGCGCACGTTGCGCCCCCACCCCTCCTTTATTTCCAAAGCGAAAAAATATGGCTCCAAATGGCAGTTTTGGGACTGTAAAATGTCAAAATTTTCAAGCTCGCTCTCTTCGCCCGCTCGCATTTAATTGTTATGCCATTCACCTGATGTTGCTGCCAGTAATTGCCGGCAGTTGCGCCCGGTGCGCCCCCCCCCCCTTAATTTCCAAAGCAAAAAAATATGGCTATACAAACGGCAGTTTTTGGACTGTAAAATGTCAAAATTTTCAAGCTCGCATTTAATTGTTATGCAGTTCTCCTGATGTTGCTGCCAGTAATTATCCGCAGTTGCGCCCGTTACGCCCCCCACCCCTCCTTTATTTCCAAAGCGAAAAAATATGGCTCCAAATGGCAGTTTTTGGACTGTAAAATGTCAAAATTTCCAAGCTCGCTCTCTTTGCTCGCTCGCATTTAATTATTATGCCATTCTCCTGATGTTGCTGCCAGTAATTACCAGCAGTTGCGCCCGGTACGCGCCCCCCTTAATTTACAAAGCACAAAAATATGGCTACAAACGGCAGTTCTTGGACTGTAAAATGTCAAAAATTTTTGTAGTCGTTATGCCATTCTCCTGATATCGTTGCCAGTAATTTGTCGTTTCACACCGTCATTCCATAATCCATTTATAGGGGGTACACCCCCCTCCGGCACTTCTACACCCTCCCCCACCCTTGCTCGCTCCCTCGCATACTAACCCCCCTCCCCCACCCCCCCCCCCCCCCAAGATGAAATCCTAGTTACGCCGGTGCCCTTTCCCCGCTTGGTTTCCCTAAAAAAAAAACAGTAAAAGTCTAGGGATTGAGAGCTTCCTATATTCCAAATGTCTGTCCAAAAAAATCTCGTAAACATTTTAGTGTCAAAACGCACCCCCCTTGAAAAAATGCTGGTGACGCCCCTGATTAGGAAGGTGTCATTCTGTTTCACTGCGTTCTTGATAATTTCTATTTGCTCCACTTTGAACTTAATTCTTTTTGCATCCTCCTCTACTTCACTTAGAGCATCTTTGAACTCCATGATACCTATACGAACAAGTGTCCTTCATTAAATGAGACCGAGAACCAAATACGAGCAACATTGTACATATGGCAGATGACGTAAAATATGAATATTCATTTGCGCATGCGCAGATCAGTATATTTGCGTGATACGTTTAAAACGGCGAACGGACAGTATCTCGACTAGACGGTCTCAAAGATGACTATTTATCTTGTTTTCGGAGGTAATGGTGAGAAATACATAGTCGTTTCTATTGTTCAACAATAGTGGTTTTATATCATGTGGCTTTTCGTTGCGAATCCAAGTGTCCTTTTGAGCGGTGAGTTGTTTACGTGTTGCAGTGCATTTGAGTGCTTCCTAAAATTGCATGGGTTGCTTCGGGGCGCTGTTACTGTGTTACAGCGCCCCGCGACGGGGTTACCGCAGGTGGTGAGGTGCAGCTCAGTGGTAACTGCGACCGACCAGCCCCAATGCGAAGGCGAAGCGTTGGGGCATGATCAAACCCCGGTGCGGGGCGCTGGTAACCAGTGACAGCAGGTTTGGGGTCGCTGGTCTCTTCTTCTTCTTCTTCTTCTGATTAAGTCTGCCTCCTTCAATAGACTGAAGATTCTTGCAGACTGGTGCTATTTACATTATAATACAATTTATTTTACAAGCACATAGAAAATTTGACGAAAATACTAGCCACTGTGATCAACCGTTAGACGGTTTCGAAATGATCCCACAGATGGCGCTGAAACAATTTCTGACGACAGGGAATTCCAGTTCCTTACAGTTCTTGGGAAGAACGAATGGCGATGCGATTCAGTTCTCGAATATGGTACCTGATAGGAGTGTGGTTGCGAGGCTCTCGTTAACTGAGTAGCCTGTTTGATGATATAGTCCTGTGCTGAAAGAGGAGTGAGATTATTGTGTATTTTGTACATCATAATTAGCCTGTCATTTTCTCTGCGCTGTTCCAGAGTGGTCCAATTACTGTAAGTTCTTGTAGCATTTTGGTGACACTCGAGGTGTTATGGTAGCGATTTAAAGTGAATCGCACAGCTCTTCTCTGGACCATTTCCACTTGGTGGATTAGGTTCTTGGTAGATGGGTCCCAAACTGTGGAAGCATACTCAACAATTGGTCGAACCAATGTTTTGTAAGCTGTGGCTTTAACATCAGAAGATTTTATGCGAAGATTGCGTTTTAGAAATGCAAGCACGTTATTGGCTTTATTGACAGTATTGTTGATATGTTGGGTCCACTTCAAATCAGAAGTGATGGTTACACCCAAGTACTTCACGGATTCAACAGATTCAAGAGGGGCGTTATTTAGATGATATACGTGTTGCACCTTACTTCTTTTCCTGGATATCGTCAAAACCTTACATTTATCTGTGTTCAAATCCATCATCCATTTTTTCGCCCAGTCACCAATTTTGTTTAGGTCCTCTTGAAGATTTTGCGTATGATGTTGATTGTCGATAGTCATGTAAGAAATGGTCATGGTCTCGACTCTCTCGAGTCGGGTTCCACAATTCACAACCATCTACCCCTGCTGGTTTGCCCATGGTCCATCTGTCCATGCTGGCACGTGCTTTAAAAGTTGTAGCTGATTTACAGTAAGTAAGTGGTAGCTCACATAGGACTCCACTCCTAGATCCTAACGTTAGGAGGCTCCGTAACACAGTTATGTGTGGTGTGGATTTCGCTGATTAGGTGGGGATTAACTGCGACCAGCCCGAATGCGAAGCACAGTATAGAATCTACTGAATATTAAATCCAACTGTGTACATTTTATACAAGGCCAAGGTCAAGGAGGCCCAAGGAGCACCCTGGCCTGGGGTTAGGTGTCAGGGGTCGCACTTAACTTTTTTTGAACTAGCCAGGCGGACTACTTAGAATCAATTTTGACACTGAAGCAATATTTTGGCTAGCCAGACGGACTAGTAACTTCAGAATTTTATGATTTTTGGCTAGTCCGACGTGATTTTGGGTGGCCAATGGCCAGCGGACCATCGCCAATTACGAACCCTGGGTGTGAATTTACAAATTTCTAGAGGGTCTATAGCAGACTACACTACCAATACGGCAATACCATGACTTCACTACAGAAGAGCACTTGAGCAGATCGTTTTACTTTGACCAACAAGGGCAAGGACGTTTAAGAGTTGGAGTTTCAACTGGCTGTAATTATTCAAACAGTTGTCAGATTTCTATTGAATTACAAAAGAATTTCACAGGTGCATTTGTGCCCTTATGATCGTTGTTCGGAGCCACCGTCTTGATGAGCAATCTGAATATTCAATTTGAACGTTAACATAACATTGGCCATATTTTAATTGCTTAAATTTATTGAATGAAATGAAATTTTACTTAATGATAAAGCATGTAAAACAAAAGTCAATCCCTTGGCCTTGCAGAAATTTGTGCAAAAGTGTAAATCAGAGCTGTATCATGAAAAATTGTACCATCCTGGAAAGCCAGTATTATCTGCTTAATTCCGACAAATATAACTAACATGGACTAATCTTCAAATATAAGTTCTTTATTGATAGATCAGATTAGTGCCCGGGTATGCCCAATTGAGTAATTTTCATCTTTATTTCAGCATTTTATGCACAATTTCTATTCGCACATCCTTATGTCTGTACCACCTACCTTGTTGATATTAAGGGATAGCGAAAAGTAATTACCATCAGGCATCACAAAGACATATCTTCCTTAGAAAGTGGCTGGTGATTATGCAGTGAAACACGAGTCAATTGTCTTCCTATCTGCATGGCAGATCCTGTTTGGCACATGCTTCAAATATTTCTAAGCACCGGCATCGAACATCTAGCAAAGGAAATAAGACAGTTGTGACTCCATTCTCTTGAACCTCCTTGGTTTTACTAAGTTAGAGCTGTAGACACGTCTAGAATAGGTTGACTAGAAAATTGTTTTGTACACTTTGCTGTGAAACTGTCGGAAATTCGGGTCAGTCTTACACTGCTCTGACTTTTGTTTAAAAACAAGAGGCTAACCTCAGGCACTCCTTCATACAGTTAAACGCTTCGCGTTTGGGCTGGTCTCTGTCAACAGGAGGCATGCCTTTCTACAACTAAGTAAGGTTGACCAAAAGATTGGTCTTTGAGTGTAGGCCCCGATCTTGTCATCGGGGAGATGTTTCATGGAGACTGCGTCTGGCTTCACAAATCTCCTAGTACGGTAGAGCGATGGTATCTATTGGAGGGCTTCTTATCTGATGTTGGGACATGTGTGGTCAGCCCATACACGTCCCAACGTCAGATCAAGAAGCACTCACCGTGAAGAGACAGATTCCATCGGTCTACTCCTAGAGTAAAATACCCAAAATAAAAAATACCTTTGGGAACTGGGAGCTGTTAAACTGTTAGTATTGTTACATAGAAAATTATTCTGATTATCTAAAGCTAGACTGTATCAGTGTTGGAACAGAAAAAATAAATTAGCCTTCTGAATTCCTTACTTTTGAAATCAATGTTATAATGAATGGCAAGTGTTTTTAGATCCCTGATTGATTTTTATCAACAGCAAGTGTATGAATCTGGAAGAAAAAAGGAGAAACAAACTATTTATTACAATAGCTTAGAAATGGACTATGTGCATTGTAACAGAATTTATTGACATGTTATCTACCTTGGTAGTTCTAGATGTCAGACATCTGTACGGCTAGCAAGAAAGCACTCTAAGATATTAGCAGATTCGCCAATGATTGCAATTTACACCAACAAAAGCACTGTAAAGTATGAATAATGGTTAGTAATAGAGGGCAGGATTATCATCAGCGCACAGTATTTCTGTCTTAGATGCAGATTCTTGTCCATTTATAGCTCTGTATGGTCAACTAATTTCTCATTTTCTATAAAATTTACTCTACCTATGCTTTACATGTACCGGTACCGTATGCTTGTATTTACTGTCAAATCCAGGGGGATAGGATATAGTGTTGCTGATCGCCTCTTGTCCCTGGACATCACCCTCTTGATCGTCCTCGCCTGCCGCAATCTGACCAAGGCTGAGAAAGCCAAAGAATCGCTGGTCACTGCACATGAGGGAGCCCAGATTGAGATTGTGCAACTTGACACCAGTAAGCTGAGTTCTGTCTACAAGGCTTGTGCAGATATCAAAAGAAGGTATGTATACATGCACTAACCTTGATGTGGAAGATAAGAAAAATAGGGGGCAAGGATCACGGAAAGAGAATGAGTACAATAATTCTTTAGATGTTCTGTGTATCATCATCTTGTTGGTGGTAACCCGTCAAAGATAAACCGATTTTCCTATGACATATATTTCGTATTACCCCAGCCCAAAAATACTCAAGACTAAGTCTTCAACAGGTCATTTCTATTGGCCTGGTTTGTGTCCACATCCAGTTTTCATGGCAATTCCTTGACAAATTGCAATAATGACATGGAATGTAAGATATTTGCTTAAATTTCCTTTAATGACAGCAGGTAACATGGTGTGTAACCACCTTGGCAAGATTTAGGTTTCTTCAAATTTGTGTACATTGTAAATTGCCAAGTGTTGTATAGTACCAGGTGGATTAAGTGTATTTGTCATACATTTGCATTTTGATTAATCTGTTTAGATTCTCCTCCCACTCTTCACTGTCGTTGAAAATGTGTTTATGAACTATTTAAATATGTTCTGTCCAAGAATCGGGTTCTAACCACCACAACACTCATTCTTTGGAGAAGCCATTGCTTTTACTGTTCTATTGAATTGTCTCCCAGATTTTCACGCCTGGATTGTCTCTACTTAAATGCTGGAACCATGCCTGATGTGTCCTTTAACTATGTCAACTTCTTCAAGAGCTTCCTAAACCCGTGAGTATGTGCATTATAAAAAATACAAAAGTTTGAGACTTTGAAAGTCTGTGGCAGTTCTAATGCGTTTCTTCCAATGATAACTTCTAGATGACAAAAAGTAGAAAGAAAAATATGTTGTAAGAAAGAACACTATTAGTAAAAGTTATTCATCAATCTCAATACTAGTTCAGTTTGCAGCTGTAATTGCATACACTACACCAATGTGTCACATTGCATCATTTTTATATTACAATGATGATCATTCTTTTTATTGTTGATATTACCAACGCAATTTGTATCATCATCATTAGTAGTAGTAGTAGTAGTAGTAGCAGCAGCAGCAGTAGTAGTAATGATTATAATAATAATAGTGTGAGTAGTACTATTGCCCTACTGTAGTAGTATCAACATCATTGTCATCATCGATTGTTTTCTTGTGGTGGTCTGTCTAAAAATTTTCAGGCTCAGAAACTTATACAAGTGCTCTCAGTGTAACATCTTTGATTTGTTTGTTCTGCTACAGGCTGAAATTTATTAGGATCCTTTCAACGGGCGAAGGGCTCCTGAAAGTGAAAGACAGCATGACGGAAGACGGTCTCAGAAATGTCTTCTGCACCAATGTCTTCGGACACTTTGTGCTGGTAAGGGAGACCGACAGTCTGCTCTATATGCATGACTTGAATTAACAGATTCAATGGTTTTTAGACTCTTAAAGGACAAGTCCACCTTCATATACTAGTGTACATGTAGATTGAGTGAATACAGCATTATTTGTAGAACACATCAGTGAAAGTTTGGGGAAAATCGGACAATCCGTTCAAAAGTTATGAATTTTTTAAGTATCTGCACAATCACTGCTGGATGAGAAGACTACAAGAGTGTATGATGTCACATGCGTACAATGATATAAGGAAAATATAAAGAGAATTTCACAAAATGTTACTTTTTGAAAAAAGTGCACATTTCCTCGACTCGTCACTGATGTATGTTATGGGTAATATCATTTCTCTTGCCTTCTGAAAGAGGGAAGTCAAGTGTTCTTTTATTATGCGAGAAAAGTGAAAATATCTTGAATTTTCCTTATACTTTCTTTATATAGTTGTACACATGTGACATCACAAGCTGTACTAGTCTTCTCATCCAGCAGTGACTAAGCCAGAACTTCAAAAATTCATAACTTTTAAACAGATTGTCCAATTTTCCTCAAACTCTTGCTGATGTGTTCTATCAATATTGCTACATTCACTCAATCCACATGTCTATGAAGGTGAACTTGTCCTTTAACAGTCAAGATTTTGTATGATTTTTACAATTTTCCATATTCCTCTGTTCCCACTTTACCTGTCCTCCTCCAATTACCTTACTGCTATCACTGCTTGAAACCCTGGTGTACTATGTCACAGTGGTGTTTGAAGGGAAGCTGATGACACACATACATCATCTTCCTCTCTCTTTTTATGCCTCCGCCAACGAAGTGGCCGGAGGCATTATGTTTTCGGGTCGTCCGTCCGTCCGTCCGTCCGTCCGTCCCGTTTTGTTTTCGTCGATATCTCAAGAACCGTGTGGTGGTTTTACATCAAACTTGGTATGAGGGTATATCCTGGGGAATAATACTTTGTGTGGATTTTAGGGTCACAGGGTCAAAGGTCAAAGGTCACAGCTTATTTTGTGAAAAAAAAAATTGAAATTTCATGTTTTTCTCCATATCTCGCAATGATTCAAGGTATCTTCATGGAACTTAGTATATATGCTTGTACCGATGAGCAGTGATTATCTAGGGAAGTTGGGGGTCATGGGTCGAAGGTCAGGGGGTCAAAAGTCAAGGTCAACTCCTCAAAATATCACCACTTTCCTTAAAATGCAATGCCTGAAGGTTTTTTTTTTAACTTGATGTACGCATGTATTACCCAATATATATTCTGTGGGAAGTTTCTTGCCAAAAGGTCAAAGGTCAAAAGGTCAAAGGTCAAGTGAAAGTGCTAAATTGCACTTTTTCCTCCATATCTCGAGAGTAACTCAAGGTATCATCATGAAACATACATATTTATGCATGTTCTACCTAACAGTGATTCTCTTTGGAACTGTGAGGTCAAAGGTCAAAGGCCAGGTTTAGATAATGCTATTTTACCATTTGATACTGAAATGATACTTTTTCTCAATACCGTGAAAATTACTCAATGCATAAGCGTATAAAAGGGCCAAAAGTCAAGTAAAAATCATCAGTTCCCCAAATACCTGCACTCTGACATTTTAATCATTCATCAAATTGAACCTAGTTCTAGGAAAGTGAACATTCAGCACATATGTGGCAATCCTGTCATTTTAATATTTTGCCAATTGTGTGAATCTGTCATCACACATTGTCAAGACATTGTACTATAGACCTATTAGGAGAACCATGCATTATGGCGGAGGCATACCAGTCGCCGTAGCGATATTTCTAGTTTCTTTTATCTTTTTTATACTTTTGCCTACCATAGATTCAGGGCTTGTTGGATCTCCTATGTGCTGATGGAGATGCGCGGATCATATGGACCTCGTCCAGCAATGCGTCGGCAGATTTCTTCAGCAGCGACGATATCCAGCATGAAAATGGGTGGGTTGAATGTGAAGATAACAGATCGAATTATAGTGGCGTGTAATTGAAAGTAGTCATTAAGATAGAAATTAAGAGTAAAAAATGCAAAAAGAGTAGTTTTTCCTTGTGTGACTAGTCTCACTGTTTGTTGTTTGTGTGTTCATTTCCACATGAGAAGATGGCTGGATAGCCCATATTCAGCTACGCTAAGCTGGTCTTCAACTTGAGTATGCAAGACACATACACAAAGTTGAAACAGACATGTGTATCTTTTGTCCAAGCTAAATTTATTCTAACAGAATTCCAGAGTTTGTAACACAAGTCTCAAGATAATTGTAAATGGAATGTATTCTCAGATGTTTGATTTATCTTCTGTAGAGCCACTCAATTCACTCCTTCCAACACATTTTGGGGGTCATAAAAACTCATTTTTAGGTAGGGCCTATTTGGACAGTCTCTTCACATTTGAAAATATCAGCTGTAAAGAAGAAGGGGGGAAAAAGCAATCAGATGAACATTCAGTACGTATGAAATCTTTAGGATACTTGGTTGCAGGTTTCCATTTCTATTTAATGCCTGCTTCACTGTATAGAATAAAAATAAAGCAAGGTTACTATGGTGATTTTGTATTGATGCCTTGACAGGCATGAACCGTACAGCTCTTCCAAGTACGCCATCGACCTCCTGAGTCATGCATTGAATGAGAAATTTGGCTGCAATGGACTGACGAGCCGTGTGACGTGCCCCGGTTTCACCTCCACCAATATGACCAACGCAATCCTACCGGACTGGATATGGGCATTCTCTTACCCTATACTTTACTTGGTGAGAAACTCTAGTGCATGGGAGGTTGTTGAGACATAAGGATGGATTTCCAGCATGTAAAATTGAAAGACAGTTTCAGGTCCCCAATCCTATTTGGCTTGATTAGTTTTGCAGATAAAATCATGTACATTAAATCTGTTTGACTGGACTTGTGAAAAGTCCGGAAAAACAAATTTAATTTACATGATTTTATCACACTACCTGGATGAATCAAAATCTACATCAATAGTTTTGCGGATAATATAATCATGAGATTTGCCATTTTGTGAAAGAGATGGTAAGCTGTGCTGAAATCAGGAAAGCTTTGTCACTCTTTGTCAAATGATCTGATTTACATCAATGGTTGATACAAATACAATGTACAGTGGACTCTCGTTACAACAAAGTTCTCGGGAATGGCGGTTTTCTTTCTTAATTCCATTATGATCGAACAAATAAACAATAAAAATACATAGAGTGGATATTCTTATATTTTTTACTGAATTTTTTACTTTGTTGTAACCGGAATTTTGCTATAACTGTGTTCGTTTTAACGGGAGTGCACTGTAGTCTCTAGGTTTTTTGTTTTGTTTTTTGTTTTTTTAATCATTTTAAGTTTTAATAACTTCCATAACTTTTGTAACTAAGATTCAATTTTGATTGAATTTTTATCATTTGTGTGTGATTTTATTCTCTCTGTTCAAAACCAGCATGGTATGGCGTTACACCTATACTATAATGAGGCATGTTTCTGTCTGTGTGGTTGTACTGTATATTATTTTAGTCTCTGTCATGACCAGTGAACACTGAATGATGTTGGTGTGTGTGTTCTTTTGTGTTTTCATATGTACAGTGTCGTCTTGTTGCACCAAGGTTGTGTATAACACCGTACAATGGAGCGGAATCACTTGTGAGTAAACAGTAATATTATGATCATACACCGCTGTTAGGTTCTTGTTATGCCCCACCTCCCTATAAACGTTGAATTGGTGTTTGGGAACCAGCACATGGTTGGGTGGTCAGGGGGTGGGGCAGTTGGTGGCTGTTTTATAAAAATGGTAAAAATTTGGATTCACAATTACGTGCAGTAATATGTATTTACCATCTGTTGTGAAATCAAAAGAGACCAAAATGATGTCCAATCTTTGTGCTCGAAAAGTATTATATTAAAACTTCTTTCTGTTTTGCTCTGTTGTCTTGTTTGTGCATTTTGATAGTACGACAGTCTTTAGAATGACTAGTTTTATTTCATTACTCTACATAACAGCAGAATTCTCTGCAAACACAGCTGATACTTATAGTCTGTGTGTTTACCCGAGCTCATGATGTGTTTGTTCCGTTTGTTTGGCTTTTCTTTTCTCTTCAAGGTATGGCTTTTCAGTGCAGACCCTTTGGAAACAAGGTCGGACATGAAGTATGTCAGCCACTGCTCATTGCTTGGAACCAGATATATACACACCGACAAGGTATGTCAATGATTTGCTTAAAATCATTACTTTGATAGTATCCAGGTCTATTCTAAGTATGCTGAAATGTCAACTCAAATGCAAATTAAAATTACAAATTGATTTCAAGCTCTCTATCGAAACTTCTGTAAAATGTATGAATATATTATAATGCAAGAACAAGTTAAGGACCTTATTAGGAGGGTGTATGGCTGGGCAGAAAGGAGTATCCTTAAGTGACGCCTTAGCCTAGAACAGAAGAGTGCTGACGCTTTAATCACAGACACAAAGAGGTGATGCAGATTTTTATTTCAGGCAGGGCATATAATAGTCCTCAGTGAGGTCATAGTAGTGACTAGTTCTGGTTGCTGCCCTCGCAGATGGGACATTTTTGTGAGAAGTAGATGGACAAAGACAAGATTTGCAAGGAAGATCTGCTGAATTATTCCCATAAGATTATGTGAGAGCAGTCTGAAATGCAAACTCTTTGCCTAGCTGCTTGTAGCCACCCAAATATCACCAAATTTTCTATGGTGCAAAATCTTTCCAACTGGCAGCTACAAATTTAAGGAAGGTATTACCTGAGCATCTCAAGCAGGCTGATACAATAGATGATTTAAGAGTCTTCTCAGTGGATTAGGCTTTCCACTGTAAGTCAAAGTTTTGTCACTTTTCATTGTGCCATGGCTCCTCTTAACTCTTTTATTTATTTTCCTTTGTTTACATATTTTCCTTTTTTTTTTCAAAGTGATTAGAGACATTGATCTGTTTGTTTGTTGTTGTTTTTTTGTGTGTGATATGCACCATTTATGGTTTATTTTATAATTATGTGAATGTTATGGGTCCTATACAAAATTTCCAATAATTTGTAAATCTTGTGGAGAATGTGTTAATTGATCAGACTGTCCACAGGTGACAGAGTGTAGACAGTCATTCCCAAGAGCATATTCTACGATTTGCATAATGACATTTCATGATGTGCAATATTTGTTTTATAATATTGTACTTAAATGACAGAACTCCATGCTCAAGCCTTGCATTATTGTTACGATGTTTCCTTTCTCATACTGGTCTCACCCAACCCAGCTTACTTTTGATCCAGAAGACCCCGAGACGCTCTTCAAGAAGATGAATGTGTTGGAGCAGAGTTTTAGGAAGAAGTTTACAACATCTGTAACAGCTGAGAGCTCATGATGACGTATGTGGCTCTTGTATTCCTAGACATAATTCCTCTGCATTGGATGATAATTTATCAAGTAAAACAACAATGTGAGTAATATTGTATTGCTTACACTGTCTTATGACGAGATAGATGACAAGAATTTTGATGGCACATAAGAAGGACTACTTCTTTACATCTCAGGGCCTTTAATTTTGAAGAGAGCAGCAATATATGGCAGCTAAAATGTACTGTTATCTCCTTAATGGAAAAAAAGGATATCCATAACAAAAAGTTGTACTGAATGAAAATGAATGAAGATTTTAAAAAAAAGACAAAGAAAGATGCGACATGCTAGTGAAAGTGTACGGTATTTGACCCGATCAGTGTGTGTTAGGATGGGTTGCTGTGTAGAGATGATGAGAGGATACCACAAATGGAAAGATGCCAAATTTCTATTGATCTGTGCTCACCAGGTACATGTAGATGTCCATCCAGCATTTATCTACAAGTACTTTAATTAAACATCAGCTTGTGTGTTGGGTGGTATTAAACAAATTGAAAGTGGTTGTTTTACAGGGTTTAATTTTGTATTTCTCTTATTAAAGGACAAGTTCACCTTCAAAGACATGTGGGTTGAGTGAATGCAGCAATATTAGTAGAACACATCAATGAGAGTTTGAGGAAAATCGGACAATCCGTTCAAAAGTTATGAATTTCTGAAGTTTCTGCTCAGTCACGGCTGGATGAGAAGACTACTATAGCTTGTGATGTCATATGAGTACAACTATATAAAGAAAGTATAAAGAAAATTCAAGATATTCTCACTTTTCTCACATTATAGAAGAACACTCGACTTCTCACTTTCAGAAGTCAGGGGAAATAATATTACCCCTAACATAAGTCAGTAACATGTCAAAGAAATGCGCACTTTATTCAAAAAGTCAAGTTTTGTGAAATTCTCTTTTTATTTTCCTTATATTGTTGTACGCATGTGACATCATGCACTGTAGTAGTCTTCTCCTCCAGCAGTGATTGCACAGATACTTTAAAAATTCTTAACTTTTGAACGGATTGTCGGATTTTCCCCAAACTTTCACTGATGTGTTCTACTAATATTGTTGCTCTCACTCAATCCACATGTATATGAAGGTGAACTTGTCCTTTAAAGTGTATTAAGCCTGCACAAGTTAATAAACAAATGCTGTGCTAGAGGAATAGATGTAATCAGAAATACCACAGAGCCTTCATGATGCATTTAAAGTGTAATCTTGCTGCTGTTATCCTGAACGACAGTTGGAAATGTGATGATAAATCATTCTTGCAGTGTATTCAAATTGAGGTGGCACACAGTAAGACTTCTGCAGTGTCGATGAATACATTTACTTCTGGCAAGGAGATGCATAGGCTCAGACAAAAAGAGAACCCCCCACACTTTCATCTGAGAAACCACTTGACAACACGATGTTGCTCTAAATTCATCCTGAGGGAGGCAAGAGATTGAAAACAAATTTGGAATCGCTAAAATTTATGAACTTTGGACAAACATTTATTTTGCACAGTTACTGGTGGAAAACTTTCATGAATTCCTGAGAGATCCAAGAAAGTGTATATAACAGCGTAACTTCTGTATGTCCACAGCCATTCTTTCTTTGGTCTGTGGTGTGTTTTTCACATCCTGCAGCCATTTAATCTCTTGCTGAAAAAAAAAAATCAGAAACGATGAAGTTATCTGGCAATCATGCCTAAGGAAACCTTGAAGAAGGTTTTCTATATTTTACAATAGACTCCTATTATAAGCCATTCCAGAAATTGTGATATTTATCTTTTAACTGTTGTTGAATACTTGTGTGTGGTATAGCATATTGACGATGCATTGTACTGGGGCCAAAATTATCTACATATCTTTATACACCTCGTTTGCTCAGACATAGCAAAATTTTGATGTAACGAAAGAAAACTGCCGGTCCCGTGGACTTCATTTTAAAGGGAGTCGCCTTTACACGCAATCATCATTATGGTTAATTCACCTGGAGAGACAAATCTTGTTACTGAGGGCTAAACAACAATTAAAGGACAAGTTCACCTTCATAAACATAAGGATTGAGAAATTGCAACAATATTAGTAGAACACATCAGTGAAAGTTTGAGGAAAATTGGACAATCGATGCAAAAGTTATGAATTTTTTAAATGTTTGTGTTGGAACCGCTGGATGAGGAGACTACTACAGCTTGTGAGTCATATGCGTACAACAGTATAAAGAAAATATAAAAGAAAATTCAACATATTTTCACTTTTTTCGCATAATAAAAGAGCAATTGACTTGCCTCTTTCTAAGGACAGGGGTAATAATATTACCCATAACATGTATCGGTAACGAGTCAGGGGAATGAGTACTTTTTTCAAAAGATGGAATTTTGTGAAATTCTCTTTTTATTTTCCTTATATTGTTGTACGCATGTGACATCTAAGTTATTCATACACTGCAGTAGTCTTCTCATCCAGCGGGTACTGCACAAAAACTTCAAAAAATCATAACTTTTGAACGGATTGTCTGATTTTCCTCAAACTTTCAATGATGTGTTCTACTTATATTGCTACATTCTCTCAATCCTTATGTTTATGAAGGTGAACTTGTCCTTTAACAACTTGAGAATAAACGCACATCATCTGTCACTTTGCATTACAAGGATTGCCTCGATGGTTATAATTAATGAAGGGTACTGTGATTTCACTTATTACTATACAGATTGTATGTGCTACATTGCCCTTGTATGAAGCACCAAACAAATATGTATCGGTACTGACTTGGGGCCATCATCATGATAATTTTAATACAACTGTAGTTGGTAAATTCATTATACATGTGCTATACTTCTAAATAATAGTGAGAAATTAGGAAATCATGTCCTTTAAATTGGTGCTGTGTTGTGTTAGTAATCAAATATTAACAAATGAAATTTCTTTTGTGTTGCTTGAAGGTTTCTTTATAAAACTTTTTTGTTAAATGCAAGAAAATATTAAGTAGAGGGATGAAGGTTGAGGTTTCAATTTCCTTCAATTTGTCTCCCTCACTTGTTAGAGGTAGACAAATTGAAGAAAATTGAAACCTTAAATTTTTGTTGTCATTAATGTTTTAAGGAGCAATAAATTCGTAATTATTCAGGATGTCATGTGATCACGAATTAGTTATGTGTATTAAATTCAGTATGAATTAATATCAAGTGTATTAACAATATTACTTTTGTAACAAGATTATTCATTTCTTGCCTTCAAATGATTCTTGAATTATACATACTAATGTACAATGTACTTTTACAATGATATTCATTATAAGCTTTATCTTTTATGTGTTTGCAAACTTCCCAGTTTAACCTGTGTACACATAACTGTCCCAGACCTCACATATAGATTTTTCTCAGTCAGAGAAAATTTGGAGAAAGGGGCAGGGAAAAGCAGGTGGGAATCATCTGTACAATCAGTATGTCAATCATGTTTTTAATGTCATTGAAATAGATATTGAATCTATAGAATTTTGGATTGGAACAGGTGTTCTTTATCAATGTGATTTTGTGAGTATCCCAGAAAGTCTTATTACTTTTTGTTATACCCCCTTCTCCCCCCCCCCCCACACACACACACATACACTCTCACATACAAACACACAAACACAAATGCACACACACACACACACAAACAAATACACACCCACCTAATGAGAAAAAGTCCATCACACATACTGTAAAAGTGGATATTTTCGCATGACTAATTTTTCGCGCTCTGCCTGGTAAGAAGGGTTTCGTGTGTTTCTAATTCCACAGAATTAAGACTAAGTACGGGAACATAATGGCAAGCAAAAATATTTGCGTGCTTATATTTTCGCACTAGTTCCTGGTTGTGCAAAATGAGCAAAAATTTCAACACCGTGAAAATTTCCACTTTTACAGTACATGTACAGGTCATTTTGAACAGGTTCAATTAAAGGGAAGCAGTCCTGAGATTTTCACTGTTTTGATAATTAAGAAGAGTAAAAAATATAACCTTTCACCAATTTATATGCGTGGACATCAAAAATTCTCTCCGTACGCGATTTTTAAAAAATAATTCCTGCAAGCGATCGTGTAAGAGCCTGCCAAAAGGTGCAACGTCATTGATGCCCCACTCTCAAGTTGACAGCCGTGCCTCAGAAAACCAATTTAAGTGTTCAAAATGATCATATCTGATTTTTTCATAAGATGTGACAATATGTGGTTTTATTATTTCAAACAAAATATTTCAAGCTTATTTATATATACAATTAATATAAAAATAAATAGTAAACATGTATTCATAAATAACTAGGGATGACGAGCAGAACACCGCTGGAAAGAGTTGTGCATCGATGACGTATGACTCTCGGCCAAGACTTGCTCATTTGCAGAGTCACACTTTTTTAACCGAAATGTACAAGCTTATTAGGTGATTTGAAAGTTTGTTTTTGATGAAAGTAGTTCATTGGAGGTACCAACAACAACAGATTTTTTTTAATTTCGTGAGGACTGCGTCCCTTTAATATTGAATCTGTATAGGTAACATGCATCATTGTGATTCATGCATATCCAAGATCGATTCTTTTTACTGCTACAATGTAGCTATCCCCTCTCACACAACACACACACACACACGCACACACACAATGTACTCCTAGTGTCGAGCAGTCAATATCACAATGTAACAATGGGCAAAATAATTTCACATCATTATACATTGTACAATGTACATGTATCTTATTGCAGTCATATTGCTTCTGCATTTATTTGGCAACGTACTTACTCATCAACAATGTCTATGAGGGAAATGATGACATTATCATGTCTAGTGAAGAAGAACACATTGCAAGGGCACAGTCTTTGTTCATGCAAATTTTAAAAAACAATTTAAAGAAATAGCAAGTGTGCTTATTGAATCTTGCCAAGAAACATCTTGATATGGGCTGGCATTGTGGTTACAAATGCAATGTAATGGGAGAGCATATCTTTTCACCTTCAACCCCACTTTTAAATCTCACCAGAAATCAAATGTGAATGTTCATCAAGAATAAGATAGGCTATTGTACTATCTACAGGGTAGTCATCGCTGGCAGTGGTACCAATGTCAAACTTTAACAAATTAGTTTTGAGATCCTGTAAATCTGGTCAGAATAAAAACTCTACATCAAGTTCAGAGTGACAACTCTACATACACATACAATTTTGTTTAATTCAAAGATGTTTAGAAAACATGGTAGGAATTTTTGTTTACATACTAAAAGGGGAACACCCACTTCAATGTTGTAGTTGACGTAATGCTTCGCTCTGTGTAAAGTGCATTCACTCGAGGAAAGTTTTGTTTACATAACTAGAAGGATCACCCACTTCAATATTGTTATAGTTGACGTAATGCTAAATGCATGCCATAATGTTTATGAGATTAATACTGGGCCCATCCATTACTGTGGATAGATTTGTTTTATTTTCGTCTTCTTTAATTTTTGAAATGACTACATTAGATTTAGACAGTTTCTACACAATAGATATCTCTTTATCAGATTGGATATACTGTGTGTATTTTATACGAATTGTGTGTCACGATCCAGCTATATTTATGGTATCTTGTAGCCGTGATCTGAACAATTAGAAATGACATTCGTATGGCATGGACATGAATTGAATAACATGTTTGACACATGCATAACATTCATTTGTGAAAATTATTATTGTAAAAGTATCTGTTCCTCACGTTAGTCAGTGTTGGGACCCAGCACCATTGGGGATATTCCAGAATTAATTATCTCTGAAGCAGGAGTTCTGAAACAATTGAAGAATTTGATGCTAATCAAAGCACCAGGACCAGACCAGTTGCCACCATGGTTCCTGAAGATGTTCGCTATGAAATTAGCACCAATACTCACAGATCTATTCCAGTCCTCAATTGACCAAGGATCACTACCACGGCAGTGGAAGGAAGCAAACATCTGTGCGATATTCAAGAAGGGAATTAAGTAAGGAAGCACGCGATAGTTACAGACCAGTTTCTTTGACTAGCATCACATGCAAGATCCTAGAACATATCATTCACTCTCATATCATGGGCCACTTTGAAGAGAATGAAGTACTTGTGGATTCACAACATGGATTCAGAGCAAACCGCTCAACAGAAACACAGGTAATAGTCACAATTGATATTACACAGTCATTGGACAAAGGGGAATCTATTCACATGGCAATACTGGACTTCTCAAAGGCATTCGATAAAGTACCCCATGAAAGGCTATTAGGAAAACTTGAGTACTATGGCATTAGAAACAACCTACAAGTATGGATCAGGGACTTTCTTACAAACCGGATACAGAGGGTGGTCTGTGAAGGAAGCATGTCCTCAGAAGAACAAGTGTTGTCGGGCGTACCTCAAGGTACGGTTCGTGGACCCCTTTTGTTCCTGACATACATAAATGACCTCCCAGAACACATTAAATGTACAATGCGGCTCTTCGCAGACGATTGTCTGATATACACATCTGTCACAGAAGAAGAACATATGGACATCCTGCAAGAAGATGAAAGGACTCCCATAGCATGGAATAAATTAGAAAAGGATATAGTTAAAGCATCATTGTTAGAAAGCTTCAAGGGGGCACTTACAGCATAACCACACACGTGTATTCAACACCAAAGTCAGCGATATGCAGTGTGCTGCCCTGCTGGCTATAACTTTCAGAAGGTTCAGAAGATATCTTAGGCCTTGACAGTCTACACGAAATAATGCATGGGTGAATTTTTATGTGGCTAATTTATACACGTGCTGCTTGCATATCACACCCTACTTTATGATAATGATCATTTGAGCCTTAATTCAAAGATAAATGCCTAAGTGCGCAATAAATTATCCTCTTCGATATGTCCTTCATTTTAACAGGACACATCAGACCACAATGGCAGACCGCTTCTCCTGTCGGCTAAATGTACAGACATGTCCTACAGCAGACCAAATAAAGTTCTGATCTTTGGAGACTCAATTTTGCGAGACTTAGAAGAATATCTCCTACATCTTGACGTTGACTACATTTTCAGTGTTCTCTGCTTTCCAGGAGCAACTGTAGAGACCATTCATACATCAATCAGAGAGAAATTCCATGATACTGTATTTGACGAAGAATTTGATTATGTCTTTGTGCATGTTGGAAGCATGTTTGAAGTTCGGCTTATGGGAGAGAGAGGAGAAGCTTTATCTTAATCTATTTCAGACACTTTCCGAACTATTCAGGTCTGCATCTATTGTATTCTTCCCCATTGGGACTCGCAGGAATTGCATGAACGCTCACTAATATTCTATTCTGGACTTGAATTATTATGTAAAAGATTAGCATGTGAGTACGTCCACTTTTCTTGCAACTTTGTCGATTCTGATTATTTGTTCTTTAAAGATGGACTGCATCTCCTGCCATTACGCAAAGCTTAGCGTTTTCTTTAGATTTGTACCTTTTTCATAAATTTCGTGAATGTTCGTCAGCTAGTAGGCCTACTTAATTCCGAAAATGGATACCGGTACCTAATGTACTGAAAAAACAGTATGCAGCTTTGAAGCAAAAGAGCAAGAAAGAGCCATGGAAGGGGACGGATTTGGACTTGTATGTTTACATGAGGAGAGAGAGATACGGCAAGCAGCGGCTTAAGAGACGCCAAAAAAGAAAAAGGAAATGGAATTAAAAGAAACAACAAAAGAAATGGACATCCCCTGGGTTTATCAATCCACGTAGGTATGCGAATGTGCCAGATCTGCCGAAATTACCACCACATCAGCACATCGGTAGGAAGATAGTTTCCTTCATCCCCTACCGTGAAATCAATGTCGCACGTTTTGATAGGATAATCTCAAAAACACCACTTCCATGCCAACGATCTTCCTACATCCATAGAAAAAGGGCAATAAAGCGGACGAAGTGAAGAAAGCAAACTGTCCGTCGGCGTAGGAATAGGAAGGTATCTATGTTTTTCAATAACTTTAAGAGTTCTAAATGATCAATGTTGACACATTTGACTTCTTAAATTTGACATGAAAGCAAAGTTACGTATTCCAGATTAAATCATTTAATTATTCAACATTTTAATGCCTTTATTCACTGAAAGAAAACAGTGGTGATATATGTAGGGCCTTCACCAATGTGATTTTATGCAATCTGTTACAATTTTTAAAAATAACTAAATTTAGAGTTTTCAAGTTCATTATTTTGCTGACTTACATGTATGCAAATATTACAATCATATTGAGTTAAAGGGAAATTGCCAAATCAATCACTCAATATTTTCTGACCCATTCATGGATTCCTCCAGCTCCACTAGTACGGATACGACAATGCTGAGAAATTTTTGAGTGTGCAGCCTTTTTTTCACACTATACTCTGCATACTAATTACTGTCGGGAGGGCTTTCGGATGAAGTTTGTGAGGGAGTCCACTCCGCCAGATACTCCATACTTTTCACTAGCCCAGAGGTTTTATTGGGAGAGGACGGCCGCAAACTCTTCAACATTCCAGCAGTCAGAGAACAACTTTGTGGGGTTTTCATTGATGAAAGTCACTGCATGTCTCCAAATGGTATGTATCTTGAACATGTAGACTATTCAATAAATAATAGGTACCTATTTAAATTTCAATGAAAGTTACCCAGGCCAGGCCAGGCCAGGCCAGGTAGACTCTGTTTAAATTTTGTAACTGTACCATAACATATTAAACATTGAGACTCTTGATAGACTAGACATGAAATTAACCTAAAGAAATGTGTTGTACTTCAACTTCAACTGAACATTTAAATTTAGATGCTAGAGTACAGGTAATAAGAGTAGATTTGTACTTGCATGCGTGCTCCATATCTAGATACAAAGAAAAAGTCTTTGGGAGCGGATACTGGAAATCTGTCACCACCAATGACAAAAAAAAAAAGCAGTGAATGGGATTTTTCACAATAACACCAAAGCATTGAAAAATACAAGTGCCATTTTATTTAAATCTTCAAGTTATGGCATTCATATACTGTCCAATTAATCAGTCTCTTACATTAGACCTAGTTCTTATTGCTCAGTACATTTAAAACTTAACCCCTTGTAATTAGGTTTTGTGCCTATGTGTGTGTGTGTGCGTTGTGTTTATCAGCACAATTAGAATTATGCTAGTACTTGTTAACTTACTCGGAACATACATGATCTAATTAAAATGTCTTATTCTACTAAAAGAATGCATGAAAATAGGGGTGGTGTGGCTAGTTGGTGTATGTGGTTTTTTGGACTATTAAGTCCTTCACTACCTGTTTATTATTTTTTACAAAATATCAGCATATTATAAATATTTACAGTACAAATATCATTTGATAATGAATTAACACGTGTGTGTTTGTGTATTTTCTTCAACATGTACCTTCCAGGGGAAGCTCATCAAGTGACACAAAAGCATTCTGCAGTGCATATGGGAAGCTGGGAGAGGTGCAGTGCATATGGAAAGCTGGGAGAGGTGCAGTCCAAATTAAAGTCAGCGGTGCCAGTTGTTGCCATGACTGCAACAGCAACATGTGAAGTGCGCCGCAGTGTAGTTGACAGTTTGGGACTCCGGAACTACATAATGTATGTATGTCACACTAAACCGGTCACCAGAAAGGATAAACATAAAACATGTCGTCTTGAGATCAAGAGCAAAGGACTTCGATAAACTATTTAAATGGATGGTTGATGAAATCAAGGTGAATGGTGCCTCTACAGACCGGACAATAATTTACTGTCAGTCAAGAAAAGTTGTGAGCAATGTTTATGCAATGTTTCTTCATCTACTTCCAACCACATATCACAAGCACATACAAATGTACCACACCAACACAGAGAATGACGTTCAGCCGATGTGTTGGTCAACCGATGTGTTGGTTCAGTGAGTAGAGCGGCTGCCCTCACAATCGGGAGGTCGTGGGTTCAAACCCCGGCTGTGTCATACCAAAAGACGTTAAAAGATGGGAGTTGCTGCTACCTTGTTTGCCGTTCAACAGTTGAAAAGGTTAGAGCAACGTCGATCTGGTGCTGCTCAGTGGCTGCCAGGCCCACGATCAATTGGGCAAAATGAATTTCCATTCTTGGACAATAAAATTTGGAGTTTTTTTATATATCCAAACAATTATTATCATCGACAGCCTTGCTGACCCATCAGGAGACGTCAGAATTTTGGTTGCAACAATTGCGTACGGAATAGGAGTGGACTCGAAGTCAGTTCATAGAACAATAATCTGTGGCCGCACAATGGATTTAGATGATTATATGCAGATGAGCGGTCGCACTGGCAGAGACAACAAACCAAGTGTAGCTGTCACCTTACAGTATCCAGGTGACAGTACAGGGAGGAACATTTCAAATAGTATGAGAGAATTCCTGGAAGGCTAAGAGCAGTCGCAGAGAGCTCGTAAGAAGAGTGTTTGGTGAAACCAAGACCAACAGTATCGTAACTGCACATGACTGCTGTGACATTTGTGCAAAGACATGTGCTTGTAGTGGCGTCAATGTATGCAGCAATGCAGAATCCACGATGGAAACCGCTCTACAAGGTGCAGTGGCATCCAAAGAGCAGTCTGAGGAATTGCCCATCAAGACTGCAGCAGACAAGTTGTTCAATGACTTCATACTCCATTTTGGGTTTCCCTTTAGAAGATTCCCCCATGATTAAGGCAGGGAATACGAAAGTTGACTATTCAACTAGCTTTACCAGTACGTGTACTCTCAGATTGCAAAGTCCCATACAACACTGTACCACAGGTACCACCCTCAAGGCAATGGCCAAGTTGAGTGCTTTAAACCACACCCTCTTCGAAGGGACACAAAACTGGGAAGCCCATCTAAACAAGATGGCACATGCTTACAATTGTACTCACCAGGCAGTGATCGGGTATTCCCCTTTCTACATACTGTTAGACAGATTTCCCAGACTGTACCAACTACATCTGGCATTTGGCCTTCACAGAGGGTAAGATGGGGTTTCTGACATTGCTCCTGACGACTATGCCCAGAAATGACAAAAGCAAATGAAACCAGCCTATAAAATTGCAATCTGTCATATTGAGCAATCTGCTGCTCGGGGGGAAAGGAGGTCCAGGTACAAGAGCAATGAGTGCAACCCTCTATTCGGGAGACAGAGTCTTAGTGATGCATGTAGGCCCTCCAGGAGGCAATCAACAACTGTGTTGGCAAGAATATCTGGATCAATAATGCACCGAGTGTTCACAAGAACAAACAATGAAAGGCAAAGAAAATGTTGATACCTCAAGACTTTCTAAACACAGTACCTAATGAAAATATATGCACTACATCTCTGCAAACCAAGCAAATGAGGCGAGGCATACAGCTTGAACCAAAAGCCAAGGAGGCTTATAAGAAGTTTGTGAAAGAAAATCACACCAATGCGGTGTTCACAGAGTGTGGACTTGTGTTATCAAATGAGCATGCATGTCTGGCAGCCAGTCCCGACATGCTTGTGGAATGCAGTTGTCATGAACAGGGGGCAGTTGAAATCAAATGCCCTGATATCAGTGATGCACCAATTGGGAAGTCTGGGTACCATGGTACATCCAGGAATCAGCAGAGGGACTACCCATGCTACAGACTACTCACAGCTATTATCATCAGGTCTCAATGCAGATGGCTATTATGTAAAGGGGGTGATTTTTTGTTTTTTGTTTATGCCCACGAGGAAACTGGATGATCAATGTCAACTATAAGGACTTATAGTGGAACAAGCTACTGTACTATGTAAAATAGATTGCCGTGTATACTTTTAAAAATATGGTCTACTGGTTGTTCCATTCTTTCATTTGAGGGAAACCTACAGCACTAGGCCATACCCCATGATGAGAATGGGAAAGGTCCCAAAATGGGATTTGATTTCATTTGAAATCATTTCACATTTCCAATTATCATTTCACTTGAATATCATTACAGGAAGACCCTTCATTGTACAGAAGTACAAATCCCCTTGCAAATGTGTACTGTAGTCACCCGATGAGTGTGAAACTACAATGGAAACGAAACCACTAAACGGCAACTGCATGTGCTCTCCGTTTCAGAAATTCCGATCCTTCTGTTCATGAGAAGCTGCAATGCTTTTTTTTTTTTGAAATGGTCACTCTCCATCATCAGCATTGCAAGTATTAGAGATGGAGCTTCAGATCAAAGACCCAGAAAGCTTTGTGATCAGTTCTGAAGACAGCTACTTTTCTTCTTTCTTGAAGGGATGTTCTTTTCTGATAAAGAAGGGCTGCAAGAAGATGAGCCCGCTTGACAAAAATATCTCGCAGGATATGCAGACAGCTTGCAGAAAGACATGATTTGAAATGAAAAGAAAGACTGTGAAAAAAAAAATACACATAACTAAAAATGCCTGGGTTTTACACAGGGTCTAAGAAAATGCGCTCGTCAAGAATTATCGGCAAGAAAAAAAAAAGAAAAAGAAAAAGAATGGTGACAATGGTTTTGCTTCCAAGGCACAACCGTGAAGCAATGGGAAAAGCGCATACCATGAAATCAAAAGGCCACAGCAGCAGAAAATGCAGAAGATCTTGGATCAGAATTCACCAACTCTACCAGATTTTCCCAGTCAGGAAGACCATCCTTAGATAGTGATGCCATTGAGAGAAGTCCTCAAATTCTATGAAAAAGATGATATCTCCTGTCAAGCCCCAGGTCACAAGGATTGCATCATACTGTAGATCCAAATCAGATCAGATCCAAAGATGAGCACACTAAAAAACTCAAAACTTACTACAGTGTAGCAGGCCAAATACGTGCTAATGTCACTCGCAGAAACACATGGCCTGTTCTGTAATGATGAAGGAGTCTCCATATCTAGAGGCAAATTCTGTGATCTGAGACCAAAACACATCAAGCTCTTTGATGACATTCCACAAAATGTATGTGTTTGCACCCATCATAAGAATGTTCGTCAGCTTCTTGTTCCCCTCAGCATATGTACCCAGTTGGCAGATAACATTTCCACTTTCACTGATTCTACTGTTTGAGATGCAGGCACAAAGCAGTGCTTGTTTCCAGAATGTTCCATCTTCAAGGAGAAAATTGAAATCTTCCGAACATCAGAGGAAGACACACCAGTCAAGTACAACCAGTGGCAAACAACAGAAGGAGCACACAAGGTCGATATTCACACCAAGGTGAAAGCATTTGATATTAAAGTTGAAGCAACAGTTATAGGCTTTCCTCATCCCTGTGTACATCAAACGAAAGCAGAGCAGTCATATTAGCGGGGATAAAAGGAAAGTAGATGGAAATGAGGTGTTGCTTTAGGTTGACTTTTCAGAAAACATCACCCATAAGAAAGGGATTCACTGCTGAAACTCCTGCTGGTGAAAAACTCAGGAATGGAATAATGTTCACAGATGAATGCTGGATAGAATCATTCTCTGCTCCAAATAAACAAAATGAGAGAGTGCGCACTAAAAACTGGGCGGATGTTCCAATGAAACACACCATAAAGAACTCCCCTAAGATTTTGGTTGCTCGGGCGATGACCGCCCATGGCTTGTCTGACTTGCATTTTGTTCCTGCTAAAAAGACAATTAATGGGCAATATCACAGAGAGGAAATTCTGACTAAAGTTTATGAACCATGTCTTCGGAATTCGAACGTCTGCCCAAATCAAGCAGATGTTATCTTTCACAAGATGTTGCCACGCCCCATACAGCTCAGCTTTCGCGGCAATGGTGCGAAGAGAAATTTCCCGCTCATATATTATTGGAAGAAAGATGAGTGGCCAGGCAACTCCCCCGATCTCAACATGATTGAGAAGTTATGGGCTATCCTAAAAGAAAAGGTTTATGAACCTCCATCCTGCACGACACATGAACAACTTGTACAACATGTGCCACGATGCTGGAAAAATATCCCTCAATCAACATTGAGGGCGCTTGTCCACAACCATTGGGTCAAGCGAGTAACAGATGTTTTTGAACATGATGGGGACAACAACTTCAGAACAGAAAAGCCACAAAAGTAAAGAATTGGCAAGTTTCCATGATTTTCTATCACTTTTTACACTGTAATATTATAGGGAGTGTATTAACTTTCTGTACATTGTATAGAAGATGTCTCTCACAAAAATAATCAAAGCCATCTCTCAGAGCAGCCAAAAAATCTACCAGAGTCCAATTGGGTAAAAACTGGTGGATGTCCTGGAATATATCACAAAGTTATCCAGCACATATCTTAGATGTAAGAAAATTGGCGCATCCATATACAGTAGTATATAGCGTATTGAGACATGGATAGAGTGCAACCATCGCAACACGGAAGAGGATACCATGTACACCTTGACGCTTCCTTAACCCTCACACAAATATTTACTTTTTGGAATACGACAATGGCAAATATCTTACTGAATACATTCACCATCTATTTAAGGATGTAGCTAAAAAAGAAAAAAAAAAGAAACTCTCTCGCAGCAAACAATTAAAGGCTCTATATCTCAGAGTTGTATGAACAGCTAGTTGGAGTTCAGTCGAGTGAGCCAGTAGATGTACTAACCTCTCCCAAAGGGATATCTTAGATGAAACAAAATTAATACATCTATTCATGTAATACATGTATGTACTGAAGACATGCATTGATTGTGAAAGAAAAGAGTAATCTGTGTTTCATGAAACAATAAATCATAGCCCTTTGCAGCATTCAGAACACTAAAGAAATACAAAGTAGTGTTACCCCAAATCAAGAGGGCACTGATGGCTACACAGTGTACAGGTCACTGTTCCACTTGCGCACCTGAAAGATAATACTTCATATACTGTAACTGCATGATTAACCGCCAAAAATGAATTTACTACTGTTACACCATTTTCAACATAACATGTTTTCTGAGAGAGCAATGTTCACAATTCACGTAATGCAAGTTTGAATGGTAAGAGACAACACTTCTTCAGACATTTGCACGGATATGTATTACATACAATACACTCCACTTTCCCCCCTCCACTAAGGCTCTATCATATTTTGGATCAAAACGTATCCCCTAGTGAATGACTGAAAGCCCTTCATGTCCTTAAAGTTACTTTCGGCTATGTCAAAATGTTACCATATGTGACCCTCTATTAAGTACTACATATTTGCAAAATGACATCATTTTTTTTGACAAGATTTGTGCAAAATGTCACAAAGCAATTCTGAAATTGTGCGCAGCTTTGTACCACCACTCTTTAGAATGTAACAATTTTTAACAAAACAATTGTGATGTCACAAAGCAATTCTGACATTGCGCACTACTTCGTACTGTCACTTGGTGAAATGTAACATAATTTTTCGAACAAAACAAATGTAACATCACAAAGCAGTTCTGACTTCTGATATCATGCGCTGCTTGTTAGGGTCAGTGTAGGGTTCCTTCACAACATTGATTTCACTACCCCACAACTTCTAACCTTGAATTTTTTTTTCTCCATTTTCCCCTCTTTTGTTTAAATTTTTGATCCCAAATATCAAACTACTGGTAATATACTTTTCCTAATTTCAACTGTACCAAAAGAACTTTTCACTTTGGGGCTGCACCTCCCAGTGAATGCAGGTAGTTCTTTTGAAGTCACCCCTGTCCATGGCTTTAACCAGAAAACCTCAAGGAAAAGTAATTTGTATACCTTCTTTGTACAGGTTCAAATGCAATTGATTTCCATGAAAGAATACTACAAAACACTTAAAGGTCAATCCAGGTTATGTTAGCAGTATTTTCCTTTGTCTCCATTAGCAGGTTATGCACTTTCTCTCAGCAAAGTGGGTCATGCACGCAAATCAGTTTTTTACTCTTGAGACGTCCTCAGCAAGAAAGCGAAATTGTTCCAATTCATTAGCAAGCTCAGGATAGCAGACATTGCAGAGAATACAAAATGTAGATTCCCGTGAAGCACCATCAACAGGCGGTCATAAGTACAAGTTACCAACGGATAGTTTCGTATACCGGTACTTCAGATGCACGTCTCGGTTGGCAACACCAGTAACCTATTCATGGGAGATGGAAGGACATACCATAGACATTACCTTGTGACATCACAATATATGTGAACACACTCATATTTCCAGTTACTCAAAAAACAAACGAACAAACAACACACTATTCACAGATCTGATTTGTACTATACACATACCATCTGACAATGAAGGCTATAATATATCATCATGGCGATTTTCTCTCATTCATATTTAAATTTTCTTTTTCTTCAACATAAAGCAATCTTGTACAATTTTTGCAACTTATTGACTAGCAGATCGAAGGAAACACTGCAAAAGAATCACTAGCCCAATCACACTGGCAAAACTTTGCCAAGTTTAAGTTCTCAAAGTTTCATCAGTTTGACCACTAACTTCAAAACAAGTCCATGTTGTTGTTGCCACCTCTTATAAGGGCTGAATGTTGCATTACATACAAGTGACTGTGATGATGCTGCTGTCCAACAGCCAAGCGGGATGACAGAAGTTTGAGCCTTCTCTCTTGCAGCCATGGCCGCTCTCCTAGTACAGCTGTATTAACAGAGATCCTATAAAACGACAAAAAAGGTTTAAAAAGGGCCTGTACAGTACTGGTTGAGGCGAGGATTCAGCTTGTAGCATTTTGTGAGATATTTAGAAACCACTCTATGAAATGTTAAGGAGCATACAATTCTAAGGGGAATCATAACTTTATTTGATGAAAATCGCTTCTGAATTGACCGAGATATCTAAAAAACAAAGTAAAACAAAGAGATTCTAACAAAAGTCGTGGCCTGTCAATTTTATTAGGATGGCTTTTTTGGATATCTCAGCCATTTCAGGACCAATTTTCATCAAATAAACATTGAATCCTTCTTGAAATTACATTCTACTTCATATTTCATTAGAGGTTTCTCATTATCTCACCAAAACAATATGATCCCTTTAACTCCACCTTCACAATTAGTAATTCTTATCGGGAGTCACTTATTCCTAACCCACATGTCCACATACAGTAGATGTACGAACTATAATTTCATGTAAAGCTGAGTAGAAAATGTACACATACAATTATCTGCACTGCATGTCCAGTGGTATCATCATATTCATTGCATACCAGGTTAAAAAAAATTGTTTATACAATCAAGTTAATCACTTTTTGCACAATCTTTATCAACAGACGCCTGTACATAATGAATATATGAAAGACAGCAGGAATGAATTTAAACAGCTAAAAATGTAAATAAACTCTGGGGAGGATACCTCACAATAACTGAAAACAAAAACAAAAACAAAGTACCTTTGGTCCATTCCAATGTTAGGACATCCCCTGGTGTACAACTGTAGCAAGAATCAACATCGCCCAGCAGCCGGTATACGCAATGCTCTCACAGTCTGCAATTCCTTCCATGCAGTCGAAACAGAAGCAGGTGTGCTCTCCGGCCAAGATCTGGTATGGTGAATTTCCCTTGAAGCTGTGTTTGGCTCTGGTGTATTCAACTGCTTTAAGCCGAGTGCTTCTATTTTTTTTTTCCTCCTACAATTCCATTTCTGCTTCTTCTATTTTTTCCCAGCATACCAATGACCTACATCTTTAATTGCAAATTTGCCTCTTCTTCTATGTCGACATTTGTGCCCTTTCTTTTCTTTTGTATTTCTTCCATTTTCAGCTTGTGCAAGTGTTGGAACAGGCTTGGAACCACAGGCATTCATTCTTCCTCGGTGATTAGATGATCACACCTTGTCCATATCGAAGTCTCCAGAGCTTGCATCGCAACTGGTCAACTTCATTTTGCTGTTGGTGCCTTTCTGGATTTTCCTTTCTTCTTCGCCTGTCTACACACTGCCTTACAGCTGTTGTCCTCTTCTGTCCTTTGTTAGTTCTCCCTTTAGAAGGGTTTAGAACACGTTTGGAGACTCGCCTCTTCTTATGAGCTGACTTTTTTGCCTTTTCTTTTCTTTTGCATTCCTTTGGTTTTTCAGCTTGTTCATGTCTTGGAGCAGGCTTGGAGTCAGAGGCGTTCAGTGTTGCTCTGTGGTTAGACATTCTTTCCCTGCGCACTTCCTTGTCTCTCTGCTTTTGCTCCTCGCTTCTGGTGAGTCGCCAGAGCTTGCATCGCAGCTGGTCAATTTCCCTGTGGTGTCGGTACTTTTCTGGATTATCCTTTACTCGTTGTCTGTATGCACGCTGCTTCTCAGCTGATGTCATCCTCCGTTTTTTATCATTTTTCCCCTCAAAAGGGTCTAGAACAGGGTTACAGACTTGAGGCTTGATGCTGGTCCTGCGCTTAGATAGATCCAACCTGGAAAACAGCAGAATGGTAATGATGTTGCCATTGAACAATGCATTCTAGTAGACTAAATCAAACTTATCAGCCAACAATACAAACGTCAATCTCCATGGTGACTGGTAAGCTTCTGCCATATTGCATTGTTTTCCCAGTAGGTTTGCAGCACACACTGCCAATGCGAGATGACAATTTCACAAGACTGGCGAATAATGTTTATCTAGAAATTATATTCCCCAAACATTATCTTCTTTTAATGAAAAAAGTTTTAGCCACTTTCAATGTGTGGAAAAATGGAGAAATCTGTTTACCTTTTCTTGACCTTTGACCCCACTGCCCAAAACTTTCCCTACATATTCAGTGTGTGGTAATGCATGTAAAAATTGTAACTGAGGCATAACATTAGCCATTTACATGACCTTTGACCTCATAGCCAAAACTCCAATGATATCCAATGTCGGGCAGTACATGTACATGTATACAGCATAAATTTATTTGATTGAGGGTACCACCTATCGTCACCCTAAGGATCTGCAGCTTATTTATTCCAAAAGTATAAAACAAATTTACCTAAGTTTTGCCTCAAATATGCCATAAACACTGCAGTTTTGAATATTGTCACCATCCCATTGATTCTGAATCTCCGTAGTGAAATAACGCCATTTTAGTGTGTGTGTGATAAATTTTCTCTGCGTGGCTTTAAAAGGGTACATGTACTTCAACATCGGCACCCCCTCCCTCCATAGGTAATAGTACAATGTATGGTTGGGGCACCACCTATCAGCAGGGCACCTTCCCATCGGCACCCTGCGTATCATGGCTGTTTGCGTATAGAACGAAAAAGTACGCGCGGGATTAAGTGTCATTAGCTATAAAAACAATAAAAACGAAGAAACGAAAATCAAACTCAAACAAACCAAGCTAAAAATTACACATCCGCTCAGTAACGACGCATGGCTAAATTCACGTGTATTACCTATGCTGTTAAATTCACTTGTATACCTATGGAGGGGAGGGGGTGCCGATCGCAAGGTTCCCTTTTTAGCTGCGCGAAGAAAACGGAACGCACGCACTAAAATTGCGCTATTTTAAAACGGAGATTCATAATCAACGAGACGGTCACGACATTCAAAACTGCAGTATTTATGGCATATTTGAGGTAAGAATTAGGCGGATTTGTATTATATTTTTAGAATAAACAAGCTACAGATCCTTAGGGTGACGATACGTGGTACCCCCAACCCTACATACACGTGAATTTCACAGTCATGCGTCGTGCTCACAATTTACAAAGCGGATGTGTAACTGACCCATGTGTAGTTTGCTAGTTTGTGTACGAGTTTGTTTTTCGCATCTTCTATATTATTGAATTATTTTCATAGCTTATGGCGCTTAAAGGGATCGTATAGTTCTGGTTGAGACTTAACTTCAGATTTTTATCGTTTTTTGGTGAGATAGTGAGAAACCTCTTTTGAAATATGAAAGAGCATGTAATTCCATGAGGATTTGATGAAAATTGATTTTGAAATGGCCGAGATATCCAAAACAGAGTGATCCAAATAAACACTTTTATTACGATTGTTCTGTTTTACTTTGTTTTTGGGTGTTTCAGCTATTCCAAACCCGATTTTCATCAAATAAACTTTGAATTCCTCTCAAAATGGTATGCTCTGTACTACTCACTAGGGTCAAGTATTTCATGTTTTCTTGGTATCTCATCTCCACCAAAACTGTACTAAATTTACCCCTTTAATCCAACGCGTACTTTATCGTTCTATACGCCAACAGCTGATACGTAGGGTGCCAATGTTATAGTATTAGCTATTCGTATTCCTAAATCAAAACGCTCTGTCACCTGTCTGAATGAGATGATGCAACGAATCTAATTTAGTTCTACAAGTACAATGGCCATGATGGCCAAGGCATAAAATTGTTTTGAAGGATAATCAGTGTAATTTAAATTACAATTATGTCTGTATCAGCCCCCTGCATCCTGAGGGTTCTATCCTGCAAGTTTACATGTAACTACAAATACGTAGTAACAGTACTAACACCTGTAGTTTTGCCTTGAATCGACATAATCAAAATCTACCGAGACGCCAATCGCATTACAACACAAAAGAGAGTACATGGGACTATTACAACGTAGGTCTAGTCCCATTTGTCGCTTTTCATGTATTTCAATTCTGTAACTGTAGTGTAAGAGTAGCGGCCGCGTCTCAAATTCTGATTCGAGAACGGGTCCAAGTCCGAATGTCAAATGACTTCTGAAAGAGGTTTTATTAATACGACAAATTTGAAATATATTGTCATGAATGTCGTTCACGTACGGCATAGAATGAGAATCAGTCGTCATCGTCGTTTGGTTTGGGGTCGGGCTAACTCGGCCCACGGGACATCTCGTCCCACCCGTCGAGGGTGGGCCGAGTTGTCCCACTCGTTGGTATCGATAGTGATCGTGAGCGCTCGTCTGTGTTTGAGTTTATTTCGTCTTTATGACGTCTTTTCTAACCGTAATATTTATGGAATTGTGCTCAGTGGTTTCTGTAAAGAATATTTGCCAACTTTTGGGGGATACAACGACGTAAAAATGAAATTTCAGACGTTTTTATCGCGGTTCGCGATCCCCATAGGTTCACGTTCATTTCGCGCGGTGGGCTAACTCGGCCCAGCTAAGTTTTAGCTGTTGTTTTGTCAGTAAATCTCCGTAAAACTGTCAATTTTATCATGTATGAATGTGTATTCAGGGTTCCTTCAACTAATTTCATCTTCGAGGGAATTTAATTTTGCACATGTTTGGTGAAATGTTGGATATTTGTTCGCATGATTTCATCTTTGCCGTGTCCGCACCGCACTGTACTGGTCTCGCCACTGCAGCTCGCTCACACACACAGTGGCAGAGCTGAGCTGGCAGCGCCATGCCCACTCGGGGAGGCGCGGCGGAGGGGCGCAGCGGGGCGCTGCGCGTGGGGCGCGAGCGGCAGAGGGAGCAACCGGCCACTCCGTACCCGTATCCCCAGTAGAGAAGAAATCAAATTATGTAGCAGATCATTCGATGTGAACTACATGAAGGTCATTATATGCATTTGATTTTAACTGTTAAATGTTTTGTTGTTGCTGTTGTTGTTGCTGATTTTATGTATAGATCTGCGTTCTACTCAAAAGTTATTTCTGTCCAATAAATGTTACCTTTTTTCTTTATAAAAACAAACAAGCAAAAGTCAAAGGGGCGAGTCTGTTTATGGGCATTACCGTGGAAATTAATAAATTGTTTGATATCCAGTGGTCAGTTATTTGACCTGTAGATATGGATGGTTTGGTTGAATGGCTGATATCATGAAACCGGTAATGAAATGTAGTGCTAGCTAGATTGGCCTTGTTTATGATTGTAGGGCCTACCTTTTGTGTGTACTTTCAAAAATAAAAAGGAATTGTTTTTGTTTCGATGACATTGCCATTTTTGCCATGGGAATCCTTACCCTAATTCAAGAGAAAAATCCTCTGCCACCTGTGACCTGCACGATAATGGCCAACCGTCAAGTTCTTTTTCTTTTTTGTAATTTTCTTTTTATATATGTACTGCAGGGCTGCCAACTCTCACGCACTGAGCGTGAGACTCACGCAATTCAACCAATTTTGACTGTCTCACTCTGATAAACGAAATCTCACGCTCAACCCCCTAAATGGACTGTACATGACTACAAAAATATATATATCTAAATTCTCTGATATTCCGAATATCGATATGCCCAAGCCCAAAATGTCGAGATTTTCCAGCCCGGGTGTAAAGCTTAACCAATAATAATCGTTTTCGGTTCGCGCGCAAAGACGAGCTATTGGATTACGATTGGCTTCTACCTATACCACGTGAGCGTAGCTTGTACTTTTGGCAAATTACAGTACATGTATGGCTATGACGTGTGCTTTACATCGCTTTACATAGGCCTACACTGACTGTGTATGTAGTACGTACGTACGTACGGCCGCACAGCAGGCCGCCAGGTGCTAGCCAGGAGGCCGCTCCGCTCCCTCGCAGTGTCTCACTGTACTGTATATACAGTGTATATCTCTCTCTCCCTCTAGCTATGTTGTGTATACTGTGATGATCTATTGAACCAAACTTGGACTTCATATCTTACATCTTTTCCATGCCTTAGCCCTATTATATGTGTTAATCTTTTACATCTTTATTTATTTGTACAAAACAAGGCTGATTATAAAATTCTCAAATCCTTGCTTGTACAAATTTGTACTGCACTCATACTGTTGAATTCATGCACATTTTTTTTTTTTTTAACAAGCAGCAAAGATGAATAGCTTCTCAAATGGTCTTCCTTCTCAAGCACGGTACCTGGTACTCAAAGTGTTACATAATTTGCAGTCATGCAGGGTCACAAAAGAAACATTACAACATGCACTGGTAGGCATTGGTAAGGTCATGCATATAAGCTCTCATCTTCCTTCACAAAAGAATCTCTTGTTTTGTGGCCATTGCATCCTTTCGACTGTTGCCCTGCCTGCCCTTGATTACAATGTACCTGTACTGCTCTTTCCAAGCCTGCAAGATCACAGCAAATGTTGAATAATAATAATGTGAGCATGTAAAGTATGTTTTGTTTTGTTTTGTCATTTTAACATCTATTACTTTATTATTTCCTCTCTATTTTTTTTTTCTTGAATAACAGAACATTCTCATTTGACTTGAAATAATACTTTCATTTTCAATTATCACATTACCAAGTATCATCTGTGTACAAAGCTTTCTTTCCACAACTGAATTGTAAAGTTCTGTATTTTTTTATGATTCTTCGTCTGGCTCTATAGATCGCCTACTGCCAATATTTCCGCTTCCTTTCCCCGTCTCTCTTTCACTCTTCCATCAACCCATTCTTTTCTTATGCGTGATCAATGTGTTTGTCAAGTGTCAAATGAGATTTGATTTGAAACCCTGCATACTTCATGTGAATTGCACACCAGTATTTTTTTTCCGAATTCATATTTACATAGAACAACTAGTGTGTGCATATCTACACTGATGTTCAATGTAGACAAAATTGATATCTTTAATAAATAAAAAAGTCTCAAGTAGCGCTGTACTATGGATTAAAAAACATATGTGACAAAAACATCATTTTTTTTTTTTAGAGTCATCACACTTCATCATCAGTGAATAGTGTGCACTCATAAAATGTGAATTTAATTCCGCCACATTTTATAGTGTGTTATAACGGTAATACAACATTTGTTCCTGTGACCTTGTAACAATTGCTCTGGTGTATTATTTTCTCCAAGGACTTGGGATCAAGGTTAGGATTGTGATAGGAGTACGGTTAGAGTAATGCTACTTTGTAGAATTTATGTTTGGTTTAGCATGCAGAATTTCAAGTGAACAATTGTTGCAGGAGCAAATGTCATGGAACCATTACGACACTGACTTCAGTCCTACTTCAGTTAATAGGCCTACTTCAGTCGATTGTTTGCTTTCTTCTAGATTTTCACCTCTTGACCTACCTGTAAAACATACAAGTAGTTTACCAGATAGTTGCCAATTGATGAACTCTGCCCCAGGTGAGGTGCATCGCAGGAAATGAGATTGTTGTACATATGTCAATCCAGATACACTTCATGAAATGTTGCATTATTGTAACACTCATTTCGGTGTCCAACATTATGCTCAGTCACTCCGCAAAACCAGACAATGTCCTCTCAAAACTGAATATTCACTATAGCTGTAGGGGCTGAAGAAAGCAGATCTGTTCTCGGTCAGTTCCTTTGGTAGACTCTTTCTTAATTCTACCCACTTACTTTTTCCAGGGGAGTTAATTTACATATTAAAATCATAAGATAGACAAATCAACCAAAACGAAAGGAGGAAAGTAGTTTCACCCGAGGACCGAAGGAACCGATGGAAAATAAAGGTAGGGCCTACAGGTGATCACAAGGTGAAGTTGAACATGAATGGAAACAGATCAAAAGAGTTTGAGGACGTAGGTGTGGAGGTGAGTGGAGAGAATTAGGTTGTGTGGAAAACTAAATGTGGATAATTCATTAGGGGTGTGTCTGAAAAGTAAACTACAAATATGGAAAACTACACAAAACAACAACAACAAACCAAAGCTACACAAAAAATTAGTTTCTGGTCACATTAATGCTCTGACATTATTGTTAGGTGTTTTGTTGATCTTTTTTGTATTTATTGGTTTTCCACTGATTGCAATACAGTATAAGACAAATAACCATAAATAAAAATGATTACAAATAGTCAAAATAAGAATTACAGTAAAGATTAAAAAAAAGAGCAGCTTACAAGATTGAGGCATGGCCACGGAGACTTTGCAAAACATATAAGGGACTGAAAGGATATCCAAAGCACACCAGAGACAGCCCCACAAACCAACAGGAACTTACTCCATAGCTACACAGTGTAGAAGCCAGATCCCATTTATTATGAAGTTGGAGGTACCGGGTACACATCAGTGTTTTGTTGATTTTTGCTCTATGAATTTGCACATGGATAGTATGTAAACATTAGTCCTGCATGCTTCAAGTCATAAACATAATTTACATAAACTTAAAATATCTAAATTAACTAATAGGACCAATATCCAACATGTCAGAAGGATGCATATCACCTTCCATGTACCCGAAACAATTTACGCAAAAAACAATAAAACAAAACAATAAATACATTGTGTATTATGTTCACCATGGGCCTAATTATTGAAATGAACTTCCCAATATGCTGCACCGCACCACCTTCTTTCAAACATACTCTTACAGTCTTAGGCTGCGTTCACATAGGAGTATACTATTCGGGTATACGGTGCTCGTTTTCGAGGGCACACAAATATAGCTTGAATCGAACGACAGGATTTCCTAACACCGGTTCACATAAGAGGGCACTATTCGAAAATGCCGAATAGCATAGAATAGTATAGTGGGAATCGTGCTTGTTCGATTTTCGAACAGCGTATACCATTTCTCGTTTATGAAATGATGACGATTTTGGTCTCAATTTGCCCTTTAGCAAAAATAAGCATGTAGACTGACATTCTGATGCAGTTTAGACATTTTTAATAAGATTGCTAGGATGGTTGTGTACGAGGAAGAAATCCGGATGGTGCAGGTGATGGTGTACTGGGTCGACTTGACGGCGCATAGCGAATAGCGAATAGCGAATACCGTATACCGAATACTTCTATGTGAACGCAGCCTCTGCGTTCACATAGAAGTATTCGGTATTCGGTATTCGCTATTCGCTATTCGGGCACCGAGTACACTATCACCCGCACCGTCAACTCACCATCCCATGCAGTGAGGATTTCTTCCTCCTACATCCCAGCAAATCTTATTAACAATTTCTAAACTGCATCAGAATGTCAGTCTACATGCTTATTTTTGCTAAAGGGCAAATCCAGACCAAAAGTGTCATTATTTCATAAACGAGAGACGGTATACGCTGCAAGAAAATCTAACAAGCTCGATTCCCACTTTGCTATACTTTTCGCAGCTATTCGGTACTTTCGAATAGTGCCCTCCTATGTGAACCGGTGTGAGGAAATCCTATCGTTCGATTCAAGCTATTCGTGTGCCCTCGAAAAACGAGCCCGAATACCCGAATAGTATACTTCTACGTGAACGCAGCCTTAAAGCAACATCTCATTAGCAGCTACGGCACGCAAGTGCATACCGGGTACCTGGTAGTAAACTTGTTGCTTTTTTTCCTTGTCTATTCTTCTACTCCGGAGGGATCCTAACCAGGAATGCAGGTATTGATCAGCCTGCCTGCTACATTCCACAAGTCCTTCATTATTGTACCTGATTTCAGAATTCTTGTACGTGGCCTCTTACGAAAAAGTCCTGTGGTACTCCTGTGGTAATTACCACAGGACGGTACCACAGGACGGTACCACAGGACAGTACCACAGGATAGTACCACAGGACAGTACCACAGGAATTGTCCTGTGGTATTTTGGGACATACCACAGGACAGTACCACAGGAATTCCTGTGTTATTTTGGGACGTACCACAGGGCAGTACCACAGGAAAGTACCACAGGACCGGTACCACAGAACAGTACCACAGGACAGTACCACAGGAATTCCTGTGGCATTTTGGGACGTACCACAGGGCAGTACCACAGGAATTCCTGTGGTATTTTGGGACGTACCACAGGGCAGTACCACAGGACTAGTACCACAGAACAGTACCACAGGAACTGTCCTATGGTATTTTGGGACAGTACCACAGGTCGATAATTACCACACAGCATTACCACAGGGCAGGACCACACAGCATTTCCATGGTACCACAGGAGAGTACCACACAGGATAGATCGAAAAAAAAAAAATCTGGGAGAATTTTAGCCACATATCAAGGAATATTCCTGATAGGTGAATGATGGATTTCAGGACAAACATGGCCCTACTTAATAACCTGTCCTACTCCTAACATATAACCTCAAACGAGAGTCTAATGGCCAAGTGCCAATCTAGTCCTATAATAGATCTATATAGTCATATTCTATTCCTAGGTAGCCATCGACCGTATCAGTACATATATATATGGCCGTCTATCCGTAAAGCATTAAGGCATGGTTAATAACTCAATTATACTTTATTATCAAGATATGAAATTACACTTTCATAACAATATCTATGATATTGGGAATAACATAACATAATTAGACAATCTTTCATAAAGTTCAAAGTAAGTTCCATCATTAATACTTTGACTTTTTAAGTCATATATGTATTTTCTAAAATCTAGAGTGCTTTTTATGAATATTCATGAGCTATGTAAAAATTTGTACCACAGGAGTACCACAGGAGTACCACAGGAGTACCACAGAAGTCCTTATGAAATTTCTCATGCTTTACATCAGCACTTTCATTAAATAGGTAATACTGTAGGAGTAGAGGACAGGATAAGTAATGGCAAATCAATTGTTATAATTCACAGCATAACTCATCTATCAATTAATTGAGGAATATTAATATGTGCTTTTTTGTTTGTATTTTTGTTATAAATTTCAGTTGATTCTGCCTTACAATTTTCCTGTGTGGTACTCTTGTGTGGTACTGCTGTTTGATATTCTCCTGATGTGATAGTCCTCTGGTATAAAATGTTAAGAAAAAAAAAGAATATCCTGTAGCATTTTTCTGTGGTACTTACGAATTTAATTTGCTGTGTGGTACTTCAGTGTGGAATAGCACCATATTATGATTTTCCTGTGGGATTTTGGACAGTTCCTGTGGTACTCTCCTGTGGTATACATCGAAAATTACCACAGGAATTCCTGTCGTACTGACCTGTGGTACGTCCCAAAATACCACAGGACAAGTCATGTGGTACTGTCCTGTGGTACTATCCTGTGGTACTTTCCTGTGGTACTGCCCTGTGGTACTGTCCTGTGGTACGTCCCAAAATACCACAGGGCAAGTCGTGTGGTACTGTCCTGTGGTATTATCCTGTGGTACTGTCCTGTGGTACGTCCCAAAATACCACAGGACAAGTCCTGTGGTATGTCCCAAAATACCACAGGACAAGTCGTGTGGTACTGTCCTGTGGTACTATCCTGTGGTACTGCCCTGTGGTACTGTCCTGTGGTATTGTCCTGTGGTACTGTCCTGTGGTACATCCCAAAATACCACAGGTCGTGTGGTACTGTCCTGTGGTACTATCCTATGGTTCTGCATTGTGGTATGTCCCAAAATACCACAGGACAAGTCGTGTGGTACTGTCCTGTGGTACTATCTTGTGGTACTTTCCTGTGGTACTGTCCTGTGGTACTGCCCTGTGGTATTGTCCTGTGGTACTGTCCTGTGGTACGTCCCAAAATACCACAGGACAAGTCGTGAGGTACTGTCCTGTGGTAATATCCTGTGGTACGTCCCAAAATACCACAGGACAATTCCTGTGGTACTGTCCTGTGGTATGTCCCAAAATACCACAGGACAAGTCGTGTGGTACTGTCCTGTGGTACTTTGATGTGGTACTGCCCTGTGGTACTGTCCTGTGGTACATCCCAAAATACCACAGGGCAAGTCGTGTGGTACTCTCCTGTGGTACTATCCTGTGGTACTTTCCTGTGGTACTGTCCTGTGGTACTGCCCTGTGGTACGTCCCAAAATACCGCAGGACAAGTCGTGTGGTACTGTCCTGTGGTGCTATCCTGTGGTACTTTCCTGTGGTACTGTCCTGTGGTACTGCTCTGTGGTACTGTCCTGTGGTACTGCCCTGTGGTACTGTCCTGTGGTACGTCCCAAAATACCACAGGACAAGTCGTGAGGTACTGTCCTGTGGTACTATCCTGTGGTACTGTCCTGTGGTACGTCCCAAAATACCACAGGACAATTCCTGTGGTACTGTCGTGTGGTACTATTCTGTGGTACTTTCCTGTGGTACTGTCCTGTGGTATTATCCTGTGGTACTTTCCTGTTGTACTCTCCTGTGGTACGTCCCAAAATACCACAGGACAATTCATGTGGTACTGTCCTGTGGTACTGTTGTGTGGTACACGTCCCAAAATACCACAGGACAATTTGTGTGTATACTGTCTTGTGGTACTGTCCTGTGGTACATCCCAGAGTACCACACGAGCCTGTGACACAGTACCACACAGTTCCTGTGTTAACATATATTTGTGTGGTACATTGTGTGGTACCAACCAGTACCACAGGGAGTACCACATGAGCCTGTAAAACAGTACCACACAGTTCCTGTGGTAACATTTATTTATGTGGTACATTGTGTGGTACTGACAAGTACTGCAGGGAGTACCCTACAAGCCTGTGGTACAGTACCACACAGTTCCTGTGGTAACATTACAAGTGTGTGGTACATTGTGTGGTACCGACAAGTACCACAGGGGGTACCACAGGACTTTTTTTGTTAGGGGCAGCTTGCTGGTTACCATGGTCACACAGTCTGGTTCTAACTAGGAGCCCTGCTGGAATGTGACTCCTGATGAGCTTATTCTCCATGTATAAGTTGCAGCTGAACAAACTTGCTGGTATGTATAGGCCCCATCATATTTCTAGTACCATAGCCCAATTCTAAACTCACCTTTGACTTCATGCCGAGACAGACTGCTGTACATTTTTATTTTGTCTGTACTATTTTCATGAGAAATATGGAAATACATGTAAATTGAAATTGAAATTGAGAGTAACAGGAATGGAAGAGACCAACTAAAATGTAAAAATCCAACTCACTATGACTACAAATGAAAATAAACTGGACGAAGGTGTCAACAAGCTGAGGTGAGAACTTATTTCTTCTTTTTCTATGTCACTGTCGAACATCCCAATGTAGAGGCCGACTGGACGAGGGAAGTTAAGTTCGGACTACCGAACTTAATATGGAATGTTAAACAAAAGAGTAGGTGTGGTGTGAAAGGGATGAACACATGAATGGGAAAGGAATGAGGGCGATAAAAAGAAACAGCATATGGTCAATGAGAATGTGTGTCAACCTATGAACCTATACAATTACAAACTGAACAAAATATAATGATCTGAGATTGAAAAGAATGAAATAGCCAAGAAGCTCAACAAATTCAAGTTTGCTGTCTTACCGTGGGCCTACAGGCCATCGTAACACAATTTTAAGCGCAGGTAAGAAAAAATGTGAAATATTAGCAAATGTTAAGCTTTGTCGAAAGTTCTAGGTGTTACAAAAAAAAAAAATCCCACTTTTGATCTTTAATGCAATGTAGTTCCAAAACTAGTACTACAGTACAATCTCAGAGCTTACCTGGTCATATTTTCCCCTACCAGGCCCTACTACTACTCGCAGTATCCATCCTGCACAAGTCTGCATGCAACTCAATACCACAGAGTTTACTGGTCTATCCTGCCAGAGAAGTAATACCTGGTACTTGGGTGTAAAAGAAAGAAAGAACATACATGTACTAATGTAAAATTAATTTCAGGGCCAATAGTATTCATTGTTAGTAGCAAGGTGCAGTCTATATGACAATTCAATGATAAAGTGATAAGTTAGGTTGCTACATAGATGTGCTTCGATCACAATGTAATTTACTATTGCTTTATCTGCTGCTTTCGTTACAAGGTTATATATTCCATTCATTTCAGTACCGGTATAACAGTATTTCTTTGAATTCATGAAATTCTTCCGTCAAGATGTTTTTTAATGCAAGTGATTGACAAATTGCCCTACATCGATGTCAATAATTATCTCTATAAATCATCATATTTACATAAACATTTATATCGATGTACGTGTAGGGCAATTTGTCAATCATTAGTGCAGTAACAACAGTATTTCTGTTAGCAATTATAGTACATTGAATAAATATCACTTTGAAAACAGACTTCACCATAGTACTAGTAAATCATTTCAGACACAAAAAGGTGACATTTTCACATATTAAAACTCGTATTATTTCACAAATGTTACATATTCGTAAATTAAGGAGCAGTGTCCCAACATAGCGAATAGTGTCATCCGAGTCACGTGATAATTGCCAACAATACAGCATGCATCCAAATCGTTATTTTATGTGTGTGTTGTGTGTGTTGTTGTTTTTTTTTTATTCAGTATCAATCATTAATAATAATAATAACGTTGATGCTGGGGGATAGACAGAAAAACAGCAAAATGACAACTGCAAACTGCATGAGGTTGGAATACATATTATTGAGTCATCCTGGAAAAAAAATATCAGAAAAAAATAAAAGACAAAAAAAAAATCAGAAAAAAAAAGAGTCAAGCAACCCCCTATATGCCCAGCCTTTAGCAGAAACCTTGCCCTTTCACCTTGGCATTGGCTGGCGGTAGCACACCAGCTCAGCCCAATTCACGCAACGTTGCAGCAAAACACAGTTGAGTTGAAACAAGTTGCTCCCTCTCTAGCTCTCAGCTCAAAGTTCAAGACATTGGATAGGAAAATGCCAACTGACTACTGCATAGAATTTAGTACTCACGCGAGAAAATTGGGAAGTGCAGCAAATGACGCCTTTTTCTCCAATTTCAACCACCGCCCGTATCCGTAGCGACGTTTACGGAGTGGCTGGCTGCTCTCTCTGTGCCGTTCGCGCGGGTGCCCCGCGCCGCCCCGTACCTCCCCGAGAGTGGGCATGGGCATGGCGCTGCTCAGCTCTGCCACAGTGATGTGTGAGTGAGCTGCTGGTGGCGAGACCGGTGCGGTGCGGATACGGCAAAGATGAAACCATGCGAACAAATATCCAACATTTCCCCAAACATGCGCAAAATTAAATTCCCTCGAAGATGAAATTAGTTGAAGGTACCCTGAACACACCTTTATACATGATAAAATTGATAGTTTTACGGAGATTTACTGACAAAACAACAGCTAAAACTTAGCTGGGCCGAGTTAGCCCACCGCGCGAAATGAACGTGAACCTATGGGGATCGCCAACCGCGATAAAAACGTCTGAAATTTCATTTTTACGTCGTTGTATCCCCCAAAAGTTGGCAAATATTCTTTACAGAAACAACTGAGCACAATTCCATAAAAGTTACGGTTAAAAAAGACGTCACAAAGACAAAATAACCTCAAACACAGACAAGCGCTCACGATCACTATCGATACCAACGGGTGGGACAACTCGGCCCACCTTCGACGGGTGGGACGAGTTGTCCCGTGGGCCGAGTTAGCCCGGATCCGTTTGGTTTATACCGGCTTGTCCGATCGTGCACAGCAGGGTACGGTCTGCATCCAAACGTTTGACGTACCAGCTTGGGAGGTGAGAGGAAAGTCTCACCTGCCTGGACGTACCGACCGGTGGTAGTGGCACGTACGTTGCTGATGACTCGAACAGTACAGTTGTAAATGGGATCTGAATCACACGCACCACGACCCAACCACGACCACCCCATCTCCACCTCCCTGCCTGCGACTACCCAGTACCCTGTGCGCTGTGGCCCTCTACTACGAGACACATCCACGTTGCTCACACAACACCAGTGCACAACACTCGGGGAGTAGAGAGAGAGAGAGGCGGGGGGGAGGGGGGGGGGGGTGAGAAAGTACAATATTGTTGTTGTTGTTGTTGTCGTCGTCGTCGTCGTCATTGTTGGGGTTTTTTCCCCTCCTTTTTTTCCTGGAAAGTACTAGTAGTATACAGTTCACTGCCAATTATAAATTTTGGCAGGTCTGGTGGGTGTTTCACAAAGAATTCAAGTTGAAATCATTAAAACATATTTAATAAATAATTTAAAAAAAATTCAGGTCGATCCTAAATTTGAGATTAACTTCCCTAGTCAGTTTAATTTTTTTTTTTTTTAAGAATCTGCTTCAAATTGCATATGAAAAATAATTAACAGAAAATCCCTTGATAATTCATTCCTTAATTTATTCTATATTATTAATGCCTGCATGAAAAAAAAAGTCTGCAAAATTGTTGTTTTCATCTGAAAGTTTAAGAATATCACTGAAGACACACACAGCATACCAAATTTCTAAGTTGATCTTGAAAAAGCTAAAATCGACTTTGAAAATCTTTGTGAAACCACTAGTGCGGTGATGTACAGAGTACAATGTCTTTGTATGGTAATGTATCATGTATATACTTAGTATATTATATTTGAGACTCTTTCTTCTTAGTATATTATATAATTATATATATATAATTATATATATATATATATATATATATATATATACATAAACAAAACTGGAACAAAGTTCATGCTGTATTCACCAACGGTTTATTTCTGTAAACAAATTTTCGAGCGACTTACTCTTTTTTTAAGTATTGGCAGGTCGCTCGAAAATTTGTGTACAGAAATAAACCGTTGGTGAATACAGCATGAACTTTGTTCCAGTTTTGTTTTTTATCTTTTTATCTTGCCAACACGTGGACAACCTACTCAATTATATACATATACATATATATTCTCTCTTTTCGATGTAATTCTGTGTGCAATTCAGTCTTATGACTGCAAGACATGAATTTCCTTAATACCATTTATCTATCTACTGTATACACCATATATTTCGCGAGTCTAAATTTTTCATGAATCGGGAATTCCCGACGATTTCGCGAGTGGTTAAATTCGCGATCATGGAGTCCTGTACTGAACGGAGAAATGTACATGCGTATGTCACATCCACATTGGGATCAGAGTCAATATTTTCGCGTGTCTTTAAATTTCGCGAATAGCACCTGACTCTCGAAAATCGTGAAAATAAAAACATCGCGTATACAGTATCTATCTATCTATATAACACCGTATATGCTTTGTAATTACTGAGGTGTCTGTATGTCTTGTTAGTTTATTACAGCACCATAGATACTATTAACTAGCCACAAAACCAGCATTTGGAATGAAAGATAAATGATAAATGTTTCTAATACAATGTATATTAAATGGACTTGTACTATCATTGAGTCAAAAGTACATGCAGGCCTTCATCAGTCAAATGATGTTTAAGAAAAATTTTGCTCTTGTTTTACTTTGCCTATAATGAGACATCTGGGCTGATTGATATTTGTATCACTAAAACATTATTTTAACACATTTTAATGCATTGGTCATCCAATCTAGTGTCTCAGTTTATAGATAATTATTCCATACACAAACAACATGACAAATACAGCTGAAATAGAAGAGTTTCACAAACAAGAGATCTAATTTGGGCATATTTGGTATCACAAATATGAATAAATTTGAGAACAAAATAACAAAGAAAATATAAAGAGAATTCAATGTGTGTACATTTATATAGGACAATGAAAAAGCCTTTGGCTTATCTTTTGGAAGGCATGGGAATAACATCACAATCAACAAGCATTAAAAAAAAAAATTGATAATTCTCTTTATAATTTCTTTATATCATTGTACTTCTGCAATATCAGCAATTATCGTAGTCTTCTTATGCAGTGATGGCAGTACAGAAACTTTTACAATTCTCGGTACTGCAAATGCACAGAAAACTTCTGCGCATGCTTAAAAGCCCTGTCACAGATGCAGTGTGGGATTCCTCACTGCCATTATCGCTTCCGGTTGTCCTGCGCGTGTCTTAGTTCCAATGCAATTCAATGCAATAATTGTCTGCTTTCTTTCATTGCTGCTCTCTTCTTCGCTTAGAAGTCAACTAAAAAGACCTTTAAAATTTCACAATTTTACTGATTTGCAGTCACTAGAGTCATGGTTCACTACTGCAAGGCTTCAATGTGCTGGTCACATGATGGAAAGTAAAGAAATATTCAACAAAAAAAATAACCCTGGATAAAGATGATTTGTGACCTGAGTGCATGTGCAGCCAAAACGGGGCAAGTTTGTCCCCTGAGCTATCCCATACTGCACGCTGCTCTGTGCACGGCACCTAGGTATTGGCGATACTGAGAATTACTTTTGAACACATTGTCCAGTCTCTTCTTCAAACTTCACTGATGTGTTCTCATGCAATTGTTATTAGAGAGCTTTACATTTTTGCTACGGACGTAAAAGGGAAAAAAATCACTTATCAAAGTGATCTCGCGAGATTTTAGTTTTAACATCAGTGCCGAGCCATTTTTGCGTTCACTCAAATTCATGACGCAGATAGCAGCTTGATGTAATTTTCGTATGGGTGGACCATTTTACTTCATATAGGCTGCGTCTTCACTAAAGCTTGATGCAATTTTGGTATGGGTGGACCATTTCACTTCATATAGGCTGCGTCTTCACAAAATCTAAAGCTATTTTGCAACACGACGCAGGGAGAGAGGAGAACAGCCAGTGCATTCAATTTGATGTCCGCATTGCAAATCTAATACTCCCTCCAGTATTCTCTTCCACACATAAATTTTGGGTTCATTGCCCTTTCAAATGCTCACAGCAGAACTTCTGTAATCTTGGTTTTGACTGTTCACGGAGGAATTGATTCATGAAAAGCTCCCCCCCCCCCAAAAAAAAAAAAAAAATGGTCATATTTTTAGGGTTTGCAAGCTTGTGTTATACACAGCTGGCCACTTAATTACAATGATAACAATATATCATTCTGACAATCATTCGTAGAATTTGGTATTGAATGACCAAGACTTTCTAGTATTCTGTCATTTGGTCTTAGAGTTTGATCATTCAGCTACAACTTTGCCATGAAAGTCACAATAAACTTGTGGAAGATCAAAGAAAACAATCAAAATAAGTCTAACCTGCTTAGTATATTCAAACTTACAATTCTATTTAATATCTCACTTTAAAAAAAAAATCTTTTTGCAGTAGTATCCTTCTCTACGCCACTATGCCCTTATGTATGCCCCTCACGTATCTTTCTGTAATTAACTTATTTCTGGTACAGTTATACAAAATAGACAAGATTAATTATGTAGCAATGCCCTCAATGGGGTCATTTGTTTTGTTTCAGAAGCAGATACTCCTAAAGTCTGAAGGTGACTTTTAACCTCAGACATCATGGCCATTGTAGTACAATGGCCATGATGGCCAAGGCATAAAATTGTTTTGAAGGATAATCAGTGTAATTTAAATTACAATTATGTCTGTATCAGCCCCCTGCATCCTGAGGGTTCTATCCTGCAAGTTTACATGTAACTACAAATACGTAGTAACAGTACTAACACCTGTAGTTTTGCCTTGAATCGACATAATCAAAATCTACCGAGACGCCAATCGCATTACAACACAAAAGAGAGTACATGGGACTATTACAACGTAGGTCTAGTCCCATTTGTCGCTTTTCATGTATTTCAATTCTGTAACTGTAGTGTAAGAGTAGCGGCCGCGTCTCAAATTCTGATTCGAGAACGGGTCCAAGTCCGAATGTCAAATGACTTCTGAAAGAGGTTTTATTAATACGACAAATTTGAAATATATTGTCATGAATGTCGTTCACGTACGGCATAGAATGAGAATCAGTCGTCATCGTCGTTTGGTTTATACCGGCTTGTCCGATCGTGCACAGCAGGGTACGGTCTGCATCCAAACGTTTGACGTACCAGCTTGGGAGGTGAGAGGAAAGTCTCACCTGCCTGGACGTACCGACCGGTGGTAGTGGCACGTACGTTGCTGATGACTCGAACAGTACAGTTTTTTTTTTTTTTTTTTTTTATAATTTTGTTTTTATTCAAAAAATCAATGAAAAATCACATTTACAAATGATTTTACAAGATTAGCATACAAATCACAAAAATAAAAGAAGAAATAATAACAATAATAATAATAATAAAGGGCAGAACAAAGATAAAATGCATGTATTATTCAAGAGCTGAGCTCCGAAACACAGGAAGAGAAGCTAAGGTATTCACATTATGTCTTATGTTTAACTTCCAGTTTGGTATTTTGGCCCTGCACTTCATTTGACCCCAATAAATTACAAAACATCCTTTGATGTGCGCAACCAGCTGGCATTCCTTTGATGTACTGAAGGCGATTGGAGTCTGAAGGTCGACTAGCGGAGCGATCTACATAATAGAGTTTACACCACCAGATCAACTTTTCTTAGCTAACGCAGCCACCTGAAACAAACTCTCTCCCCCTTCCCCTTCTCTCTCCCCTCCTCTCTCTCTCACCCCCATGCACATTTAACATACATGTATATTCAACCTCCATTGCATCCCGAAACAACACTCGAAATCACTGTTATAAAGGGAATCGCTCCGCCACCCGATCTCCCCCATCCAAATATCCCAAAATACGTACATGTACAATCGTATATAAATGTATTATTCCATTGGAAGGTTAAGAATTCAAAGGACATTTTAAAAGCAGATTGTTATTTGCTCGCAAAGGCCTTGTGAGTCAAGATGTCTTAATTAATCGGGGAGCTCGCCCTTGGAAGTATAAATGAATTAAAAGTACTATAGTATGTGAATATGCAGTATAACACTGAGCATTGTACTTATACTTTATAATTATGGTATTACAGGTACATAGCATAAACAAGATCTTAACAAGGAAAAAAATAAAGGAAGAGTGGCAGTGTGCACCACTTTTGTCGAGGGTTGCAGAAGTATATCAGCACAGGCAATAAATCATTTAGTACAAGTGTAGGGATGAATATAAATGAGCAAAAGGAGCAGGCATTGAACTACAATATAAAGTGTAATGCATACATGTACATCGCATCACTCAAAATAAACAACAAAGTAAAATATATCAAAACCCATCATCCAAAATAAATATGGCTCGCATATACAAATTTGATGAGATAGAAAGAAAGAAAAAGTGAGGGAAAATTATAAATCAAATCGCCATTTCTTAAAGTGCACGGGCAATTTGTTTCTTTTTTTAGCAGAAAAATATTCAACTTCTTTCTGTTTCCTAACAAAGCATTTAAATGCAGTAAAATTGGGGAGACTGTTATTAAACTTGCAAATATAAATGTAGTATTTTACAAGCAAAAACAAATACGTAACAAATTTATCACTACAAATGCCAAATAATTTTTCAAAATTGGTTACACTGCAAACATTCTCACATTTCTGTGAGATTACATCCAAAACCCCTTGCCAGATTAAAATAACTTTATCACATTCACAAAATAAATGAATCATTGTTTCGTCCCCAGTATCACACAATGAACATTTTGGAGAATCTCTTCTATTAATTTTATAAAGAAATTGATTCAAAGCAATTGCCTTATGAAAGATTTTAAAATAAAATGATCTCAATTTTGTGTCAATGGTACAAAAATAATTAGAAATATGTATTTTCTCCCAGTCTAAGTTAACAGGCACGGGTATTTTATCACCCCAATACTGATATCTCTTATCTGGAACATGGGAGCCTATTAAAATATCATATGCATTCTTTGGAACTTTCTTTGTGCTTAAAAGCTTTTGAACTATAGTTTCATGAACTCCAAAAATATCTTTGTCAAAATTCCTAATCCATTTTTCAGGTATATTTTTTATCAAGAAATTAAATTTTCTTCTATCACTCAAAGGAATGCCAAAATCTAAAACTAATTCTTCGAATAATTTATGACCTGTTAAAGGAGGGTTGAATAAATCCGACATGGTAAGAATATTATTATCGAACCAGGATTCATAAAATAAACACGATTTAGATTTTGAACGAATAAGCCGGTTAAACCAAAGACACTGACATGCACTTAAATCTGAAAATTTATGGCCATAAAACTCTACAGTAGCTACTTCTCGATATATATACCATGCACGGAGAGATTCTGCAAGTTGTGTACTGCCAAGTGAATTAAGAATATTTTCTGGAGCAAAGGAATTCCACAAAAATGAAATTTCAGCATTAAATTTTTGCAAAAAGGATAATTCAATAGATTTCCAAGGGGCAACAAAATTTACATCAAGGAGGTGTTTTACCCAAACCAACTTTTGGGCATTGGCAAAAGATAAAGGATCGATCATTTTTAAACCACCTTCAGCATAATTATTACACACAATCTGTCTCTGGACTCTGTCCTTGCCTCCATTCCAGATGAATCTAAAAAAGATTGAATTTAACTTTTGGAAAAAGGAACGAGGGATTCTAATACAAAGCACAGAAAATAGAAATATCAATTGTGGTAATACCAAAGTTTTAACAACACACACTTTACCTATTAGAGAAAGATTCCTCATTCGCCAACAGTTTAATGTTTGCTCAATTCTGTTCAATTTACTATTAAAATTTAAATCAAACATACGGTGAACATTCAAAGAAAATCTAACACCCAAACAATTAAATTCTGACTTTTGCCAGGATACACCATGACTGGTGAATGGGAAATCCAAACATCCTTTTTTTGCGCCAATCCATATAGCCTCCGTTTTACTAAAATTAAGTTTACATCCAGAGTACTGGCCAAAATTGGATAGAGTTTCAAATAACTGAGAAAAAGAAATATTAGACCCATCAATAAAGCAGACAGAGTCATCTGCAAAAAGAGAAATTTTGGCTTCTTCATCTACAAATGAGATACCTCTTATTAGGTCATTTTGTCGTACGGACAGTGCCATAATCTCAATTACGAAAAGAAAGAGATAAGGTGAAATTGGGCACCCTTGAAAAATTCCTCTCTTCATAAAAATACGACTGGATAAAAACCCATTATTTATTACATAACTTTGACGAGCTGAATACAAGGTTTTAATAGAATCAATAAATTTATGACCAAAATTGAATTTTTCAAGGATTTTAAATAAGAAATCATGAGAAACACTATCAAATGCCTTCTCAATATCAAGCAAAATAATTGAACCAGGAATGTCATAAGCTTCAGCATATTCAATAATATCTAAAATAAAACGGATGTTGTGCCCAATATTTCTCCCTTGCAAGAAACCAGATTGGTCCACATGAATGAGATAATCCAGACAACGTTTCAATCGGTTGGCTATGCATTTGGCTAGAATTTTATAATCAGTGGTCAAAAGAGTAATAGGTCTGTAATTTTTTACTAACAGGGGGTCTTTATCTTTTTTGGGAAGAAGGGTTATTATACCATTCCTTTGGGAGGCTGACATTAAACCATTTTGCAGAGAGAAATTAAAGGAATTTACAAGCATATCACCAATATCACTCCAAAAAACAATGTAAAACTCAATAGGCAATCCATCTAACCCCGGGGTTTTATTCTTTTTCATGGACTTGACCACATTAAATATTTCATTTTTGGTAAGGGGAGCCTCCAATAACTGTTTGTCATCCTCATGTAAGAGAGGTATGGAAATATTATTCAAATATGTTTCACATGCTTCATTATCAAAATCAGTATTAGGAACTGAATATAACTTACTGTAAAATTCATAAATATTATTCAGAATATCTTTAGAATCTGTAATCACATTATTATCATTATCTTTCAATTTATTTATATTTTTCTTTTGCCAAGATCTATTTTCCAAGTTACAAAAATATTTGTTACTTTTTTCACCTTCTTCTAACCATCTCACCCTTGATCTTATTATTAGTCCTTTTGTTTCAAAATCAAAAATTTTATCCAATTTATCTTCCAATTCTTCAAGTTGTGAGTACAAAGGGTCGTCAGGTAAAACAGAGTTGTTTGACAGTTTTGATTTAATCTTTTCAATGCTTTCTAATAATTCATTTTTCTCTTTATTTCTATCCCTTTTTTTTCGTGCAGAATATTCAATAGCGACCCCAGTGATGAAACATTTTAAAGAATCCCACAATATATTAGAATCGCATTGGGAGTCTTTATGAATGATCTTAAAATCCTTAATTTTTTCCTTTATTAAATTAATAAAATCTGTATCATGATATAAATAATACGTATTCAGTTTCCAATATCCTCTGCCTCTGGGAGGCTGATTATCATTGAAACAAACAGAAACAGTTGAATGATCAGAATTAATTCCAGGCAAAATTTTAGTTTCTTTACAGTTATTTACAAAGTTATCTGAGACTAAAATAAAATCCAACCTAGATAAGACTTGAGGTGTTTTTTGGTGTCTTGTATATTTTTTCAAATTAGGATTAAAAAGTCTCCAGATATCACACAAACCAAATTCGTCCATCAATGCAGAAAGCATTTCACTTGCTTTTATATTAGAATGTTTATTCCTAGAACCTTGGTAATCAAGAGGGCCAAGAACAGTATTAAAATCACCAGCTACTAACAGGGAAAAAACATCAAGTTTATTAATTTCAGCAAACAAATGAAGTAAAAACTCAAAATCGTCATTGTTAGGAGCATATACATTTACAAGAGTTAGGGGGAATTCATTGAGAGTGGAGTTCAAAATTAAAAATCTACCATTGGGATCTCTAAAAATGGATTTCACCTTAAGATTTATTGAATTCCTAATAAGGATTGCTACCCCACGGCTATTGGAGGTAAATGAAGCAAAAAAGGCATGTTCACCCCATTGAGAGTGCCACAATTTTTCATCCTCTCTACTGCAATGCGTTTCTTGGAGAAACAAAATATCACAATTAAGAGAGCGAAAGTAATGAAAAATCTTTCTCCTTTTCACATAATCCTGCAACCCTCGACAATTGAACGAATGTAATTTTATATACATTAAAAAACATCTATTAATAATACCATTAAAACATATATGGCAAAACAAAAGGGCCGAGCCCATGAAGGAAAGAGTACAATACTCAAAGCCAAACAAAATATATATAATATATAATACATTCCTAGGTTGCCTTGAAAATAGATTATGCAATGTCTGCCAAACAAAAAGAAAAAATTAAGTAAAAAACAATAAAAGAAAAAAGAACTAAAACCAAGCATTGGTGTAATCATGAAAGAACAAACTGAGCAAAATGTGGTGCAAGATGAAAAATGCAGGCCTCAAATCAAACCACGGACCTGCACAATGCACACTTCTCTGGCTTGGTGTTTGTGGGCAACATCTTTTTCATGCCCTTTATCCAGTTACTATAGTCAGACATTAAAACAAGCATATTTAAAAACAAACATACTTATGAAAACAAACAAACTTAAAAGCAAACATGGAATAGTCATAACATTTTATGACACGATCCAAAATATTGTACAAAGCTGTGACAATATGATCCTCTTGTTTGATCCCGTTCATATTTGGATGACAGATTTCTTTACATTTATATCCAATGATCTGTTAAAAATCACTATCACGGACACAAAATAAAACCATGATGTACTCTTGATTCTTCAGCGCTATTTGAAATCCAACGAGGATTCTTGTTGGTATCTTATTTTGATTGCTTCTGATCTGCAACAGCTGGTGGGTCTGATGGTGTTATGATCCGTCCACTAGAGTCCTTGGCTTTCAGTATAGCGGGAAAAATGAAAAAGGGTTTCAGACCCTTTTCCCTGAGCGCTTTGAAGGATGACATCTGAGCTTTTCTTCGCTCCAAAACACGCTTTGACAGATCATCACTGATGAAGATCTTCCTCTCCCTTTCTTCTTTGCTCGACACGAAGCGGATCAACTCCCTTTTCACTCTTTCTTTATCCCTGTAGTGGTTGAATCCAACATGCACTGGCCTGGGTCTCTGATGTGCATCATGCCTGTTGCTACGATAGGTGGGCGTTCGGTGTACTCTTGAAGTGCATCTATCAATGTCGACATCAACTTTGGCGATCTGAAGAAACTGCTTCACTACTTGCGTGGTGTTATTCTCCTCCTTATCCCCTTCGGGTAGGTTGTAAATCACAATGTTATTTCTCCTAGATCTATTTTCTAGATCGTCAATTCGGTCCTCAGCCTTGGCTAAAGCCACCGACAGACTATCAACTTTGGCACTTACAGTCAAACTCGGATACCTCGAACTCGGATAAGCCGAATATCGCTTACCTCGGGTGCAAAATGAAAGTCCCGATTGTTCCTATGGAGTTTCCGTGTATTAAAATTCGCGTAGCTCGAAGAAAATAACTCGAAGTTCGGTTACCTCGAAGTGAAATCTAATGTCCCGATCTTAATTAACTTATTGTTTTTCCCAGCATGTTGCTCGAATCGAAATTGCAACATCACTCAGCATCTCCGATTAAGCGCGCGTGGACAGCTGAGACATGTCACAAATCTTTTCACACTCGACTGTAAATATTCTTAACAATCGCGCGCCCAAAGAAATACCCGGTAGGCCTACACAGCTAACAAGAAAAACCCCCAACACCTACCTACTACACACGTACACGATTATGGACATAGCACCCGTGCCAATTGAGTGCTTACGTTAACACTACGCTCTTTTCTTTAACCACTGCGTTCTGATTTTTGATCGTGATACCGAGTACTAGTAGTCATACCGTGCGCGTAGATTTCTTAACCGTCGTGGCGCACCTGCTTAGGTGTTGACAGTTATATCTTTGGCATTAATCACGGTCCACTGTTCTAACATCAATCTCCCTGCGTAGTGCCTATATTTTGACTTTTTTGGCCTTTCACGAAGTTTGTTTCATTTCCGCGAGAACGCAAGCACTGGATATTTTTTCCAGCAATGCGATTATGAAAATAGTGTGGTATATGATCTGGAAGTATAGGCTGAGCATAATAAAGAATGGAATAGACAGGGCTCCACACTGACTTTATCGGGTCACGAATGTCATTGATTTTTATTTTTTGGTGGTCGAAAGTAAAATCTGCTGGCGCAAAAAAAAAAGGGGGGGGGGAACATTAGAAAAACTAAATCGGTCCTACTTAACATAGAAAAATCAATATTAAGCATTATTGAAGTGATACAGATGCCCATGTCTTAAACAAATGAATAGGAAATTCAATCATCTTATTCTGTGTTTTGAGATTTAGCAATTATTCGTAGAGATTATTATAAAAGTTTATGCTTATACTAGGAGGTTAAAACTTACGTTTGAAATGAGAAAGTGGGAGCATTTGCTGACATTTGTTAGCATCCGAAAGTTACCGTTATTAATTATTTTCTTATTGTAAAAGCAATCATCCAACATATATTAGTATGTATTGTTAGCACCTTATGGAGCCGAATATAACCGTTAATCATTTTTAAATGTAAAAGCAAACAACCGACATTCATTTTAGCATCTTGGCGGAGCTGAATGCTATCCTTTTCCAAACGTGAAAGCAAACATCCCCTATATGTTTTAGCATAACTGAGTGGGTTAATACCGTTAATCATTTCCAAATGTAAAAGCAACAATCTGTTATTTATTCTTGCATCGTATATAGGAGCAGAATATTACGGTTATTCATTTTAAACATCCGACATTTATTTTATTATCGTATCCGGAGCCGAAATGTACTGCTGTCCACTTCCGAGAGTGAAATGAATCATCTGACAATTATTTTATCATTGTACGGAGCCGAATATTACTGTTTTTCATTTTTGAACGTCAAGGTAGACATCAGACATTTATTTTACCATCAAACGTAGCTGAATTACCGTTATTCATTTCGAAATGTAATAGCAAATATCCAATATTTTTTTTAACAACGTATATGGGGCAGAATGTTACCGCCATTCATTTCCAAACATGCCAAACGTAAAAGCAATCATTCGACATGTATTTTGATAACTTCCGGAGCTGAATGGTATTGCCATTTACTTTCTAACGTAAAAGCAAACATACGGCATTTATCTTATCATCGTACGGAGTTTGATGTTATTGTTATTCATTTCAGAATACTAAAGCAAACATTCGACATTTATTTTAGCATCTTCCGGAGCTAAATGTTATTGCAATTTACTTTCAAATGTAAAAACAAACATCCAGCATTTATTTTATCATTGTTAGGAGTTGAATATTATTGTTACTCATTTACGAACGTCAAAGCAAACATCAAACATTAATTTTACCATTGAACGCAGTTGAATGTTGCTGTTATTCATTTCGAAATTTAAAAGCAAACATCAGAAAGTTATTTTAGCATTGTATGGAGCAGAATATTACTGCTATTCACTTCCGAACACAAAAGCGATCACCTGACATCTATTTTTGCATCTTCCGGAGCCGAATGTTATTGCTATTTCCTTTCGAAAGTATAAGGAAACACCCGACATTTATCAAACCATCGTGTGGAGTTGAATATTAGTTTTTCATTTCCGAACGTCAAAGCAAATATTCGACATTTATTCCAGCGTCTTCCGGAGCCCAATGTTATCCTTGTTCATTTTCGAACGCAAAATCAAATATCTGACATTAGTTTTAGCACCATACGGAGCTGAGTCTTATCGTTATTCATTTCCAAAAGTATTAACAAACATCCGACATTTATTTTAGTATCATACCGAGTCGAATATTACCGTTATTCATTTCTAAAATTAAAAGCAAACATCTGACATTTATTTTAGCATCTTACGTAGCCGATTGTTACCGCTATTCATTTTCAAAAGTAAAGGCAAACATCCGATTTTTTTTGGTGGCGCGATCGGGCCACCAAAATCTTTATTTCTGAAATTTTAATTTCAATTCCGATTTTCATTCAATTCATTCATATGAAAGTCGATTCAATTCCAACTGACAAGCATGCAAACAATCAGTAGGCACTACAACAGATACTATGTTGAACAACGATAAACTTCGGATAAGTCGAAGAAAATTCGACGTACGCGTACCTCGAAATTCGCATACCTCGAACCATTTTCTTCAGTCCCGACGAATTCGAGGTATCCGAGTTTGACTGTACTTCGTCTATGTTGTGTTGCAGCACGCCATGAGTATCCGCGCACTGAGCAGTAAGTTGCTCAAAACGGGCGATTTGCCTAGCCTCGTACGCCTTAAACCACCGGGGAGCGTCATTGTCGATTTCCGTACCTTCGGCCACGCCGACCATATTTCCACTGTCAGTTTTCAACTTTTTCTTCACTGGGCTGTTGGAGACTGAACCAGAGTCCATGTTTGAACCAAGAGGATCCTAAATGATAGTCTGACTATATAATTATATGTTAATTACTTGAAATGGCGTAAATCAGGGCATGATATGAAATTTCCTCAGAGCACTGTCACAGCACGTGTCGCTCTACCCGCCGCCATATTGCTCCTCTCACTCGAACAGTACAGTTGTAAATGGGATCTGAATCACACGCACCACGACCCAACCACGACCACCCCATCTCCACCTCCCTGCCTGCGACTACCCAGTACCCTGTGCGCTGTGGCCCTCTACTACGAGACACATCCACGTTGCTCACACAACACCAGTGCACAACACTCGGGGAGTAGAGAGAGAGAGAGGCGGGGGGGGGGGGGGGGGGGGGGGGTGAGAAAGTACAATATTGTTGTTGTTGTTGTTGTCGTCGTCGTCGTCGTCATTGTTGGGGTTTTTTCCCCTCCTTTTTTTCCTGGAAAGTACTAGTAGTATACAGTTCACTGCCAATTATAAATTTTGGCAGGTCTGGTGGGTGTTTCACAAAGAATTCAAGTTGAAATCATTAAAACATATTTAATAAATAATTTAAAAAAAATTCAGGTCGATCCTAAATTTGAGATTAACTTCCCTAGTCAGTTTAATTTTTTTTTTTTTAAGAATCTGCTTCAAATTGCATATGAAAAATAATTAACAGAAAATCCCTTGATAATTCATTCCTTAATTTATTCTATATTATTAATGCCTGCATGAAAAAAAAAGTCTGCAAAATTGTTGTTTTCATCTGAAAGTTTAAGAATATCACTGAAGACACACACAGCATACCAAATTTCTAAGTTGATCTTGAAAAAGCTAAAATCGACTTTGAAAATCTTTGTGAAACCACTAGTGCGGTGATGTACAGAGTACAATGTCTTTGTATGGTAATGTATCATGTATATACTTAGTATATTATATTTGAGACTCTTTCTTCTTAGTATATTATATAATTATATATATATAATTATATATATATATATATATATACATATATATACATAAACAAAACTGGAACAAAGTTCATGCTGTATTCACCAACGGTTTATTTCTGTAAACAAATTTTCGAGCGACTTACTCTTTTTTTAAGTATTGGCAGGTCGCTCGAAAATTTGTGTACAGAAATAAACCGTTGGTGAATACAGCATGAACTTTGTTCCAGTTTTGTTTTTTATCTTTTTATCTTGCCAACACGTGGACAACCTACTCAATATATATATATACATATACATATATATTCTCTCTTTTCGATGTAATTCTGTGTGCAATTCAGTCTTATGACTGCAAGACATGAATTTCCTTAATACCATTTATCTATCTACTGTATACACCATATATTTCGCGAGTCTAAATTTTTCATGAATCGGGAATTCCCGACGATTTCGCGAGTGGTTAAATTCGCGATCATGGAGTCCTGTACTGAACGGAGAAATGTACATGCGTATGTCACATCCACATTGGGATCAGAGTCAATATTTTCGCGTGTCTTTAAATTTCGCGAATAGCACCTGACTCTCGAAAATCGTGAAAATAAAAACATCGCGTATACAGTATCTATCTATCTATATAACACCGTATATGCTTTGTAATTACTGAGGTGTCTGTATGTCTTGTTAGTTTATTACAGCACCATAGATACTATTAACTAGCCACAAAACCAGCATTTGGAATGAAAGATAAATGATAAATGTTTCTAATACAATGTATATTAAATGGACTTGTACTATCATTGAGTCAAAAGTACATGCAGGCCTTCATCAGTCAAATGATGTTTAAGAAAAATTTTGCTCTTGTTTTACTTTGCCTATAATGAGACATCTGGGCTGATTGATATTTGTATCACTAAAACATTATTTTAACACATTTTAATGCATTGGTCATCCAATCTAGTGTCTCAGTTTATAGATAATTATTCCATACACAAACAACATGACAAATACAGCTGAAATAGAAGAGTTTCACAAACAGATCTAATTTGGGCATATTTGGTATCACAAATATGAATAAATTTGAGAACAAAATAACAAAGAAAATATAAAGAGAATTCAATGTGTGTACATTTATATAGGACAATGAAAAAGCCTTTGGCTTATCTTTTGGAAGGCATGGGAATAACATCACAATCAACAAGCATTAAAAAAAAAATTGATAATTCTCTTTATAATTTCTTTATATCATTGTACTTCTGCAATATCAGCAATTATCGTAGTCTTCTTATGCAGTGATGGCAGTACAGAAACTTTTACAATTCTCGGTACTGCAAATGCACAGAAAACTTCTGCGCATGCTTAAAAGCCCTGTCACAGATGCAGTGTGGGATTCCTCACTGCCATTATCGCTTCCGGTTGTCCTGCGCGTGTCTTAGTTCCAATGCAATTCAATGCAATAATTGTCTGCTTTCTTTCATTGCTGCTCTCTTCTTCGCTTAGAAGTCAACTAAAAAGACCTTTAAAATTTCACAATTTTACTGATTTGCAGTCACTAGAGTCATGGTTCACTACTGCAAGGCTTCAATGTGCTGGTCACATGATGGAAAGTAAAGAAATATTCAACAAAAAAAATAACCCTGGATAAAGATGATTTGTGACCTGAGTGCATGTGCAGCCAAAACGGGGCAAGTTTGTCCCCTGAGCTATCCCATACTGCACGCTGCTCTGTGCACGGCACCTAGGTATTGGCGATACTGAGAATTACTTTTGAACACATTGTCCAGTCTCTTCTTCAAACTTCACTGATGTGTTCTCATGCAATTGTTATTAGAGAGCTTTACATTTTTGCTACGGACGTAAAAGGGAAAAAAATCACTTATCAAAGTGATCTCGCGAGATTTTAGTTTTAACATCAGTGCCGAGCCATTTTTGCGTTCACTCAAATTCATGACGCAGATAGCAGCTTGATGTAATTTTCGTATGGGTGGACCATTTTACTTCATATAGGCTGCGTCTTCACTAAAGCTTGATGCAATTTTGGTATGGGTGGACCATTTCACTTCATATAGGCTGCGTCTTCACAAAATCTAAAGCTATTTTGCAACACGACGCAGGGAGAGAGGAGAACAGCCAGTGCATTCAATTTGATGTCCGCATTGCAAATCTAATACTCCCTCCAGTATTCTCTTCCACACATAAATTTTGGGTTCATTGCCCTTTCAAATGCTCACAGCAGAACTTCTGTAATCTTGGTTTTGACTGTTCACGGAGGAATTGATTCATGAAAAGCTCCCCCCCCCCCCCCCCCCAAAAAAAAAAAAAAAAATGGTCATATTTTTAGGGTTTGCAAGCTTGTGTTATACACAGCTGGCCACTTAATTACAATGATAACAATATATCATTCTGACAATCATTCGTAGAATTTGGTATTGAATGACCAAGACTTTCTAGTATTCTGTCATTTGGTCTTAGAGTTTGATCATTCAGCTACAACTTTGCCATGAAAGTCACAATAAACTTGTGGAAGATCAAAGAAAACAATCAAAATAAGTCTAACCTGCTTAGTATATTCAAACTTACAATTCTATTTAATATCTCACTTTAAAAAAAAAATCTTTTTGCAGTAGTATCCTTCTCTACGCCACTATGCCCTTATGTATGCCCCTCACGTATCTTTCTGTAATTAACTTATTTCTGGTACAGTTATACAAAATAGACAAGATTAATTATGTAGCAATGCCCTCAATGGGGTCATTTGTTTTGTTTCAGAAGCAGATACTCCTAAAGTCTGAAGGTGACTTTTAACCTCAGACAATATATAAAATAGATAAGGGTCACTTCATTCACTCTATGGGCATTTCCACGGTAACTCACGTTACATTTTGAACTCAAAATTAGGTTGTTGAGATCAATATCCTTAAAACCTAATTAGTGATATGAGTTACTATATGTGAATGAGTATCATGCACCTCCATCCTACCTCACAGCAGCATTACATCCACAGACTCTTATGAGAACTATGAGAAAAAACACTACAAATGTCGGTAACTCACGTTACATAATTTAGACATGCAAAAATTTGGCATGTCTTAAATTCAAAAGTTTCCTCAAACAAGAAACAGAGAGACTTTAAAGTCTATTGTGTCAAAGTCATGGACTAACAACATACATCACCAAGTATGGTAAAAATTCAAATTGTCTTACATTCTCCAGGTATCGTCATGTGAAGCGGTAACTCACGTTACGGTAACTCACGTTACAGTTTGTCCACATGATCACAAGACGATTTTTTTGTCTTAATAATCCAAAGAAAACTTACCAAGACAACTTTTTTCACAAACAAACTCCATGAATAAAGAATCTAAATTGATTTGAACATTGATCTGATAGTAATTAATCCCATTTTATCCATGAGATTACCAAAAGGCAGGAAACTTTACATTTAGAATACCAACTTGAAGATAAATTTCATTTTTAATTGAGTCGTTTTCCAAGCTTTCATTTGTACTGAGACAAAAATTGTATTCAACAAAATGATATGAAACAGAGTCTATTTCATTAAATTACACTCTTTTCCAGTTAACAAATGCATCAGAAATTGAGGATTTAATTGAGAATTTGATTTTTTTTTTTTTTACTAGATTTAAATGGATTTCAGGCTAGATAAAACAAGTCATCCATAAACTATTCCATTTAATACACTGAGTCACGAGACTAGAGACATGTACATGTAGTCTGTGGATCTCGAGTTTAAAGGTTCAGAAATGAAATATTTCAATAAATCTTTTAACTTTTAAACAATGCAATTTATATTCCAATTATTTGATAATTGTTTGAATTACTCAATAATCAATTGTTTGTATGTTTGATTTGTTTACAAATTCTTATACGAAACTGGTACAGAAATTAGACTTGAATGACAGAAACTGCAGATAAATTTTAGTTATCTTCTACCAGTATTGATCAGTTTAATAAAACATGTTCATAAATGTTTTAGCCTTAAAAAACAATGGCTTTGGTCTATGAAATGTCAAGTAGCCATTATTTAAATTGTACATACATGCAAAAAGTATATACCAGTATTTTCTAGAGTAATCAAGCAGACTGAAGCAGTAAATCCCAATGAAAAACATGAATAGTAAATATTTTGTGATCAGGAGGCTAACTACATTGTGTGTTGTATTAATATTACAAAATGTTGATAGTTTGCTTTAAGGTACATGACTGTCCAGCTCTTAAAGAAAATGTCTGATAATGAGGTTCACATTCAACAAGTTTTTCGTAATAGATCAGCATGTAAAGTAAATTATAGTAAACATGGAAAAGTTTCATTGTAGGATTTTGCAACAGTATAGCTAAAACCTCAGAGTAGAATAGTATAAAACACATAAGCGTGTCAAATTCACAATGTTCAGTTCTCAAAAATCTCAGAAAAAATAGCAGGAAGCGAGCTCCAATCTTAAAATTCTGTTCATACATGTAAATGTTTCAGCCTCATAAACAATGGCTTTGGTCTATACAGGTAGGTATAAACTATGAAATGTCAAATAGTAATCACTTGAATTACAAAAACAAGAACTTTTCAAGAGTAATCATGCAGTGATTATCCCAATCAGGAGGCTATTAATAGTTATCACAAAATTTTGATAATTTGCTGGAACAAGGTCCATGCAGCTTTAGAAGAAATGTCTTTTAACAACTTTTGTAACAGATCAGTATACATGCACTGTAATATTGAATAGTAAATATGGAACAGTTTCTTTCGGAAGTTAACATGTGATGAACATGTGTAATTAATACATTGTACATGTAGACCAGTTGGTTTGGTGATAGAGAGAGACCAAGAGAATAACAATCTACTGGAAATAGAATCTTAATACAAGAGTTCATGAATCATGTACTCATTGGTTACTTACAATCACAACCTTCATATCATTTCTTGGTATTAAAGAAAAATCATGTCGGTAACTCACGTTACATTGTGGTAACTCACGTTACATGGTAACTCACGTTACAATTTTAAGACCTCTGTTACGAGAATTTGAAGCAAAGACTATAAGTCCCATCATATTTCTTGGATGTGTGCTGCATAGTTATTTGATAATCCAAAATACCATGTCTCAGTTGGGCATAGTAAAATTGCTAGGTTAAAAAGTTCATGTTTCGGTAACTCACGTTACAGCAGCTTCTCGAGCTATGTAAGAGCATGCTGGTGTCCGAAGTACATATCTTGATGCGAGGTCTCCACTTTATTTTCTGCTAGATTAATATATTTTTGATTTGTAAAACCAAACAAAGTTTGATTTGAGCCTCAAATATAAAAAATAATCACAAAGAGCAACAAAAATGCATTTTTAGGGATTTTTAGGTCAAAAAATGCTTTCTGGCTTCAAAAGGTATAAAAATGCACAAAAGGGAACTTTTCTTAAAGGTAAAGTTGGTTTCACACACTTCAAACTATGGCTAACAAAGTAAGATTATCAGTTGTCCTGAAATATGCGGGTAAAATTTTGGTGGTCATGTCGCACAACTCACGGAAATGCCCCTATATGTACTCTTAATGGTCAAATGTTTCTAGTTTGCACAAACTCAGAAAGAAGATTTGCCTTCTCTTCAACCTTCTTGCAGCCTGAGGAAGAGAACTGCCCATTTTCTGGATAGTAAGAAAGTTTATCCGCAATCCACTCCATGTCTTCCCTCGCTAGGGTCACATTTTTCTGTGCTGCTGCCTGCTGAATGCACAGTAGGACGTGCTGTCTCTCCAATGGCAGAAATGGAATGTGACTGTCGACAACTGCCAGCAGTTGGGTGTAGACACTTTCAAGTTTGGTTGTGTCTTCCTCAACACCAGTGGGCAAGTCCTTGGGTGCCGATTTTGGAAAAACAGAGTGACCTGATTCTAAGATAGGAGTTAGCTCTTGCAGGCCTATATCCTCTCTCTTTCTGTCCTTGTGAAACTGTTCCATGACATAGTTTACTATCGCATTTCCTCCAATGTTTGTGATGAGGACAAAGGCCATCTTTTGCTCCTGAGATGCTTGTCGCTTGCGGACACTCTTCAAAGTAAATGCCAAGGCTTCAAAGAGGTTGGCAGCGCTGTCGTATCCCAGATCTTCTACAACATAAAGGACTACGGGGCATGATCTATACAGGACTCTCCCTTGGTCAATGAAGTCCTCCAGTGCAACAGAGTAGTCATAGGCTGTTACAAGGTGATCCCTGATCTCTAGAAGTGAAGGTAGAAATTTCAGCATGCACTGTTCTCCGGCACTTTTGGGAAACAATGTCTTTCCCATCATGTCCACAACGAAAGTCTTACCAACTCCTGGCTGTCCATGGAACATAATGACAGTGGATTGGTCCTTGGCATCCTTGGCTAAAAATCTTGACAGCAATTTAGGCAAGACATTCACAACGATAGGTTGGCCATATAATTGGCTGTGCAGGACTGTCTCAAGGGTTTCTCCACCAACAACAACAGCTGGACTGGCTCGATGCTGCGCAACAAGCCAGAGGCAGAGGTAGAAAAGGACTGCGAGTAGCACAGCTGCCATGCACACCAGCAGGAAGAGCCGTACGCAGGGGCACCGACTCCCACTGGCGACATCTTCCTCTGGATGGTCCTCTTCCAGGATTTCTTGTGCTCCTCCAGAGAACCGCACCCTGTCGCCTTTGTCCTTGCCTGAGATTTTCCTCCTCCGGGGACCTTTCTTCTTGATAGATGATGACAGCAGTGTTCTCGGTGAGTCCCCGCTGCCGCTGTGGATCATACTTGGAGACTGTCCTGGTGATGGAAGACTACCTGAGCTCTGGTCATGATCAGGGTTGAATTGCACTTTGCGACCTATTTATGGAAGTGAGAGACAAGTGGAATGATGGCCATTACTTTTCACTATAAATGCATTATTTCCAGAAGCAAATGAGAACTACACAACATGGCTCTACATTACACGTAGCAGTGGCCCAGCTAATATTGGTGTTGGGCCACATATCTTATCATTTGGTGGCCCAATCTGGCAACTAAGATTCAAAGTAGATTGTTACTTTTGCTTCTTAATTTTGGGCCACTACATATCTTTTTGGGACCACCAAAATTTTAGTGAAAAAAATGGTGGTCCCCAAAGGCCACCACATGAAAAAGTTAGTGTCAAGCCCTGCCCATAACGTGTACTGATATGACGAAGATTACCCAAAGAGCAAAATTTTGCATATAAGCACGAGCATAAAGGCAACAATTCAGGGAAAGACTGAGCAAATTCAAAATAATGAAGTTAGGAATCCTTGAGTGACACAGTATTCACAATCAGGATATGTGGTGCCCTGATGGGCCGACCTGACAGCAGTCAGACGACAAACATCTTTTCTTGGTCTGCATACACGTACAGTCAAGTCTTGAGTAATCATTGTATTAATCATGAAATGAAGACACTCTGCTGTCTGCTGGTTTGATCAATGTTTCTAAATGATCAATATATGCGGCATTCTTTTTCTGTGGGATACCAATGTTGCAAATAATGTTGTGTTGAGCCTTAGCAGAGTGTGGAACTGATATTGCTTTATTGTAACAAAAGGGATGCCATATATGACATTTGAAGGTTGCAGTTTGCTGAACTTAAATATTTATACGCACTTACAATATTTTGAAAGAGTGAAACAAATGGAACTGATGGACATAAAGAATCTTATCAAGCTAACTATTTGCCAAGGAATGTTTCAAACTAGGAGTTTGTGGATTTCCTCCAGTACCAATGAGAGGGGGGGGGGGGGTGTAAACTAAGCCTTTTTTTTTTTTTACTACAGAGTATTCACTGTAACTGAAACAGCTTTGATACAATCTCCACAAAATAAGACATACAACCTCATGATTCTCCTCTACTGACTTGGCCATTCCCTGGATCAAAATTTACTGTATCCAATACAATTACTGCGTCCATTTAGATGAAAGCAACAAAATTACATTTCAGCCTACACAGTAAACACCTGCTTGCATACAGCAATGAAAATCTGCATTCGCTGAATTGAGGGAAAGATAACTAGTGCTCAGATATTACTCTTTGTATCAAAAGGTAGGTTCTTCTGCACGAAGATCAAACAACTTTACAGTTGGGGCATCTAGTCTTAAACCTGGGTCCATCCCATATACCTGGGTTCAGCCATTTTTACACCAGGATCAATCCAGTTTTAATCCTGGATTAACACCTTCATACGTAAATGGTGTTTAAAAGAGATTAAAGTAAGTGAAACAAGCAAAAATGTTTAAAAGAGATTAAAGTAAGTGATACAAGCACCATGATGTGAATTGCGTTGAGAGTATTGATACCTGGAAAATTAGGAGAGGAAGAACGACCACTTCCAGAATGTAGCCACATGGTAGAATCTGGACTTGTGCCCATTTGTCTGGAACCAACCATAGAGGGCGATTTTGGACTGAAAGAAGAGGAATGTGGACTGTACAATGTGTATGGCAAAGTCGGGTGCTGCGATGCGGGAGGTGACCATGGGCGGCTGCTTGGAGTGGACAGGACAACATCCATGGAGGTTCTCATCCTGACAACTGTCTGACCAGATGGACAAACCATCACATCCATGGTCCGGTCATATGTTACAGAACCATCCTCATGGGCATTGTTCAGAGAATGTCTGAGGGTTTCCTGCGTACGGTGCACAGTCCCGTCCAGATTGCCATGAATGGATGGGGAGACTGGAGACAGGGACCTCCTGGCGCCATCGTCGCTGGCACTAGGCCACATCAGCGCCAGGCAGTTCTCCGAAGCACTCCTTTGCTTGTTGGAACCCGACAGCAGCATGATGGGAGAGGTGTGCCGCGGCTCATCAAGACTCGACACCGGGGGTAGTGCAGCAGCTCTCACACTCTTTGAAGATGAAAAGGAGGTCATGCTGATTGCCTAGAATCACCTGCATTGTAATGTAAGGTGAGCAACATATTGGCAGTGAGCAAACATTGATGTCACAAACTTTAGATGCTTTTTTAAAGAGAACACAACATTTCTGAGTGAGGCAAGATCAGATGTCTGAAGTTTTATTACATTTACACAAATTCTATTTACTCTTACATGAATAACAGTCCAACAGTTTTGCAGCCTGCTAATTCAACTGGCTGAGAGAAGAGTTATTTAAAGGGAAATGTATGAGAATTGAGTGAACGCAGCAATGCAGAACCAATCAGTGCTCAGAGTTTGAGGAATACTAACCAAGCCATTTACAAGCTATTACTTTTTTTTTTTTAAGTTTCTGTGCTGGCATGGCTAGATGAGAAGACTACAACAATTTGTGATACATGTCACTGCAAGACAAAGATGAATAGAAAGCCTCTCAAGAGAATATTCAACATTTTTCCATTTTTATATTAGCATAGTTTGTAATAAATGTCATGAAAACTACAAGTGATCATTGGACTTGTAAATCTCTTTCAAAAACAGCAGGAATAATATTACCCTGAAGGTATGAACATATAAATGTCAGTATTACTAAAAGTGATCAAGGAAATGTGTAAAGTTTAGTGGTTTACTCAATACTGTTCAAAACAATATAATTTTGTGGAATAGACAAGATATAGAATATATAATATTGACAAGGAATTAAAAGTTGGGAGGAAAGAAAGAAAAGATTAATAGGAAGGAAATAGATGTACAATATACATGTAACATTACTTGAAGAATGAAACTAAATTTTAGTAGGAAAGATCTAGGAAGAAAAATAAAGCACACACATATTCACCACACATACACACACACACACACACACACACACACAAACATAAAATATTAAACAACAAACATCAACCACTCTGTGGGCCTTAACAGCAGCAGTCTTGCTACAACTAAGCTCAAGCTGACGGAAAGAGGAAAAGCTCCCTGCAATCGCTTTGGCCTGGGATCACTACATTATTAAAGATCACACGTCTGACTGTAATGCGCACTGCCATGGAACATATGGTGTCCTGTATGTGAAAATTCATCATTTCAAATATTTACTCACACAAATACACACACACAACCAGCTTGCACACAAAACGAATAGCAACCCCAAACCAATGCTGCACACTGGCACTGGTCCGACAGTCCCTGACCAGAAAAAAAAAAAAAAAAATCACTGTTTGACCAATACTTTTTTCAGGAATGGACCAGTAAAAAATGGGTTTGTGTGCAGACCTGGGCCCCGTCTTATAAAGCCTTCAAATCAATCACAAGTCCCCAAATCAATCGCAACTTGCATTGAAGCTCACATGAAACTTGTGATTGATTTCTATCACAAGTCTTTATAAGACAGGCCCCTGCCCAAACCTCAATCTCAGTACAAGCTGAGAGAAAGACAGAAAAATTATCTTTTAAAAGATACAACAGAAAAACTTGCTCTGATCACTATGAGATTGCTACATTCACATCAATTGCAGTGCTCGCTGCGCCATGCTGCTGTGAATTTGTTCTGTATAGAGTAGCAGAACCAGTTTGCAGCAGGTTAAAGGGTGTGTACAGTTCTGGTTGAGGCGAGGATTTAGCTTTTAATGTTTTGCCAGATATTCAGAAACCACTCTATGAGATGTCAAAGAGCATGCAATTCAAAGGGGTATCAAAAGTTTATATGATGAAAATTGGTTTTGAAATGGCTAAGATATCCAAAAACAAGGTGAAACAAAGAGATTCTAATAAAAGGCATGGCCTGTCACCCCTTTTATTATTATCACTTTTCTGGATATCTCAGCCATTTGAAAATCAATTTTCATCAAATAAACGTTGAATCCTATTTCATAAGAGGTTTCTCATTATCTCACTTAGGAATGTTATAACAGCTACCTGAATCCCCACTTCAAATAGTACTGTACAGTCCCTTTAAGGATTTTTCAAGGGTATTTTGTAGTATGGTAAAACGGGCGACTGAAATTAAAATTGTTTTTTCTTTTTGTTTTTTTGTTAGTGGAAGAGGTACCAAAGGCCTCTTGACACTTCATCACAATTTTGTATGGTGGACAATTACCCTAGTCATAATAATCAATGTTATGCAGAAAATTTGCAAACCATCAAGAGGACTCAGTTTGCGGCATGCGGCAGGGAGGTCCAGTTTGCTGCACCCCACACAAAAATGTAACCTGATTTCTTGAAACATTAAACTTTTGCAAAAACCAAATAATTTTTAATGGTCCAACTAGTTTTCAGCTAGCTTAGAACACTTTATTTGGATTAATTATCTCGATCCTTCACGATTTTACAGTTTTTCAAGATTGCATGCATTTCATCAATTTCCACCCATTTTGACAAAAAATAGCGCTATAATGTGTAAGTCCCATTGGGGTGCCACAAACTGGACCCATCCCCGACATTTTGGTCACTGTTGCAATCCGAACAACTGACAAAGAAAATGAATTTTAGAATATTTAACACAGTCACAGGAGGAATCCTTACCATGCCAGGCCTCTTTTGATATTAAGATTTTGTATAATTTGTGGTTGCCTAGCAGAAGAACAAAATCTTAACATTTTGTTACATACTTTTTTAAAAACAGTGTGATACAATACAGATGGTTTAAATTAGAATTATGAAGGCCATCATCCGAGTTATTTCATAATTTTGGTATCAGAGAAAGCTTTTCAGTTGCTCTTTAAATAAAACAATTTAATTTTAGAAAAGAAATACCTTTCTACTTTTGAAGATATATGGTTAGACAAGACATTCCTAGTAGTAGGGGTGCCGCAAACAGGCACTGGTACTATAAACTACTAATGAGTGTGAATGTAGGCCGAGGTCGATCGATCGTTGTGCTGTGGCTGTGCCACTGGCCAAGTGAGCACCATTCTTTTTTTTCTCTCTCTCTTTTTTTTTTCATCACGCCTACGCCACAATACGGACAGCTGCTCTCTCTTCCCACCTCCCATACCAATTCTCAATCTCATCCACCACTGCACTCCAGGGTCTGCAGGGCAGGGCAGTGCCGTGGCATTGCATTACATTGATTGCATTGGCACCACCATGTTCACTGTCACTGTCTCTGCACTGTGCACTGCCACTGTCACTATTTCGTCTTTCATTTAATTATATCTAAGCATTCTCACCTCCAAAGATACCACACTGTCAAGCTGTCAGGGGTAAATTACAGAATACCGGCAGCCAATCACGGAGAGCGCAAATCGCTCTGAAAAGAGCGTAATTACGCTTGCCGATAGCAACCATCTGAAATATTAATCCGATCTGCGATACGGTCCGTGATTTGGCTGTCGACGATTGCATTTGTTTACGTGTGTTTTCTTTGCTCTGTGCGATGAGAAGTGTGGTATCTTACGTTGTTCTCGGGGGTTTCGGGGGTGTCCCCCGAATAATGTAGTTCTAGATCCTGACGGTGCTAGTCTAGATTAGCCGTTAAAATTTACCCGAATTTACGATGAATACTCACGTTTTTAGGAGTTGAGAATAGTCCGTATCCTAGAAATCGATAGCAATTTAGGTGAGACTAGAAAACAATCACTTATCTAATTGCTGGTGCTAGCTTACAGTAGAGCTTACGCAATGTGTGGGTGCTCGTGACAGCCCACCATGTTGACTCTATGCAGTCGTACAACAGTACCTACACACAACAGCTTATGATGCGTACGTGTGCAGTGGTAGCGCGTATTGAGTCTGCAGAACGCGCGCATGTTTACATAGCACAGTGTACAATACGTATAGCAGTTGAGTGCGCACATGTCTCTTGACAATACGCGTATACGCGCTGCCTTGCCAAACTAGTGTGTAGTGTGATTGATCGTGAATGACTTGTGTCGAAAAGAGTGAAAGGAAGAGCTGCCAGCTGTGATGACGTCATCACGTTTAAAATAGTTCCGTCAAAATCGGCTCAATTTTCTTTATCGACGATTTACTCGAGTTATCTTGATTTAGAGCAGTTTTCCTCCGAAACCACTCAATTTTCATAAAAATTGTGTGGTCACCCTACTTTTTGACGGCCGTTCCGTTCCCGGGCTTTTTGGGGGCCCCAGACGACGGGAAAGACGAATTTCAGCCCTTCGGGCTGAAATTCATCTCTAAGGGAGAGCCGCCGGAGCTTCGGCCCCGCCTCCGGCGGCTCTTATACGCACCAATATGCTAATTTATATAACGCAAAACCGGTATTCTGTAATTTCCCCGCTGTCAGCAGTACCTAACTCAATAAGAGGAATTTCAAGGTCCATATCTGCAGCAGCATATGGTAGGAAAAATGGTGTGCAGCAAGACAATCCACCTGTGCTCTGTGCCTGTGTGTCTGTGCTGTATATACCGGCAACGTGCATGGTACCAGTACACTAGCATAATATTAATACACTACACACGGTGACTTTGTTTCGCTGCGCGCGTAAATGCCGACTTTCCATGAGAATCGATGAATGCATCATCATACAATGGGACCAGCGATAGGAAATGTTGCCTTGGTTTCGTGTACGCTGCTGATGGCAGGCAGTGATGGTGTCTCTTTACTTTCGGCATCCAAACCACCCGTCTTGCGGCTAATTTTTCGAAGTTTTGCTCTCAGTCAGAGAGACTTGAGTCTTCAGATTTTTGGTAGGATAAACTGAAGCTTCTATTTCATATGATTTTTGTTTCATTGGTAAATCACTCGACGTAGTCACCTGTCGGTGCGAGTTGTGTACTCGTAGTCGTAGTACGACTCGTTCACTGCACTGTGTTTCAATATTCACCTGTCGTCGGGCACCCTGCCTGCGGCCTGCTAGGCCCAGTCATGTGCTAGATTTGATATGTGGTAACACTGCTGAGTTTGGTTATTCACCTAGACATTTGCTTGGTAGTAGTACTAGTGCATGTATTCACCTGTATTCACCTGTCTTGTCGGGCTTCTGGAAAGACCTTGTAATGCCCTCCCACTTTCAGCAGAATTCCACTGTATGTCAAACTTGAGTATCTCGTCTTCTTTCTTGCAGTAATGACTAACAGCTAGGGAGTAGTAATCCTATTGAGATGATCGAGTAATGTATGTGAACTTAAATGTACTTCTTTGACAGGAATGCATCTAACTTACACTGTACTTTACTTCAAGTTCAAGTTCAAGTTCAAATTTATTTCCATTCTTCTGACTTGAATTTGTTATTGTTAACTGAAGTTGCTTCCACAGCTGATTTTGGTAGCATGTTCCAGTGAGATACATTGTACCCTGCAGCAGTGCAGGGCCTGTGACGTGAGTAGAGTTGTTTTTCCTGATGTTCAGATGTTTCTGGATCTTGAAGTTGTGGCCCTGAAGATATACTTTCTCATCTTTTGTTTTGAAAAGCTTAGAACAGTTGGTTGGTGTTAGTGAAGCCATTCATGATTTTGAAGACTTGGATCATGTCACCTCTGAGTCTCCTGTGTAGGCAAGAGTAGGCAGATTCAATTTCTCTAATCTCTCAGCATATGGCAGATTATGTAGATGAGGTATTATCTTTGTTGCTCTTCTTTGAACTTTTTCTGTGGTGCTTATGTCACGCTTGAGTTGTGGTTATGTTCCTTTTTTTAAAATGTGAGCTTTCAAAAATCATGCCATTGTTTGTAATGTTTTGTATGCCTATGGCTTATGGGATTAAAGTTTCTGAATTCATAAAAATTAAGTGAAATCTTTGAAGTTGAATTTTTGTCATTTGTACAACTCTAATTTAATTGCACACTTTTTCAGAGAATGGCCTAACCCCGGGGCACTCCTTGTACACAGTTATACTGTGGGAGCGCCCTGAGTCAAAAGAGTGCTATCTCTGTACGTTGAAAAAGCAACACATATTTTCGCGCCACGATAAGTTTCGTAATTTACCAGCAAAAGGCATACTTTTATAATGTACGTCATTTCTGACCTTATTCATCCAATACGTTCACTTGTTAATTTCCACATTGATCCCATGTAGTCTTGAAAAAACGTTTTTCTACGAGTTCATCTCCATACATCCCGTTCAATCTTTGGCTTTCGATGCAACCGTTGCGTAGGACTTTACGCATGAGAGTCGCAATGATTTTAGCCTTTGAATAAGGCCCTTTGGCTGCGCGCTGTGTAGTGGCGAGCGAAAGGGGTGGGATTTGTCATGCAGCAAGAGTGCCTGGTCAAAAAGGCTACAGTGCTACCAACTCGCGCAAGCGCAGAGGTTTCAAATCCCGTCTTCGTGAGCAGTTGTCGATCTGGGAGATCCCTGCTGGCCGAATCATTTACAGTGTAGTCATCGATTTAGACAGAAATGGACTAGTAACAGACTATTACGTTCGGTGTATCCTTTTGTCAATAATTGCAATACATCAGTAAGTATTCATATTGACACATTTTTTAGTATTTAAGGTGAAATTTTACAGCGATACTACGCCTTCCCAGATCCCAAATCCTACAATGCGCAGCCCCAACGCATTAGGACTGGTCGCAGTTAAGAATGGCCTAGCGCGGGGCGCTGTAATTAGCAGTAACACGGTACATGTTGGGGTGGCTGGTGCAGTTAACAATGGCCCTGTAAACTGATCAATTATGGAATTTGCTGTGTGCGGATTATGTGTGAAAATTGCCCATTTATGATCCAGTCTGAAAAAAATACTATTCACTTAATCATTATACGATTTGCTATTGCCAGAACCTATATCTTGTTTTGAATACAGAGAACATCAGCTCTTAAGATGTAACGATAGCCATGCAAAAGCAGTGCCAGTGTGTACGTCTGATCTGATGGCCTGGACAATACAAGAGTGACTTTTCATCATGATGGCAGGAGACATCCCTTTGCGCCAGAACTTGAGCGTCACAAGTATTGCAGAGTTCAGCGAGCCGATCAGTGAGACAGATGAAATTGAAAGTGTAAGTGTGCATCAAAATATAGGCTATTGATAAGGGCTCATGACTATCATATGAGTTTACACAGCAGAATAAGTGAGACAAAAACCAACTGAAAAACAAATCCCAAAAGAAAGTCGTGCCATATATCTTATGTGGTAGGCATTGCCTGCATTTCGGTATGGTAGCTAATAAAAGTATCTGTCACCAGCATGTTTGAATTGTTATCACAGAATCATACATGTAGGTCAAACATTTATCCTTTATCATTTATTTGGCATCTATTCCAATTATTGTGTATATTTGGCACTGCATCCCTTATTTACTTCATGGACAACTTTGGCAAGATCCTATGCAAGGAGTGAGAAAAGAAAAATGATTGTGCGTCAAACACTGTGTTATCATTGTACATTATTATCACTGTTTCATATATTAGAACCAGTAATTATCATCATCGTCATCATTACTCTCATTTTGAGGATCTCCCAGCAATAATGGTTCTTGACAATACCATTCACAGCCACCTGCATGAACATAATGTGTATTTCCATCTGTATTTAAAGGTCCGGCAACTGCAGAAATTGGGAGACAAAGCATTCAAAAAGAAGGACTATGGAAAGGCCTCAGCATACTACAAGGAAGCGCTGGAGATCGATGCGGAAAATGTACAGCTCCTGTCAAAGAGGGCAGTGTCCAACATAGAGCTCAAGAATTACCGGGAAGCGAGGCTTGATGCCGATGTTCTTGTGAAGCTTAACCCTCATGTTCCCCAGGTGAGACATGAATTCAACATGTTCTCTTTTCCTTTCAGACTGCCAGCTTTAAAGGGGGAGTTTTCCCAAATATGTATGGATTGAGTGAATACAGGAATATTAGTAGAACACATCAGTAAAGTTTGAGACAAATCTGACAATCTCCAAAAGATAAGAGTTTTTAAAGTTTCTGTGCTGACATTGCTGGATTAGAAGACTACAACAGTTTGTGACATCACTGCAGAACAAAGGTATAAAGAAATTGTCAAGAGAATTTTGCAAAATGTCATTTTTTTCGCATAGTTGAAGAGCATTTGACGAACATTGTACTTCTTTCAGAAAGTGGGGATAATAATATTACCCTTAACATATGTCAGCATCAAGTCAAAGAAATGTTCACTTTTTATTTTAAGAATTTAAACATTTTGTGGAATTCTCGTTACATTTCTTAAAACATTTTTTATATCACCGTTCCGCGGTCACATCGCAAATTTTTGTAATCTTCTCATCCAGCAATGGCAGCACCAAAAGTTTGAAATTTCATAACTTTGGTACAGATCATCAGATTTTTCTCAACCTTCACAAATATGTTTTACTGATATTGTGCATTCACTTAATCCACAAAAGTTTATTTTTGAAAACTTCCCATTTAAATGGAACAAAACTGGATGGAATATGATTAATTTGATTTACAATGATCAAAACTTGATGGAATATGATTAATTTGGCTGACAATGATCAAAACTGGATGGAATATGATTAATTTGTTTTACAATGATCAGACTTGAGCAATCAAGAGAGATTTTAATGAGCGATACCAGATGCGTTTGATGCAGAGTCTCTCAAAATCAAGGTCAAAATGTTTTCAGTAAGATACATTGTGTGAAGTGAAAGATTGTTTGAGTGAAATACTGACAAGACTGAAGGATGTATCTCACCGGGATTGAAACTAGTTCGCGACTAGTTCGCGACTCCAGATTTTGCTAGTTGCACAGACGTCTCCGCGACGTCTCCGAGACATCTCCTGAAAATTACAGAGTCTCTGAGGAGTCGCAAGAAATTTAAACATGTTCGATTTTTCACGAAGTCTCCGCGACGTCTCCAAGACATCTCCATCAGTTGCGGAGACGTCGCGGAGACTAATCATATCCGCGACTGCTGAGACGTCTCCACGATATCTCCGCGATGTCTCAGAGACGTCTCAGATACGTCACCGAGACCTGCTGGAGACCAGAAAAACTGGTGAGAGGTCACGTCTCCGCGACTCTATTTGATGCTGTTTGACCTACTTTAGAAACCACATGACCCATCTGCTTGCTGACATCCTGCCTAGATCACGTCAGGTGATCCTGCAACGGCTCCATCATATTTGACATTTTTTGACACCTGCCATAACTCGTCTCAGAGTCGTCTCCCTAGTGAGACCGCAAGCCATTTCTATGTTGGAGACGTCTCCGTGACTGCTGTGACTGATAAATTGGAGACGTCGCGGAGACATCTCTGTTGGTGAGATACAGCCTGTAGCCACAAATTGTGCTGTGATAATCAAAACATGCAGGGGGAAGAGAGTGAGTGTGTGACAAGGAAGTGGGCAAATGGCAATATATTTCATTCACTTCACTTACAGGGGCACTATCTGTTGGCCGTGTGTCTTGATAACCTCGGGGAGTATGCTGCAGCTATCACAGCTTTCTTGCGGGCTGTCAAGCATGATCCAAACCATCAGTCACAGCTGGTTGATAATGTAGCCGTAGTGGCAGCAAACTTGTGTCAGTTCTCTGATGATGTCCTTCAGACGTTGGAGGGTGAGTTGAAACTTTTACATCCCAAGAAGTCCAAGCTGAGTGATAATGATAATAATAATGATAATGATATTAATAATAATAATAATAATAATAATGATAATAATTTCAATTCAATTCAATTCAATTCAATTTATTGATTTCATAAAAGCAATGCAGCCAATATTTGTACAATAATCAGATGGCAAGGAAAATCACGAAAAAGCCAGTGGCTTGAAGATTGTGATTCCCTGATACAGAAGTACATTAAAAAACAGATTGGCATGAAAATACAAAATACAAAATGTTACATAATCACTAGATACTCAATAATAGACAAAAATACACATGAAAACAAACAGAACATACATAAATACAACACAAAACAGAACGTCATGAATATATAATGTTCCATTACCTTGATAAAAACGTAATTAATCATAAGATTCAAAAATAACGGTAATAATAATGGCCTATTCTAAAGCACTGTCAATAGAGAAATTGAGAGTTAAATATTGTCAATCCACTGCGTTAACCTACATGTATGATAAAATTTTAGAACTGCCTTTGCAGTGTATCATGCACCAAGTTTAACACAAGTATCTATTTAGAGTGGGAAATACGTCTTTTTGACCAGATTTCAATCCATCTGTGGAGGTTTCGCAGTATGACGCGATTAGAATGCAACGTTCAATAGGCAAAGAGCTGTTTGAAATGTAGCTTGATCATCACCTACATTGTACACACACTCTAATGACTAATATCTGAAGAATATGATGTTGTCAATCGCAAATGTCAGAGTTGTGTAGAGGTGTACAGTATCCCTCACTTTTTATTCATTTCAATTTTCCTAATCCAGATGCGGCTCCCGTGGATAAGCTGATGCTGGTGGCTGAGTGTCTGTATGAGTCTAAGCAGTACATTGTGTGCATCCATGTACAGCAGACCATCCAGGACTTGAAGCAGACCAGTGTGGAGGTCCGACTCAAGTCCCAGTACCTCCTGGCTATGTGCTACCAGAAGCACCAAGAGCTGGACCGAGCCCTGGACCACTTCCACGCCCTCCTGGTCCAAGCCTTGAGCCACAAGAACAACATCTACGAGGCCTCGGCCTACCACAACTTGGCCCAGCTCAACCTTCGTGTGGGACAGATTCAACAGGGGATACTGTTCTACGAAAAGCTTCTCTCCATCTGCAAGGACTTGAAGACGGAGGATGGTGGGGAAGATGAGTCAGGGGAAGCCGAACACGTCAAGGACAACCTTGTTGGAGACAAACTACAGAGGCATGTCCACGAGATTCTGACGAGTGCATACAGAGCAGCCTCAGATCTCTCACAGGCCCTCTTCCATGCGGACCAATACCTGCACACGACCGTGAGCGGGGAAGTCAAGAAGGACCAAGAGGTTGTTGGCAAGGCTTACCTCCTGGTCGGATTCCTCAGAGAAGGCGTTGGAGACTATTCAACAGCCCTCAAGCACTACCAGGAGTACTTTGCCATCAGCAAGGCCAAGAGTGACCGTGTGGGCATGGCCAGGGGGTATGGGTGTCTTGGCCGAGTCTACCACCAGCTTCACAATCTCACCCTAGCCCAGTCATACTATGAGCAGGAGCTGGCCATCGCTGAAAAGTGGAAGTATTTTGAGATGGTCGCTGCCGCACTCAAGAGCCTGAGTAAATTGTTCGACGAAAGAGGTGAGCACGATGAGGCAGTCAAATACTTGGAGAGGTACCTGAGGGTGAGTCGAAAGTTGGATGAGTTTCACACAGAGTGCGAAGCTCTGATGGACATTGGGGATTTCTATCTCCGTCAAGATAGGCTGCTGCAGTCAGAGCACTACTTTGAGCAGGCCTATGGCTTGGCAGAGAGGACAAAACTCTCTGAGCACAAGCACAAGGCTGCCTCAAAGCTGGCAGGGATCCTCGTTCAGTCTAACGAGGAGAAGAACTTGGAGAGGGCACGGTTTCTCTGCCAGGAGAGCATCAGATTTTGCGAAGGACTTGCCACCATTCACGAGGAGGAAGGCAGTGTATTCCCCCAAGAAATGAAGGAATGTCTGAGGCAGAGTAGCGCCATTTTGAAGGTCAGTCTCTGCAAACTGAAGAGAACTATTGAAGCACTTGAGCATGCAGAGGCCTTGAATAGCATTGAATTCCAGGATATACTTGCCAAGCAAGCCAGGAACGGTGTCGTTGAAAGGTACGTTTCACTGGATTTCCAGGACATGTGCAAACTCGTTAACTCACAGTCAAGTTCTGTCCTGTATTATGATGTCACAGACTGTGGTGTCCTTACATGGGTCCTTAAACCAAATGAAGGATGTGTTCAGTTTGTCCTCGAGCTTCCGACCAAAGGAAAGAAATGCATGCAGCACCTCCACAATCTCATTCATGCCATTTATTCAGAGGAGGGCGGTCTTCAGAACATGTATGATTGTGAGTACAGAGCGCTCCCCATGTTGGACTCTGAGACACACCAAATGCAGATGTACTTCAAGTCCTTATCTAAACAATTCAGAGCTTCTCTGAAACGCCCAGCGAAGAAGACCAGTAATGTGACAAGCCCGCCTGCATCTGAGGCCAGTGAGAATCCCCTGAGAGTGCTGCACGAAATCCTCTGGTCGCCCATCGCGGAGTACGTTTCGGAAGGTGAGGTCATCGTCGTCTCGGACAGCATTCTGACTGAACTGCCCTTTGACTCGCTGATTGACCAGAGTGGTCGCCAACTAGGTGAGACTCATCGGGTAACAGCTGTTCCTTCACTGAAGGTGCTGCAGACTGTCATCTCAAACCAAACTAGCGTCAATAACATCTACTTGACAGACTCTGTGGATGACCAGGCATCTCTTTCTGGTAAGTTATATTTTTTTTTATTTCAGAGGGCAGACGATATGTCAGTGAAGTGTGATATATTTTTTAGAATCCTCATGATAGGAAACAATATTTAAAAGACAGTAAGAGTTTGAAAGTTATATCTTGGACAAAATGACTTCTAGTGTTACTATAATGTGCCAATATTGACATCAAAATTCTATCTCTTTTGTAAAGACATAAAGCTAGTTGAAAAGATATCAATTGTGTAATGTACAAGTAGCCATCACTACTTCATTTTCAAAAATCCTCATATAGGAAACAATATCTAAAAGTGAGACAGTAAAAGTTTGAGAGTAATATCTACGACAAAATGACTTCTAGTGATACTATAATGTGCCAATATTGACATCAAAATTCTATCTCTTTTGTAAAGACATAAAGCTAGTTGAAAGATATCAACTGTGTAATGTACAAGTAGCCATCAGTACTTCAGTAATGATTATATTATCAGGTGGATGCATGAACAGTTTGGGTTTCGTTTTTCCACATTTGGTTTCTGAATGCATGTTGAAAGTGAGGAAAGCTAAAGGAACAAGATTTGTTTGATCAAATGCAGTTGCACTCTTTATACTCTCTCTCTCTTTCTCTTTTACTTCATACAGGATTTTCTCAGACAAAGTCTGACCCTACCAAGATCTATCTAGACCACATGAATCGGGTGGTCATACCTCAGTCGAGTCGGCCTCATCAGCCCGTCCAGGACTCTATCCGGGTGGCACCGGAGATGGCTGCTACCCGGATGACCAACCCAACGATCGTGGCCTTTGACACAAACTTCTGTGACAGGATTCCAGATGACAGGGACCCCGTCGCAGTGATGGAAGAGCGGCGAATCGCGGGGGCGTGTGCCCGGGGAAGCACATTGATCAGTGAGACGTGGAGTGGGGTGGAGGTGCCCTCCGTTAGGGATGGGAGAGTGGGTACCTTCCGGCAGAGGGAGGGCAAGGCAGGGGTCATCGTCATGGGCAACCCAACTCTTCCAGAAAAGATGAGGCTTCATGGCAAGGTAAGGATAGATGATGGCATTTATTCTGCCCTTCCCATGTCCCATTTTTAACTAAATTTGCTATGAAGTATGTAAGATATATTTATCAAAATGGACATTGAGAAACGTCAACAGTTACAATAGAATAGATTGTACGTCTGACATGTAATACTGTCAATCTTGTGCTTTGTAGCACCACAAAATGATGATATTTCTGAAAATATTAAGCAGTGTCAACACCCAGAACTCTGAAGCTGAGAGAATGATTCGATTGGTCAGACAAGAAAAGCTTGGACTTAGCTACCAGGGTTGTGAATGAAGGGAAACATGGATATTACTTGTAGCAGTTTTGGAGTAATAGTAACAAAGCAAGATGTGGTGGTGTGAACCACAAGTAAAACAGCAGAACTAAGTTGGAAGAAAGGATTTGTATTTGTAATCCGTATTTCATATTTTTCCTCTATTATGACTTTCTGCAATTTCTGAACATTAATAGGAAAGAAAAAAGAATATCTGAGAGACTACCTGGCCATCTGTTCTGAAAAGGAAAATGAGCTATTGCAGTACAATTCAAACTTTTAACGACATAACAGAAGAAGTCTGAGAGTCAAGAGTCACAATGTTAACCCGCTGAGGACAGGCTGGTTTTGCTCAACACGCAATTCCCATAGACACGTGCCTGAGTATACTCTCGACTTGTCTTCAACGAGTTAAGGAGAATTGCTTTGCATTTCTTTTATTCCAGACTTGGAACTCTCCTCCAGAGCTTGCTGTGGCCCAGATGGAAGTCCATAAGATAGCAGACTACCTCAACACTGATCCATGGCTGGGTGCCAGTGTCACCAAGGATGCAGTCCTGTCCAAGTTGCCCCGGGCAACCATCATCCACCTGGCTCTGTATGGATCATGGGAGGAGGGGGCTCTGGTCTGTGCCCCTAACCCCACCACCCAGCCCCTGGAGGATGGGGAGTATCAGGAAGAGGCCTACCAGCTCAGGTTGCAAGATGTGCTCGGGATGCGGCTCTGCAGCCAGCTGGTGGTTCTCAGCTGTTGCTATGGCAACAGGCATCGCCCATTCGGCCTCAGTCTTCCTTTGGCCTTCATCGCAGCTGGTAAGTTTGTTCATATGGAGTAGATGTAGTCCATATTGACATGAATACCTTTACTGTATACCCCATAGCCATGGTATCAGATTTAAGTCTATTCTTAAAGCACACAAAAAATGCCTTCATATTTCATACTTCTATAGGAGATGTTATTTTTGCATACAGATATTTTTGCAAATGGGGGTGGGGAGCGTCGCAGACATTTTTCATAATTTTTTTTTTCTTTTTTTTTTGCGATTTTGACTTATAGGCTGATATAAGTGCCTAAATGCATGTCCGTTCACAATATTTTAATGAGTTTTTATATTCGCGGCCCAGCCATTATTTACTAAATGTGAAAAAATAACAGCTTTTACAGTAGATAGAAAGGAGTAATTAGCAATAGTTTCCTAAAATCTTAGACCCAACTTTGATCACTCAACTATATCAATGTCAAAAGAAAGATATTATTCAGAGGGGTGAAGGTTCAGGTGTAAGTTTCTTCAGTTTGTCTCCCTCTACAAATTGAATTTGTTGAGATTGCAACAGCTGATCTGTAAATTAACAAACATGTCGGAAAAAAGGAACCAGTGGGACTCAAACCTGTCATCTGCTGCTCGACACTACCACCAAGCTGTCCCTGGTTGCCGGCAGTGACATGATGAACATGGAACAAATACCCAAGCTCCAAAATTCTGACATTGTTATGTTGAATAGTCCAAGGAGGAAAAAGGCATATTAAATGAAAGAAAGATATTTATTTATTCACAGGGGTGAATCTTCAGGTGTAAGTTTCAATTTGTCTCCCTCCACAAATAATATGTGATTTTCAGAGGGAGACAAATTGAAGAAACTTAAAACCTGTATATCTGTGTTATTTCCCGTACATGACAATATGTCATTTTCAATACAGGACATTAGTCCACACACACAAATCTGTGTCAAAACTCTGTCAAAAGCTGAAAATGCACATGTTGTGACACCCAGCTGTAATTGGGCATTTTTAAAGCATACAGCACTAATCATCATCATCCTCCTCAAGTTTGGACCACAACCTTTCCATTGACTTCATCCACCAGGTGCCCAGTGTGTGCTGGTGATGCTGTGGGCCGTAAGCGACCTAGTGAGGGACAAGTTCTGGCACCACTTCTACATGGCCCTTCAGGAGGGCACCATGGTGTCCCATGCAGTGTACACAGCCAAGCAGGCCCTTCGACAGGACAACAGGTAACAAGATAGAGGTACATGTGTTGGGGGGGGGGGGGGGGGGAGTGGAAGAAATGGATTCAGAAACAGCTAGATGCACTTTATTAAAACCTAGCTAAAAACCTAACTAAACTAAAACCTACTCTAACTAAAACCCCTCTTTTTTTGTGCTACATTTATTAAAATCTATATACTAAGCTCTGAACTAACACCTTTTATGTCTACAAATGGAATATATATAGCAAGAAAAGGGAAGGGAGTGAACAAAAAGGCGGGGGTAAACCCTGGAGTGATTTAGTGAGCAGTTTAATTGTAAGCTTTGGACCTTTATGTGCCAAGGGACTTAGCCCAATCTGCCAGGCTTTTTCCTCAGTGTTCAGTATTTCAAGCTTTATGTATACTGAAAAAGTGGAAATTTTCGCAGTGTTGAAATTTTTGCGCATCTTGCGCAACCTGAAACTAGCGCAAAAATAAAAGCATGCAAATATTTTTGCTTGCCATATGTTCCAGTAGTCGATGTCTTGATTCAGCGGAATTAAAAGCACGCGAAACTCTTCTCAGCTCGCCCAGCGCGAAAAACTAGTCACGCGAAAATATCCACTTTTACAGTAGTTGCAGATTTGCAAGCCCACTCAGGTGTAGTGATGTGCCTCAGTCTAACATGGAGGCCACAGTTACACAAGAAGGTAGAGTTAGGAATAAAGTTAGGAACAAAATACAGTAGGGGTTATTAAGAAACTAGTATATTTTCAGTATTTGCAGGGCCATGATTACACAATAGGGTGGAGTTAGGAATAAAGTTAAGAACAAAGTACAGTAGGATTTAAGAAACTATTATATTTTCAGTATTTGCAGGTGTTTTCAAGATTGCATTTCTGTCACTTGATGTAGTATTATGAAAGTTTTTTAAGTAAGATTTTGTACTATTGACTATTTACTGTTTACTTGTTTTTTCTTCTTTCTTTCCACAAAGATTTCAAGATGCCCGCCACTGGGCAGCGTTCCACCTGATCGGCTTTGACCAGTACATCAACCTGATGACCATCAAGCATGCCCTCATTGACCACCAGCTGAATGAAACCGAAGGGCACATCCTCAATGCTATGAAGGAGAACGCCCTCAATGTTCGGGAAGACGATCCTGAGGGTGAGGGAGAAATTCTACTTGATGTCTGTTTGTTGTGCCTGAAGTCAATTCTTCACTGACAAAGATTAATGTAGGAATGGTTTGTAAATGTGCTTGAATGTGATATTCATGTTTTCTGTAGTAAACTGCTTCTTGTCTTCTTTTTGCACATTATTGTGATGTGTTCATTTTTTTTTTTTTAAAGCAGCAAACTTTTGAAACACACAAAAAAGCTAACTGCCACATTAATGCATGCAGATTATGTACAAATATATTTCTTGAGCCAAAAATATCCTCTGGTGTATGAAACGACTTGTTTCTTACCTTTCTCTTTGCAATGTGCCTCTTACATTCATAGTCCATTATGAATTATAGAAATAAGTCAGAAAAAAAATCTCATTATATAAGTGATGCATCCTTTCCTTATAGTCTCATTTTCCTGTATACCTTTTGCACTGGTAGTATTATAATGATGAGATCTAGATATAAATTGGAAAAAAAAAATGTTGCATCTCATGAGTAAAGTTTATGTTTCCATACACTTTCTCTTCTCATTCTCCAGAGGAGACCGAGTTTGCTCTAATCAGGAAGTTATGTGGCCATCTGTCTGCTGCCCTCACTCATCACGTCCAGCATCCATCCGTCCTGCCCTGCATCCTCAAACTGGTTCGTATCATTGTGATTGACCCGTTGAAGACTAGTCCCGAGTGTACTGTAGATCGAGGAATGTTCACATGCATTTTAAGTTCGTAAATTTCCCAAGAACCAAGATTCTTGAAATTAAAATGCATGTGAAGGCTCTTGTCTACACTATATGCATTGAATGCCAGAGGCACTTCGCAAAAATTTTATGCTGTGAAAAAGGCCGTCGGCTCAAATTCGTGAAAATTTCATGCTGTAAAATATCATGTCTTACAGTACTCGGGCAGATGTCCATAGGAAATGCATGTTATTGCAAAATCTGTTTGTCCTCGACGGGTTAAGGTTAGGTTTAGGGTTAGGGTTAAGGTTGGGGTTGGGTTTGGGGTAAGGTATGGCTTAGCGTGTGGTGTAGGACTAGGGCTGGGGCTTAGGTTAGGATTTGGGATGGGGTAGTGTTGGCATTAGGGAAAGGTCAGCGTTAGGTTTGGGACTGGCATTAACGTGTTGAGGACGGACTGATTTTGCTACAACACATATTTTCCGAACACCTGCTCAAGTATACTTGGGACTTGTCCTCAACAGGTTAGGGATAAGGCTAGGATTGGGTTAGGGTTCGAGTTTGTTTCAAGTCTGAAGTCATAGGATAACAAAATGAGGGGTAGGTTAAGCGTTTAATTTTGGGTTGGGATTAGGAGTAGGATGGGGACTAGAGTTAGGGGTGGGGTAGTGTTATGGTTAGGATAGGATAAATTCTGGGTCTGGACTGCAGTTAGGATCAGGTTAGAGTTAAGGGGTGCTAGCAGTAGTGTTAAGGTTAGGTTTATGATTAACTCTTTATGTGCCATGGTGGAAACCCCCTGTGTGCCACGTTATTCTGAGACACGAAGGTAGTCTTGCTTTGAGAAAGAATTCTGTTTTTCCAATTTGTATAACTTCTACAAATTTCTGTTAAGCTGGACATAATAGTGAACAAAGTTAAAGAGGAATGCCAAACTTTGCTTCCATATACAATGTATGACAATTCTATTTTAAATTTTTCTTTTGAATTACCAGTTGCTACATTACTGTAAAGGCATGACTTTTGCACATAAAACAGTGACAGAAACTTAGAATGTACACGCAAATTTAGTTGGGAACATCGCTTGATAGCCAATCACCACATAGAATGCAAGCCGTATATGTGAGAGGAACAAAAGCGCGAAAAACGCTTTGATTGTACCGCAGGATTAGCGATTTATTGATCGGTTTTAGCGGCTTTGTTTGTTGAGCAGAATATGCGAAGTTGGCACGCCGTCGACTGAGTCGGACGTGCGAACGTGGCACATAAAGAGTTAAGGTTTGCTTTGGAGTTGGAATTCTGATAAGGATTGCGGCCAGGGCTAAAGCTAGGGGAAGGGTTAGAGTTGAGGTAAGTGGTTGTATCATAATGTCCCTCCATTGCACTGACCCTAAGGGAAACAGACCATTGAAGCTGACTGTTGCTCCAAAGTACCAGAGTCAAACACACCCTTGCTGTGTTGTGTAAAGAATAAAAAGCAACTGAATTGAACTGTTACTCCCCTCTCCACCCAACACAGGAGTAAGCGAGCAAACAAAGTTTACAATGGTACAAGTTTGAGTGAAGGATGGTAGCCAATTTTTATGTGTAGTATTTGTTGTTTTTTGTTACTTTTTTATCAGTTTGTTTGTTTTGTTGTTGTTTTGTTGTTGTTGTTGTTGTGTTTTTTTTTTTTTTTTTGGGGGGGGGGGGGGGGGTCTTTTCAGTCCTTGTCTGCAAATCACAACCTGACACAAGTTTGCATAGTTTACAGATCTGTGTTTTGTGATTGGTATCAATTGCAAAATACGCCATATCTCCATGTCAAGAGAACTGGCACTACATATCAAAAAATGGTTGTCCTCCATTGTTCCCCTTTCTCACAGCTCCAGCAAGGCAAGGTGATCCTCGGCGACCACGCCCAAGATCCGCCCCCCTCTTGCATCCTTCCACCAGAAGTCTTAGCCTCACCAGCTGCCATCCCGCTCCTCACTTTGCTGGGCTTCCACTTCCAGCCCAAGGGTCCCACCAACAGTGAGCCCTATGTTGTCTTCCCCACCTGGGACCCTGACGGACTCTTCCCTCCAGCCCTTCAGGCGGTAGAAGCCATGACTGGTGAGTTTAACCCGTTGAGGATGGGCTGATTTTGCTACAACTCACGTTTCCTATAGACACCTGCCCGAGTATACTCGGACTTGTCCTGAACGGGTTAAAGCCTGCTACACACTGTTCGACTTTGCCACGATTTACCAGTGGTACAACCTTAAGACAGGAAGTGTGACATCACCAGCCTTGTCACTTTTCAGTTGTGCGACTGGGTCCTAGTGCCAGTAATAGAGATTTGATTGGACATGTCAAATTTTCATGACCAGTCTTTAACTTTCAGCCAATCACGATACAGTATAATGCAAGCATATGCAATTATGTGCATTGCATGCACTTCTATGCTCTTTGGTATGATGTACCAAAGCCAGAATGGTCGTAAGCCTACCTGTGTAGTCTGGTCATAAAGTGTGTGGTGTCGGGTCTTGCAGCTGGTTGTATTTTTATCTGGCCTGCCTCTCTAGTTCTGTGACTGGTCTGATTGTGTAGTGTGAGGCAAGCTTAAATTGATGAGTTTAGACAATTTCCTGTTTGGGGAGTATTGAGTATTTATAGTGGCAGTTCAGTTGTAATCAGATATTGATCTGAGTATTTCAGTATGTGTACTGGGTGAATGATAGTGCTTTTCATCAAAGCTGGGATGTTTAAGTAGTTTACAGGATAGAGTTAGATAACTGTGTAGTACTAGAGTTATGAGGCTGTTTATTCAGCTGAAGTTATGTCAAATTCACTTGCATGTGTTTGTCTTTGTTTTTGTTTTGTTTCCTCCAGATATTGCTGTCAACACAGAATGCAGCCACACTCTAGCCAAGGTCTTAGAAGTTCATGACAAGCTCACATCTGGCCTCATTGACTTGGTAAGTCAGGAAGTTCTAATTCATGAATTATTTAAAGAACCTTCTTTTGGAGAGTTCTGATATGATCATGTGAGAACTAGCAGAAAGTCTGTTAACCCTGAAACAAGTGTCAATACCTCACTCTCTCAACCAAGGAGGTCTTAAGGTGAGCCTAGTACCTCCTTGCTCTCAACTAATGTGTTGCAGTGTTTTCTAGCTTCCAAACTGCAGTTAGAGGTATCTGGAGATAACATAGATTTATAACAAAATAAGCAAGAGTCTTCATCTAGCAGCTCTCCATGAACTTGCCATCAAATAGGTTTAGAAGCAGAAAGTCATTAACTTTTGCTGACATCCTGTAAAGCAGCAATATCCCGTTTAATCTAAAATCTGTCAGCATTCCAGTCCTGTAACAATGTGAGTAGATTTGGGGGAATTTCTTTTTTAGACATATACATGTATATACAACCAAGTGAGCATGAATCTTTCTCTCGTAGCTCTCCATCACAAAGCACATGCCAGAGGTACAGCTGAGGGCAACAGACTCGGGCATTCAGAGCATGTGGGTGCAGAACAAGGCGAGGGCGCTGTTACATGCCATGGGTTTCCGACAGATCGGCAAGCTAATCATGTTTGATGGCAACAAGACCAATAGGTAAGTTGATCAATATTAGGTTCAATTCTTGATAAGCCTTTTTGTCCTTTTTTTTAAATCTCCTTGTTTTTCGTCACAGATTTCGATGTTTTTCGTCACTCAATCTATACATATTGAATCAGTTTCTTTCACAATACCCATTCCATTTCAAAACTAAGTGCATGTCGACAGCTTTACTATGAATAGAGAAGTCATCTGCTTTTTGTGCCTTTGGTTTCCAAGGAAACAATTGTTTGCTGTGCTCCAAGTCCTCTGTGCCATGTCTGGAGAGAAAGGCAAGAATATGCTGGAGCGATTGGACATGCGCTACCTTGGCATCGCAGCCAGCCGACTGGCCACCAAGTCCCCCAGGCAGTCGCCGGTCAAGTCGGCCCGAATCATGTCCAGCAGCACCATCCGGCTGACCACCCCGCCAGTGACAAAGGTCAACAAGCTCCGAACCCTGAACCCAGTCGTACTTCCTGGAAACAAGGTAGAGAGAGATTTGTTGATGGGGGCGGTCAAACTGTGCATGGTCACCCAGAGGTTCTCCCTACCAATTACTCAGGGCTAGAATAGTAATGGTCAGCATACATTCCTTCAGGGGTGACCAAGACCTGATGGTCAGGGGAAATCAGGTTTTAGTCTTTTCTTCGTATGCACTTTAGGTTTAAATGTGCAAGCTGGATGCCATAACTGGGTAGCGCATTCTACCGGTATATTCAATCCATTCGTTATAGTGTTGTGTTGTTAATTTGCTGTTGCTTGTTTGTAACATATCTAATTACAGAGATATATATTAATGATGATGAGTCAAAACAACATGAATATATTCTTAATGGATTTTGGTCCTATGGAATATGAGTATGTAAATATTTTCATAGGTGATTGAGGATAACCATGAGTGAAGAATGAATGAATATTTTCTTGATAGAGTGGTCAAACAGAAAGAATGACTGAGGTATATATACATGTGTAAGTAAATTTTTGTCAGTTTGGTTTAAAAGCTGAAAGGCATGAATGTATAGTGGGCTTGTATCATACAATCATACTGTGCTTTCCCTGCATATGTGCTTTTCTTTTTTTCGTCTTCTTCTTTTCTTTTCTTTTTTTTTTTTTTTTTTTTTGGGGGGGGGGGGGGGGGGCGTGTTCTCAGTTGTTTCTTAATGCAGTGGCTCTGATACGTACATTCTTCTTGCTCTTTGCTTTCTCTCTAGATGGAAATGTCCACTCCCTGGTTGATGGAGGAGGCTCACCCCCTGGAAGTCAGAGAGAAAATGAAGCTGGCAAACAGGTGAGAATCTGAGACATTTCATAGATAGATCAGTAAATGACAGGTTCAAATCCCACTGGCTCCTTTTGATGACATGTTTGCTCAAATTTGTGGATCAGCAGTTGCGATGCTAATAACCACTAGAAATGCAGAGGGTGACATTTGAATAAAATCTGTTATAGTACATCTTCTCCTCTCATGCAGTGATATTCTCTTTCTCTCATTTAATAAAACGCTGTTACTGTGTGTTGGTAATGTTCAGCTAAAAATACTCAAGGGATAGTTTCCCATTCTGCTAATCTGAGAGCAGGTCATTTAGAGGGAAAGGTAAAAACAGAAGTTTGACATGAATATTGCTGCTGGGCATTTCTATTTACATTACATTGTCCTACTCTGTCTATTAGTATACTGAAGGCCAACATTAGATATACACCGCAGTATTTCCTCCTCAGCTTCACACCCTCATGAATGCCTGTAAACACAAACTGATACTGGTGTTTTAAAAACAAGAGAGAGATTGCAGTAATGTGGTTTGTGTCATTACCAGAAATTCAACCTACTACTGGTGTACTACTTGTCCGTTATGCACAGAACCAAAATACGGCAGTTTGCTACGCAATAAATTTGACATCGGTCAGTTATTAGACCTAATCTAGATTTCATTCTTCTTCTTTTTTTCAGTAAAAAGCAAACAAACACACAAACACAAAAACTATGAATGACTTTGAGAAATATACAAGGAAGGATTTCTACTTTCTTTTTTCTCAAGACTGTCATGATTAATACTTACAAATGTGGAATAAAACGAGAGACTCCAACTCTCCCATTTTTGACGGGAGATCTCCCGCCGAAAACCCATTTTTGCAAAATCTCCCGTTCTCCCGCTTGAGATTTAATTTCTCCCGCTCTGGCTCTTTGTCTCCCGTTGGAAAGGATTTCTTACTTATTTCTGTAGTATGTTGAAAAAAAATAAGCCTTAGATAGCACCAGAGAGCATCTAAAACCCTAGGAACATCAACTTTGAGTCTCCCGTTTGCTAGGGGTTTCAGACGGGAGAATCTCCAGATCAGATGGTGTTTTGAGTTGGAGTCTCTGTAAAACATGCAGTTATGTGTGAAGAAACACCAAAACATTCACTGAGGAAATTGTCAAGAAAGATGGCAAAATGCCTTTTTCAAAAGTGAATATATTTTTTTATAATTTCTCATTGTTGAGAGTAGATAAATAAATGCTTTTTTGCAGGGGGGAGGGTAGTAAGGAAGGGTATCACAAATGAAATATCTGTCAGTGATGGCAAAGAATTGGAGAATTTTTTTTTTTTTTTGGTGCAGACCATCATAGAAATACCACATGACTGGACTGCATGACATTTTCTCTATCACTCTGCACAACAGTCTGCGGGAAAATCACATCAAGTTTGCCAACCGACTGAAGAGCAACAAGACGTGGCATCTGGATGGTGTCGAGCCGCAGGCCGACGAGGAGAGGCAGAAGTTTGGCCTTCCCCCTGACCGGCCCAAGAAGGTCAAGATGAAACCCAACGCCACTCCGTCCATGCCTCGAGTCCCCGTCGACTACGTCCAGCCGCTCAGCACGGAGGCGCTGGAGCAGCGTCGGGACTACGCGCATTTCATCGCGAGGGTCAGGTCAGTGGATCTAGAAAAGCGGCACCAGAAGTCCGTCCAGGAGCTGTTTCTACCCTATGTGGGCAAGGGTAGGGGTGGTGGTTTACAGAGGACTGAAGCCAAATGAACTTTTGACAAAGTGTGAAAGTATTAAATATATGATTTTGGTTATATCATTTCATGATGAAAATGTTATGATTTATTTCAGTATAAGCAGGAGATGGGGAAAAATAATGATTTGTTGCCCCTAAGAATGGAAATGAAGGAATCTTCTTCTGTAGAGCAAGAAGTGAGCTACGTCAGTGCTATGAGTAAATACATTCGTGACTGTTGCTTCAAGTTTGTTCATTGTGGATGCAGGGGTTCCCACCTACACCCCTACCCCCCTACCCCACACACACACCTTTTAGGGCTTGCGGTGGGGCCAAATTGGGGGCCAAATTTCACACTTGTCTTCTCATTAAAAATGCATGGCCAGCTTCAAGTTTGTTCATTATGGATGCAGAGGTTCCCACCCTACCCCCCCCCCCCCCCCCCCCAACACACACACACACACCTTTTAGGGCTTGGGGGTGGCCAAATTGGGGGCCAAATTTCACACTTGTCTTCTCATTAAAAATGCATGGCCAGATTTTCGCCAAACTTGGCAGATATTTTCGCTAGGGTGATAGAGCATGTATCAGTACAAAGAGGTAACATGTCTCAAACAGGGGCCCTTTAGGGAGCCCAGAACCCCAAAAATAGAGAATTTTAAAAACAAACAAACAAACGAAAAACTTTCTGTGAAACCAGAAAGGCTCTGAGTAAACACAACGTACATTGGTTGAGTGTACTCTCAAGTCTGTGTGTGGCAGATGCAGGGATGGTCCTCACTGGGACTGGCACTAAATTTGGGGCCAGTTTTACCATTTTGACCTTCTTTTTGAAAACGCATTGCCAAATTTTCAACAAACTTGGCAGGCATTGCTGCCGATGTGACAGAGTTTGCAATGTTCTTCTTGGTAATAGTCTGTAAGAATGCATTGAAGGTGAATTTGCATTACTCGGATGAGCACTAGATCCAAAGACCCGGTAGGTCTCTTGTTTTTTGTCCAATGCAATGCAGGTTTTATTTGTGTATGTGTCATACAGGAAATCCAAGAGAATGAAGTCGTTAGGTCATTGTTAAAAGGATTGTATAGTTTTGGTTGAGACCTAACTTCAGGATAATTCTAACATTTTTGGGTGAGATAATGAGAAACCTCATATGAAATATGAACAAGCATATAATTCTAAGAGAAATTCTAAGAGAACTGGTGAAAATTGGTTTTGAATAATTAGCAGACATATCCAAAACAAAGCGATCATAATAAAAGGTGGGACCCACCTGTTATTAGGATTGCTTTGTTTTACTTTGTTTTTGGATATCTCAGCCATTTCAAAACCGATTTTCATCAAATAAACTTTGAATTCCTCTTAGAATTGTATGCTCTCTAATATTTCGTCAAGTGGTTTCTTGGTATCTCACATATAGTTAAAAGCCTAATCCTCGCCTCCACCAATACTGTACCGTCCCTTTAATATTTCCGTATATTTTCATCCTGAACACCTCCCATGTCCTTTGCATGTCATGTAATCATGCAAAATGTCACAATTTATTTTGAAATCATGCACAGATGTGCAAAATGAGACAAAGACAGAAACAAGGGATTGCGGACAGAGATGAAGTCAGTGATGAAGTATCAGAAAGGAGTTAAAGCGCAATTTTAAAGTATATTCAAGTTACTTTGATTAAAAGAGTAAGCTCTATGAATAGAGAAAAACAGAATGGTAAAATTCTTATTAAACGATAATGAACCCCAAATATGTATGTACAGTACATGTATATTTGGGTTGAGTGAATGGAGCAATAAAAGTAGAACAAATCAGTGAAGTTAAAGTAGAACAAATCAGTAAAGTTTGAGGAAAATCACTGACAATCTATTATGAGTTCTGCATTTTTACAATTTTGGTGCCGCCATTGGGAGATGAGAAAACCACCACATTTCATGACGTCACTCATGGACAATACAGTACAAGTTGTACATGTATAAAGAAAACATACACCTGGATATAGGATTCAACGTATTTTCATTTTTTTATCATAATGAAATAGCACTTGACGTACCTCTTTCAGAAAACAAGGAGAATTATGTCACCCTAGTCATTGCCAGTATGAAGAGGACAGAATGTGTACTTTCATTTTTTTTTTTAAATAGTAAGTTTGTGGAATTCTCCTTATATTTTCATCGTCCAATGTGTGCTGTCATGAACTGTTATAGTCTTCTTATCCAGCAGTGGCAGCACCACAACTTTTGAATGGATTGTCCAATTTTCTTCAAACTTGACTGATGTGTTCTACTGCTGTAAAAGTGAAAATTTTTCACGGTGTTAAAATTTTTGCACATTTCACGCCACCAAAACTAGGGCGAAAATAAAAGCATGCAAATATTTTGCTTGCCATACGTTCCAGAAGTTGACGTCTTGATTCCATGGAATTAAAATCACGCAAATCTCTTCTCACCTTGCCAAGCGCAAAAAATTAGTTGTGCGAAAATATCCACTTTTACAGTAATATTTCTGCATTTACTCAATCCATGTACCATTTGGTATAAATTTGGGTTCCCTTTAGTACTGTACAATACATTAACCGTAAGTGTTTGTTTGGTTTTTTTGTTTGTTGTTGTTTCTGTTTTACAATGGTGTACCACTGAGGAGTAATTTGAGAGGGTAATTTTCAAAAATTATTTGGACACATAATTGTGATAAAATGTTGTGTTGGTTACATGGCATATCATGATCACGCTGAAGAGAGCTTTTGTGCTATATGTGAAGGATGTACAGTTGAACCTCTTGTATCCGGACAAGTCGGGACCGGGGCTCATCCGGATAAGGGATTAGGCCGGATACGGGAGACTCAATGCTTTATACATGTACATATACACACACATGTCTGATGTAGCCCATTGTAGTACCACATGTAGTAATGTGTATACTGCAACCTTTTCATTGTTACACTCAGTAACAGACCCCAAAATAGAGGTTCGTGTTTGCAAGAATGAAATCATTTTCTTTTGTAAATTCTTGGGATGATTTACCTAAATAACAAGGAAAAGTAGAAATTACGCGGTGCGTAATATATGTCCCCGCCGGAAGTAGCATTTAGTAGCAAAATGTACGATATAGGTAAAAAGATCAAGGTCAAAGGTCAAAGAAGTCAAAGGTCAAAATGCTATGTAGAAGTTTTGAAGCCCTCACCTAGTGTCATCACATAAAGCAAACGGAATCGAAATCGGGTTAGAAATGGCGAAGGAGTAGCATTTTGTAGCCAATGTACAATATAGGTCAAAAATCAAGGTCAAAGGTCAAAGAAGGCAAAGGTCAAAATTCTGTGTTGAAGTTTTGAAGCCCTTACCTGGTGCCATCACATAAAGCAAACGGAACCGAAATCGGGTTAGAAATGGCGAAGGAGTAGCATTTTGTAGCTAATGTACAATATAGGTCAAAAATCAAGGTCAAAGGTCAAAGAAGTCAAAGGTCAAAATTCTGTGTTGAAGTTTTGAAGCCCTTACCTGGTGCCATCACATAAAGCAAACGGAACCGAAATCGGGTTAGAAATGGCGAAGGAGTAGCATTTTGTAGCCAATGTACAATATAGGTCAAAAATCAAGGTCAAAGGTCAAAGAAGTCAAAGGTCAAAATTCTGTGTTGAAGTTTTGAAGCCCTTACCTGGTGCCATCACATAAAGCAAACGGAACCGAAATCGGGTTAGAAATGGCGAAGGAGTAGCATTTGGTAGCAAAATGTACAATACAGGTCAAAAATCAAGGTCAAAGGTCAAAGAAGTCAAAGGTCAAAATTCTGTGTAGAAGTTTTGAAGCCCTCACCTGGTGCCATCACATAAAGCAAACGGAATCGAAATCGGGTTACAAATGGCGAAGAAGTAGCATTTTGTAGCAAAATGTACAATATAGGTCAAAAGTCAAGGTCAAAGGTCAAAGAAGTCAAAGGTCAAAATTCTGTGTAGAAGTTTTGAAGCCCTCACCTGGTGCCATCACATAAAGCAAACGGAATCGAAATCGGGTTAGAAATGGCGAAGGAGTAGCATTTTGTAGGCAATGTACAATATAGGTCAAAAATCAAGGTCAAAGGTCAAAGAAGTCAAAGGTCAAAATTCTGTGTAGAAGTTTTGAAGCCCTCACCTAGTGCAATCATATAAAGCAAACGGAATCAAAATCGGGTTAGAAATGGCGAAGGAGTAGCATTTTGAAGCAAAATGTACAATACAGGTCAAAGGTCAAGGTCAAAGGTCACAACTGAAATTCTGTATAGAAGTTTCAAAGCTCCCATGTAGTGCTATCATATAAAGCAAACAGAATCAAAATCGGGTTAGAAATGGCGAAGGAGTAGCATTTTGAACATTTTGATCACACACGGACACACAGACGGACGGACAGACGGACAGACGGACACACACACGTACGGAGCCCATTTCATAGTCCCCTGCTCGAACTCGTTCGGCGGGGACAAATTATTAGGAAATGTATGAAGTAAAATTTATATGTAATTCATGTGTGTTTGTGTAGGAGTTCTCAAGGAGTTGGGAATCCTCCTTTCCTACCGTAATTATTTTTAAAAAAATCACGGGAGATTGCGTCCGTATAATAGAGAGATGCGGATAAGGGAGGCCGGATAAGGGAGGTTCAACTGTACTGATGAATTTTAAACTGCATCATTAAAAGAAGAGGTAAACTGATGCAACACTTTGTATAAATCAAGTTGTATTTGATACTACAGAAACTGCTGTATATATACTTTTCCAAATGAATGCATGTACAATTCCCGATGTCTTTCTCTGCAGATGTAAATTAAAGATGTGACTTCATTCATTAAATGTCAATGGTTTACGGAGTATTGTGTGAAGTTGTTATCAGGAAATTTCAGTGTTCCCAAGCAGCTCCTACTCATCTTTGCAATTTAACTCACACACACACACACACACACACACACATACACACACACACACACGCACACACACACACACACACATACACACATACACACACACACACACACATAGACACGGAAGTACGCAAGTTTAAAAGTTCACTCACTTTCATCTTTGCCTTTCATGCAGCTTCAGAAAATCCAAGATTCAAAACAGAGGATACAGCACATGGAGTAGAAATTCAGTGTAATTTACGCTAGTGCCTACACAGTGTCTGTCAACACAAAGTACAAATATTTGTGTTGAGACATATTTTCTGACATAAATAATGAGTAACTCAACCTCATTCATCAAATAGTTTTGCAGTGAAAGCTCATTTCTCACAGTTACCATCGTAACTCAAATGGTTGCTGCCTAGCTGATGCAGAGGTGACTGCAAATAGAGCAAGGTTGATATTGAAAAGATTTATGAAAAGGGACCCTGCAACACTTCTCTTTATCGAATACGGAATCCAAAATCAGTGGCATCTGGAACACACCTTTCATTCAAGAAGCACCCTTCACACCTACATTGTTGCACTTCATGGAATTTCGATGGAATATGTAGCAGGTTTAACAGTCGCCTCCAATGAAGCACATGTACAAGGGAGTGGGGACTTTAAAATAACGATAAAAGGAAGACTTATTTACAGAGTGAGTTGTCCACAACCCCAAACTTTAAGATCCCGCATTCCATAAGATGATCAACACTCCTGATTTTACACGGCCGCTGGTAAAATGGAAGTGGCTGCCGCCCACCAGCATTGAGTGGGGATAGATCGATCAAGCGTTAGTCTTTTGCAAAGGCAGCTCGCAATAATTTGTGGACGTGCGTAGTCACAGCGAGTGTAGCGACCTGCGAGCGGAGCTGAGAGAGCTGTGAGCGAATCTACCTCTCGTTGTGACCAGGGAGGTGAGATGTACACTCGCTGTGAGTGCACAGTCTTTTGGAAATCGGAATGATAAACCTGCTAGACAGTTTGGTGTAGCTATTGATCCAGTTTAATGCACTGCACCAATTCTGAGATAAAAGGTTCACTCATGATTCTTTACAGAAAATTCCTTCTTTCTCGTTTTAGCCTGTCTTGGTCCCACACAAACATATCAGGAAAGTAATTCGCACCTGGAAACTATCCCCGCTCAACGCTAGTGGTGCACTCCTTAAAAATCCCACAATTCCAAGCGGCAGTGTTTCACTTTTTGACTGAGAGTTGACCATCTTATGTAGTGTGTAGGATCTTTGACAACCCATTATGTCAAAGAACTGGTAATCTTTGATTTGCACCCAAAGGTACACAAAACAAATGGTTGATATGCCACTTCATACATGAAGGTATGCAGACACAGAAAATCTTCTCAGGAACGGAGATGGTGCACACTCTTATGCACTTGCACCACAAAATTAGTCACCAGGAATAAGGTGCAAAGCCACGAAAAAAAGATGATTTCTTACATTTTGCTGCCACTCACAACTATGCATCTGGGCCTTGTCTTTTTCCTTCAGGTTTTCTCTTTTACTTCTTTATGTTTCATACAATGATGTGCAACTTTCTCATAGAAGTGGTTCAAGATTTCATGATAGATAACAGAAGGACTGCGTCTCTCAGGTTATGGGCTGGGATGATTGTAAGTCTATTTCTAAAACAGAAGATCTAAGCTGTCAAACAAGATGTCACTTTGCTTCTTTTTTTAAAAAGATAATTATAATATTCCAGCATTGAGTGCCCCATCTTTAGAGTGGCAAAATGTGCTGTGGTGGATGGCTAGTTTAGGTGTTTTGTTTATTTTATCATTTTGCTTCTGCATTTACAGATAATGAATGGCTTTTCATGTTGAGAAGCAACCATCAGGTGTTGCACGCACGAGGCAAGAAGTCCATATATTGGTCTTGGTAGTTGCTCCACACTAAATACCACTCAGGACTGTGCACCATCTTTTTTGACACTTTGTCACTTTTCCACAGTTCTCAAGCACACTCTTAAATAGATTCAGTTTGCAACCCTTGTCTTTAAAGTAAAGTCAATCAGTCTTTGAAGACAGGAGGGACCATCATACTGGGGATGACTCCTGCTCTTTCTTTTGCTTGCCCAGTAAGACAGCTTCCTTGAACAACCTGATATAGAGCTCCATGGCACTAGGTGTGTCGTCATTCCCAGGTACGGGGTACGTGATCAGGTTCGGGTTGCAGTTGGAGTCCACGACGGCCACAGTGGGGATGTTCATTTTGGCTGCGTCCACCACAGCCTGATGCTGGGCGAGGACATCGTTGAGGGTGTTGAAGAAAACAAGGAGGTCTGGGAGACGTGTACCCGGCCCCATCTGGATTTGGGCGTTGGTGAAGCACCCTTTCTGCCAGCGGCGCGTATGGGCGTACTCGCCGCATTGCCGAGCCATCTCCTCCACGTCGTGTGCGAACTGCGGCGTGCGGCTCACGAAGAGAATGATGCCGCTGCGGTGAGCCATGTGCGCAGTGAAGTTGAGGGCGCTGCGCAGGAGGGGCACCGTCTGGTCCAGGTCAATGATGCACTGCTCACGCCGCGTCCCCATCAGGTACTTCTTCATGCGGGGGTCCAGCAGGCCTTCCTTGTGCCCGAGGTGGACCCGGGCCTCAAACAGGTCCCTCCTGGTGAAGAGACTCTGGAGTCCAAAGAAGTCTTCATGCTGCAGGGATTCATCCCTTGTGTCGGACTTTGTCTCAACTGCAACTGAAAAAGTCAATAAACATAATACATGTATTTATATTCAAAGTCACATGCACCTACAATAAATTGTATTTTTTCTTACTACATTTGATATGCAGCATTGTTAACCAAATACATTGTACATGCACACGAAAGAGATTACTATGTGTCATTACATCAAGGATTCACAATTTCTTTGTTCATTGAGAGAAGCGATGTCCAAGGATTTTATAGAATTTACCTGATTTTTTTTTTTAATAATTGGAAGTTGATTCACTCAACATATCTGCTCTAAATTTAAGTCAAATTATAGCAATCACATGGTATTTTCTTATTTAGCACTCATACATGTAAGTCATTCAAAATTGCAATTCCCCTTCATCTTCAGGTGACTTGAAGCCAATTTCATAGCATATTGATTATTAAAGAAAATCACTCAGAAACCATCAAAGGTGCTTCAATAATTAATACTTTGATCAACACAATAAAAGCTTCTTCATGACTTATTGCCTGTGAGTGTGTGAACACTCTAGTCTAGTTTAAAAATCTAGTTAAAAAAAAATCACAGAAACCCTGATCAACAATTTTCTTTCACTCTTTAGTGCAGGTACACATGTAAAACCACTTCATTTACAATCTAGAATCTTCTTTTTGATTCCATTGCCCCCCCCCCCCCCCAACAAAAAAGGAAAGTACAAAAATGGTGTACATGAGTCACATGCATTTAAATGTTCGCTTACCCTATGACACACGATAGATTCAAATGAAAGTTACCATTCTATAATTCATTTTCTATGATTTTACACTTCCTGCTTCTATTGTCATACACAACATTTCACTGAGAAGAGAGTACAAGCAATGAATTTAATGTGCAAGTAATTTGACAACTGGCTTTACAATAAAACAGCCCCAATAAGTTCAGCCAGAATTTGTATCCTATTAATCAAAAAGAATACATGTAGAATCAAGAAGTACACAGAACAACATCTCCAATCTACATATCAGTTAAAGTTTCTGTGAAGTAACTGAAGGAAGTCCACAATAAACATTCTTAATATCTAACGGTTGTTAGGTATGCTCAACTGAATCTTTCATTCTGTGGTCTTTCATCGTGCAGTTTGAAGCTTCTTTACACTCATACCAACCTTCTGCCTCAATTCCATGGTTGAACTCCTTTGGCTGTGCCTGAGAACAGAGACCAGCTCTCATGAAGGTACCCAGCAGATCATTCTTTTTCAAGCTTTGGTGACAAAGGACACCTGAAATAAAGAAATTACATATTTTATAAGATAAAATTTACAAACAATTCAATTCAATAGTGGTCAATTCAATAATGGTTTTATTTCGATCGCATTGCAGTCAGAGACTGAATTGCACGATGTTACAAAAGTATAACACATACACAATATAGATAAAATAATGATAAAATTATACAAAGAGCATTTCCATTATGAACAAATATTATATTCAGTCGGATATAGACTCGAGAGGAAGTGAGGAAGGGAAGAAAGACAGACGGAGGTTCAGATAGGGATTATGGAGGCAGAAATGAGGGTGGGAGAAAAAGAAAGCGGGAGTCCGCGTAAGAAAAAAAAAACATAAACATCATCAGTTAAGATACATTTATAAGTTCAATCATTTGTATGCAACTGTTCATTACTTCAAAATGCTGGAGCATTAAAAAAAAAAAAAAAAAAAAAAAAAAAAAAAATTTTAACAATTCCATAAAATGAATCATATCATAATAAAGATATAAACAGTCCGCGGAAGAAAAATGGAATTGATGAAATTATCAAATGTACAAAGACTAGAACAATTAACAGAATTACAAATATACATATTTTCATAAAATAAATCAAATTCCTCTATAAAATTTACACTCTTTCATATCAAATAAAATATTTCGCATTATCTCGAAATCATCGTCAAAAAAAACAAACAAAAAAAAAAAACATTGGAACCCATAAGCCCAATCGAAACAGTAACCGTAACGGAGGGATAACTATGCAGGGGAGAAAGAAGGTGAGAAGAAGAGGAGTGTTACATAGTCTAGTGAAGAGTAAGAGGAATCAATGTAACCAAAAACTATAGCGGATGCGAGGGAAGATATGAGAGACTTAAAAAAAATAAAAAATTACCCCGAAAACAGAAACATAGCAGTCTGCCTTGTAAACATTCACATAATACTAACATGAGTTTCAAACATCGGTATTGACATAGGGGAAAAACAACAACAACAACAACGGACCGTGCATATCTGGAATTTAAAAAAAAAAAAAAAAAAATACCACGTATACACACATATGCATTACATATTTAAACGGACGTATTGCTCAAAAGACATTGATAAACCTCAAATGAGAGCAAATTGCAAAAGTTTGGGAGGTTAAGTACAATGTACAATAAGTACAAGTATTTGTCACAAAAGAAAAGAAGGAGAGAGAGAGAGAGAGTGAAGAAAAAGAAATAACAGCTTGATCATAGACGATTCCATGTTGGAAGCGTACGTAAACACAATGCAATAGAGCACAATACAATACAATGCAAAGCTTAGAAAATGAATATTGCACATTTTGCATCCAGAAAGAAAGAAAAAAAAATACATAAAGAGAGTGTGACCAATAAACCATTGGGATTGTTATGCTAAAGCTTAACAGTGAATTGTATAACCGGACCATGTAGGGAGGAAGGGAGAAGAAGGAGAGGGAAGAGAAGAGAAGAGAAGAGAAGAGAAAGAAACAAACAAGACGGCCACTTGGCACACACACAAAGAAGCGAATTGTTGAAATCCATACTATATTAAGTATATATATATATTGAACATCTGCTTTTTAGAATAAATAAACAAACATAAGCAAGGTCGTAGTATTAAGACCAAACAATGAATATAATGGAGCTTTACTGAGAGTTGTATAGCCGAACCAGGTATGGAATAGGACTTTGCTTCATTCTATTGGTTTTGCATTGTATCTCTTGAAAACTACGAGTGTGTCGTAACTGACGTTCAGTTTGACGAGTTGGTGGGATAAGGTCTCTGAATTGCTGAGCGTTTCTCATAGACTTTTTGAAAAAGGACAAACAAATCAGCTTTCTCCTTTCTTCCAAGTATTGAAGTTCATGCGCGAGCAGTATTTGGTCGTAGGTTGTGTAATCTCTTCCAAAGATAATACGAAGAGCGCGTTTCTGGATCCGCTCCAGTGTCGCGATTTGCTCTTTGTTAATGGCACCACTCCAGACGGGAACTCCGTATTCTAATATAGGCCTGATGTAACCTTGGAATATCGCGATCATATCGGGGATTGGAAGATGATGGCGCTTCAATAGGCGTAACATGTAAAGCTTTCTGTTGGCACGTTTAACAAGGTCTGCAATGTGAGAGTCCCACTTAAGATCTTTTTGTATGGTGATACCGAGAAGTTTCACTGTGTCTACACAGTCAATGACACAGTTTTGAAGTCGAATAGGAACAATTGTCGGGGGGTCACGCATGAAAGAGATTTCCATCCTAGTACATTTGACAGGGTTGAGTTTCATTCCATTCATTTGAGACCATTCAGAGAACTGAGTAACCGTCAGTTGCATGTTGGATAGTTGATTTTGGGAGCGGCATTCAACGAGAGACACATCATCAACATACTTATACGCTTGAATACCGGGAGGGGGTTGGTAGTCATTGATCATTGCGAGGAAAATAATGGGACCTAATCGAGTACCTTGGGGGACACCTGCATGTATACTTGACCAGTCGGAGAGTGTGCTTTTGTAACGTACACATTGTTGACGTGAGGACAAAAAATCTGCGATCCATGGAATCACAGAAGGGCGAACTCCTAGTTTGATGAGTTTAGTTATCGCTACAGAATGGTCGATTCGGTCGAAGGCTTTTGTAAAATCAGTCAGAACCAGCGTGGAAGACGATTTCGACTTCTCTGCATTCACGTACATGTGGTGCAAGATGTTAATGATGCAATGTGATGTAGACAAAAACTTCCGGTTCCCGAATTGATGTGGATCTAGTTTTGGCAGCATGTCGTTGAAAGTCCACTTGGATACAAAGCCTTCAGCGACCTTTGCAAAATGATCAGTAAGCGAGACGGGGCGTAGTTTGTCAAGCCTAGGTGGGGATGCTTTTGGGATCGGGATTACGATAGCACGTTTCCACATATCCGGAACGACACATTGTTGTAGTGAAGAGTTAATGATATGTGCGAGTGGAGTGGCTAATTCGAATGAATATTCACGTATGATCCGTGCTGAAATCTCATCCGGTCCGCATGCTGTTTTTAGTTTGACTTTTTGTAGGGCTTTCTGAATTTCCCATGGGTAAATTGTTGGGCAAGGGCATGGGGGAGGGAGAAAGGCAGGAAGAAGAGCCAAATCTAATGGAGGTAAATCCTCTGAAATCGCGACGAAATATTCATTTATCGCGTCGGCAGTCGCCTTGAAATCAGAGGGCTCTATTCCGTCGATCACAAAGGGAGGAGGTTCACTTCTACTGCCAGTTAAGACACGGATTTCACGGTACCATGCGGTTGGATTTTCTCGTTTTAAGCGCTGTATTCGAGAAGAGTAGTATTCTTTCTTTGCTTTCCTGATTTCATCTTTGACACGGTTTCGGAGACATTTCCATTCAGTAGACCGCTTGTTATGGAACGCCACCTGACGACGTTTAATAAGTAACTTAATTTCGGCGGACATCCAGGGCTTGTCACGAGAGTGCAATTTTGCATGGCGTTTCGGGAAGTGTAGATCTATAGCGTCGCGAAGAGACTGGTAGAACGATTCGCACTGGGCGTTGACGCTGTTGGCCGTTGTAACTTCTGACCAATCATGAGAGCTTATCCACCTGCCGAACGAGCGTTTGGCGCTGTCGGGCATAGGGCGGTTCACGCGAAGACTGGATATGTTGCTTATCTTTTGCCATGGGGAGTGAGGTTGCCAAAGTATTGTCGCGTGGTCAGATGTTCCAATCGGAGACAAGATTTGAACATTGCAGTAATATTGGCTCACGTTGCTGATAATTTTGTCCAATATGCGGTCACCTCTGGTAGGTTGATTAACCACTTGAATGAATCGGTTATCTGTCAAAAGAAGTCGCACGTCTAGCTGGTTGAAATCGCCTGATAGAATGAAAGCAGCATCAGGATGGGATGTCGACAGCGTGTCGATACTGGTTAGAAGGTGTTCAATCAGTCTGTTCGCTGTCGTTGTGTCAGGCTGTGCGTAGTAAATAACAGCGCAGAATATACAAGAAACGTCCCGGGGTAAACGAGTAGGGCGAAGACGAATCCAGGTTACCTCTAAGTCATCAGGCACAACTATGTCACTTGGATAAGAAGGGTACAGGTCATGTTTCACGTAAAAGGCAACCCCTCCTCCGACACGATTCACTCTTGATTTAACAAACACAGAGTAGCCATGAATCGACACTAGTTCAGTGGGTAAATCATGCCGAAACCAAGTTTCAGTGACTGCACAGAGATCGATGTTGTGTTCGAGAATGGTGGACTCGAGTTCGTCAAATTTGTTAGGTAGTGAACGTGCATTGAGTAGTAGGAAAGACGGTAACGATAACTTACAATGATCACCACTGCTTGAAAGACGAGACGAATGGACTCGAATTAGGTTATGTGCATTCAAGGTTCTGTTCGAAACGTCTCTTTTCTGCCTGTAGACTTCATTGACCGTTGGTATATGGTTGCGAAAATGCTTGCTTTTCCTTCTCCCTGCACGAGTACCTCGATGAGTTGGTAATTTCTTTCTGATGCCAAGTTCTTTGATGGTGTTCCAGGTTTTCTCGGAGAGGTACGGGTTAGGAAAATGTGCCAAGCTATACAGTTTGGTCGAGTTGTATGTAAATCCATTACTCGCAGGTAATTCATCGTGAAGATGTGAGGTACACGGAGCTCGATACACGGGCCCAGGGTTCGATTTGATATCACCACAGCATATCAAAGGAATGTTGAATGTGGCACATGAGTTCGCATAATATCTTACCGGGGCGTTGAAGTATCTTTTCGGAGCGTAACAGTTAGCTGTTTTTGCACGGAAGGACGGATAGAGCGAATGGTCATCATGGCGGACACAAGCAGTACATTCGCATTCGCTTACCAGGAGTATCGTGTAGACAAGAATCAATGCCTTGAAGAAACCCATCGGTGCGGTTCGTTCATTGTCACGATCTTTAGAAGAGGGTTGAGTTCTTTTGCTTCTTTAGAAAAGGGCTGATAATCCAATGCCCGATGTTGTATAACACGTAAAGCGAACAAGCGTGTAGAGACAGATGGCAAATCAACTTGAGCTTGGAGGTAGCGAGAGCAAGTGTTTGAAGAAACGTTAATTCAAAGAAAAAGCGACTCCAAAGTGCCACGAATAAGATCCAAGGAGGTCACGATGCATTAACGAACACATTGATACTTGATTCAAGTAGGTTGACACAAGAATATTGTCGATATGAAGTGATTTTGGGAGACAAAGTTCGTAAGACGGCTGCCTGTCAGGCGCGCGCCCTCTGGTCTTGACTTGACATAGGCCCTACCGTACCAGTAACATCATCAATCATAAAATTAAAAGCTAAATTAAAAGCTAATTTTAGTTTGCATTCTGTTGCAGCCAATATCACTGCTTTGAGAGCTGAGTCTATATTATATAGGAAGCTTCAAAATATGACTATCCTGTTCTAATTCTGACTTGAATGGAATTTCTGTCTTTCTACATTAGAAACTAGTTTATACCGCCGTACTTGTATGCAGCTGCTGTCATGAAGCGACAGCGGCTGCACGTCTACCCTCTTGTAGACGTTGTCATTATCAGCGGTGGGTGTACGTTTCCTTCATGAATATCTTTATTTATTGTAGAAAACTAAAATATAAGGAATCTCCATAGTCTATGATATTCATTCAATAATCGGTATGCGATTTAAAAAAAAAAATTACGTCAAAAACCCACCAAAATCTGTGATTAAAATCAGGTCTGTAAGCGTCCGTATTGCTGCACTCCTCATCTTCTGCGTGTTATTTGAATGGCAATCACTCTCGTATACTACAACGTAGCGAGTCAGAAAAGTTCATATGACCTAGTCAGGGCAGAAGTGATGACCTTGTCAGATCGAAGTGACGCAGCAAAGGTCAGATCATGAGAGCAGCACGCGCGGAAATACATGTACGTAGCAGACGACAAGCTTTACGTAACACACAAAACGCACGGGTGTACGTAAAATGTTACCACGGTTCTTCCGGTTGAGTGTTCATGGTAGTTCTTTGATTTTGTGAATCATCGCACAATCTACTCCGAAAAATTCAACAATAAGGTCTGGATACCAATGTAGTGGAATTTGGTTTTGGGGGATGGTTGGCTTTGACTTCTCTCCTATTGACTGTACCTAATGACCTTAACCAGACCCGTACTGCGACTTTAACCTGACTAGGGGGTCACCTGACTGACACATTCAACTCTATCAGGTGACAATTGACCCCCCACAGAGATGCCAAGTTCGAAAGACTTTTATGAATGAGATTTTCATGACTCGGCATCTCGGCGCTTGCGCGCATGCGCGCGCTAACGAGGGGGGTGTCCCCCCTCCCATGGTAGGGAGCTTATTTAAATCATTAGCTCTTAATGATGCGATCTGATGCATACTTAAGTGACTATTTTTTTACTAATTTTGAAAGACAAAGGGGAAATATACCTTCAATTGCAACTATCACTTTAATCCTTTGATCTATGCTCCTTATTTTTGGCCCAAATTGCAGACTTCACCCAATGCGTGAGAAAAATGGGTGCCATGCGTGAGATCGTGAGACAGACCCTAAATGCTTGAGTCTCACGCAGAATGCGTGAGACTTGGTAGCTCTGCCCCCATGACCTTGTCCTTGATGACTTGGACTGGTACTTCACGGACGGAAACTTCTCAAAACCCCCTGGAAGATCCCGTGAAATTAGGCGCATCAGGCCGATGGCGTAGTCGGTAAGTATTTTACATTTTGAAGTGGACATAACTCCCACTTAACCAACAAAACACCAAATTCAACTCAACCATCATTCAGCAAAATACGATGTAGAATCTAGTAGTAGTAGGTGATCCGGTGAGTGGTAAAAATCATCTTACTGTTAAAATCAAACAAAATAAAAGACATTTTATGTGATTTTACCGTCAAAAGCGACGATCGTTTACAACGTGAATTAAACACTAACGTTTAGTATATGTCAGAATGCTGTGCGAAGCACAGCGGTCTGGTCAGGCTAATACCGCCGTAGCCGGATAGCCCAGTCTGGACGTCTAACGTTAACTAGTCTAGTTATAATGATGTGTAGTATTTGCCAGCAAAATTATAAGTTACTGGGACTAAAGCTACACTTGTACAATTGAGGATAACGTGTGTGACATTGTTGGAAATCGATGTAATTTCCTCCTTCTTCTCACATTATACGATTATCAGCAGTCAAAGCGTGCAATGTATTCCTACCTGCATTACAGGTTAAAAAGTGCTTGAAAAATGACAGCCGTCTTGGTATCGCCATTTGCATTTCCACAGTGTCTTCGACTTCGGTCTTTTCAGTTTAGGATCTCGACGCTATGATTATGCAACCGCGCTGCGACCACGCGTGCCACTGAAACAGGTGTAACTGCCCCCGCTCCGCTAGTAGTGGCGGATACTGGTGTACCAAACGTACAAGGTACGTACGTTATAGTTAAACCACTCGTACTGAAAGCTGGATTGGTTGAGGAGGAGCAGTCATCCTGAGGTGGACTGGACCATCTTCTAACGCGAAAAAGAAGGCATCACCGATCACCGATCCGCTCTTCTGTGGCCCGTTGCATAAAACTTACCACTGAATTTCAATGGTAACTACCGTCAAAATCAGGCGTCACAGCCAATCAGCATCAAGGATTATAAAATTTACCGCTAATTTGAAGACTTACCGCTAGAAAGGAGCGGTAAGTTCAGCGGTAAGGGTCCCACAGCTGCAGTTTTAATATACAGTAAACACTACCCGGATGTATTGTAACAGAGAGCGTAGTCTTACTTACAAAGATTGTTCAAAGTAATTTGACAAATGTTCAACTCCAGGCTTCTTTTCCTTTCATCATCGGCTTCCTCTGTGTACCGGATACTTCGAAGTGTGTCTTCAGCTGTTTGTACAGGGGAGATATTGCAACCGCTAACGTCTCATAGTCCGAGAAGTTCCCCATTTCGAGGTGCAGTACCACAAACCTTATCCAGTAAGCGGGGGGGGGGGGGGGGGGGGGGGAGGGGTTGAGTTCTGTAAAAGTGGATAGAACTATTTTCGCGCGACTAATTTTTCGCGCTTGGTCAGGTCAGAAGAGTTTCGCATGTTTTTAATTCTGCGGAATCAAGACATCATGCACAAGAACATGTGGCAAGCAAAAATATTTGCGTGAGGCACTTTTATTTTCGCACTAGTTTCTGGTTGCGCGAAATGCGCAAAAATTTCAACACCGCGAAAATGTCCACTTTTACAGTAGATTCTGCTACTAGTGGTAGTGGTAGCCCAGTGTGGTTTCTATACATCATATATATTCATGATATTGTAAATTGATACAACCGCCACAATGTATTAGATATTTGCAAGAGTTGGTGATATAGATCTGTGTTTGACTCGACTGTTATGATTTTACTAGCATCTGATTTGAGAGTGACATAGTGTAGTTTAAAGTAGTATGATGTTGAAATTCTTGAATTTCTCTACATTTTTTTGTATCTGAACCTAGATCACTTTATATCATGAACATCATTTGGCATCAAATGACCTGTGACATCATTTATTAACTTGTAGTATTGTAAACATTTTAGCAGCAGAACGTGGTTGATATTAAGTACAGTAAACGACTTAATATGAGTCTGTCATTGGAGAAAACATTCTGTCTCCATCCATGTAACATTACAGATGTATAATCTGCAGCCATTATCTGCTTTAAAATGCTAACAAATTGTCACCTACGCTGTATATGATATGAATTTTAAACCTTGTGTGTTTGGGTAGAATATGATCTCAGCTTGTTTTCATTGCAGAAAGGCCTTCAATCCCTGCGCAAATCTTCAAGAAGTATACCCACCAGCAGAGCTCGATCATGGCAGAGAAAGTTACCATGGTGATAGACTGCGACCCTGGTATAGACGATGCGGTAGCCATCATGATGGCGCTGGGTCAACCCAACGTCAATCTGATCGGGGTCACATGTGTCACTGGGAATGTCGAAGTCGACAAAGTCACCATCAACGCCCTACGCGTGCTGGAGAAGTTCAGTAAACTAGATGTGAGTATATTAGCCCGACCAGACGCTGTTACGCTATGCGTACCATGTACAGCGACTGGGCTGTGTATAGTTATGAGTATATATGAACAACAAATGATGGTGATGATCGATAAATTTTGCTGCAGTATTATAAACAAGGATAAAGGATTTATAGGATGATGATATTAAATGAACACAATGATGAGAATGATTATGGTTAATTTTAACTCAATTCACTTGTTCGCAATTTTATAAACAGTAACACTACATATGTTAACCATAATAGGGCCTGTACAAAAAGAAATAGCCTCGCATCACGGCTGTTGCTTTAATTTTCCAATTTATGTGAAATGAATGAAAGTACAATGTAGGGCCTGCTGTAATTCAAATGATCATACCTTACTATGAAACAAGGGTATGTGTAGATGCAATAGAAATTGAAATGGAATGCAACAAATATGATGTATGATTCTACAGAATTTGAATGATTACCCAAATTCTTTGAATCAATGTCCAATCCTAGATTCCTGTGTTCAGGGGTGCTTCCCAGTATATCATCACTGACCCCAAGGAAGCCAAGCATGTTCATGGAACGGACGGACTGGGCGACATTCCTAACCCAGGCCCCATGCCCAGCCGGGACCTTGTCCAATCAGAGCACGCTGTGCAGGCCCTGATTCGGATGGCCAATGAGAAGCCAGGGCAGATCACGCTAGTGGCCATTGGACCGCTGACCAACTTGGCCTTGGCCATTAGACTTGACCCTACCTTCACAAGCAAGTTGAAGGAGTTGGTCATCATGGGCGGAAATATTGAGGGTATGTCGTTCACTTTTCATCGTCTTGCAAATACTGACTTGTGAGCAGATTAAAAGTGATACAGTTTTAGGTTAGTTGATCTGAAGTCAGTTTTATTACAAATTTAGCTTGGCAAGTGTATAATTGTAAGATGCGTGTATCTTAATTGATGCCAACTGCATTGTGAACATATGTGATCACTAAACTCTATAGAACAATGAGAAACAGGAACTTGGGTAGTTGCTGACTATTTACAAGTCTTCCCACATTTATTTCCCCACACTCACATATTTGAAATTGCTTTACTAGAATAAGATTAATTTTACTCTTAAATTGTTAACTTATAAATTCTGTTTGTTGAGCAAAATGACATAGGAGGTAGATAGGCTTTATGAATTTGACATTTATTTGAATTGATTGATTAGTACAGTGCAGCAGATTGGCATTAAACTAAAGAGATCTTGCAGTGCAATAGCTAGTAGAGTATGCATAGTTTCTGTATTCAACAAATGAACAATAATATACAGTATAAAGTAAAATGAAGGAGCTCTGATGATTGAATGCTGATAGCACTCTTGCAGCTTAAAAAATTTCAAAATGTAATGCTCATGAAGAGTGTAACAGTGATAATGATGTTTGTTGAATGATGATCGTAGTGATGATTATGATGCAGATGACATGATCATGATTACTCAATTTACTGTAATTCACAGAACTACAAAATCATGATTTTTTATGATATTGATAGCATCTATTAGAAATATTGACTACCGTGATATAATTAATAAGATTAAGTTATAGTGATTGTGATGCACTGATGATATTATTCAATTTATCATCATTCATGGTTATAAAATCATCATGATTTTAATGATATTGATCCTATATCATTTATAGAAATTTTGACAAACAGATATGATGAGATTAGATATGACAATAATAATCATCATCATCACGGCTGTCTTTACAGCCAGAGGAACAGGTTTCTGGACCGCCGAGTTCAACTTTGGGACCGACCCCGAAGCAGCACACATTGTCCTCACGGATACCCAGTGTCCTACGCTCGTTGTTCCCCTGGAAACCTGCATATCTCATAGCATTGACTTTGTAAGTACAGGCCAGGATTAACAATTAATCTTTACAGCATTCTGGCTGTGATGAATATGCTTTCATCCCAAGATGGTATAAGTAGGGTCCCAAGCAACTTGCTATATTGAGGTTCCTTGTGCCTAGATAAGGTCAGGTTAATATTCCCTAGAAGAGCTAGGTCAATTGCTCTTTCATTGTCCTAGAAAATTGATTTTAGTTGATTTTGTCAGTGCATTGCTGTTCTTTATGTAGTTTTTCTAATTTGGCAATACAATTTCTTGAAGAGTTCCCACCAAGAGATGGTGGCAAATGGAAATAACCAAAACTTTTAGAAGTCAGATCTTTGAAAGGGATTGTCAGATTTACCTCATGCTGAGTTTTTCACACTGCTTTTTAACCCTTTCCTTCCGCAATTCTTTGAGTGCCCTAGATGCCCCAAAACGAGATTCTTTTTGCTCTTCTACAGAGAACGGACAGGTTGGTAATCCACCTGTGCAAAAGCAGTCAAGCGGTACATTATATCCCCTTTCCATGGTCAACTACATGTGCTGTCGAACAATGGAAATATTGATCGGGTGCAATGTATAAATAGAGCATGCCCTGATGGGCTCATAGACTCTTGTTCTACACAAAACCAGGCACTTGAATGGGATGACTGGGGTCAGCAAACACAGAAATCTACTCGAGCTCAGCTTTCATCACTGTGTATATGTTCATATGAGTTTGATATCAAAGCAGGCGCTAACTAAATCAGAAAAAAAAAGGTAAAAAGGCTGTGATATACAATGTACTCATTTTTCAAACAGAAAGAGAACATATTGGGATAGAATGAACTCTTATCGTTTTATCAAACCCATTTTTCTGGGCATTACAACACAAAGAAACATAAATTTAGGCCACAAAAGTAGGCTCTCTTGTCTTCATCTTGGGAACCTGGTACAATGTATACCAGGTTCCCGTAACGAACAGGTTAAAGTCAGGAGATTTTTTATATTTATGTTTGTCATTGTGTGATTTTATAGATACTTTTGGCATACTTTGTAATGATTTTTATAGCTCTTTGTAATTCTGGAAATATTAAAAAAGCAAATTTAGTGGGTGCACCCCTCTTGGATCTGTCACTAGAGCTCATGAAATATTTGCTCTAGTTGACTAGTCTTGGAACAGACACATTGCACACTGCAAGTGACCATGTTTGAAGTCACGCTCTGAGAGGAAATTACCTTCACTACATGTTTGTCTGTTTTACATGCTGACAATTATCAAATTGACAGTCAACCCCACAAATGTGGAAAATGAGTGAGGCGGTTATGAACCTATTAAAAAATTCCCACCTTTTATATTCATGGCCAGATGTGTTAAATCCTCTGTACATGCGGAAGTCGAATATCACCAAACTTGATGCATTTTTTTTTCTTAGTCCTGTCAAGATCTGCTGATGTGGAGTTGACTGTAAATATCAATTTTCTCATTTTATTATTACTATACAAACTGATTTTTTAATGTTTTTTTTTTTCTACCCTTTATTCAAGCAATGGTTCTACGACCTGGCTTCCAGCAAGTCGCCTCGGGGCCAGTTCATGCACGCCATCACCAAGGCCCATGTGAAGAATTCCAAAGAATGCTACAAGCGGCCTGCCTTCATGGTGGCCGACGCATGCGCCATGCTGGCGGCGGTTTGCCGTGGCTCCGTGCAGGAGTCCACCCACACAGTCTGCAAGGTGGAGCTGGTAGGCAAGTACACCCGGGGCCAGATGGTCACCAACAAAGTCAACACCCCTTGGATTCCCGACCTGGAAGGCGCGGAGAGGGAGGTCGTGACCAAATTGAACATGGACACCATGTACAAGCTGCTCAATGATGCTGTTGCGTGACATCACCATTGAGAAGTAATATTCGTAGGTCGTATTCTGTATTTTGAAGGTCCTTGCAGTCAATAGAAATGTCGAAGCTCTCTTTGGCACAGCATCGTTCCTGGCAATGTCATGGTATTTCCTCAGCATTGTTGACCAGCTTGACCGGATAAGATGCATTTTGTGTGTTTTTGATTCTAAAGAATCAAAATATAATGTTACTAGTATTACATTATTAAGCAAACAAATGACTTAATTATGATAATTGATTATATGACTTAATTCTTATTATATCTTATGCAGATTCATTTCATGCCATGTCAATGTGTGTTGCCACACATGAGGTTACTTGATTTTGCCTTAGATGTTATTTTACTTAATGGACATTTGAAGGAAAGCCAAAACATCATTATGAAGTGGGGAGGTAGCTCTGTCAAGTTTTATATAACCCTATTCCCACCAGGGGAGGGGGGCCATTTTGGGCCCCCCCCCCCTCGACATTTCGCGTGATTATTCCGCAACACGTGATGCTCTCGCCGCAACATTTAATGACTTTTTTCTTTTAAGTATCGCGCAACTTATGAGACCAAATTTGTTGCTCCCAGGCATACCGTTTTGAAGCCACGCCCCTTTGAAAAAAAAATTGTCGACCCAAAAATTGCTCAAAACGTGATTTTGTGTACAAATCCAATGTAAATTGTGTTTTTGCAATTAATTCATATAAAAACAAATATTTTTACTTTCAATGGCTGATAATGATTTATTTTAGCCTGATTATGCTGTAAAAAAGTTATGCGACAAATATTGACAAAAAAGCAACAAAAACAAAAAGTAAAAAAACAAAGAAATACATGAGAAATTCAATAAACAATAAAATACATAAGAAATAATTATGAAGCCGAATTTTTGCTTCAATATTATTGTTGAGGATATTGAAAAGATTATGTTCACCAAAGATTAGAAGTCTTGGAGCTTTATTTTTCGATTTATAGGCAAAAAATTTATTTTGCATAAATTAGCATAAATCAATTAATATAAAATACATAAATTAAAATTTGAAAAATCTAATTATACAGTCTTGTAGATTACATTGGCCTCTACCTCAGTGCAAATTTTTGCGAGGATCGCGCGATCCACGACCGAGATCAGAAGGGGGGCCAAAAAGCCCCCCCCCCCCCCCCCCCCCCCCCCCCAGTGGTTTCAAGTCCCTCAAAAAACCTGGTGGGATTAGGGTTAAGGGTTACTCCTTTAAAGATATTCATTAAGATCTTTCTTTTAATTTAATGTAGAGTCTTTCATTTTCTTTCTCTTATTTTAAAAGCATTCAACATTTGACTTTTTTTTTTGGGGGGGGGGGGCATCATTTTGTCAATTTGCTTTTGTGTATATTATATTTTGTTGATACACTAGATCCTTGTTATTAAGAGGTAGTTAAACAAAACCCTCTTATACAGAGTAAATTTTGCAGGGCCCAACGATTTATATTTCTTTGTTTTTGTACTACAATGTAGGGAGAATGCTGATACAGGTAGCAAGGTAATTGTCATGACTTTAAAGGGCCTTGTTATAACAAGGTTCCATTGTACTGTATATTTCATCCCCTCCCCCTTCTTTCCATTATGGATATCAGTGTTAGTGTTCAAATTCATGAAATTCTTCTGTCGAGATGTTTTTCAGTGCAACTGATTGACAAATTGCCCTACATCGACATAAATTGTCAATCAGTTGAATAATTATGCAGTACCCACTGCATGCTATAAGGATTAGAACCAACACTTGCTGTCGGGCGAAGCTCGGTGGTCTAGTGGAGATGACGCCTGTCAAGAGATAAGGAGGTTATAGGTTCAAATCCTGCTCAAGTATGTACGCCCATGATTTCTTTTATCATGGCTACTACAGTGGAAACTCGATATATAACGAGATCTGATGTAACAAATACCTGATATAACAAATTTATTTGTCCAGTCCCAGTGAATTCATTTCCTTTGTTTTGTATTGTTTATTGACTGCTGATGTAACAAAGTATCTTATAAAAAGAACAAATTGTCTTGGTCCCAAGGATCTCATTATACCGAGTTTCCACTGTACTAAAACACTGATCAATTCAGTGTTAGTGTTGTGATGATAAACTTCAAGATGACATAAGTTTAAAGGGGCTGTACAGTACTGGTTGAGGTGGGGATTCATGTGTTTTACATTCCTAAGTGAGAAAATGAGAAACCTATTATGAAATATAAAAGAGCATGTAATTTTAAGAAGGATTCAACGTTTATTTGATGAAAATTGGTTTTCAAATGGCTGAGATATCCCAAAAAGTGATAATAATAAAAGACTACATGCCACAACTTTATTAGGATCTCTTTGTTTCACCTTGTTTTTGGATATCTCGGCCACTTCAAAACCGATTTTCATCAAATTAACTTTTGATACCCCTTAGAATTGCATGCTCTTTGACATCTCATAGAGTGGTTTCTGAATATCTCGCAAAATGTTAAAAGCTAAATCCTCACCTCGACCAGAACTGTACACATCCTTTAAGGCTACGTTCTTTCACCTTTTATGGAGCAGTACCTGTACATGTGTATCTTTGCTTGCTGTTGGAGTCACATACAGAATGGTCAATTTATTGTCACTGATAAAATGCTACATTTTGCTCGTAAATCTTTTTATCTTCACATGGTAAAGGCATAATTTGCTGTAAAAGTTAACATATTAGTTATGATTTGCTGGCACTTATGAAATTTTTGCTCATGAAATCAAAGTTTATAATTGGGTGTGTGTCTGTACATAATTTGAATGAGAGAAAACCAAAACCCAAATATAAATGTAGATCGAGTGAAAGCAGCAATAGTTTTTAGTGGAATACATTGGTGTAAGTTTAACGAAAACTGAGCAATTGATTCAAAAGTTGTTGCTTTTTTTATTTTTATTTTGGTGCTATCATTTTTGGATGAAGAATACTCTAATTCATGATGTCATTGTGGACAACAATATAAAGAAAATATAAGAATTTTTTTATTTTTTTCCATGTAAAGTATGCATTCCATTGATTAGTTACTGACATGTTATGGGTAATACTATTTCCCCTGCTTTCTGAAAGAGGTTAGTCATTATGGTAAAAAAGGTACAATATGTCTAAATTCTCTTACATTTTCTCGGTATTGTTGTCTATATAATGACATCATGATAGTAGTCTATTGATCTAGTGATGATGGCACCAAAACTTTAAAACTTTGTTTATGAATTAAGAGGTTCCCCTGTAAAGTTGTATTAGAAATTGAGCACCTTGGCATAGTGGATAGGGCTCAGTGCTGACAATCGGAAGAACCTTAGATCAAATCGTTAATCCTGCTGGGTGTGAGCATCTATGGGCAAGGTTTCAATGTTTCTCTTGATTCAAGAAGGAGGTGATTATTGTTATCTTCTTCAATCTTCTTCAAATCTTTGACATCATGTCATGACCCCCACAGTATCAATGTGTACACTGTGGCAGATCCAGGAATTACATAGGGGGGGGGGGGGGAGGTGGGGGCACAAAAAATATTTCTGGTGCCATTCCAGGTTTCATTAGCTGACAAGCAAAAAAACAAACAAAAAAGCTCCCATGCAATTTTTTTGCCACTTCTTTCTTTTATTTTCCAAAAATTAAAGGAGGCCACGTGACCAGTGCCCCCCGCCCCCCACAATCCTCCACCGGTACATGGACATGTACATGTATTACATTTTCATGTTGTATGGAGTAAAATGTAAAACCAATTACTGGAACATCATTTGTACTCGGTGAAATTTAGCAGAAGATGTATTCTTCAACCTTTCTTTACATGCATGTTTGTATAGGTGGTTGAATGTCTCCTGTAAAGCTATTACATGTACCAAAGCAATAATCTTAACTGCTACTGAAGAACATGTACAATATTTGTACCATCTCCCATACTTATAATACAAGCTGTGTGTCTATGTGTGTATGTTCATTTCTGCTTATTTAGGGCCCCCCCCCCATTTTTCCTATAACTTTAAAATGCAAAAAAAAAAAGAAATCGCAGAAATTTCGTGACTTTTTTCTTTCACATCTTTAGCACATGTTGAGACCCTAAATTGGTGATATGCTTGCCAAGATTTAGCATGTTTTCGTGACCACTGTCACCAAAAATGTCTTGCAAAAATTAATGATTCAATCTTGCAGATTACATGATGGGCAATATGTGTTGAATCTTGGAGATTACATGATGGGCAATATGTGTGTGCCAATTTTCACCATGGTCACGCAATTGACGGGCGAGATCTTGGTGGGGGGCCAAATAACTCCCCCCCCCCCCCCCTTCCGTTCTATACAATTTCAAAATAGCTTGGGCTATGTGCTATGTAGGGTTAAGGTAGACTTCAGTGAAGCTTCTGCATGAACTATCCTGTTCATCCAATTTTACTCCATTTGTTACAGTGTACTTTGGGACTGGATGTTATAATGCATGCAAGAAAAAAAGAAGAGATACATCGGCCCTACTGTGTACACATATTACATGATATGTACAGCTACTCGCTTACTCACAAGATATATATTTGTGTGTGTTATATACATGTATATATAAACATATATACCTTTATATAAACAAAATATGAAAGTTCTGCTTGTGTTTGTAATAAATATCAAAGAAATCAACCAAAAAACAAACAAACAAAAAAACGCCACAGGGGCTGAGAATTTTGCCTTTTTCCAAATTTTTGGCTTCTGCCATATACATGTATTTCATATATGATACAAAATAAAACACGTATTTAGTATAATCATCAAATATGTTCTGAAACCGTTGTTATAAAATCCCATTCAATCCAAAAAGTTCATTCTATTTTATTCCATGAGTTATTACGGTATTTCATGTTATCCTCAATATCTATCCCGTGCATACACCTCAGTTTAAAGGCCTAGTCATTTTTTGTCCTGCCATGTTTGTGTACAGACAATAAAGCTGAAGAGGATCAGGTACTATAGTATCAAAAGCGTCAACAACTCAAAGCTGGTTGACATCCCTTATATTATGTTACGTTTTTGTGTATTTGCGTGTGTGTGTGTGTGTGTGTGTACTATATACATATGTATACAAACATACATAATTGTCTACATAATACACAGTACACACACACACACACACACACATATATGTGTGTGTGTGTGTGTGTGTATATATATATATATATACATGAAATTATGGTTATCAATGTACTCACTATAATGCCGAAATACTCTAGCACTTCTGCTTCCAGAGAAGAAAACTTCAACAAATTTCATTCAGTTTGGAGCACGGGAATGTCATCTATATTTGAACAAGTGAAACCGGTTATATACCGTACCTTAGAGATGCTACCTGCCAAGTTTGCAGAAATTGTCTACATAATACACAATACACACACACACACACACACACACACACACACACACACACACATGTATATATATGTATATATATATATATATATATATATATATATATATATATATATATATGTGTGTGTGTGTGTGTATATATATATATATATATATATATATACATGAAATTATGGTTATCAATGTACTCACTATAATGCCGAAATACTCTAGCACTTCTGCTTCCAGAGAAGAAAACTTCAACAAATTTCATTCAGTTTGGAGCACGGGAATGTCATCTATATTTTTTTTTAATTTTTTTTTATTTGATTTGATTTATTGGTGTCTGTATCATCATTGTACATATACACATTCATGTACAAACATAAATATGATAATATATATAAGTATTTTCTTGTTCATTGCCTGTGTACAATGTACAGCAAAAGTACAACAAAACATACTACAATGAATAATACAGAGGGGCTGCAGCATAAGCGTAGCTTGATTTGCGTGCAGCCCCCGTAGCATAACATAATATTATAATGTACATCGGAAGTAGATTAGGAGGGAGGGATGACTTGCATAGAGATGGATAGTTGAAAGGAGAAAGGGAAGGGAGAGGCTTGTCTGCTTTCACTAAAGGTTTATACAAAATAAAATCACCTGTATCACTGATTAGCAAGACATGACAAAATATTTCTTCAACGAGGTACAGGTGGACAGTTGATACAGGTCATGGTAGGTTACATAATCCTTATTACATAATAGATTAATTGTGTCGATATTTGTACGAAAGAATTTCGTGTATATAACAATGCCACTAGAATTACTGATATTCAGATAACAACATCTTTTTTACAGCCTTCCTAAAAGAATACGTGGACTTTAAACTTCGAATTTCAGAAGGAAGAGAATTCCAAACATCAGGTCCGGTGTGTCTGACAGATTTCAGAGCCATCACTGTTTTGGGATTATACAAGTGAAACTTATCAGATTGTCTTGTTGGATAAGAATGTATTTCCTTATTTAATTGAAATAATGAGTAAAGAGAAGATGGCAACTGACCATTATGTAAAGCGAAACATAAAGAGTGAGTTTTGCAAAAAATTAATGTCATTTACCTTAAAGGGTGGGTACAGTTCTGGTCGAGGTGAGGATTTGGCTTTTAACGTTTTGCGAGATATTCAGAAACCACTCTATGGTCAAAGAGCATACAATTCTAAAGGGTATCAAAAATTCATTTGATGAAAATCGGTTTTGAAATGGCTGAGATATCCAAAAACAAGGTGAAACAAAGAGATCCTAATAAAGTTGTGGCCTGTCACCTTTTATTATCATCACTTTTTTGGATATCTCAGCCATTTCAAAACCAATTTTCATCAAATAAACGTTGAATCCTTCTTAAAATTACATGCTTTTTCATATTTCATAATGGTTTTTCATTATCTCACTTCGAAATGTTCAAAACATGAATCCCTTACCACAACCAGAACTGTACAGTCCCTTTAAGTGTTCTTAATTCTGCGAATAAAGGATCTGAATGGTCTCGATAACCTGAGTTGGTGCATATACGTATTGCTTTCTTTTGCAAAAGTAATATACTATCAATGTGGCTTTTTGATGTTGCCCATACAATGTTGCAATAAGAAATGTGCGATAATATCAATGAATTATATAACATAAATAAAATATTCTGAGGGACATAGTACTTTAACTTTTGAAGTATACCAACATTACGAGATACTTTATCAGAGATATATTGTACATGAACATTCCATTTCATATTTTCATTTATATATATTCCGAGGAATTTAATACTCTCTTTTTGTTCCAATAATACACCATCCACCATAATATCTAAATGTTGATTTTCATTGTTGTGCTTCTTGTTATAGAAATACATAAAAATTTGTCTTTTTCAGATTAAGTGATAATCTATTACTCTTAAACCACATAGATAATTTCGGTAATTCAGTGTTAAGAGTTCTTAGGAGCGAATGAAAATCAGAATTGGAACAAAATACATTGGTGTCATCAGCAAACATAATATATTGCAGTGACTTACATGAGTTTGAAATATCATTTACATACACTAGAAATAATAACGGTCCCAATATGGATCCTTGTGGGACTCCACATTGTATAGGTAATACTTCAGAGTTAACAGATTCATAGTACACATATTGCTTTCTATTTAACAAATAATCTTTAAACCATTCAAGTGGAATGCCACGAACACCATAAGACTGCAATTTACGTATGAGGATAGTGTGGTCAAGAGTGTCGAATGCCTTGCTTAGGTCCATGAAAACACCGATGACATGTTTTTGTTCAGCTAAGGCAGTCGACACTCTATCGTATAGGGGGCTATAAGTGCCATATCTGTTGAATGAAATTTCCTGAAACCATACTGGTCTTGGTTAAATATATCGTATTGTGTCAAAAAATCATACAATCTGTTTTGAACAAGTGAAACCGGTTATATACCGTACCTTAGAGATGCTACCTACCAAGTTTGCAGAAAATCCGTCACAAGGTTTTCAAGAACAAGCTGAAAATATGAACAGAATCAGTCCCTGTTTTCTCCCCCCCCCCCCCCCCCCCCGGGGGGGGGGGACCCTTGGATCCACCATAAACAGCCTTGAAACTACAGTCATCAATGTATTTCTTCATAGCACTAACATATAGCTCTATTCTGGTTCTAGAAAAGAAGATTTTTAAAAGTCCCAATATTATTACCTTGGTTGTTCCTGCCCCCCCCCCCCCTTCCCCCGCCATATATAAACAAATTAAAAACCCAACACCCTGAACAGGGATTCTATGATACCTGCCAAGCTCAGTAAAAATTAGTCATGGGGTTTCCAAGCAGCTAAGGTTTACGCGCAGTTTTGGCAGACTCTAACTTTCATTTACATACGTAATATTGACATGATAAACTGATTCCTGATGACAACCATGATTGATTCTGCACATTTTGGGGGATACTCTCTAAAAAAAAAAATCGAGTGAAAATACTCACTCTTAAAAGAGTGAATATAAAAAAGAGTGAATTTAGAGTGAAATTGGATTGAATTTTGAGTGAAAATGTTCATTTTCACCCGTTTTAGAGTGAGTCTGTAGTCTGCCAAAACTCTTTTAAGAGTGAATATTTTCACTCGATTGTTTTTAGAGAGTATGTTTGCACATTTCACATTGAAATTGATCGCTTGCGCAGTTTACGGCGTATAATTTGCACATTTGCGGTCGATGCAAGTTTAGATGTTTTCACTTTAAAGAGTATACAGTATGATGTTTGCACAGTCATGTACAGATTGTGCACATTTTTTTTTACCACTCAAGATACCCCAGTCTGTCGAGTGGCGCTCTCATATTCCACGATTCCTACTGATTAAAATAGCAGGCCTATACATAATATTATTCCTATCTCACTTGAACTTCCTGTAAGTGTTGGTGTTAGGAAGGGGTGGATTCCTAATTCTTTATACACCGCTATGTACCACTCATTAGGAGCGTCAATAAGATATAGACCTACATAGAGATTCAAGTAACTTGATAAAATGTTCAGTTCAAAGTTTTTCCCCGTCATCTTCAGTTACCATCGTGTATCGGATACGTCGAAGTGTGTCTTCAGCTGCTTGAAAAGGGGAGATTTGGCGTCTCGTATCCATAGTCGGACACGTCCTCCATTTCGAGGTGCAGTATACCCACAAAAAACTATAGAACTCTGTAGGCCTATATTCTACTATTGGAAATAATATTCTATATAAGGTCATTTTTATGTCGGGAAGAGGGAGCTAAAATGTTGCTAACTATCATGACTATAGAATGATTGCCTAAAAGTACCGCATTACCAACAATGCAAGGTTCTTGCAGATGGTTTACTTGCAGGGAATATAGTGAATGCTCATTACTCCTGTAAAAAATAAAAATATCTAGAAACGCATTATTCGAGGAGCCTTTACAGTAGTATTATGAATTTTCTACATCATGCACCCCTCTGTCGTACAATAAGCAGGTGCAAGTATATGTCATATAAGTGCAATGTTGTCAACAGTTTTCATGGTTCTGATAATGATCAAAAGTAGAAGGACTATAATTATGATTCTTAAATTCTCGTCTTTTATCAGACTCTTTTTCTAATTCAACTCTTGTTCAAATTCTGCTCTGATCGTAAGCAATATCACTATTCGTGAGGGCATCTTTTTCTTAAGCCATCGCATGATCACCAACAATCGCATGCGCATATTTCTGTATTTACTTTGTATTTACTACTGTTTGGTATTTATTCTTCTCCATCATTCTTTTGTTGGGGAGCAACCACTACTCAGCGAATAGTGCCTGCAGCTATTCTGAACTTGTTTTGTTTTTTGTTTATGATAATATTAGTGATATACATGTATTAGTTTTGGGTGATCCACTTGTTCTAAGCCTTGCTTTTTAGTGGACCACTCTTTTTTCATACTTTCTTTTCCGTCAACTATTCCAAGTGTGCAGTGATGTTCTTAATTATTCTGCATAATTACACAGTTGAACATATCATATCTCACTATACTTTATGATTCACATTGCGTTATGCATTATGTACTTTTTTTCAAACTGATCAAACAATGTGATGGTGTGAATAATGCTTTGTATTTTGTTTTACTCTTTGTTGGATGAAAAAAAAAATGAAACTGAACTGATCTGAGCCAGGGGAGTTTCTCAGGCTGCGGCAGCAAATTTGTGAGCGGTTATGGCAAAATCTTTGGCAGGCAAAAAAAAAAAAAAAAAAAAAAAAAAAAAAAGATAATTATGCCCGAAGACCTTGCGAAAGTTTACTGAATCCTCGTGTCCATTTTGTCCTTCCTACAAATCGTGTCACCTTCGCCTTTAATACCATGTGTTTGTTTGTTTGTTTGTTTGTTTTATTTATTTCAATACGGTTTAAAAAAAACCCACTATCAGCCTCAGGGCTGTTTTTCAGTGAGTCCGTATATATCAACATACATGGTATAAAACAACAAAAGTAAAATACAAAACAGAAATTGCATTCACAAACACGACAAGAAACATTGACAAAACAAAAATACAGTAACAAAGTTTGATAAGGGAAAAAATGTAGATACGAAAAACAAAGGGAAAAAGTAATCTAGACAAAAAAAAATCATACAAATCTGCAAATTACCATATTAAAACGGAGTTTGGAAAATGGTGCAATTAATGTTTGACACAAATCTATTCAACTGGGTTTCACATCTGAGATTAATCGGGAGGCCGTTATAAACTTTTGACGCTACATACAATGCGCTGTTTCTCTTGAAATTTGTGTTTGGCTTTGGGAGGGAAACTTTGGATACGTTATTTCTCAGTTGGTAATGTGACAATTTTGTTGTTAATTTAGCAGAAATCTCCCTAGGAACAAGTTTGTGTAGTAGTTTGAAAACCAATATAGCCAGATCTTTTTCTAACTTCACATTCAGACAGTCTATATGTAAGATATCATCGGGCAGTTTTCGCCGCACGAATGAAACAAGAAGCTGCCGATTGTTGGGAAGGCAACACGGCCAAACGCGTAGAGCCCTCGTATAATGCCGCCATGTAGCATCGTATCGCAGTATTGTAGCATCGAGTTTTGATGGGACCACGGCGTCGGCGAAGACAGCCGAATTCAATTAATACATTGGCTGTAATATAGGGCAAAATAACGGAAATCGAAATTTTGTCACTTTTACGAAGATAACCTGTCTTTAAAAATGCTGTCGTTTTCATAATGAAGGACCCAAAACTGAAATGTTAACAATGTTAGAGACAGAAGGACGTATCTGGAACATTTTTTTTTTTCATAGCTTCGTCATCTCTAGCTAGGCAAAACAGCTTATCTTGAGATGCACATAAAAATTACAAGAAAACATTTACAATGGTAGGGCAAATGAATGTATCTTCACTATACACTATTCAAGTGCTTAAGTGTTGTGCTTTGGGAAGGAAAAGAGTGAAAACGCGATGCAAAGACAACGTACGTCAACATACAATACATGTATGCTACCATACAGACGCGACAAATAATGACATGAAATGATACCGAAGAAGAACAAAAAGAAATGATCCGTCATCAAAGAACTGTAGAGCTGGTATAACCTGTAAGTCGAGATATTACGCTCTTCTGGTTCACTGCGGTGTGTCTCCGGAGGAGGGTGACGATTTTGCGATGTATAAAGTTTAGAAGTACGCTCTTCTGGCAAAGTGGAATTACCCCGATGTAAAGTGATGCTATATATTTTCCCTCATCCTCCGTAGTCTTATCATAGAAATTTGCAAGAAGTTCCAAGTCTCCTGCCCTTTGGCGTCAGTGTCATTGGTTTTAGCAAGGCTTGTGATAGCATACATTGCCCGTCTCTGGAAAGTGCTTATCTCATATGGCCCGGTCTACCTGACATAGTGGTCCAAGCCATAAAGAAGATGTATGCCGGCTCAAGATGCTGTATAAGAGCTGACGATGGTCAAAGCGACAGGTTCGAGGTGCTAACAGGTGTACGTCAAGGATGTATTATATAGGCCTATAGCCAATCCTTTGTGCCATGGTACATATATGATAATTGGGTGTTAGACTAAATCTTAGAAGCAGGGTTTTTTTTTTTCAGCAAACGTACTAGGCCTATCAATGCTTGGAATAGTTTGCCAGAACAATTGGTTACTGCTTCAAGTTTGAATATTTTCAAAATGGTCTCGACAAATTTTGGGCAGATAAGCGATTCAATTATGTCCGACATCCACGCACACCGCACACAAAGTTAAAGTTTAGTTCTTCGAGACATCTGCATCGAAGGCGTTCGACCGGGAGAACTACAGGACACCCTCAACTCCCGTACAGATGATGATGATGATGATGATGATGATGATGATGATGATGAAGCAAGCAGCGCCGCTAATAAAGAATTTGATTGGATTGGCGATAAGAAGCTATCAGACCTCAACTTGACTAGTATAGGTTTTCCCGGTCAATTTCATACTTTTGTCATTCAAGTTCCTATTCCGAGCATTCAATTTCACGCATTCCACGCTGGCAGCACTGTATCGGCAATCAAATTCAAAATCCGGTCATTCGAATTCACTTTCGGAGCATTCGAATTCACTGTCGGAGCAATCAAATTCACTTTCGGAGCATTCAAATTAACCATCGGAGCATTCAAATTCACTGTCGGAGCATTCAAATTTACTATCGGAGCATTCAAATTTAAGAGAGGAGCATGCATTTCAATAATAGGCATTCAAATTCATGTCAAGCTGGCGACGGAATCTCGTCGGTCATTCAAATTCGTGAATAGGCAACCATGTTCCAAACAGCTGCATTCAATTTAAAAGATGACCGGAATTTAGTTAGTTTAGGGCCGAGTATGTGGGTCTAACCGGAGGGCCAAACCCCAAAAAGTCGCTTACTTAAGGAGTGAGTTGCACTCTCTCTACAAACTAAGTAGACCATGCTTATTTTCAAGTTTTTGCTGTAACAAACAACATTCCACTGGTCTACCTAAAAAAAAATTGTTGCGAAAGCCTCCAAATCCAAGATTGCATCCACGATGACCGCCATATTTACTGAATTTGTTATTTAAATGATAGAATTCGATAGAAACATCAGATTTCAACAATTGTGATATCAAATGAAAGAAGATAAAATTTTCTACAAGTTGACACCATTTTTGTGGGATATTGTGATAACTGTGTTGGCCCTTTTCCCTTTCTTATATAAAAGTCTACTCCATTTTCCTCGTTAAATTGATTGCACGAAGTAGGAACTTGATCGCCTAAAAATGAATTTGAACGCTCCAAACAAGCTCATTGGGACTATCACGTGACTATCGCATGAATTTGAATGCACGAGTAGGAAAGTCGGTGCTCGCATTTTGAAATTGAATGCCCAATCGTGAATTTGATTTCACAAAAACGAAATAGAGCGCCCATAAATGAAATTGGTCGCTCGGATTCTGAATTTGAATGCCCGAATATTTTCTCGTGCGTGCGCTGCGTGAATTTGAATGCACATTAATGAATTTGAGTGACAAAAGTATGAAATTGACCGGGAAAACCTATAATATAGGTTTTCACACCCAATTTCATCAGATTTGCATTCGAATTAATGAAAAGGCGTTCAAATTCAAGCAATTGTGGCCACTGCTCTACTCTCACGGTTCATTTTACTTATAACTTTCAACTTATAGCATTCAATTTCATTTCATATCATTCTTTTTAGATTTTATTTCATTCAATTTAGAGCGAAATTTACTCAGTTTCACGCCAGCTGGATAGACGTTCAATTTCGTCCCAGATACCAGCAGTGACCAGTTTCAATTTCATTAATAGGAGTACAACTTCGCACTTTGAAATTTCAAATTCAATCAACATGAGAATTTCCCATGCGTTTCTACGGTCCATTCCTTTTTTATCTGTGATATATTGGATTAGTGCACTCAATTACATTTTCATTTCAAAGTTTCATTTATTCAGTTTAGTCTATTAATTGTATTGTCTGTATAATCTTGTCTTATCCACCTTCAAAATCATCCCCTAACAGTATCGATGTAACATTAAGAGAATTGCTATATCAAATTCTGAAAAAATATCTACATTCAAATTTACATTTTGATTCCATTCCTACCTTGCCCGTGTCCATATCATAAGTTGCCACAATCTGCTCAGCTGTAGACCTGTTTCACCCAAGGGTCCCACCAGTGATATAGTCTTGCTAGTTGTCAAAAGCTTTGCCACAAATTCTGTCCGTATTTGAGATATTCATGTATACTCTTCTCTAGCGGCGTTAAAGTCGTGTACGAATACAGGGGCGGATCCAGGAATTCTGTAAAGGGGGCGTGACTAATATTTTTTGGTGCCACTTCCGGGTTTCATTTCTTTTTCTTTTCTTTTTTTTTCTTTTTTTAACAAAAATTAAAGGGGGCGTGCGCCGCTTGCGCCCCCCTCTGGATCCGCCACTGGGAATATAATGTACAGTGTTTCAATCAAGGGGAGTTACACGAGCTTTCATAGGCCATACAGTATGTTCCCCCCCCCCAAAAAAAAAGGAAATACAATCGGATTTTCGCATTGATAACACCCAATATGATTAAACCGTCTAACTGCTACTTCAGGGTCTTAAAATATAATATCTTAGCTCTATTTTGCAGAAAACCCCATTCAATTTGGTTAAGCGGTCACAAAAAAATGTGGATTGTTGTAAAGCATGTCACGAGTCTGATTCTTCCAAGTTTAGCACTTAGATGCTCTTGGAACTGCATATTAATGTGTGAACACAATATAGACAGAACTTGGAGGGAAGAGATTCCTGACATGCTCTACAAAACTCCCCATTTCTCTTTGACCACTGAAGCAAGTCGAATGGGGTTTTCTATAAGATGTGGGTAATGAGTTATAGTTTCATACACTGAAATTATATTTGGATTGATTAGCTATTTTTCAAGTTATTGTTGCGGAGGGTACTGTTGTATTTTTTTTTTGACATACGGTATGTTAGCTATTATAAGGCAAAAGTCCTATTTCAAGATGCATTTGCGTATTCTGATAGATTAGTAACTACAAAGAATATGACAACGAAAAAAGATTGCTCATAATTATGTTGTAAAATAATGTTGGCCTTATCTTGAATTTTAATTCCTTAACCTTCTTCACGACGATGCTGATTCGAATTTGAATGCGTTGCACGTACGTTTTTAATTTGAACGCATTTTTTTACATGTTTATTTGAGAAACTCATGAAGTCGCGTGCTGATGCACGGAATTAAATTGAATGAACTACATTTTGTATTTACTTTTTTGAATGTTGATCTCGGTGATCATTCAAATTCACTCGAACGTGAATGATCGCACTGTTAAATCGAATGCATATCTGATGAAATTGATGGGCGGGAAAACCTAAATAACAGCAATTGCAACAAGCTCCTGACTTACAATAGCTGCTGGTTAATGTCATCGATGACAATGACCATCCCCCCCCCCCCCGTGATGTTTCCGTTGGTCATCAGGAAAGGGCAATTTCCGATACTTCACGTATAGCCTTGGCAGTTCAAGGGGACATCGTATAAGGTCATTTGCAGGATGGGTTCAGCTGCATTCAGGCAGCTAAACAAAATTTGGTCAAGCAAGACATTTCCTTCAAAGATTAAACAGACATGTTACAATATACGGCGGTGGAGACTTGGGATGTTAAGTTACAGTCGTATGTAAGGAAAAATTATCATTGGTGTTCTCGATGCGAAGTGTCTCGGAAGAATTCTACCGATCAAGTACAGTGACTTTATAATCGAGAAAGAAGTCAGAGAAATGGTAAAGCAACTTCCAGTATCCGGTGCAATCTGCAATAGGGGGTCTTTAATGGTTTGGTCATGCTGCAATTATAAGGCTCCTGCCATCTCGCCTTGCAACGCCAACTTTGTGGTGGAACTCGAAAGGGTGAAAACGCAGAGGCATACCCAGGATGAGCTGGCAGAAGATTACATTCATTGTGATCTTATGGCAGCCTTAAAAACCATGCATGAAGACTTAAAATATCTGACCGCCACTAGATTCAAATAAAGAAAGCTATATAGTGCCCCGTGCGCCAGTCGGCGTGGGAGTTACTAAAAGTCTAAATAGGGCCTAAGTGAAGTTCTCTGATATGGTGACGCCACTGGATCTGTTTGAAAAGCAGGTATTCATCTCTAAAACGACAAATCCTTTTTTTTCTCTTTGCTGAAATTTTACTAACTTTTTCTACAAGCATGGGTACATTGAAGAAAAATGAAAAAGTCTGTCGCGGTTAAATGTCATAATCAAAGGACGGAAAATCGTTTGAAGATTGAAATTTCAAAGTCAAACTTGTTTTTTTTTTCTCAAAGTATATGAGTTTCTCTTCTCTGCCTTATACCTTTCGTCCGAGCTGAGTTAAGCGATTCATATGTGTCATGGTAACGTGGACCATATCAAAGGACAACCTCGAAGCATCTTTCCTATAGTCCGTTCTGGGGGACCCTACAGAGCAGAGACGTGTGTGAAACTCCCAAAGCTAAAATCGCAATCAGTCACTGTTCTGTTCCAGCGGAGAGGCAATAAAATTTGATGATGAGACTAGGAAAAAGAAGGCAGCATGCATTGCATTTTTTGGAAGCACCTCAGACAGCATGATAAGCAGTTCTTGTATAGACCTAGGTTTTATATCATCGGTAGGTCATTTCTTCGCATCGTAATCTCGATACGACGTCGTCCATTGTGTGGTCTTCGAGCGTCAGTTCGGGCATGGAGCTACTAACAGAGATCTGTTAGTAGCTCCATGGTTCGGGTAAACTTCGCAATAAAACTTCACACTTTCAGTTATTATAGCCTGTATGTCATTCGGGTGTCATCGTAGGACCGTCTGTAGACATCGTGTGGCTTCGTTTGTTGATTGGTTGTTGACCACGTTTGGGGCCAACTTCGAACAGAATTGAAAATTCCATTCTAGTATACTCGTGCTTTCATCTCTCCTGCGTATTATAATATGATAGGTATCTCACAAACTGTCATTTCAGAGAGGTCTTCATCGTCTGGGCAAAGGTAAAGATTCAGGAAGAATTCCATCCTCCGGACTTCAGTCATGGCGGAGAAAGTTACCATGGTGATAGACTGCGACCCTGGTATAGATGATGCAGTAGCTATCATGATGGCGCTGGGTCAACCCAACGTCGATCTGATTGGGATCACATGTGTCACTGGGAATGTCGAAGTCGACAAAGTCACCATCAACGCCCTACGCGTGCTGGAGAAATTCAACAAACTCGATGTGAGTACGACCAAGGAGGTTCAAGAGATGGAGTAACAACAGCGTTATTCCCTTTGATCCCATGTTTGATGCCGCCACTAAGAAATATTTGAAGTATGAGCTGAACTGGAGCTGCCTCACAGATAGGAAGACAATTGATTCATGTGGCATTACATTATGACGTCACTCTCTTAAATGGAAGATACGTCTTTATGACGGTAATCACTTTTCGCTGTCCCTTCTTATGAAACATGTGAGGTACATAAAAGTACAAACACAGGGATGTGAGAATAAAAATTCCACAAAAATTGATGAAATAAGAATTAAAATTACCCGACTTTACATGTTTTTACACTACTCTAATATATAAATGAATAAAGAACTACACTTCAATATTATACCATATCAGTTTCATTCGTCGGAAATGATCGGAAAGATGATAAAATCGACTTTCCAGTAAGAGTGCAGTTCAAATATTTTCACAACGTACGGCTCAGATTTACACTTTTTGACATAATCCTGGACAGGAGTTACTTTCTTTTTCATATGCGTTATCATAAGCTGAAATTTGATTCACTTTAGTACAAAAACAAACAAAATATAGCCGACATTATGTTAGCGTTCCAAATGAATCATCTCTTTGCTCGGAAAGGCGGCGGCATCGAACCCCGATCATCATATTCAAAAATGCACCTGTGGAATTCTTCGTACGTCAAAAGAAAACTGACAGCTGTTTGAATGTTTACAGCCAGTTGGAACTCTCTCAAATTTTCAAACCTCCTTGGTACGAACATCAAATTTTATGATGATGATCTTAAATTGACAATAAGTGATTGCAATGATAATGTTGATAAACAATGATTACGAACGTCTTCGATGAAGATAATGCAAATGAACACAATGGTAAGAATGGTGATGATTGATTTTTGATTTCACAAACATTTTGAAATTTCATAAACAGCGACATAACATAATGGAATGTCAGCCATGAGGGCCTATACGCTATAATGTAATAGAAAACTGACGCATATCAAAGTTGTTGTTTTTTGACACGTGTAAGTGTATATGCCCTGGAAATGAAAACAAACTTTGACAAAAGAAAAAAATATATATATACACGATTCTTTATACAGTATTTTAACCGGATAACCCCAATTCTTTGAATGAATTATCAAATGCTATATAGATTCCTGTGTTCAGGGGAGCTACTCGGTATATCGTCACTGACCCTACGGAAGCCAAGCATGTTCATGGAACGGATGGATTGGGTGACATTCCCAACCCAGGACCCATGCCAAGCCGAGACCTTGTCCAATCAGAGCACGCTGTGCAGGCCCTGATTCGGATGGCCAATGAGAAGCCGGGACAGATCACACTGGTGGCCATTGGACCACTGACCAACTTGGCCCTGGCCATTAGACTTGACCCTACCTTCACAAGCAAGCTGAAGGAGTTAGTCATCATGGGTGGGAATATTAAAGGTATACGTCTTTCGTTTTTGTTTGTTTGTTTTTTCTTCAGTAGTCTGGCAAATAATCACTCTGGGTGGAATAAAAGGAGTACACGTAGGTCAGTTAATCAGAAGTTGGTTTCATTATCAATTTACAGGGATGGTAGAGTTTTAAATCCCTCTTAGAATTGTCCGCTCTTTCATATTTTATAAGTGGTTTATTTGATAGATATCGGTTTTGAAATGGCCGAGATACTCCAAAAACCAAGTGGTCCGATCCTATATAAACATTGGGTCCCAGTTTTTATCAGGACCACTTTGATATGAATATCTCCGCCATTTCAAATCGATTGTCATGAAACTTTGAATTCCTCTTAGAATTGTATGCTTTTTCATATTTCATAAATGTGCATAGAGTCTAGTTTCTCATCTCACCAACAAAAAAACAAAAAAAATCTGAGTGACGTCAGGGATCACTGAAAATCTTCGAGTGATCCCTGAGGTCACTCCATAATGAGTGAAAATGAACATTTTCACTCGAAATTCCCTCCAATTTCACTCTAGATTCACTCTTTTTTGTATTTACTCATTCAAGAGTGAATATTTTCACTCATTTTTTTTTAGAGAGTACGGCTGTATATATATATATATATATATATAGGCGTACCTGTGTTTTGGTGCCTTGTCTGCTACCGGCGGTTTCACGCTGTCGCGATCTTCAGGCAGACTGACAAAGTGGTGTGTTTCTGTGCTCATGTAGCGCGGTGGATCGGTTTGACGCATGGATGATTTTTCTTTTCCGGTGTCTGCATTTGGATTTAAGTTCGGACCTTTTGTTGAGTGCTTTTTTGTTTCTGATGATGATGGCCTTCTCATCGAGGCAGAGGTTGCACATGCCACTCCTTCTTAGAGTTAAGTTTGACTTTTTTTGGATGTCCCATGTCAGTGTGAAGTTTGCGCGTTTGTCTTTCAGGCTCCAGATGTATTTTGAGAGTTGGGTTTCGTTTTTGTATTTCTCGTTCTTGATGGATTTCAAATTATGGTTCCTATATCTGTCCTTGAAGGTACCCCCGCCAGTCCGTAGTAGCACGGACTGGCGTCAACAAACACTTTCCCAAAGGGCACAAGCTGAACCCAATATTCAATAAGAACACGGTAAAAGTGAGCTACAGCTGCATGAAAAACATGGATGCAGTCATAAAATCCCACAACCAAAGAGTTATCGGAAAATCCAAGTCACATGACACCGATCCCAAACCCAAATGCAACTGCCGCCAAAAAGATCAATGCCCGTTGAGAGGAAGATGCATGGAAACGGCTCTTGTGTATAAAGCAACCGTCAAGCATGACAATGAGGAAAAGTGCTACTACGGACTGGCGGGGGTACCTTCAAGGACAGATATAGGAACCATTTGAAATCCATCAAGAACGAGAAATACAAAAACGAAACCCAACTCTCAAAATACATCTGGAGCCTGAAAGACAAACGCGCAAACTTCACACTGACATGGGACATCCAAAAAAAGTCAAACTTAACTCTAAGAAGGAGTGGCATGTGCAACCTCTGCCTCGATGAGAAGGCCATCATCATCAGAAACAAAAAAGCACTCAACAAAAGGTCCGAACTTAAATCCAAATGCAGACACCGGAAAAGAAAAACCATCCATGCGTCAAACCGATCCACCGCGCTACATGAGCACAGAAACACACCACTTTGTCAGTCTGCCTGAAGATCGCGACAGCGTGAAACCGCCGCACAGTGGGCCAGAATGAGCTCAAAGTGCGCCAAAATTATATGCCGTGGTTTCTTTTTACCCAAATTTGGTGTCTAAGGAAAATTTGGGGCGTAGAATTGATTGAACATAATTTCAAACTCATATGACGTCACTGTGATGCTGTTTTTTCATTGGCTACCAAAAATCTGTCTGTAAATGACAAAGAAAGCAATGCAAATCTTAGGCTGTTATTTTTTTTTCTTTAAAGATTAATTTATCTTTTCACATTCACTGACACTGCTTTTATACTACCATTGAATACACGATGCTTACATGTCATAGAAAGTGTATATACATTCTGGTTTCGTTAAAAGAATCGAATTTATGCTGAAAGTTCCATATTACACACGGACTGCAAAATGATACTGTTGTCCGTGTAAACTAGTTAAAATATAAGTTTATGATGTACGCTGTACGTTTGGGTGAATTTATTCACTTTATTCTAGCAGGACATAAATGTGCGCTATAAAATCAATTTCCGATATAGTTCTTATCTCTCTACTTCATATTTAACCTTAGGCCTATGCAATATCAATTCATACAAGCGCAAAAACCATTTTGTCTAATTTTAATGGAAAGATAACAAATCGTGAAGTCAGTAATCAGGAAAATGAAAAGTTATGACTTAGCAGCTAAGAATGAGTCTGCCGTGTATGAAAGTTTACTTGGAAAAGCTAAAATAAAAAGATTTTTTTTTTGAATGAAAAATTCATCGGAATCACTATCATATGAAATTATTAATTCATCCACGTTCCACAATGATTTTTTTTTCTCATCAGTCGTTTTTTTTTTTTTTTTTTTTTTTTTTTTTTTGCTTCCGACAACCCACAAAGTGTATGGGATCACAGTCTGATGAATCCGACTTGTATTGGTCGCCTATCAGGTCAATGTCAGACAGGTCGGGCATGATCCGATGAAGCAAGATTGTCCGATGAGGATCACGCGAGCAATGTCTGACATTGACCTGCAATCGGATTCACAAACTGCGATCCTATACACTTCGCTGAGCGGCCGGAAAGCAACAGACTTTGCTTCCAACGAGTAACCGATGATAACAAAATCTCTGTGTTTTGGTGTATAACGTTCTATCTGCATATGTCAAGAGTAGGATCGATGTATTTAGGTGTCCACACAATATGTATCGCAGTGGGAATAGCTATGTTTACAGTAGTAGCTATGACAATTATGGAAAATATGGCTATATGGCCTTGGCTATGTGCAATTATGTACTCTTTTATCTTCGGAGGAGGGGTCTTTTAGGTGCCGGACTAGCCCTATACATGTATTTTATAACTCTGTTTGCCTCTTATTCAGTGTTATTCATGTTTCTGTGCCTTTAACGTGCGAGAAAAAAATAATAAATAAAAAAAAATGCCGCCCTCATGCGGCCCCGTATGATATAACAGCATTCCTAAGCGGCTGCAAGATCCAAAATGGACGTAATGTGTCGCGGAAAATCGGCTCTAACACAAAAAGTGGCAAAAGGTGGCAGCCAAATCCGGTATCAGCTTAAAGCTGAGACATCAGGGAATGTTGTGGTAATAGAATTTAGTTGGAAATCCGTGGCAATCTAAACTTTTCATTAGGGTATATTAAAAAGACAAATAATTAGCCTCTTTTCCAGGATATTTAGCATAGAATATTCATGAACATTAAGTTTCTTTGCATTTTTATGGCATTCGTAACGTAAAATGAACTCTGAGAAATATGTGGGAGAAATTACAGGTTGATATCTCAAAAACTACATGTTGAAATTACTTATTTATTAAAGAGGTTACAATTTGCTTTGAAACTCTTAAAATATTGTATTTTGCTACTTCAGGTGGGAAATATACCCCTTTAATGTACATACCTGATTTAAATATTTTCATGATATATTCTTTAAAGTATTGCCTCTCAAGAGTGCATGTCAAAAATTAGAAAATCCCAAGTGCCCAAAGTGACTTTTGGCGCACTTTGGTACCTCTCTGGCCCACTGTGCGCCGGTAGCAGACAAGGCACCAAAGCACAGGTACGCCTAATATGCTCTGCTTTACAGCATTGAGCACTTTTCGACCCTCAACAAACCATATATTCTCGACGGATATATACCCATTGGATATATATATATGTACACGTGTATATACATATATATATATACATTTATATATATATATATATATATATATATATATATATATATATGTACATGTATATACATATTTATATCAGTTATAATGATATGATGAAAACCTTGTTATGATATAATAACCGTCATCATCGCCACTGTCTTCGCAGCCAGAGGAACAGAATTCTGGACCGCCGAATTCAACTTTGGGTCTGATCCAGAAGCAGCTCACATTGTCCTCACAGATACTCAGTGTCCTACGCTCGTGGTTCCCCTGGAAACCTGCATATCTCATAGCATTGACTTTGTGAGTTTACACACCAGGAAAATCGTAAACATCATGGCATCATGCCCATGATACACACACATTCATTTCGAGATGGTAATGCTCACAATAATAGGGCCTACATGGAATTAACCACAATTTTGAGATAGTTCTTTGAAACGGATTGTCAGATTTTCCTTACACTTTCTAGCTCAGGGTGTCTTTCTACATTAATGGATCCACATAACTGTTATAAGTGATTTGAGACTTCCCTTTAAAGTGAGACTTAATAGAAATTCATCTCATGGAGACAGTTCTGTGTAAAAACCCTAGCTGATGAATATTTGCACTTATAGGTGGCTATAGTCTCGAACAGAACCATTCTACACGCTTTGCTACACTATCATGATCATGTTTGAAGTCATGCTCACCTGAAGAAGAAATCGCCTGTACCTAACAAAATAAATGTATCAAAGTACTCTCCGCTTTATCGGGTACCGCTTAATCGGGTGCATTGTACTCCGCTTAATTGGCAAATGAAACATTATGTATTTATACTTCTCACCATAATAATGTCAATTGGGTTCATTTTTTTTTTACTCTCTTTCTTTGTACCCTTTATTCAAGCAATGGTTCCACAATCTTAGTTCGTGTAAGTCACTCCGGGGCCAGTTCTTGTATGCCATCACCAAGGCCCATGTGCTGAATTCCAAGGAGTACTACAAGCTGCCCGCCATTATGGTGGCTGACGCATGCGCTATGGTGGTGGCCGTTTCCCGCGGCTCCGTGCAGGAGTCTACCCACGCCGTCTGTAAGGTGGAGCTAGTAGGCAAGTACACCCGGGGCCAAATGGTCACCAACAAAATCAACACCCCGTGGATCCCCGACTTGGAAGGAACGGAGATTGAGGTCGTGACCAAATTGAACATGGACTTTATGTACAAGCTGCTCAATGATGCTGTCGTTTGACATCACCACTCACTAAGTGCAATATGATGGGTAAGGGTAGCCCCTTTAAATGTCTTTGCGGTCAGTACAAAGGTCGTAGTTTTCCTTGGCACACTTGCTAATTGCTATACCGTTTAAATTGCATTCAATGTCGAAATAAATCTTTATTTCGTAATTTTCAAAATTTTTACAGTATGAAGAGAAATAACGCGTTATTTTGCGAGATTAGAGGTTCACGATCCAAATCGCACAAGTTTGTGTTATTTTTATTATTATTGTGTTTGTTTTGGGTGTTTTTTTTTTTTTTTTTTGGGGGGGGGCAAATAGACGCGAAGTTGACGCAATCAGCATCGCGATCCAAATCCCAGGAAATACGCCATTTCAGCATCATCACGATTCAAACCCTATGAAACACTGTGCTCATTTCTGAATTAGTAGCGATAACATTCACACCGCAACGAGTGTGTAAACGCTGGAGCAAAATCAATAATCTCGAGATTTTCTATCCCATCGTACACTCTATCATAGCGCACATCACAACATCGCGAGTGCGAACACAAGGGCAAGCACCAGTAAAGAGCATGAATACCAGCACTCACAGTGGAAGCGCATTGTGCGCTTTTACCATACTCTTTAGCCGCATTCACGCATACAAATAAATGCGGGATAACGATCGTGATCCAAATCTCAGACGTTTGCAAGCGTTCACACGGACACAAATAGCCCTCTAATTGCCGATCGCCATAATTTGCCAGAGAGCCTCCACGCATGCATGACATGCCATGCCAAAATGGTGCACACTGAATTACATGTATGTGATATGAAATCCCGCTACTTGCTCCAGCATTCTCACGTTCACCACGGGTCAAATCATCTACGAGGATACTATACTGTAATTCAGAAATACGTGCAAGATTTCTTAGGATTTCCATCGGGATGTTTATCGCGAAAATTAGTGGCATTTCTGTGACCACACGGGCAAAAATCTTGAGATTTTGATCGCGATGCAGCTATCGAGACTTGTATCCCGCTATTATAATTCGCCTCCTTGTGAATGACACTGATGGTTCCAGTTTGGTGAATTTTAGGCATGAGCAGTTTCGTCTTATCACGATAGATTGCATGCCAATTAGCTGGATATATCAGTTCGTGTGAACGACTACAAACAAACAAAAAGAATAAAAAACTCGAGATTTTGATCGCCATCGTTATCCCACTTTTTTGTCTACGTGAATGCGGCTATTGTCACCCAAAAGTTGTATATATTTTTTTTTTTTTAAAGAAAAATAGACGCAACCCTGATAGCGACCCAAATATCCATTTTTTTTAACTATGAGAACGGCACTATTGTTGCTAGCAGCGTCATGGTATTTGCTCGTTCAAGCTTTGCCAAATTAAAGGACAAGTTCACCTTCATAGACATGTGGGTTGAGTGAATGCAGCAATATTAGTAGAACACATCAGTGAGAGTTTGAGCAAAATCGGACAATCCGTTAAAAAGTTATGAATTTTTGAAGTTTCTGCTCAGTCACGGCTGGATGAAAAGACTACTATAGCTTGTGATGTCACATGAGTACTACGATATAAAGAAAGAATGAAGAAAATTCAACATATTTCCATTTTTCTCGCATAACAAAAGAACACTCGACTTCTCTCTTTCAGAAGGCAGGGGGAATAATATTACCCTTAACATACGTCAGTAGCAAGTCGAAGAAATGTGCACTTTATTCAAAAAGTAAAGTTTTGTGAAATTCTCTTTTTATTTTCCTTATATAGTTGTACGCATGTGACATCATACACTGTAGCAGTCTTCTCTTCCAGCAGTGACTGCGCAGATACTTAAAATATTCACAACTTTTGAACGGATTGTCCAATTTTCCTCAAACTTTCACTGATGTGTTCTACTAATATTGCTGCATTCTCTCAATCCTTATGTATATGAAGGTGGACTTGTCCTTTAAGCATCAAACTTTAAAGGTAGACGAGGAATTCTGTATAGTCAGCTTTACGACTTGGACTCATTGTATGACTTTATTCTTTGCAGGGAGACTGAATAATCTATTACGTTAAAAAAAACAGATGAAGATTCATGCCATGCCACTGATTATTTAATGCATGTGGTTACTTGATTGTGCAGGCGTAATATAACCTAATGGGCATTAGAAAGAAAAAAAAATCATTGTTCAGTTCATTTTTTCATGTATTATAGGGTTGAGACCTATACACCTCATCGAAATATTCATTATGATCTTTCTCTTAATCTAATATAAAATGTCTTACTCTTATACAAAAGCATTCATTTATCATCTTTTTATCATTTTGTCATTTAGTGTTTTCAGGACTTTTTATACTATAATTTTTTCAATACAGCGCAACGTGCTTCCTGATAGGTCGGATATGACAAAACCCTCTTAAAACAAAGTTAAATCTTTTATGTCCCACTTCTTTACACTTCTTTGTTTTTATGCTCCTATATAAAGAGAAAGCTGATCAAGGCAATTGCCATGATTTGAAAGGTATACTCGTTATAACGAGGTTCTATTGTACTATATACCTCATCTTCCCCTTCTCTTTCCAGTAAATAATCTTTAAGTGTTAGTATTGTGATAGTAAATTTCAAGATGATATAAATTTGAAATGCATAGTAAAGAGAGATCAAAGGCTATGTTGTTTTACTTCTTCTAAAGCAGTACCTGTATATTATTACTCGCTATTGGAGTCACATACACAATACCTCATTGGCAGAATGTTACATATCTAGTGAAGCTTTTAATCTCACTTAGTAAAGTCATAATTTCCTGTAAAAGTGAATAATTTAACTCTGATTTGCTAGCACTTGAACAATTTTAGTGAAATCAAATTGTATTTCTTTACAACGGAGAGTGTGTCTATACATAATTCAAAGGAAATGAAAATCCAGATATATGTGAATGGACTGAACGCATCAATTTAGTGCATGCGAACACATCAGAATCAGTGAAAGTTTGAGAAAATCAGACAATCAAGTCAAAATTTTGGAAGTTTTTGAATTTTTAGTGGCATCATCGCTTGATAAGAAGACTATTACAGTTCATGGTGTCATTATGGATGATACACAGAAAACATATGAATTTCAAAGAATTTCATTTCTCTATTTCATTATCCATTTGTACTTTCATACATTTGTATGTTATTGGTTATACAGTATAATACTTCCTGGTTTCTGAAAGAGTTTAGCCAAGTGCTCTTTTATTATGCAAGAAAAGTTAAAATATGTTGAGTTTTCTTTATATTATAGTATCTTTATACTGTTATCCATTAATGACGTCATAAACTGTAGTTCTCTCCTTATTCACTAACGACAGCACAGAATCTTTTGAAATAAAATCAATGTATAATGAGGTTCCCCTGTACAGTATGTCCCCCCCCCCCCAAAAAAAAAAAATACAATCAGATTTTCGCATTGATAACACCCAATATGGTTGAACTGTCTAAATGCTACTTCAGGGTCTTAAAATAATTATAACATCTTAGCTCTATTTTGCAGAAAACCCCATTCAATTTGGTTAAGCGGTCACAGAGAAATGAGGATTGTTGTGAAGCATGTCATGAGTCTGATTCTTCCAAGTTTAGCACTCTGATGCTCTCATGTGTGAACACAATAGACAGAACTTGGAGGGAAGAGATTCCCGACACGCTCTACAAAATTCCCCATTTCTCTTTGACCACTGAAGCAAATCGAATGGGGTTTTCTGTAAGATGTGGGCAATAAGTTATAGTTTCGTATGCATGCAGAAATTGTATTTGGATTGATTCGCTATTTTTAAAGTTATCATTGCAGAGGGTCCCGTTGTATTTTTTTTTTTTTGGGGGGGGGGGGGAGGTGGGGGGGGGGGGGGGTACATACGTTACAGTGTTGTATTACAAATTGAGCATCCCAGCACAGTGAGTAAAGCTTAAGGCTTGCAATCAGAAGATCCCTAGTTCATGACCCCATCACCGTTTGAGCATCTCTGGACAAGGTCTAAATGCCTTTCTTTGTTCAGAGAGGAGGTGATTATTTTCTTCTTCAAATCTTTATCTTTGTGTCATGACCCAAAGTATAACTGTGTATTCCGGGTTTTTTTTTTTAAATGGTGTATGGAGTAAGATACAAGATCATCTTCAAAAATAGCATTTGCACCTAGGGAAATTTCACGGAAGAGCAAGAATAGGTGGTTGGGTGTCTGCCTTGATTACTAAATCAATAAATTCTGCTACAATTGAAGAACATGACTTGTGTACTACAATATTGTATGTTCCCTACTTACACGGTACTTGTCTATTGTGTGTCTGTGTGTATGGTGTGTGCATGTTCATTTTTGTCTCGCCCACCGGAGGTGAAGGCGAGACTAACGCCCCCGTCACACTAGAGCGGATCGAGCCAACGAATGCCCAGCGGATCCGAAAATTTGGAGATACGCTCACATCCGTTAATCGTCGTTCGTGACCCGCTTGACGTTCGCTGTATCCGCTAGCAGTTCGCAGAGATTCGCAGAGATCCGCCGGAGTCAAATTTTGATTTTGGACATCTGTTCAAAATCTTGAGCGGATGACGAACGGAATGACAATCCGCTCTGTGTTCGCTTAGCATCCGCTGATCGAAAGTTTTGGTCGCTCTGAGTTCGTTTCTCATTCGTTCGCCGTTCGTCCAAATTCGCTCAGCAAATCTGCACAGCAACACACGTTAATTAAACGTTAGTAGAAAAAATAGATAATTATAGCAGACATTATAATAGTACTAATAATGATGATAAGAAAAAAAAAAAAGGTCTTATACCCAGGGTATAGCCTCTTCAGTGTTGCCACTGTTCTACCAGAGGGCCCTGCTATCATTATTACCCTAGCGTTGCCAGGTGCCCATTTATAGACCTGGGTCGAGAGGGACATAGCGGGTAAAAACATCTTGTCGAAGGACGTAAGCGCTGGGCGGGATTCGATCCCGGGTCCTTGGTTCGGGAGTCGGGAGTCTTATCCACTATGCCACAGCCCGCCCCCACATGACATTTCACAATACGTATGCTGGCTGGCATTAAGTAATAAATGGCAGATATAACCGCACTTGCAGCGCTTGTATCGAGAACATATTATTCTAAACCGCTGCTGTAAAAGTCAACCTGTAGTAGATGGGAATCTCTGCATGGACATTGGGAATTGTGAAAGTTCGACTCCAGTAATGTTGGAGGCACCAGATGCAGTGGAGGACTACCAATATAAGTTTTATTGATTGCCTGTTGTTTGTTCATGCATTGTTATTGTTGTTGTAGCTCATTAGCTTGTTTGTATTTGACGTCTTCTGAGTTTATTACCTCTAAATCTTGTCATTGCTTCTTTTTATCTTATTCTTGCCATGGTCTTTACTGTCTTTCTTTTTGTCTCCGTTTATGTTCTGTAATCTAAACACAATTTTTTTTAATGCAAATGTCTAAGATACAGTCTATCAAGGGTTTGACCTTTGACGGGCCAATGGCCTTTTGCCATTTCCTCACATCTGCTGCAGATCTTACTGTTTTTACTGTGTTTATACTTCACTGTAACTGTCCTTGTACTGCTTATGCTTTGTTTTGTGTATATTTCTGTGTTCTCTTCTGTACATTTTATACATATGTCTATTTTTGTGGTTTTTTGAAAGATGTGAAATAAATTGAATTCAATTCAATTGAATATCATGGTCAACGCGATCATCAGAAGGAAGTGCACTTTATAGGGGGAATCTGGAGGATTATCGAGGGTAATGACATCAGGAGTATTTGGTGGTGACTTCTGCTTCCTTCTTTTTGGGGCCATTTTTACAGTCACAACATTACTTGACACTGTCACTGCTCAAAATGATTCGGTGAAATGTGCGTCAGCCGAGATCCGTCATGTGATTGCCGCAGTATCGCTCTGCATAAAAGGTTGGGCATTCGCTGCTCATTCTCTTTGTCCGCTCAGCAGCCGTTGGATGGACTGTACGTATTCGCTTTCATTCGTTACTTTATCCGCTCGTAACACGGTTAGCATATGCTCGTCAATCGTTATAGGCGAACGTTTGAAAACCACATTTTATTTGCGAATTCGAGCGGATTCGAGCGTATCTGGACTTTGCCAAATTTTGCCTATCCGTTAGGCATTCGCTGATTTATACACTGTAGTGTGACGGGGCCTTAAGGGATCCAAATGGCGTCCGTCCGTCGTCCGTCCGTCGTCCGTCCGTCGTCCGTCACAAATGTTAAAATTTACCTGCAAGACTCTCTTATGGTGCATAACTTGGTAACTGTTACAGCAATGGCAGCCACACTTGGGTGATAGAAACACTAGGGATATCTTCATGTTATGGTGTTGTCGGAGGTCATGTGATGATGTCAAAGGTCATTTGAGGTCATATATTGAAGAGTATGTGCAAGACTCTTTTCTATATGTTAAAGTTTACCTGCAAGACTCTCTTTTGACAAATAACTCCACATAATAAAGTTGCTTGGATTACAACCTAACTTGGGTCATAGATGCACTGGGGGTACCTTCATGTTATGGTGCCGTTGGAGGTCACAGGATAAGGTCAAAGGTCATTTGAGGTCATACGTTAATGTTTACTTGCAATTGAAGACTCTTATCACATGTAACTCGACACATGTTGCTACAATGGCAATCAAACTTGGGTGATGGATGCACAGGGGGTACCTTCAGGTTATGGTGCCATAAGAGGTCACATGATAGGGTCAAAGGTCATTTGAGGTCATACGTTAAAGTTTACTTGCAAGACTCTTATCACACGTAACTATAAACATGTTGCTACAATGGCAATCAAACTTGGGTGATGGATGCACTGGGGGTACCTTCAGGTTATGGTGCCGTAAGAGGTCACATGATAAGGTCAAAGGTCATTTGAGGTCATACGTTAAAGTTTGCTTGCAAGACTCTCTTATCACACGTAACTCAGCACATGTTGCTACAATGGCAACCAAACTTGGGTGATGGATGCACTTGGAAAACATTCATGTTGTGGTGCCGTTGGAGCTCACATGGTAAGGTCAAAGGTTATTTCAGGTCAATGTTAAAGTTTACCTGCACGACTCCCCTATGATAGATAACTTTGCAACCATCGCTCCCTTTTCAACCAAACTTGGGATGTATAGGTGCACTTGGGGGACCTGCATATTATGTTGCCATCAGGGGTGACATGGTAAGGTCAAAGGTAATTTGAGGCCATATATTAAAACTTAGCTGCAAGAGTCTAAGACAAATAACTTTGCAACCATTGATCCTTTTCAACCAAACTTGGATCATAGATGCACTTGGAAGACCTTAATGTTACAGAGGTGTTGGAGGTCACACGGTAAGGTCAAAGGTCATTTTAGGTCAAATGTCAAATTTACCTGCAAGAATTATGACAAATAACTTTGCAACTGTCTCTCCCTTTTCAACCATACTTGGGTCATAGATGCACTTGGGGGACCTCCATGTTACAGTGATGTTGGAGGTCATTTGAGGTTTTAAGATAAAGTTTTCCGGCAAAACTATTTTATTGCCCTTGCTGAAACGAGGTTGGCGAGGGGAATATGAAATGGCCTCAGTACGTGTGTGCATATAGAGGAGTGTCTGTATGTCCTGGGGTGTGTCTGTGGTTGTGTGTATCCATATGTTTGGGTGTTCTCAAAATGTTGAATTTGCTTTTTCTCTGTCATTTTTGGTCCAGTGTTGAATCCGATTGCTTCAACTGATAAAGATAGGTGAAGGCTTCCTAACTTGTGCTCAGAATTTTGTAAGCAATACTGATGTAGATTTAGGCAAACATTACTCATGCACATTTATGCAAATTTATTCAAAATCACTATTTTGCAGCTGATTTTGATGCTGTTTGTTTAAAGTTGCTTATTTGTTTGTTTTGATTTTTCACAGGTTTTACAGGCAGGCACTACCTCTTATTTTATGGCAACATGTACATGGCATAGCCACATGTAATAGATGTGGAAAGTCATTCCAGTTGAGAGCAAACCTCCAGAAACATTCATGTGTGGAATGTGGGAAGCAGTTTACTAGGAAACAAATGTTGTATTCACATTCTTGTATAGGTTCTTTTTCAAGTCAGTATTGCAACAAAACATATTGCTCTGAAGTCAGACTTAAAAGTCATTTTGTACATTTTGTACAAAGTGTAAAAAGCAATTTAGTTCATTTCAAAGAAAGGAAGGTCATGTATGTGATAATATGAAAGTGCTAATCGAGATGCCCATGACCAATGTGAACAAGCTTCAAATATACATTTGAATACAGTGGAAAATACAAAAAAGAACAAACCAGTGACAGAAGAAAGTCATAACAGTCAGGATTTATTTAGGTTAAAGTCAACAAACACTGGAAGAAGTTCAGCTCAACAGCGAAAGGCTACCAGTACTTGTCAGATGTTGTTATATAATCCTGACTATATTGCAGCCTTAGTGGGAGATGTTGGAACTTATATAAGTGATGATGTAATTGATGCTGTTACAAAACTTATGAAGTCCAAAGACTCCAAACATGATTTTAACATTGGAAGTATGACCCCAGCAATTATGACAGTAGCACTGCAAGAGCAGACTAAACTTGTTGTGGACCCATAGAGTCAGGATTACAATCATCTATTAACTTTCATTATATTAACAACCACTGGGTCACTTCATTTTTGGATCGAAACAGACAAGCTGTTTATGTATATGACAGCTTAAGACAAGTAAACAGGATACAGCAATTGAAGCCCCAGTTAGAGTTATTGTATGGAGAGCTTGCGGAGTGCACACAGTATCCTATTGTCCAACAGCAGACAACTGATCCAGTGTGAGGAGCATTTGCTGTGGCGTTTGCATTCAGTTGTTTTCTGGGAAATAAAGCAGAGAGTCACACGTTTGCGGAATCCAAGATGTGCACACACCTGAAACATTGCCTTGCTCAAAAGCAGGTATTGCAGTTTCCAGAAGAAGGTCCATCTACAGCAATAAACATTCAGGTACAAAGAAATTTTAGTACAGATATGAGACAAGATGTCAAAAACAGTGCTTATTTGACAGCAGCAGCTCAGAGAAAGCAAAAGAGCAGAAGTAATCCTTCACTAAGGCTGAGAGAACAAGAGAGGGACCAACAAAGAAAGTCAGAAGAGTGTAAAAGTGAAAAATACAAATGGTCTGAGGTATTGAGCAAGAGAACTAAAAGGGAAGATGCTGAATTCAGAGGTAAAGAGAGACAGTCAGACTTATCAAGAAAATCACTCAAGAGATCACATGCGGACTTTAGAGATCAAGAGAGACGGTCAGAGGTGAAAAGTAAAAGGAAAAAGAGAAATGATCCAGAATATAGACAAACTGAAACAGTGACCAAGAAAGTCATGAGAAAGGATCCGGAATTCAGAGGTAAAGAGAGGCAGTCAGACTTAACAAGAAAATCACTTAAGAGATCACATCCGGACTTTAGAGATCAAGAGAGACGGTCAGAGGTGAAAAGTAAAAGGAAAAAGAGAAATGATCCAGAATATAGACAAACTGAAACAGTGACCAAGAAAGTCATGAGAAAGGATCCTGAATTCAGAGGTAAAGAGAGACAGTCAGAGCTGACAAAGTAAAAGGAAAAAGAGAAATAATCCAGAATATAGACAAAGTGAAACAGTGACCAAGAAAGTCATGAGAAAGGATCCTGAATTCAGAGGTAAAGAGAGACAGTCAGATGTGAAATGTAAAACGAAAAAGAGAAATGATCCAGAATATAGACAAACTGAAACAGTCTGTATCTATTGCACTCAGCCTTTGGCTTCGTTGGCATGGATGCACCCAGTCTCAACAAAAGTTCAAAAAGATCATAATAATAAACTCATCAAATGCATTATTTGTATACTATGGAATAATTATTTATATATCATTCTATACTTTCTTCCAGGAATAAGAACAAGCCAGGATCCTGCTTACAAAACTACAAAGTTGCCAGGACAGTTCCAAACCACAATTTAAACGCAAAACAACAAAACTACCATTCAGTACTTTATTACAAGGCAAATGTTTAGTATGTCGTTCTGTTACTTTTTTTTTCTTATTTCTAATCGTATGCATAATCATGCAACTATATCTCATTTCTCGTAACTTTTGAAATAGATGAATCCCTTACTTTTATCTAATCTCATCACTTAACAACTTATTACCTTATACATGTATCAGATACATTTCCTTCTACCCGTACTTCTATACTTTAATACTTTATGAAGTATAGGAGTATACTTCTATACATCATCCTATCACAGTAACATATAATGTACTGCAATTAAATCCTTTTCATCCATGCTCTTTCACATCAGTTTATTTTTATCTTACTTCTTGACCTAATCATACCACTACACCATTTTCCCCAAGTAATTTCTTAATGATAAAATACCATTGGCATACAAGAAACAATTGAAGGGGTCGGTGCAATATAGTGCTAACCCACACAATAGTCATTTTGAGATAATTGCTGTTGAATGTTTGGAAAGTCCATACATTGTACATTAATAAAACATGAATGCATGCATTTTTGACCATCTTATTGGTTGAATTTAAAAATGATATTTTCACGGAGGTTACAGTGAATGGTAAGGATGATGAAAATGCATGTAACTCAATTTTGACATAAGTGTGGGTTAGCACTATATTGCACTGACCCCTTCAATTGTCTGCTTCAGTTTTGCTTAGTGCTTTTCATATTTACAGTACAAACCAATCATTTATTTCTCTTTCAACTGACAATTTTTAAAGATACTGTGTATAAACTACAACAAAAGTTTAATATGTACATGTAAATGTATCCAGTTTTCTTTTTCATATAAATGCCCTAAGTTGATTCTGTGTTACCAAGAACTACTGTAAAAGTGGAAATTTTCGCGGTGTTAAAATTTTCGCGCATTTCGCGCAACCAGAAACAAGCGCGAAAATAAAAGCACGCGAATGTTTTTGCTGCCATATGTGCCTGTGCGTGATGTCTTGATTCCGCGGAATTAAAAACACGCGAAACTCTTCCGACCAGGCCAAGTGCGAAAAATTAGTCATGCGAAAATATCCACTTTTACAGTATGACAATAAATGCAGTGTCTCATCTGAATTTCTATTATGCTTACTTCATTCCAAGGTATCATCATAGTAAGATACTGTTCACATATATACAAAAGATCAAGTAGTTTTCTACTGTTTTTTTTCTATTGCTGCTTATATAAGTTGGTGTACTGATATACAAAAACAGTTATTTTACTTTTCTTACTTTCAGTTCACTGCCATTTTTAGTGATACTATACTGTATGAAACAACAAAACTTTATGTTGTATCTCATTTTGCTTTTTTCATGAAAATGCCCTATAGCTTGTACATGTACCATGTAACAAAGCTCTCTAAGTGTTTTTCTTTTCTTGACTGATGTTTGTTTTCTACTTACATGTTTCCAGTGTTAAAATTAAAAAAAGGCTCAAAGTTTGAGCCACTTGGCACCCATCATATACTTCACAGCAATCTATCATTATCTATCATTATCTACTGATATTATTCAAAATGTAAAATATTACAGAAAACACATCCAAAATAATAAGCAAATGTCCATACATTATTCTCATATGAAGTGCGGAGTTTTAATACAAAACAAAAACTGCTGTGAATAATATATGTGATCTGCGTCCATGTCGCGGGTGCCAGGCAACATTTTGCACTTGAAAGAATATTAAAACTATAAATACTCAGTGCAAAGTGGCTGAAGGATCACAGTGTTTTGTGTTCTCTTCAATTTAATGCATGCATTTTACTTTTATGGTTATATGCACTACTCAATTTGCCATAAAAGGTTTTGATCATTAACTCCTCTTCTTCAAGAAAATTTTCTCTAAATAATAAGCTCATTATGACACTACATTGTACAAATCATCTAGAAACCCTCAGCTGGACTGCAACCACAAACATATTTAACCTTCCCACATGTACAATATCAATGCCATAATACTACTCATATCTAGCATTGTTGCTTTTAAACTCTCTCTAATCATTCACTTTTCCCCTGACAGGTTATCAAGTCTCCAAAAAAATTATTTTATTTTGTTCACTTTACATGCATGCCTTATTACAATTATAATGTTCAGCATTATTCATATCTGTTAACAAACTCTCTTGTATAAACTTATTAATTTTAGAAACTTTATTCCATGTTCAGTTTTCAACCCCAGCACTAATTTCAACCTTTTTGCATTTCTATTCCCCCCCCCCCCCCCCCCGAGACAAAGTTTACTTCGCCTCTATTGTGCGACTGATTATCATCCTGTTTTGTCTTTGTATAATCTAATAGAACTTGGTGGAGGCTTTTTATTCAATCTCAAAGAAGGGGGAAGATGGGGGAGGGGGAGTAGATAGAGGAAGTAGCATTGCGTGAAATAGCCCTTCTCATTTATGGGATGTTACATTCTATGGCAGATATTTCACAATCAGCCAGGGATACAATTCTTTTGCGTGGCAACGGAGATCGCGATATTTCTGGTTATTTTCGCAAGTGGGCGAGACACAATATTGCTAATTCCTTGTTCTACACAATAAACCAGTAGAAGGGCAGCTACCAAGTTGCTACAATATATATTTCTCACACCAATATATACGTATATACAATATGTTTACGCACAAAAGATGAAAGGAAAAGATTGTAATGCATTATTAGCGTCAAAACTTTTAATGGTTGCACCAAAATTTCAATGTGACACACCTTCAGGGTTTCTGACAATTTAATTGTCGAGAGCCCTGCCAAGTTGGTAAGTACTCTGATAACATCCATACAATTAACAATGCAATTTTGACAAAAGAGCAGACGAAAAATACATGTACATGTGTTGTTCAAATGGACAGTAAAGCAAATTCTGAGACTCTGATAGTGACAAGTGTGCATATATTGTACCTTTCTGGCAGTGAGGTATAGTTGCCCTAATCTTGGGCAGTTACGTGGCATTGTAGTTCTCCATCATCCCCAAACATAAATTTTGATTGATTTGAATCATCTCACAAAATAACACTCTTATGCTCATATTTGCCCCATTTGTAGTCACGATTTCAAAACAACTCTCCTTTCTTTATTTTCTTCTTTCATATATCTACGTTTGTTTTACATACCACAGGAGGTAAGGGCAGTAACCAAGGCATATTTCAGACAGAGTTAAGGCACAAAAGCACACACACATATGTAACGATAGGGAATGAAATTTCATGGCAAACTTTAATAGCAAATTACATGCGTAATTCGTATTACCCTGAATGAATAACAAAAGAAGACAAAACAAAGAACTGCCAATCATGTCAATAGTAGGCCACCACTTATCTTTGTATTCATCACTTTCCTGAAAATCACATCACCCCCCCCCCCCCCCCCCCCCCCCCCCCCCCCCCGGACCAAAAAATAAAATCCCATTTTCAAACCCCATTAATTCTTCTCCACCGAGCTTGAGTTCACGATGTCATACATAAAGATATTGAGTACTGTAAACATGTCTCTTTGCCAGTCCTGGAGTGGTGGTCCCAGTGGTGACCTCTATCACACCTTTCCTAACTCTGCTATGGCCGTGTTAATTATCACTCCTCCTAGTAAAGACGTCCAACCACTGGCACTGTTGGCTAATCCCATGACTCAAACAACCCCTGACTTGCCTCTTAGAATCAGACGTTGAGTTCCAAGCAAGGAACCTCGAAATGTGATTCTACCTGGCATATTGGTCGGACTATATGAAGTGAAGCTCCCGCACTTATATGGACTTGTAGTACTAGATGTTGTTTTGGCGCATCTACTATGCTGGTGACAAGGATAACATGATATCTACATCCAATAGGAAAACAGACTTTAGACAATGGATAATAGAATAGGGGAAGTAGAGGAGCTCTTCAAATGGGGGGGGGGGGGGCAACAGTATCATATTGTATTAACATAATAAATCACTTTGATTTAAAAAGCTCTAAAAAGCACAGAGATATGATAACTTAACGGGAAGAGAGTGGATTGGTCACGGAGTTTGCTGTGGTATACATTGCCATTGACCAAAACATTTGAGTGTCCAAGCTTAGAGCCCATTAGCACTAACAAACAAATTAACTCATAAGCACTCATGAGCAAGGCAACTCATAAGCACTCATGAGCAAAGCAATTCATGAGCACGCTCACAAGTAAAACAACTCGTGAGCACTCGTGAGCAAGGTAACTCATGAAAATTCACGAGCAAGGCAACTCATGAGCACTCACAAGCAAGGCAACTCATAAGCACTCATGAGCAAAGCAATTCATGAGCACTCACGAGCAAAACAACTCGTGAGCACTCGTGAGCAAGGTAACTCATGAAAATTCACGAGCAAGGCAACTCATGAGCACTCACAAACAAGGCAACTCATGAGCACTCATAGGCAAGGCAACTCATAAGCACTTAGGAGCAAAGCAACTCATGAGCACTCACAAACAAGGCAACTCATGAGCACTCAGGAGCGAGCCAACTCATGAGCACTCACGAGCAAGGCAACTCATGAGCACTCATAGGCAAGGCAACTCATAAGCACTTAGGAGCAAAGCAACTCATGAGCACTCACAAACAAGGCAACTCATGAGCACTCAGGAGCGAGCCAACTCATGAGCACTCACGAGCAAGGCAAGTCATGAGAACTCATAAGCAAGGCAAGTCATAAGCACTCATGAGCAAAGCAACTCATGAGCACTCACAAGCAAGGCAACTCACATGCACATATGATTCTGGCTCTTAAAAGTCTAAGCAAGAGGCAGAACTTAAGGCCAAGATGGATGACACCTTAAATGGCCCGCAAAACCAGGGGTCCGTTGATATGGGTGACTTGGTGACCAATGTGGTTATGGCTGTCCAACCACTTATTATTCAAGTGGTCACTGCTGCAGTTTCGTCTGCTCTTGAAGGGTCAATTCAACGACTTCTTCAGGGACTCCAAAGCACCTCGCTTTCGCGACTTGTGCATAACAGTCAACACCCCAGGAGTCCATGGGAGAAACTCCGAATATGATAATGCTTGGGAGAGAAATGAGGATGCCCATTGACCTTACGACATCATCATTGGATGACGAAGAAGTTGTTGCTGAAGACTACGCCCAACAACTAAGGAGCAAGATCAGAGATGCCCACAAACGAGCCAATGAATGCTTGGACAAGACTACAGTCAGGCAGAAAATAGCCTATGACCAGAAGTCAAAGGATCACCAGCTTCAAGTAGGCGATTTTGTGTGGATACATGGTCCAGCAAAGAAGAAAGGCGTTTCCCCAAAGCTCCAGTTACGTTGGACAGGCCCATACCTGGTAGTTAGCAAACTCTCCAATGTAACACTGCGCATCCAACTGAGTCCTCGTGCTAAACCCAAGGTCGTCCATGTAGATAGTCTCAAACCATGCCATGGAGTATCAAAACAGAAATGGGAATGGAGAAGACCATCCGATCCTCAGGTGGATGAGGAAAATGAGGACGTAAAAACCGAAAGCCATTCAATAGAAGTAAATAATAAACCACAGCATGAGTCATCGGAAGAGTAGGGGGGTGGAGACCAAGTTGATAATGCTAACAGTGAAGCAGACAACATTCTTCAATATGAGAATGTTTCTTTGAGTCATCCACTAGTGAGCCAAACATACAAAGTAGCCCACAATGTGGGAGGGAAACGGCAGTTAGTGAAAATAATGGTGGGTACACACGTGCCAGGAATGCATGATACCCCATGCGTACTCGAAGACGCCCTAAATACTTAGAAGATTACTGTCCTTAACAACATGGTGTTATTATGTTGCTCCCCCTAGATATGATAATGGCTGACCGTAAGGAAGTCCTGCAGACGCTGTGGAAAAACTTTCATCATGATGGTAGACCTAAACTCCCACCTGAGGGATGAACATAACATTTACTGGGGGGCACATTTACAAGTGCAGAGACTGCGAGTACACAACTCACCGGTCCTACAATCTAAAACGACACACAGACCTCGTGCATGATAGAAAGGACAGGAGGACTGTCTGCCATAGGGAGGGAAGGCTATCCCAGTCGCAGAATGGATCCCCTTTGCCCAAAATCAAGGCCCCTAGCAACAAAGCCCCTATCACGCACCTACCAGGCACCTCATCCACACCCCGCAATTCCTGTACTCCCGAACCACCAAGATGGAAGATCCCATCCACCCAAGGGACTGCCCCCACCAGCCCTGTGATTTCCCTCGCCCCATCACCCAACCAGGAGTTTGGGACTACGCCCCCATCCCGCCCCAGTGGAAAGCCATTGGCATTCAGCATTCCTCCTGCAAAACATGACCAGCCAGTCAGCAAGCGGCAGTGACACCGATGATGAACATACACCTGTGACCCCGATCACGCCTACCACTATCCTTGCCAGTGCCGTTGAAAAGAAAACCATCCACTATTATTTCAATGGACGTGTCATCCGCCAGCTAGAACCAACCATAACATACTCTGTGAAGGTACCAAAGGACTGGGACAATAGCGTTGAGTGCAATTGTGCCATTTTGTTTCACGGTTACACTTTTGTATTGTATATTCGGGCCATATACATTGTTTTTGTAATTTTGTAATCCTTCACTGACGGCTGGACCGACCCCATATAACTTCAAACCGCAGTATTCTGCAGCAGAGATGGAAGCCCGAATTCAGCATAGATCTACAACGAGTAAAACGTTAGTAGTAGCAGTATGTCAAGCGTTGACAGGGATGATGACCTGCCTGCGCCGCCAGCGCCTGTCCCTCCTCCGGATCGCATGAACTGAAACTGGTGGTGCCACTGTGAACATTGCATTCCGCTGGATTCCTCATTGCAGTGCCGTTGCTGCCATAAAGAGGAGAGTTGTCGTCTGCTGATGAATGAAGAAAAGTGTAAATGTATAACACTTCACAAGGACTTCCCAAAGGTCTGTCTGCTTCCTGCAGTTCTCAGAGCTACACTTATAGCGTGTGAGGACATCAGAGGACACAATAGAAGAGGCGTTTAATGTGGAAACACCAAAAAACATACAAGGAACGCTGCCCAAGAATACTAACTGGTATAAGCACTGTGTTATATAGTGTGAAGCCATCAGATTTCAGCTTAGCAACAATTCATGTACACTGTATGTGCAAGTCATTTAATGACACGAATATCACATGTATGCTTTGCAAAATACAGAAAGAACTACAAGATTGGAATGTTTGGGATCGGGGGACTTTTACGATGTCAAAATCATCATCAGCTGACTAAAGTAATAAAATCCATTGCTGTCAAAACTCTCAGTAAGAATGAGTCAAAATGGCGGCGTCGGAGTAAGCTCCCGTGCGGAGGAGCCAGTGGCAGTTTCTTAAAATAAGACCTCATTTTAAGGGTCTTTTAACATGAAAGGGAAAGGAGCCAAGCCCAAGACAAAACTTAATCCGAAAAGCTGTACAGGTGACTCTCCTGCCAGAAAGAATGAGTCAGACAACATATTATATCACTATAGCAAATTCCAGACATTCTTGGTAAACCTGTGGATAATGAACAATTTATTGCTCATAAAGATGGAAATGTACATGAAACCTCTAAGAAAGATCAATGTGAAGTAGGAGGGGAATCATGTTTTTACATAATGTAGATGATCTGCAATCTCCCTTCATATCACTGTTTGAAAAATGTTTCAGAGAAGTTGATCAACGTCCTTCGCATTTGCAAAGGTAGCTATTTTGGAAGAGAATGGTCAATGTGTTTTCTTGCGGAATTAGGTCTATCGATCATCAATGTTGCATACAGTTTAAATCTCGCAAAAGTGAGAGAAATCAGGTATTTGTCAGTTTGAGCAAAGTTATTTTATTGCAAAGGATGGTAATTTCACAGACTGCAGTGTTACATGCTAAAGAAGTAATTAAATCAGAGGAAAATCTTTTAGTAGCACAGTACATCCGTACTGCAGAAAGATCGAGTCAGGGGGAACATCACGATATAAACCCCCTGGAAGAGAATTTTTGGACATGACAATGTCCCTCGTAAGACGATTTTGCAGGAAATTGAATCTGAATATTGTGAGTCATTACGCGCTGCAAACTCTGAAGTACAAGGTTTAACTGACGTAATAAAAGAAAGATGCATTTTCCGAAGGGAAAGAAGAAGCTGTAATCAGGTATTGCTCAATTCAGCCATCATATTTGACATTATGGACTGACTAGTATGTCAAGGTATTTCAAGATTTATGCCAAATATTACATCATTTACCTAGATGCCTACAGGATCTGTAATTTCTAAAAGAAGTCATTTTTTACTTCACAGACAATATCTCCTTCACAACATTGTTGTAAGGCATTCTGTAAGAAGGAAAACCCAACTTGCTTTAGCAACATTAGTTAGTAGTGGCCAAACCGCTCCAATAATCCTGTTCTTTTTATTGTCATTTTGTCACGACAAAGCCAAACAGTATGGCAACAATAACAGAAAAATAGTGTCTTCAATTATGATAGACGGGAGCAGAACATTAATTCTCGCTGTATTACAGGCGTTTAATGTGGAAACACCGAAAACATACATGGAACGCTGCTTCACAATGCTAACTGGTTAAGGAGAAGGATTACTGTCAGAAAGAGGCAGAGCATGCTACCACACAAGTCAATGAGGGTAACAATGTTAGAGAGACATCGCATGCTGCAAGCAATGATGTTCATGAGAGTCCATCCCCATGGAACGCTGCTTCACAATGCTAACTGGTAGTGCGAAACTATCAGATTTCGGCTCAGTAACAATTGAAGAACATTGTATGTGGAAGTCATTGAAACGAGCATCACATGTATGCTCAGCAAAATACAGAAAGAACGACAAGATTGGAATGTTTTGGATCGGGGGATTTTTACGATGCCAAAATCTTCATCACCTGACTAAAGTATATAATAAAATCCATTGCTGTCATAACTCTTAAGAATGGGTAATTCAACTCCAGTGTTACATGTAAAGTAGTGATTTACTCTGAGGAAAATCTTTTAGCTCAGATTCAATTCCACGGTTGCCCATGTCACTCAAAGGCCGAAGTGAAAGCACAGTACATCCATAATGCAGACAGATCAAGTCATGGGGAACGCAAAAATGTATACGCTTAACCGGACATCAATTTGAAAGTGGTGTACGTGACAATGCCCCGAGTAAGACAATTTTGCAGAAAATTGAATCTGAATATTGAGAGTCATTATGCCCTGCAAACTCTGAAGTACAAGGTCTAATTGAGATAATAAAAAATGAAGCATTTTCTGAAGGGAAAGAAAAAGCTGTAATCAGGTATTGCTCCATTCAGCCATCATATTTGATGTTATGGACTGACTGGCCTGTAAAGATCTTTCAAGATTTATGCCAATTTGACATCATTTACCTAGATGTCGACAGGATCTGTGACTAATAGAGATTCAGACATTTAAGAATGAGGCCAAGACATGGGTAACTGAATATGCTAATGTCTATTTGGTAAAGGATGTCACTTTATACATGCACATTTTTGCCAAGCATGTTAGTGAAGCAATTGCAATTCATGGAAACATTTCTTCCTTTTTGCAGCATAGTTTTGAGAAACTCAATGATAGAATAACAACCTGGTACTTCAAAGGCTCTAATCATTGTCCGATAGCTGCCTTGGAACAAATTGTGCAGAAGCAAAACAGAATTTAGTACCTAGAACCAACTTGTCAGACAAAGGCAAAGTATAGAATCGGGGAAAAGACATTCATATGACACAGCACTTGAATGTACGCCTGTAGAGTAGTAAGATGACAGTGCCTCTATCATGCTCTATTTAGCTTATATCTAGCATAGAAAGAGCTAACAATCACTACCCCCTCTATTTCCACTACGATCGGATATATCTCTTTCCCTCAGACCAGTCAATGACCCCTACCAATACTCTCCACCTCATCCAGTGAGTCATCGACCTTCATCATCCCTTGAGTACTTCTAGCCTCATCTAATTTCAAAGGCTCTAATCATCGTCCGATAGCTGCCTTGGAACAAATTTTGCAGAAGCAAAACAGAATTGAGTGTGATCTTTCAAGAGTATGATCTTTCAAGATTTATGCCAATTTGACATCATTTATCTAGATGGTACAGGATCAGTAATTTATAAAAGAAGTCATTTTTTACTTCAGGGACAATATCTCCTTCACAATATTGATGTAAGGCATCCTGTGAAAGGGAAAACCCCACTTGCTTTGGCGACATTAGTTAGTAGTCGCCAGACTGCTCCAATAATCTTGTTCTTTTTATTGTCATTTCATCATGACAAAGCCAAAATGTATGGCTACAATAACACAAAAATACTGTCTCAAATTATTATAGACGGGAGCAGAGCGTTATGTCTTGCTGTATTACAGGCGTTTAATGTGGAAACACCAAAAATATACACAACATGGTGTAATATAGCTGTATGTGTGTAGCTACATAAAAATGCTTACTGGAATAAATGAGTCTAACAATTTGTCATCGTGCAACAACTGTGGCATGCAGCACTCATCGAGGGACTCGTGCCCGGCCCGTGGCTACCACTGCAAGCATTGCCAAAAACTTAATCATTTCGCAATCATGTGCCGCTCATGCCTCGCAGGCAAGCCACCGGTAACAACTCACAAGAATGGCGCAAGTAGCCGTCATAGCCATCGTAGCCGTCATCGAGATGGATCTCGCAACCATCATAATCGCGATGGTGACAAGCCCCATTACGAACGGTCTTCCCAGTCTTCTCGAAGGGATCATCGCTCCTCCCAGGCCTCACGAAGCATCTTTATGTAGCTATACACATACAGCTACATTACACATGGAACTCTGCTTTAGGATACTAACTGGAAGTGCGAAGCCATAAGATTTTGGCCTAGCAACAATTCATGTATGTGCAAGTCATCAAAATGAACCAAACATCACATGTATCCTCAGCAAAATACAGAAAGAATGACAAGATTGGAATTTTTGGATCAGGGGACTTTTACGAAGCCAAAATCTTCATCAGCTGACTAAAGTAATAAAATCAATTGCTGTCATAACTCTCAGTAAGAATGAGTCATATAACATAATATATCACTATAGCAGCTTGCAGACATTCTAGAGTAAACCTGTGGATAATGAACCATCAACTGCTCATGAAGATGTAAATGCACATGAAACCTCTAAGAAAGATCAACGTGAAGTTGGAGGGGAATCATTGTTTTCACATAATGTAGATGATCTGCAATCTCCCTTCATGTCATTGTTTGAAAAACGCTTCATAGAAGTCGATCACTGACATTTGCATTGACAGTGAGCACACCCAGACCGTTACTACAGTCCACCATTTTTCGAGTCGTTGAAAAAACAGTTTCATGTAATACAATTCACTTATGGTCACCTATCAGGAAAGGCCCACCACGAAATCCTTGGTAGAGGGGAGGACATGAAGATGTGTCCCGATACAATCTTTGCAGTGTTGTCCAAGGCCTTTGGGGGACATAAGCTCAGAAGAGAATGGGTCAATGTGTTTTCTCAGGGAATTAGATCTATCGATCCTCTGTGTTGTATACAGTTTAATTCCCTCAAAAAGAGATAAATCAGGAATTTTTCAGTTAGAGCAAGTTATTTTATTGCAAAGGTTATTGTAACTTCACAGACTGCAGTGTTACATGTAAAAGTAGAGTTTAACTCTGAGGAAAGTCTTTTAGCTCAGATACACTTCCAAGGTTGCCCATTTCACTCAAAGGCCGAAGTGAAAGCACAATACATCCATACTGCAGAAAGACCAAGTCTAAAGGAACGCTACAATATAAACCTGCTCGAAGAGAATTTTTGGACAGACTTTCACACTTAAACAAGAATTTGAAGGTGGTGTACGTGACTATGCCCCTAGTAAGACAATTTTGCAGAAAAATGAATCTGAATAATGTGAGTCATTACGCGCTGCAAACTCTGTAGTACAAGGTTTAACCGAGATAATAAAAGAAGGAAGCATTTTCCGAAGGGAAAGAAGAAGCTGTAATCAGGTATACTGACTGGTCTGTCAAGGTCATTCACGATATATGCCAATTTGACATCATTTACATAGGTGCTACAGGATAGTAATTTCTAAAAGAAGTCATTTTTTTTACTTCAGGGACAATATCTCCCTCACAATATTGTTGTAAGGCATCCTGTGAAAGGGAAAACCCATATTGCTTTAGCGACATTAATTAGTAGTCACCAGACTGCTCCAATAATCTTGTTCTTTCTATCGTCATTGTCACGACAAAGCCAAAATGGATGGCTACATATACATTGTTTTCGTAATTCCATAATTCTTCACCGATGGCTGGACCGACGCCATATAACTTCAAACCGCAGTATTCTGCAGCAGAGATGGAAGCCTGAATTCAGCATAGATCTACAACGAGTATAACGTTAGTAGTAGCAGTACGTCGAGCGTTGACAGGGATGATGACCCGCCTGCGCCGCCAGCGTCTGTCCCTCCTCCAAATCGCATGAACAGAAACTGGTGGTGCCACTGTGAACATTGCATTCCGCTGGATTTCCAATTGCAGTGCCGTTGCTGCCATGAAGAGGAGAGTTGTCGTCCGCCAATGAATGAAGAAAAGTGTGAATGTATAACACCTCACAAGGACTTCCCAAAGGTCTGTCTTGTTCCTGCAATTCTCAGAGCTACACTTATAGCGCATGGAGACATCAGAGGACACAACAGAAGAGGCGTGTAATGTGGAAACACCAAAAAACATACAAGGAACGCTGCCCCAGAATACTAACTGGTAGTGTGAAGCCATCAGATTTCGGCTTAGCACCAATTCACATACACTGTATGTGCAAGTCATCTAATGAAACGAACATCACATGTATGCTTTGCAAAATACAGAAAGAACTACAAAATTGGAGTGTTTTGGATTAAAGGACTTATACGATGCCAAAATCTTCATCAGCTGATGAAAGTAATAAAATCCATTGCTGTCATAACTCTCACTAAGAATGAGTCACAATCGCGGCGGCGGAGTAAGCTCGTGTGCGGAGGAGCCAGTGGCAATTTCTGAAAATGAGACCTCATTTTTAGGGTTTTTTAACATGTGAAAGGGAAAGGAGCCAAGCCCAAGAGAAAACTTAATCCAAACAGCTGTACAGGTGACTCTCCTGCCAGAAAGAATGAGTCAGACAACGGAATATATCACTATTGCAAATTTCAGAAATTCTTGGTAAACCTGTGGATAACGAACGATCTATTGCTCATGAAGATTTTATATGCACATGATACCTCTGGGAAAGATCAATGTCAAGTTGGAGGAGAAAAATCTGTCGACCCAGCGCCAATGCCGACGGGCCCAGCCTTCACCCAGGTTAGGGGGTCTCTATCTTCAGCAGAAGAGAGTCGAAAATAGGCATCGATGACTGGATAAGGGACCTGGAGTACTTCTTCTCCACCAGCCGTACCCCGCCCTCTCCACAATTCTCAACAATCGTAAGGAATCTCAGTGGAGAGGCCTGCCGTCTGGTGTTGAACCTGGCCTACCAGACTCCAAAAGCGGCCTTCAACGAGCTGAAGGCGGAATATGGAGACACCGCTACAGATGATCCGTTCGCCGCTTTCTACGAGCAGATGCAGAGGACGGGAGAAAGTGCCCAGTCCTACGCGATCGCTCTCCAGTCCCTCTTCACGCACATAGCCGATGACTATCTGCAGGCCATCCTTGATGGGCAAAGGGACTGCATCCTCGTGAACCAGTTTATGAGTGGATTGAGGGACGAGGAGCTCCGACTTCGGCTTGCCCCCATGAGACCCCGCACCATGTTATTCCGGGGCCTCTACAAGGAAGTTACGAGGTTCATCCGAGAGCAACAAGGAAAGACACGTCGGCCCGCTGCAAGCTACGCCCACACTTCCACCACTCCTGATCACACTGAGGACACCAAGGCCAGACTACTCTAGATCAGTAAGACATCAGAAGACACGTTGACCTTGCTGAAAGACGTGATGGCTACACAAAGGAGGACCACAGAGAGGGTGGCTGCAATTGAGGGGAGACTTGAGGCGCTGGAACTGGCGTCGAGCAGCCCTGAGGGGTCTGTTGGCCAATGCCAGGAGTGCTGGGAGTGCGGCCAACCTGGACACTGAAAGTCGAACTGTCCCAACAAACCGCCTCCCAACTCCCACGACGTCACCAGCGGACAGTTGGATGCTATCCAGCAGGCCCAGAATTTCAACTGGACAACAACAAAACCACTCCCAACATGATTTTCCCGTTATTGGCCCCGGTAACTTGGAAACTGCAATGATTAATGAAATATTATGAGAATTTTTGGACAGACTTTCACACTTAACCAAACAAGAATTTGAAAGTGGTGTACATGACAATGCCTCTAGCAAGACACATTTTTTTTCAGAAAATTGAATCTGAATATTGTGAGTCATTACACCCTGCAAACTCTGAAGTACAAGGATTAATTGAGATAATGATAAAAAAAGAAGCTTCTTCCCAAGGGAACAGACAGCTGTGATCAGGTATTGAAACCTCTGAGAAAGATAAATGTGAAGTTGGAGGGGAATCATGTTTTCACATAATGTAGATGATCTGCAATTTCCCTTCATATCATTGTTTGAAAAATGCTTTATCAACATAATGACATTTGCATTTGCAAAGGTCATTATTTTGGAAGAGAATGGGTCAATGTGTTTTCTCAGGAAATTAGATCTATCGATCCTCTGTGTTGTATACAGTTTGAATCCCGCAAAGTGAGAAAAAATGGGAATTTCTCAGTTAGAGCAAAGTTATTTTATTGCAAAGGATATTGTAACTTCACAGACTGTAGCATTACATGTTAAGTAGTGTTTAACTCTGAGAAAAATCTTTCAGCTCAGATATACTTCCAAGGTTGCCCATGTAAAGGCGGGAGTAAAAACACAGTACATCTGTACTGCAGAAAGATCAAGTCAGGCAAACGCTACAACATAAACCCACCCAAACAGAATTTTTGGACAGACTTTCACGCTTAAACTAAACATGAATTTGAAAGTGGTGTACGTGACAATGCCCCTAGTAAGACAATTTTGCAGAAAATTGAATCTGAATATTGAGAGTCATTACGCCCTGCAAACTCTGAAGTACAAGGTTTAATTGAGATAATGAAAAAGAAGAAGCTTTTTCCGAAGGGAAAGAAGAAGCTGTAATCAGGTATTGCTCCATTCAGCCATCATATTTGATGTTATGGACTGACTGGTCTGTCACGGTCTTTCAAGATTTATGCCAATTTGACATTTACCTAGATGCCTACAGGATCAGTAACTTCTAAAAGAAGTCATTTTTAACTTCAGGGACAATATCTCCTTCACAATATTGTTGTAAGGCATCCTGTAGAAGGAAAAACCCCACTTGCTTTAACGACATTAGCTAGTAGTCGCCAGACTGCTCCAATAATCTCATTCTTTTTATCGTCATTTCACCAAGACGAAGCCAAAATGTATGGCTACAACAATAGAAAATTACAGTCTCAAATTATGATAGACAGGAGCAGAGGGTTACGCCTTTCTGTATTACAGGTGTTTAATGTGGAAAAACCGAAAGTATACATGGAACGCTGCTTCAGAATACTAACTGGCAGCGTGACGCCATCAGATTTCGGCTTAGCAACAATTCATGTATGTGTGAGTCATTTATTGAACCGCGCATCACATGTATCCTTCAATAGCAAAATACAGAAGAACGACAAGATTGGAATTTTTGGATCAGGGGGACTTTTAAGACGCCAAAATCTTCATCAGCTGACTAAAGTAATTAAATCCATTGCTGTCATAACTCTCAGTAAGAATGAGTCATTCAACTGCAGTGTTAAATGTAAAGTAGTGATTTACTCTGAGGAAAATCTTTTAGCTCAGATATACTTCCAAGGTTGCCCATGTCACTCAAAGGCGGATGTAAAAGCACAGTACATCCGTAATGCACAAAGATGCAAGTCAGGAGGAAGGCTACAATATCAACCCCCTCGAAGAGAATTTTTGGACAGACTTTCAAGCTTAACCAAACAAGAATTTGAAAGTGGTGTACGTGACAATGCCCCTAATAAGACAATTTTGCAGAAAATTGGATCTGAATTTCGTAAGTCATTATGCCCTGCAAACTCTGAAGAACAAGGTTTAATTGAGGTAATAAAAAAAAAAGCTTCTTCTGAAGGGAAAGAAGAAGCTGCAATCAAGTACTGATCAATTCAGCCATCATATTTGATGTTATGGACTGACTGGTCTGTCACGGTCTTTCAAGATTTATGCCAATTTGACATCATTTACCTAGATCCCTACAGGATCTGTAATTTAAGATTTATGATTGGCTTGATGAGACTGTGAGATGCAATCCCCATAGAGTTAGACTTTCTCCACTAAGATTTAGGAAGGATGACAAGTAGATGACGAACCAGATCATATTTGTTTTGTTTCTACCCACCTGATTGCTTCATAGATGAAGTGCCGTTTCTGTTCATCATACTACAACACGTGGGAGGTGTTTCGCCAACATCTCAATAATCACCATGAGACCACCATAACAGGCAGATGTAGGATCTGTGGGAGAGAGGTCGAGAATCAGCGGGGACTCGATCTCCACCATGGAACGCATCATCCCCGTCGACGCCTGCCCACCATCCAGTATGGAATCGCAAGTGAAACCTATCGTCGAAATTGGCTAAAGAATAGGTCACGGATCGAGGTGAGGGGCGAACGGGAATCAAAGAAGAAGAGAGAGAGTGAACAAGAACAGGAGTGGGAAGTATCCACAGAATAAGGAGACATCATTTCCCTAGATCCCTACAGGATCTGTAATTTAAGATTTATGATGGTTTCCCCCGCAAGAATTGGCTTGATGAGACAGTGAGACACGATCCCCATAGAGTTAGACTGCCTCCACTAAGATTTAGGAAGGATGATGAGTAAATGACTAACCAGATCATATTTGTTTTGTATCTACCCACCTGATTGCTCACAGATGAAGTGCCGTTTCTGCTCATCATACTACAACACGTGGGAGGTGTATCGCCAACATCTAAATAATCACCATGAGACAACCATAACGGGGAGATGTAGGATCTGTGGGAGAGAGGTCGAGAATCAGCGGGCACTCGATCTCCACCTCGGAACTCATCATCCCCATCGACGCCTGCCCACCATCCAGTATGGTATTGCAAGCGAGACCTATCGTAAAAACTGGCTTAAGAATAGGTCACAGATCGAGTTGAGGGGCGAACGGGAATCAAAGAAGAAGAGAGAGAGAACAAGGACAGGAGTGGGAAGTATCGACAGAATAAGGAGACATCATTTACCTAGATGCCTACAGGATTTGTAATTTCTAAAAGAATTCATTTTTTACTCAAGGGACAATATCTTCTTTACAATACAGTTGTATAAAGCCATCCTGTGTAAGGGAAAACCCAACTTGCTTTAGCGACATTAGTTAGTAGTAGCCAAACCACTCCAATAATCTTGTTCTTTTTATTGTCATTTTGTCACAACAAAGCCAAATGTATGGCTACAATGATAGAAAAACACAGAAAAATACCGTCTCAAATTACAATAGAGGGGAGCAGAACTTTACTTCTCGCTGTATTACACGCGTATAATGTGAAAACACCGAGAACATACATGGAACACTGCTTCAGAATACTAACTGACAGTGGAAAGACATCCTGGCAGACTGAAAACTTTGAAGATTGAAGCACAAAGATGAAATGAACGTCATTATGGGAATTGGCCATACCGCTCCAATAATCTTGTTCATTTTATTGTCAATTTGTCACGAAGAAGCCAAAATGTATGGCTACAATAACAGAAAAATACCATCTCAAATTGCTATAGACGGGAGCAGAACGTTACTACAGAGCGTTATTACAGGTGCTGGTGGAAACATTGAAAACATACGTGGAATGCAGCTTCAGAATATGAACTGGTAGTGCGAAGCCATCAGATTTTGGCCAAGCAGTAATTCATGTATGTGTGAGTGATTTGATGAAACGAGCATCATATGTATGCTCAGCAAAATACAAGAAAGAACGACAAGATTGGAATGTTTTGGATCGGGGGGACTTTTACAACGCCAAAATCTTCATCAGCTGACTAAAGTAATTAAATCCATTGCTGTCATAGCTCTCAGTAAGAATGAGTCATTCAACTGCAATGTTAAATGTAAAGTAGTGATTTACTCTGAGGGAAATCTTTAAGCTCAGATATACTTCCAAGGTTGCCCATGTCACTCAAAGGCGGAAGTAAAAGCACAGTACATACATAATGCAGAGAGATGCATGTGAGGAGGAAGACTACAATATAAACCCCCTCGAAGAGAATTTTTGGACAGACATTAATGCTTAACCAAACAAGAATTTGAAAGTGGTGTACGTGACAATGCCCCTAATAAGACAATTTTGCAGAAAATTGGATCTGAATTTCGTAAGTCATTACGCCCTGCAAACTCTGAAGAACAAGGTTTAATTGAGGTAATTAAAAAAAAAGCTTCTTCTGAAGGGAAAGAAGAAGCTGCAATAAAGTATTGATCAATTCAGCCATCATATTTGATGTTATGGACTGACTGGTCTGTCAAGGTCTTTCAAGATTTATGCCAATTTGACATCATTTACCTAGATCCCTACAGGATCTGTAATTTAAGATTTATGATGGTTTCCCCCACAAGAATTGGCTTGATGAGACTGTGAGATGCAATCCCCATAGAGTTAGACTGCCTCCACTAAGATTTAGGAAGGATGATGAGTAGATGACTAACCAGATCATATTTTTTTGTTTCTACCCACCTGACTGCTTCACAGATGAAGTGCCGTTTCTGTTCATCATACTACAACACGTGGGAGGTGTATCGCCAACATCTCAATAATCACCACGAGACCACCATAACAGGCAGATGTAGGATCTGTGGGAGGGAGGTCGAGAATCAGCGAGCGCTCGATCTCCACCATGGAACACACCATCCCCGTCGAAGGCTGCCCACCATCCAGTATGGTATTGCAAGCGAGACCTATCGTAAAAACTGGCTCAAGAACAGGTCACAGATCGAGTTGAGGGGGGAGCGGATATCAAAGAAGAAGAAGAGAGAGAGAACAAGGACAGGAGTGGGAAGTATCGACAGAGTATTAAAGGAGACATCATTTACCTAGATGCCTACAGGATCTGTAATTTCTAAAAGAAGTCATTTTTTACTTGAGGGACAATATCTTCTTTACAATATTGTTGTATAAAGCCATCCTGTGTAAGGGAAAACCCAACTTGTTTAAGCGACATTAGTTAGTAGTAGCCAAACCACTCCAATAATCTTGTTCTTTTTATTGTCATTTTGTCACAACAAAGCCAAATGTATGGCTACAATAATAGAAAAACACAGAAAAATATCGTCTCAAATTACAATAGAGGGGAGCAGAACTTTACATCTTGCTGCATTACACACATATAATGTGAAAACACCGAGAACATACATGGAACGCTGCTTCAGAATACTAACTGACAGTGGAAAGACATCCTTGCAGACTGAAAACTTTGAAGATTGAAGCACAAAGATGAAATGAACGTCATTATGGGAATTCTTACGATCCCATTCTTCTTGCGATGAACCGTGAGACTGACGATCGTATACGCATAATCAAATCAGGAAGACACTTTGATACCAAAGCTGCGCTGGTAGAGACTGCAACTATTCCACCTGGACATGGGCCCATTGCTCATGCCTAAATTGCAGAAAGAGAGAACCACAAGCAAGGCCCATCTCTACAGTGCAAGCTGTAGATGGAGAGGGTGAATTAAGAGAAAGAAAACTGGCACCTGGCGGGGTTTTTGTAGAAGCTGTGAACCCTTGATATCACAAATTAAGCCTGAGAGAAGACTCAACAGTGGGAATGATGACTCCAGGCAGAATGGCCAAGAATGAAAGACGAACGCAAGATCAACAAAGAAATGAGCTACCAGAACATCCGACGAACTCACATCACCAAGGCATACTAAAAATAGATCCTGAATTCCATGATGACTAATAGGGAATGTCTGGTGAAATACCAAGAAATATTCTCCAGGGACAGCACAGACATAGAGAAAACATACGGGCCGTGACGCGAGAAAAGGGCCCTTAGCCCCGCTGCGCGCAAACGCCAGAAAATGGCGCGGAAGTTTAACAAAGCAATACGCGCAAAAAAAGATCAACTAGCTAACTACGCGCACATGCATAGACGCATCAAAAAGTGACAGGATTTGTACAAAACATGCTGTTTTAAATGTCGTAATTGGGGCATTTAAGAGTGGAATTTCAGAAAAAGGTCTGCATATTCAAATACGTCAGAGTTCCTTCTACAATATGGAGGTGAAAACTCATTTAATGCCCTAAGGGCCCTTTTCTCGCGTCACGGCCCATACATTTTAAAGCACAGTAGCGGTACAAAGGATGCTCTGACATCAACAAACCACAGAGACAATCTGTATGTGATCACGCAGACATAAACCGACAAGACAAAGAGCCAGAAGAACATGGGGTTAACAAACTTTCAGGTAGCCCATGGGCTGCCATCATAGTCTTGGCCAAAAATGGAAGAATGGCTCTATGTGACAATACATTCATTACTGTGGAGTAAATGTGGTGACAGTAAAAGACACATGCCAAATACCGGTATTGTGTTTGCACATGTATCTTGATGTATTATATGCCAAGAAGCTGAATTGTACCATCACATGTTCTCATTCCACCATCATTGCTTCTGTCACTCTATCCTGTCTTTCTCACGGTCAACCTGACACTCCTTTCTCCAGCCACCACCATGCCTCACTACTTTTCCTAAACACCACCACCTGTTCATCTTATTTCCTCTGCCACCCACCCTCTTCATCCCAGGACTGTAAATACGTTATACTCCACATGTTACATAATCAGCCATGCTAGCCGAGAATATTCGTAAAACAGATTGGCATCTCAGACCGGAATGGAACAAGATGTGCACTGAGTCTCTGTCTCGAGTTAGTCTCCATCTGAATAGATGTAGACATAAAAAACGGTACCTGGCATAACATGATACGCTAGATGCAATTGGCAGTGTAAAATGGTTTTCTGCCCTTGAACTCTCATCAGGTTTATTGGCAGTTTGCCCTAGATGATGATGCCGAAGACATATTTGCATCTGTAGTGAGGAATGAACTATACACTATACCAGTGGAAAGTCATGCATATCCAATACCTCGGATCGATGAAATGTCGGCAAAATCTGACAATGGAAAGCAATTCATCAAACTAGATATATGTCCAATGGCAATGCATACCAACAGCTGCTGCTGTCAATGATATTACGTGAGCTGGTGACCACTACTCATCAGGGACTATTTCAGTACAGGAGAATACCTTCTGTTATTTTGACCCCCACCAACCCCCCCTGCATATCAACAACTGCAGCTGTAAATGATATTACGTGAGCTAGTGACCACTACACATCAGGGACTATTTCAGTACAGGAGAATACCTTCTGTTATTTTGACCCCCACCAAACCCCCCCCCCCCCCCACCCCCCTGCATAATCAACAACTGCTGCTGTAAATGATATTACGTGAGCTGGTGACCACTACACATCAGGGACTATTTCAGTACAGGAGAATACCTTCTGTTATTTTGACCCCACCAACCTCCCCACCAACCCCCAACCCCCCCTGCATATCAACAACTGCTGCTGTAAATGATATTGCATGAGCTGGTGACCACTACACATCAAGAACTATTTCAATATAGGAGAATACCTTCTGTTATTTTGACACCCCCCCCCCCCCCCCACAGCTAATGATGTAAAATTTGGAACAATGGAATAAAACAGTGAAATATCAACTTAAAAAGGAGAAAAAAATATAATACAAATGAACACAACCACGGTCCACTCGGAAACTGATGAAACTTCAAGCATAATGTGGCACATAGAGAGACTGATGTCTGATTAGATCACAAGACTGGCATAGAGTTTCCATCTTATTCAGGAACGGGCAATTTGTTGGCAAGCACCAATATTTGCAAGACAGGATGCACTAATGATATAGGACACCCAATTACATTTTCAAACACAGATGTTATTCTGAGTATCGGTAAAAACTCTATAGGAGACTCATGTGATAGCATATCTCTTGAGTCCAGTATCTCTGTCATTTTCACACTGTTGGCATTATCTGTAACATAGCACATCATGTAACATATTTCTTTCACTATAATTTTGAATTCTTAGTGAACTTAGGCTTCAGAAAAAGTGATTGACATTTTACCAATCCTGACGAGCAAACGTTATGAAGTATTGGCAGTATATTGTTCATGCCAAACTAAGTAACAACAAACATCAATCCCTGGGCTCAGACAATGAGGTAGATAGGGGTGAAGATTGTACGGTGATTATTTCAATTTCACAAAATTAGTTATATCTGTAACATAGTATATCACCTAATAACACTCTTTTCACCTTTATGAACTCTACCTGGTATGAAATTAAGCTTCAGCTTCAGCCAAAGAGAATGACAATTTAACCACTGTCCCTTGCAAACAATGCAGTTCGGTATTTGGTAGTATATGCTCATGTCAAACCTACATTGTAGTAACAACATGAGCCCTGATTATGAGGTAGATGGGGACAAAAATAGTGCAATTTAATTCTAATTTCACAACATTAGATTCATCTACAAAATAGCATATCATCTAATAACATTTCTTTTACTAATCTGAACTCTAAATGAGATTCAGTTTCAGCCAAAATGATTGATGTTTCACCCACTGACCCCTAGCAAACAATGCTATCCAGTATTTGGTAGTATTTGTCCATGTCAAACTTACCTTGTAGTAACAACATGAGCCCTGGAAGTGAGGTAGATAAGGATTTAAACATAGGGCAGTTTTATCTTTAACAACATTACTTTCATCTATAAAAAGACATATCACCCAATAACATTTCTTTCAGTTATTTGAAATCTGAATGAGATGCAGTTTCAGCCAAAATGATTGATGTTCCACCCACCGTCCCTAGTTAACAACGCTATCCAGTATTTGGTAGTATTTGTCCATGTCAAACTTTGTGACAATATCAATCTGTGGGCCCTCAAAGTGAAAGAGAAATGGGCGAACGATTGAAGGGGCTTGCATCTGTCCCTTCGTCAGTCCTTCACACGTCTCCACCTTGCAGGGAACATGGAAGACCTCCTGAATGGATGCCCTACAGGAGGCGACTACCACAGCACAACCGTCCGGAATGGCGCATGCTGGCCTTCCCAGCTTCTTGCTCCGTCGTAGAGGACCGTCGTACATTGCGGACACGAATTTGGCCCTGGCGGACCTCTTCTGGTGGAGATTATCAAACCAATCCTGGAACATGACAGGAAAAGAGCGATTGCTGAGGTTATTTCTGCAAAAAAAAAAAAAAAAAAAAAAAAAATGCCTTCTCTGGGACAGTACAAGAAGCCAGATTTATCGCTTAATGTCAAACCACAAAATGCATTTGGAATGGAATCATAGAAAGACACTTATCCTTTGTGCAGCCTTTTTCTTCCATAAATGAGCAAGCATACACCATCATATTGATTTTTTAATCCAAGAAGAATCTACTACAATATCATTAGATTCTATTTCTTCTGAACACTTCATTTCATATACATTTGTTTTTTAATCACAAGTCATGATGCAGAGTTTAATTCTGAATATAAGTCTCAACTTTCGAGCATACACATTCAGGGCAATTGCATTAAAATAACAAACATAAAATTTTGCAACTGATCACAAGCTTTTCTTAATCCAAAATGGCCCCTTAGATTCTATAATCGTTGCTTTGTAACCATGTATTGATAATCATTCCAAATGATGCCCCATCTATGACTGTATATGCACAAGTGTGCGTGTGTGTGTGTGTGTGTGTGTGTGTGTTTTGAAAGTGCTGATAACCATTCATTATACAATTCATGATGGGTTCATAGGCAATATAATGTGGCAGGCAAACTTTGTGACTGGTCACATATGTACATGTATCTCAACCAATCATATAATTACCAGCAGGATCTGCTTCATCATTTTTATTGCAATTACAGTTGAACCTCTCGTTTCCGGACAAGTCGGGACCGGGGCTCATCCGGATATGGGATTTGGCCGGATACGGGAGACTCAATGCTTTATACATGTACATATACATACACATGTACTGATGTAGCCCATTGTAGTACCACATGTAGTAATGTGCATACTGCAACCTTTTCATTGTTACACTCAGTAACAGACAGCTACATTACCTAATACTGTTCCGGGCCCAAGGTAAAAAGTGATAGCGCATTGCGATTGGGTTGCTCTCTTCCCCACACTCTCTCTCCCTCTCTCTCTATGTGTGTGTACTGTGCGTGAACAATTTTTGAGTGTTCAATATCATTCGTTGCTCAGCCAATGACTCCAAACAATGCATGTCTATCTAGTCATATCGACGCCTGTGTATGGACCTATATGTGGCAATGCGATATGAGAGGACTCGAGCGCATAATCTGTCCATGATCTTGTGATGATTTGGGGATGTTTGGGGATGTTAAAATGTCTGAAGGTAAGCACTTTGGAAGGAAATTTGATGTAATGTATGTTAATCATGTTGGAAGTAATATGTAATTCATGTGTGTTTGTGTAGGAGTTCTCAAGGAGTTGGGAATCCCCCTTTCCTCTAGTAATTATTTTAAAAAAAAATCACGGCGAGATTGCGTCCGTAATAGAGAGATCCGGATAAAGGGAGGCCGGAAAGAGAGGTTCAACTGTAATGAAAAAGCCACACCTAAGTTTGGCACATGATTGACCAACTGATGTTAACCCCATTTCTTTTATTTGAATTAATCCCGAGCATACAATATAGTTTGGCTTTAGTTCTGATCAAAGATATTTTAGAGTTAACAAGATTCGAAGGCACATGATAAAAATGGAAACAAAATGGCAACCCTACATGATGATACAAAAGAGAGAGAGCTAAGTACAAACTCAGTACACCTAGGAACATCATTCATTTCCAAAGGTAGTGGTATTTTTATCATTTTTAAAAGATTTAAAAATTGTAGTCGTAGCTTTTTTTTCGATTAAGGGGATTATTTTGAAGAACGAGATTTAAAAGTAATAAGGATTATTTCATGGGGGTAAAAATTTGGCAACATCATGATCTAAAAATAGAGTTCAGGCTACACTCCGTCAAAGACGCTTGAAAAACAACAACAACTTCAAAGACAGCGCATCTCAGGTGATGTGCGTAATACGCATGAGGACCGCGTGCTGTCCATTTGTTTTGTACAGGATTAGCGCGCACTTTCCTGTCTTTTCAGTTAAGCGTCTTTGGTTCTGACCAATGTTGGCATATACGAAATATACAAAATGGGTATGGGTATGGATCTACCAAATAGCATCCACACTTACGTAAGAAATGGCGTGAGACAGACAGGTTTCAAGCGGCACAACGATAGTTGGACACCTTACTCCTGTTAAAACCATTTCTGCCGCAGTTGGGTCTGTAGTGAAGTTGAACTCAGAGGTTGGAAAACGTGTCCCAGTTCCTGTGAAAGAAGCAAATATCTCTTTAATATAATTCATTTCCATACAACATTAGAAGTATCACTAATGGTGATTGATACCCCCACTCCCGCAGCCCAGATTCATATGAAAAAGAATTGAACCCGAGTTTGATAAAAGGTTGTGTGTCTGTCTGTCTGTTTGTCTGTATATGTGTATACATGTGTGTACCTGGTGAGTTTGACTGCTTCACAATTGTGGAAGTAGTTCACCCCACAAGATTTGAAGAAAATATGCAGTTACCATGGCAAAACATTGTCAGGTACAAACACAAAGAGTGTCTTGCATAACTATACCTATATATCATCATTTGCCCTACATACTGAATTTGAAATAAATTGCATAAACACTGCAGAAGTAGTTCGCTCCACAAGATTTGGGGGAAATTGTGGTTACCATGGCAATGATTTCTCCAACAAACACAGAGAAAAAAAAAAATGTCCTGCACATCTACACCTCAATGTCATCATGTACACCAAATTTGAGTTCAATTGCTTCAAAATTGTGGAAGGAGTTTATTCCACGAGATTTTCAAGAAAATATGCCTTTACCATGGCAGCAACTTGTCAGGTACAATAATATTGCTCTTTAATTGTAGGTACCATAACAACAACTTGATTGGAAACAACAGCATACTGGTTAGCTGCAAAGAATAGCTGCAGGTACAACAATTTATAATTGATATCAGACAAAACTTGTTATTGTGAGATGAGGTACCAGTAAAACGAGGAACTGCCTACAACAAATAAAACATGCATATAATTTTATGATAGCAAGGTCACCTCTAAAGAGAATTTGACTTCAGCGAGCTTTGCTTGCACAAATCCCTTTTTGGAATAGGCCACTGGAGGGGTAATCTTCTCCAAAGGCAGGAGGTAATGTACCTCTGATGTTGCCTCCCATGATGACCAGCTCCTTAAGTTTGCTTGAGAAGTCTGCGTCAAGTCTCATGGCCAGGGCCACATTGGTAAGCGGACCGATGGCCACCAGCATGATCTGCCCAGGTCGCTCGTTGACCATGCGAATCAGGGCCAGCACGGCATGCTCGGATTGAATCAGATCTTTGCTGGGTGGTTGCTCCTGATTTGGGATGTCCCCCAGACCGTCGACTCCATGAACGGCGCTCTTTTCGATTGCTGTACCAAGGATGTCTTTAGATGCTCCCGAATAAACAGGTATCTAATAGGAGGGGGAAAAAATTGAATAATCATGATGATGAGTGTGATGAAAAAGCGTTTATGCAGCACCACTTATCTGTTGAAACATTCAATGGTGCCTGGCTCCAAAAATTAATAAATAAAAAAGAAAAAGAAACATAAAGTTCAACAAACAAAGCAGTAGAGTACATATGGTCTGAGTTATATGAAGAGAAGGGTCAAATTTGACAGTCAAACAAGTGATGTCAATTATCATTAAATGAAAGTGTTCAAAGAGAGAGAGAGAGAGAGAGAGAGATGGGGATTTGCGAAACTATGAGGCAACTATGCATCACACTTAGGAGCCAGTGTGATAATGTGGTCTCCAAAACTTATGCTCTCTGGACAAGTCATTCTTTTATTCGATTGTACTAGAAATTACAAAAAAGCCAATGAATATCATCATAAAAAAACCAAATAATGATATAAAATCTGTTATATATCACACAACAGGAGGAAACATGAATAACATATGTGACCCGCTACAACAAAATGATCCTAAAGTCGGGAGAGGTCGATTATTTGAAAATTGCATGATATAATCCCCTAATCTTTCTGCTTTAAATTGATATATAACACATTTTATAAAAATAATCGGCTGCGGAGATGTCGATGTTTAAAAGAGAGCATGTCGAGACATCTGGAAAATCACTGTTTCGAGAAAAGCGCCCTAAAAGTCTTCCTTTCGACGCAATCGCGATCAAGGGACACGCAAGGCAGTTTTCACCTCTGGACAATAGAAGGTAAGCCCTAGCAACCCCCGAAGAGTTCATTCAAGCACATCAGCGTCGGCGGTCTCCTCACCAACCAATCAGTGACCAGGATGTCAGAAGCGGCTGAGCATAGCGCACCCCGCCCGCACGCACCAGTCGACTGGGCAGTGTGCGAGCTTCACGCTTCGGCTAGCAGCAAGCAGCAAACTGACCAATGAGATCACTCTGGTAGTTGTTAGGGGCGGAACCTATCTGTGGCGCTCAATCCAAATTTTCGTACCAGTTTCTGCTTCGTTGAAATGCCAAAAAACATGGCTCAGAAAAACGCTATTTTTTGGTCTTTCCTTTGATCATTTTGCTTCAAAATTTTGACAGATGATAGAAGACATGTTAGATTCCAATAATATATCAAAATCAGAAAATTGTACGTTTTGACCAATTTTAATGCTCTGACTTCAAACACGATTTTCACGGCTTCGACCTTGCGCGACTTTAGGACCTTTTTGTTGTAGCGGGTCACATATATCTTATTCTTTGAGAAAATTCAATGGATTGAACTTTTTTGTATTTATGGACCAGATAACAACATACATTGTTTAGTGCAACCAGTATCATATCCACTTAATCACAAAAGCTGATAACCCACTGTAAATGCAACCAATCAATATTCACTAAGATTCAGATGTATAACATTGATGATCAGAATTTCGTCCTATCACTGATTTAATACAATGTTTTCAATTCATTGCAATAATTCTAAATAAATATCCTCTTGTGCACTTATTCTTTTCATAACACAGAGTGTACAAGCACAGCTGACCCTGAGCAAAAAAGGGAAGTAATTCACTCATTCATGGCTGGTCTTAAATTTACACATTTCACGTAATACACTCTACTGCTCTTGTTGTGTTTGCTAATGGTATATATTGTTGTTTGTGTACTTGTCTCTTGCCAAATGTTCTGCAGTGCATGACTTACATTCAAATGGTCACACTTTTGAAGAACTCTCAGGACGTTGAGGGTCACTTTGTCCAGGGAGACATTTCCATCTACACAGGTAACCGCAATGAGCTGGACATTAGGCTGACCCAAGGCCATCATGATGGCCACTGCATCGTCCACTCCAGCATCACAATCTATCACCATGGTAACCTGGTCAGCCATAGTTGGTGCCAGCTGGTTTGCTGGATGATGTGTGCCTCCTGACTCAGATTGGATTTTCAACTGTGTAGGCATGGAAAAATAGGACATTAATATTAGGACACAATGTATTCAGAAATTACTTGTCATTGTTTTCCCAAATGCAACTCCTAAATAACTACAGTTGTGTCATGTGCCAATGAAGGTACGGTGGTCAGGCATGGATTGCCCTTACTCTTTTTCTTCTTTTTTTTTTCTTTGTTATCACTCCCAACATCTAACTTTGGGAATGACAAAGAAATCAATAATTTCTTTGTCAAAGCTCTCCGCTAGGGCAGGCCGCTTACTCCTAAAAAATGTGGAAAATTTTGCAGTTTCCAGATAAATTGGTGAGAAGAACCAAGGCAATGGGGTAGTGTTAACTGCGACCAGCAGCCCCAACGTACAACGTACAGTGTTGGGGCTGCGCCGTTTTGGCATCGATATTTTAATGTTGTACCAAACGGGTGCCGTTCCGGCGCTGTATTTCCTTAATTTTTCAACAAAAACTACTGGGAATACTTACATGGGTCGACTAAACCTAAATGATTCACATCGGCGACTGTTTGATGCATTTCATTGCTTATGATGCAGAAAATGCTGTCTTATAAGGCAAATATCTTCAGCTCACCGATGCTCACTAAAACTCACAATCACTTGCACATGCGCACACAATGCATTCAGTGCAGTGCATTGACAGCTGTATTACTCGCTACATGATGCATATTCACCGTGCGATGATGCATTATTCATATCCTTTTGCGTCCGTAACGTTGACGTCATTGTTTACGCATGCGTAGATGCGTACTGATGGATATACACGTTCAAAATAGCAGCAAAGCTCTCCACTAGGGCAGACCGCCTACTCCTAAAAAATGTGAAAAATTATGCAGTTTCCAGATAAATTGGTGAGAAGGACCAAGGCAATGGGGTAGTGTATATTTCATTTTATATTGTCACTGTGTTTATGATGGACATTTAGCCATGGTTTATTTGTGAAGTTGCCGTATATGTGGCAATAGGGAGTTGATCGTGATTCTCACTTGAACGAAACTGCGGGGTAGCCGCCAGGACCCCGCCGCAGAGTGGCGGGTCTCTGGGGCTAGGGTAGTGTATATTTCATTTTTTATTGTCACTGTGTTTATGATAGAAATTTGGCCATGGTTTATTTGTGAAGTGCACAATTGCCTGTGAAGTTGCCGAATATGTGGCAACAGGGAGTTGTTCGTGATTCTCACTTTAACGAAACTGCGAGGTAGCCGCCAGGACCCCGCCGCAGAGCGGCAGGTCTCCGGGGCTAGGAATGATGGGAGCAGCTAGAAAGCTGAACACTGAGTACATGTGATATAATTCATAAGTAGCAGCCTAGCAGGCAGGTCTAACGTTACGTATACATACTTGTAAATATCCATCATGATAATGCCCATGGATCCCAGTAATGGCAGAATGATCCACGTCCGTCCCACCGCGCCGCACACACGCACACACACACGCACACACACACGAAATGAAGGCACCGGGACTGAGGATGTGAAATATATTTGTGAAACGAAGAGATGTCCAACTTACCTCGCCTCGCTCGCTACTTCATAAGTTGAAAGAGCTTGAGGCTAGAACTTTCTCCACTTGAAACATGACTTGTAGTGTACCACCCAGTATTTTTGTTTTTCAGCGTAATACTAGGGGAACATACAACGGTTCTAATTTGTTAGAGCCTAGAGGTGTCACACCAGCTGTCCTTGGTTGAAGCCCTGCGATCCAATTCAACGTAGCTGGCGCCCGGCACAGAACTCTATCACGTGGCATGCATGCACTGTATCCCGACAGTACACGTTACATAACGTACATTTTGTACCTACTGTATAATGTCCACTTGAGTCGAGAGCGAGCGGCCCTGGGGCGGCGCGGCGCGGCGATCGAGCGAGCTGCGGTAGCTAGTCTACTAGCGGATTTGGCCGGAGATCACGAACCGTGGACATCCTCCTCGAACGTCGTTTCATTTCTTCACTTCCTGGCTGAATTTCTCATAGACTAGAGACCCTAGTCGAGATTTGTTTGTCCTGAAGTCTGTCATAATGGTGAGTGAATTTGTGTTGCTATTATGCTGCCGGTAACTGTCAGATGTAGAGGAATAAAGCAATTGTACAATATTCATTTTTAAAGGCACAGTCGTACAGTCATCTCAGTCCGGGAAACCCGCTCCGTCTCATCGATCTCACAAGGCACTCTCCCCCCTCATGAGCACCTTGCTACAGCTCTGGGGTACCGTACTCAATCACAGTTCGGGAAACCCACTCACAAGGGGGGCCCCTCCTTATAAGTAACCCGTCCCCCTTATAAGTAACCCCGTCCCCCTTATAAGTAACCCCCGGGGCACCCCTTATAAGGAGTCTCCACGCTTTTTTGCAATGCAACGCGAAAATGAAAGGACTGCGGCAATTCGCTTGATTATGTCCATAAAGCTTCACAAGTTTCCTAGTACTAGTTACTCACGAAATTTGAGCAAAATCGGTTTGAGGCATCATATCTAAAATCATGGATTTAAATGCGATGTCAAACGACCCATTCGAATGCTGAAATGCGAGCGATTACTGGCGTGAGTGTCGCCAGGCGCGGCGGCGCGGCAATGCTTGAGTGCAGACGTGGCGACTGAGTACGTACTCGGTCGCCACGTCTGCACTCAAGCATTGCCGCGCCGCCGCGCCTGGCGACACTCACGCCAGTAATCGCTCGCATTTCAGCATTCGCATGGGTCGTTTGACATCGCATTTAAATCCATGATTTTAGATATGATGCCTCAAACCGATTTTGCTCAAATTTCGTGAGTAACTAGAAAACTTGTGAAGCTTTATGGACATAATCAAGCGAATTGCCGCAGTCCTTTCATTTCCGCGTTGCATTGCAAAAAAGCGTGGAGACTCCTTATAAGGGGTGCCCCGGGGGTTACTTATAAGGGGGACGGGGTTAAACAGGGGGGACGGGTTACTTATAAGGAGGGGCCCCCCTTGTGAGTGGGTTTCCCGAACTGATCAAGGATGCTCCCTGGGCTGGCCTCTACCAGCACTCAGCAGTGCTCATGAGGATGAGGCCTCCTCTTCACTTCTCGTGCATCCATCTCACATCTGATATACAAATGATCACAAGTTCGCACTGTGATTTTTTGTTCTCTCTCCATGACGAGAAGAGGAAATTATGTATTATAATTCTACCCTTCTAGACACGTGTGGTAAATGGGCGCTCTGCATCGGTTGATAAAAACTCGGATTTTTGAAAAAAAAAAAGACAGATAGGATTTTTTCTTCTTTTCATCATGGGTAGTGGACATGTGTGTGTAACAAAAAATCACCGTGCAAAATTGCAACAATTTATACGTCAGATGTGAGATGAATAGAAGTGAATAGGGGGCCTCATGAGGCGTTCCCCCCGGGCCTCATGAGGCGTGGGGGCGGTCCTCATGAGGCGGGGCAGTCCTCGTACGCGGGAGCGGTCCTCATGAGCGGGTTTCCCGGACTGAACTTACAACTGTGGGGCACGGTGGTCGGTTGACCGAAAGATCGGTCTGTATCTGGTGGTCAGGGATATGTTCCGCTGAGACTGCATCTGGCTTCACGGAATCCCCTCCTACGGAGGAGAGCGACAATTGTCAAGAAAATAAAAGATTCCTCTGGACAGACGGATCTTTCTGTCTAGGCACATGGATCATTGTACAATGAGGTGTTTTGTAATGGATAGATGAGATCGATTAACAATCTAATTATGGTTTCTATGCTGTTGGTTTATTTTTCAGTTTTATCTTAGATATTAAACAGCCAAACCTTTCAGAATCCACTTCAAACTTTTAATTGTTATCAAAATCTACCGGAAAACAAAAAATCCTACAGTTTCTTTTCGCGCCTCTGTCTTTTTACCACGTACGAAATCTTGTACCATCACACTTCTGACCGTAGCACTATTTGCATAATACGTATACTTCAGCCCGGCACTTTGATTTACATTGTGTATAGAACACTGGTGACTTACCAGGTATTTTTTTAATTTTATTTTAGTGGAGGTAAATAACATAATTATATAGCTATGCTAAAGTTAGAAGCCTAAGTTAGCCACCTAAAACCCAGGATTGCCTCCAGTTTTATTAAAATTCAATGTAGGCCAAGCTTGTAAAGCAATGTGAAAACCCTTTTCCATCTCTCTCTGTCCTTGTTGTCTCTTTAAATTCTAAAAAAATTATTTTTCACATCAAAATTACCGGTTATGGTGCACGTTCTAATGGGTGGACAGCGTGTAGTACAGTCATTGGTTTGATCTGAATGCATTGATCTTTAAAAAGACAGGCTTTTCCCTGTCCCTCATCAGCTTGCCCCAAGTCTTGCATTATTGGCTGTTTAAGCAGTTTGAGGTTTGTTCAATTGTTGTTCTGTGTTGCATATGTGTGTGTGTGTGTGTGTTTGAATGAAATAATGGAAAAACATTTTAGCTTTGCATACATGTACATGTAGACAAAAATACTGAGAGCACAGAAGAGAGCCAGACAAACAGAAAGAAAGTAACGCCAAAAAGAAAGAGGAAAGGAATAGCCCGACTTGACGTCATGCAATTTAAAGCATGGCGTCCCCGTGTACACTTGTGTACAGCAACAGGGCCATGTATAATTAATACTATCTCGGCAGGGGCAGATCCAAGAATTCTGTAAAGGGGGGGGGGGGGGGGGGGGGGCACAACTAATATTTCTGGTACCATTTCCAGGTTCCATTTTTTTTTTCTTTTTATCTTGTTTTTGATGAAACATAAAGGGATCCACCACTGATAGGAAGGCTGAATAGAAAGGATGAGACTAAACCACAATCATAGCAAGTCTCAACTTGACCAAAAAATTGGTCTGTATCTGATTATTGGGGATACAAGTGTATGTTCTGCAGAGACTGCATGAAGAGTGATAACGTCAAAAACAAATAAATAAACACAAGACTCCAGTCCTCCGGACAGACAGATCTTTCCGTCTAGTCTCAACAGGACCTCCTGTACATGTATTTTCAGTGTACTACAGTATCATACTGATGATGATGAGAAGTGTGGTATAATGTACATTTTGTAGCTCTATCAATCATGAATCTCTCCTGAGCAGCACGTGGCTCAGATTCTTATTAGTCCATCGATAGTGGGAGAAAAAAAAATAGATCAGAGCATGATATTTTTAGAAGGCAGATATGAAATCAGTACAGTGGTATACATGTGACTAGCTTTCCATTTACCCAGTTGTACGTATAAATGGTTCCACAACACTGTCTTCATCAGTGGATAATTTCACTGTTGCTTCGCCGCTGACTCTCCCCAGTCACGTGGCTTGATGGACTGGTACACACCTGCATCTTTCGTCGTCAGCAGCTGAAGTTATTGACATCGTTTTCCATTCAAAGAAATCCCCATTTCGACAAAACTATTGTACAATTCACACTTGTCTTAAAGGGGAAGGCTAGTAACTGATCAGTGGGAATCAGTGGAAATGCTGGGAGATGATTGTTCCAATCCTTATGGGATTCATTCAAGAGTTCATTGTATATCTATTGTTGTGTGAAAATGATTTGCTTCAGAACGGTCTCATATTCAAGTAATGTGCAGATTAATGCTCCGTCACTGACCAGGGACGCTAACCTGGAAGCATTAAACTGCACATTACTTGAATATGAGACCATTCTGAAGCAAATCATTTTCACACAACAATAGATATACAATGAACTCTTGAATGAATCCCATAAGGATTGGAACGATCTACTCCCAGCATTTCCACTGATTCCCACTGATCAGTTACTAGCCTTCCCCTTTTACCATGAGCACTATACATTGTGCCTTTGACCTCCAGATACATGTTCCACCAAGCTCCAGAATCTGTGAATAGTTTCGCTGTACACTATGATTTCTTTTTTGAATGTGAGCATTACCCTGAAAAGGAACCTCATCAATCTTGATATTTTGGTGAGCATATTATATTCTTACTGTGTCAATGCATCAAAATATGAACCTACAATTGTAGATGCACTTCCGCTACCAAATACCAGTTTGTGCTATTGAGATGTTTTCCTGTCAACATTTTTATTTTTGTAAACATGACTGTTGCTGTTTCGATAAATTAATTGTGTACCCCCTCTCCTCATTTTAAGGGGTTTTATATGTGGATAAACACAAATGCAGCAGTTTAAAGTAAACTACACTAGTACGTGCACATAGGGCCTACAGTATGTCTGATTGGGGAGTATTGATGTGTGTGTGTGCGTGTGTGTCCAGCTTATCCATGTACACCCGTTCAGATGGTTGCAATGGTGTACCGGTACTTAAAAAGTGTATTGTGCATTTCAGTTACCCTCTTCAGCTTGCACTTTGCTGATTGACTTAAATTTTATAGAATCTATCAAACTTTGATATGATAGAATTACATTTTGTAATTATACCGGCATGAAATCTCACAAAAAGATAATCAACAGTGCAACTAAACCAAATACACAAAATCAACACATTAATAAACTGGAAAAGTGCTCGGAGAGGTAAACCGTGTGAAACGGCTCATTTCCTCCGTACTCGTACGCACATGCTGACAATCACCTTTATTTCCCAATGATAAAAAAAGCCTGTCTCAGAGTCTACCTTATCAGCAGCTTTATACTGCATGCTGCACCTCAGTGTGCACGCAGTACGCATCATACGTATGCACACCTCGCACATGTATACGCACAGCTTGAACTCCCTCATTTGTTGGCCCTATAGATTATGTATTTGTCAATGATAATCCTTAACCTGTTGAGGATGAGTCCCGAGTATACTCGGGCAGGTGTCTATGGGAAATGTGTGTTGTAGCAAAATCAAACCATCCTCAACAGTTTAAATAGAGTAGGCCTATCCTGAATCCAGATGATTATTAGGATCACTACCAAAATACTTCTAACCCAAGCATCAATGCTGTTGTTTTGGAAGGCAAAGTCCTGGCCAATGCAGGACTTCAATTGTTCAAAAACCACAATGCAGGACCTAACACTGACGTTTGGGCAAGAGGTAAAAGGAGCTGTGAGTAAACACTCCAGATATGGATCTGCTATTGAAGGTCACAGATTGACTAAAAATACTGTGTGGCCTGTGTTATCAATAACCACACTGTTCTTGAACTCATCGCAAAGAAAGGTGCCTGTGCAGTATTCAAAACTACTGCTGAACTATTGCCACAAGGACTTTGACCAACCTTCAGTGAACCTTCCCGCACATGATCGCACACATGGGTGACTTGCTCTCTAGAATCGGCGGCGGGTCCCCTTGTGTTTACCCAAAATCTTGCCCATGATCTTGTCAGTGTTTAATTCACGAGGATCCATGCAACATCAGATCTGTCTGTTGCTCTCTGTGGCTTGTCTTGTCCTCTGAGTTACAGTTGTACTTACACATATCCTATATCTTGACTTCACATTGTAGCAGGTGAGATCTTGCTGAATATCTCTCCCTTAGCCATCCCTTCTGGTTGGTTGCTTCTGCCATGTGCTCTGTGTGATGAGTTTTATCACCCATTTGATTGTTGGTGCATACATGTTTTACTAGTGTACGTATCTTTACTTCAAGAAGGGCAATGGACTTCATTGTATTGTAGGAGGAATGCAAGGGATTCAAACTGTGTTTTATATTAAGACTATCAGCATGCGTGTGATATTAGTACATATTATTGAATTGCTCATTCAGTGATATTAGATGATGTTTCCATATATCATCTGATCAAAGATTTTCAGGTATTTGAAAATCTAGGACATTTCAAACCACAGAACACAAACTTCATCAGGACTAGCAAACATCATTGACACAAAATATTTGGCTGCACATGTAAAGTCTTATAGCTGATAACAGGTGTCAGTGGTCGAATACAGTTTTTTCTTTCATATTTTTTTTTAACTTTCATAATCGTGAGTTTGTGCAATATCTTACCTTTCAAGAAATCTTGTAAGTAAAGGGTGAGGGGATAAAGTAATCAACTGAATCTATGTTCTGAAACTTGTTTGATTGATGATACAACCTCTTTTCGATAAGGAATGATTATGAATTTTTCAATATTAGTGAATCTCACCAACTTCATGTGCTGGACGTTCGTATACTCAAAGAGGTTTTGGTGGAGTTTCCCACCTGACATAGCCACCTATAGCAGTTTCAGAAGTACCTTGTCCAAACATGTTGAGACAGGACGTATTGTTTTATAGTGGAAGGGGAGGGTTCCTGCATTCTTCTTTGCATCTTATTGACTTACGGTCGTCTCCTTTTCTCTGTCTCCCTGCCAGATCGCCATACATCAGGCACTATGAGCGATCAGTCGGCTCCCTTTCATATTGCGCTGGTGTCCGGTGCTATCGCAGGGATGTCGGTTGATGCATCTCTCTTTCCGATAGACACCATCAAAACTCGGCTGCAGAGCTCGCAGGGCTTTTTGAAGGCTGGTGGCTTCCGGGGTATTTACTCAGGCATCTTGCCAGCATTTGTGGGCTCTGCGCCCACTGCAGCGATATTCTTCTCCACGTATGAGGGAGCAAAGTCTGCCGGTAGTAAGCTCTTTCCACGATGCCATGATTCTTTCATTCACATGGGTGCAGCCTCAGCGGGCGAGGTCATGGCATGCCTGGTTCGCGTACCCGTTGAAGTTGTCAAGCAGAGGGCGCAGGCTACAAGGCAGTGGAGTGTAGGCATCCTTCGGCGGACAATTGCCGAAGAAGGGATCAAGGGCCTATACCGGGGCTATTCTGTGACAGTGATGCGCGAGATTCCGTTCTCACTTGTACAGTTTCCACTCTGGGAACTGGCCAAGAAATCCTGGGGTGCCTACCAGGGCAGGCCCACGGACGCTTGGCAGGGGGCTGTGTGTGGATCCCTCGCAGGAGGCGTGGCCGCAGCGGTAACCACGCCCCTGGACGTCGTGAAGACCAGGATCATGCTTGCATCAAAGGGCAGCAATGTTGCGGTAGGAAATGTGCCGGTCGTTGCTAGGGAGGTTCTACGAGAGAAAGGCTTAAAGGGGCTGTTTGCTGGAGTGACCCCCCGAGTGACTTTCATAGCCATTGGAGGGTTTATATTCCTCGGAATGTATGAGAAGTCAAAAGTTCTCATGCTACAAACACTATAGCAGCAGTATAACTGAATACAAATCGTCCCACTCAAGGGTATATACCGATACTGAGTATTACATACTTGCATTATATACCTCACCATTGGCCTTTGTGAATGTCCTGTTGGCTCTGTTGCCAACTTTATCTGATTTTTATTATTGATCTTATCTGTGATTTGTATGCATGCTCATTGTCTTGAGAATTGAGGAATGAATGTGAGCAATGATGCTCAGAGGTCTCCACCGTTTGTGTTATCTATTCTTGTGATGAATCTCCAGCAGTGTCTATGAAACCAAGTTCGTACAATGTACCTCATAATTGAGTGATCTCTATAGTTTTGTACAATGAATATGACCCCCCCCCCCTCAGTGCCAACTATTATATTGGTTCGATGTTCTGTGTTGCTTGTGTTGTATCATGGTTTTTTGGGGGGTTTTTTTTAAGTTTACGTAAAGACAGTCTTTGAATATTTAAATAACTAATAGTTTGATAATAATTAAGTATTTAAATAAGTAATAGTATTTTGGTTGCATTGCAGAATTATCAGAAACCTCTACGAATAGTATTCTGGATTTTTGACATCCTTGAAATGATAACACATTAAATAGAAAAAAAAAAGATTTTTATTCCTATTTTAAATTTGCTCCTTTATTTTAGGATGGTATTTTGCACAGATTTAGTGAATGAAACCACTTTTACATCCAATGTCTTTTCAATAATATTATGAGATATGCTGTGAAATTTAGTGTGCCATTTTACCCGTTGAAGACCAGTCCCAAGCATATGCGGGCAGGTGTCTGTGGGAAATGCATTTAATGTTGTATGAAATCAGCTTATCCCCAGTGGGTTAATTAATGACAAGATGATAGTTTCTACACTAAATTTCCCCTTGGATATTGGTAGAAACAAAAACATGCTCCTGTCAATATCCTACAATCCTACATGTACAATTGAGAATTTTATTTGTAGTGATCTTGTCTGGAAAGTATACAGTAAAAGTACATGTCACATAATCAGACATGAATTGATGTCCAGTAATTTTTGTCTTATTGTCCAAAGTCCAAGTGTTAGCCATAGTATAGGTAGAGTTAAATAAATGTTACACTTGCTAATTCTTTAGCTTGTACAATCATTTTTTTTTTTTTTTTTTGGGGGGGGGGGAGGGGGGGAGGGGGGAGGTAAAATATGGTGCAGGTAGAAAAAAATTATTTCACCAGGAGGGCTAGTATTGGCCTATTAAAAGTGCCTCCTGCTGGTTCATCGACTGCTTTTGTCTAATTTTGTATTATCCTTAATTCTTTTTTTTTGTTATTATCATTATAAATGTCATTATTGTATTGCTGTCATTTTTATACATTTTCTTGTACCCTTGGTAATAATGATTATTAATGATCAATGTCATCACAAAAGATGTAATTTTCTTTTCTCCATACTACAATGTACCTAAGGAGAGCATATATATTCCAGTAAGTTACTGTATGGGGAGAATTACTGTCCAGTCAGATTTGGGCAAAGTGAATATACTTCCTGTAATGCCATATATGGTATTAGATATTTTATGTAAACAAAGAAAGAAAAAGAGCCAAAGCTGTGTAACTTTGCAACCATGTACTTCCAAAACATTAATTCAAATTGTGATGAATGTTTGCAAAGGCAAAGTAACAGATATGATGCCATGAATGATGACTTTGCAGCAACAACAACAACAAAATGTACTTCTATCTTTGCAAACATGTATTAGACATAACTTCAGACTGTGGTAAAGAGTGATTCTGGTAGAAGGCCTGATGTCCTGGCATTATGTATAAAAATTGAAACACTGTCACCATGGCTACCACATCAAAAGCGATCACATGCTTTTATATGTGACCATGCATCATAAAACCAACAAAAAGTTGCACACACTGCTTTTGAGTCAGGATTCAAAATAGATGAAATGGGTCAACTTCATCAATCTTGAGTTTTTCATATTTTCTGAAAGAGCAAGCCTTCATCTGCATCATGGTAAAGTTTTGGATCATAACACATATAGGAAATGGTGTTTTAGCAGTTTTCCAGAACAATTTTTTTTGGGTAAAATAGTGTGATTAGGTATGTCTTAAGCCTGCCACACTGATCCGACTGGTCATACAGCTGTACGACCTTAAGACTAGAAGTGTGACGTCACCAGTCTTGCCAGTTTCCAGTCGGACGACTGGGTCTTAGTGCCAGTCATAGAGATTTGATATGTTGAATTTCCACAGCCAGACGTGGGCTTTCAGCCAATCAAGATAAAATAAAATGCAAGTGCGCTTTAATACTCATAGGTAAAATGTACTGAAGACAGAACAGTCGTAAGCCTACTTGTAAGGTCAGGTCGTACGACTGTGTCTAATACAGGTGTATGGCCTTGAGGTCATAATGTAATTATTGTATAGTGACATGTGCGGCAGGCTGTAGAGTTCCCTTTAAATTTCTTAAAAGCCCTGCACACACTCTTCCCTTTCAACTGTAATAACTTTTGAACGGATAATGCTACTGCTTTGAAAGTTGGTATCAGCCATGGATAGAATACGTTAGAAGACCATGATCAATTTCAGCCTAATCTGATAAGGTATAATCCCGTCATGGTTAATGCTACGGAGTAAATATTCCCTTTTTTTTTTTTTTTTGGTCCCATTCATTACACAGCTAGCACGGCATGGTAGATTGAGCACTTGAATAGACCCTATTCTTTAAAGGGATCGTATAGTTTTGGTTGAGACCTAATTTCAGGTTTCTAACATTTTTTGGTGAGATGATGAGAAACCTCTCATGAAATATGAAAGGGCATCTAATTCCAAGAGGAATTCAATGTTTATTTGATGAAAATTGGTTTTGACATGGCTGAGATATCCAAAACAGAGTGATTCTAATAAATGTGGGACCCACACTTTATTACGATCGCTTTCTTTTACTTTGTTTTTGGATATTTAATTCATTCCAAACCCGATTTTTCATCAAATAAACTTTGTTTCTTAAAATGGTATGCTCTGTACTATTTCATAAGTGTTTTCTTGGTATCTCGCAAAAAGTTAAAAGCCCAATTCTCATCTCCACCATTACTGTACCATCCCTTTAAGAACCTCTTTTCTCAGTAAACACTTTTCCCCAGGATTTGCTTTCTTTTCAATATTTAGATGGGTTTAATAGGAGAGTCCATTTGAATGGAGCTACTGATTTGAATGGAGCTATACATCATTGTAAAGCTTAGAGTCTGCTCTTTCAGAATAGAGCTACCAAAGCTGTCCTTCACTGAAAATCCATGTCTGGCGACTTTTGATTGGTGTTTTGGTGCAGGGTCACATATTGAGACTTGTATACTTGAAGAGTCTTGTCAGGAGAGAGAGAGAGCCTTTCTACTGTTGAAAGCTTCGAGCTTCTCTTAAAGATTGGGGTGAATATTCTGTTCGTGCACAATTGTGGTGTTGATTAAACTCATTGGCGGCAGTACAGTATTGTATAATATCACTTGCTTATTTGTAGTCCTTCCTGTTACATTTTAAAAGCTTTTCTTGTGCCATATTTAAGCTTTTCTTGTGTCATATACATGTATTGGGAGCATTGGTGAAGAGTTTGCTTATTCGCTGTACAGTGAGCCAATGTATTTAAAGTTGTTTGCTGCCTACACTACAGACAAGCTAATGAAAACACACAAACTGTGTGATCCAGGCCTTTTATGGCTTCATTCATGCGTGTGTGTGTGTGTGTGTGTGTGTGTGTGTGTGTGTGTGTGTGTGTGTTTGTTGCAGGAGCCGTGTTTACACTCCAGTCACATCCAAGCCGTTAGGCATTGAGCGCGTTTCTACTGAGCGACGAAAATTCGAGGTGATGCCAGCCGATGTGTGGTGATACCGGCCGATGCCGGCCGATGCCGGCCGATACCGGCCGATGCGTGGTGACACCTCGAATTTTTCCTCAGTAGAAACAGATCTGGTAGTGGCCGATGCCGGCTGATGCGAGGTGCTCCGTCGTCCATCTATTGAGGTGGTCGATGCGTGGTGACGCGAAGGACGATTCTCAGTAGAAACACACCGGGTAGCGAAATTCGTGGTATATCGGACGTCTAGAATTTCTCCCCGCGCTTTTCAATCGGTTCATCGCACACATGTGTACAAAATACGTGTGTACACACAGCGACCGTGTTCGCATCATGCTTTGTTGGTACCAACTCGCTTGTGTATGTGTTATAGGCCCTATACGTTACGTTACATGTGAATTGTGGCATTCATCGCCTATTGTTCGCGTGATTAACAGCCTAACTTATTGCATTACTAAGCCCTCATCACTTACTTGATTTTACACCGCGTTATTTCATTTTATATTGTCTCGAATTGCGAGAGTACCACGTTAGTATGTCGCAGCCTTGAGAAAATCTCAACTGGACCCTCGATCTTCAAAGATTTCTCATCAGTCAGTGGCAGGATACCAGTATGTTAGTTCGGGGTATATTGGATGGGAAGACGAAAAGAAATGGCTAATCAAAAAATAGCCGACGCAGTTGTAGCAAAGCAGGCAGGGTTCGGATCGTATTAACAGGCAGTGCGCGCGTGACCCAAATCTGTGACTTAAAAATACCTGACTTCCGGAATCGCCGCATTTGCACGTCACCTTTGCATCATCTCGTATTTTATCGCTCAGTAGAAACAGCTCGAGTGGTCATAAAATACGAGGTGCTGCGTTGGACAAAATTCGTGGCGATGCCAGGGATGTGAGGTGCTCTCAGTAGAAACACGCTCAATGTCCCTCCGCAGCCCACTTGTCTCCATGATTGATTCCACAAGATGCTCACTAAAAAGTTTAAGATCTCTTTTATGTCCTGATAAGAATATCTCACGATTTGAGAATTCTATTTGCCCATTGCATTCCGTGCTGTACACAATTATCTTCCTGGTGGTTCTTTGGACTCTCCTTGATATTACTATGCAGTTTTAGTAGATGGAGTTTGGGAGAAAATTTGTGATGATAATGAGGTAAGGTTCATCAGCATCATATTCACTCAGACTCTTGAAATGAGATCAGGCTGACTACTGTCCATCATCTCCCCTTTTTCCTAGATATGTTGAGCAATGAGTGATCAGATCCCATCCCTTCCCCAGGCCGTGCTGGCTGGGGGTGCAGCAGGAGCCGTAGTGGATGCCTCCCTCCACCCAATCGACACCATCAAGACTCGTCTGCAGAGCCCTCAGGGTCTCTGGAAGTCGGGAGGATTCCGCGGCTCCCTCTCGGGCATCCTTCCAGTCCTCCTGGTAACGGTGCCCAACTCTGCCATCTTCTTTGGTGTCTACGAGACGTCCAAAGCCTTTGGGGCTTCCCGTCTTCCGGCGGAGTTTGAACCCGCTGTGCTGATGTTGGGCGCAACCTCAGGGGAGCTCACGTCGCTCCTTGTGCGCGTGCCTGCTGAGGTGGTTAAGCAGCGTGCTCAAGCCTCTCGGAGGCCCAGTCAGGTTATTCTCCGTGAAGCCATCAGGAGAGACGGACTCCGTGGACTCTATCGAGGATTTTCCAGCACAGTCCTCCGCGACGCTCCCTACGCCTTCGTCCAGTATCCCCTGTGGGACCTCAGCAAGAAAGTGTGGTCTTCGTACCAGGGGCAACCTGTGGATGCTTGGCAGTCGGGGATTTGTGGGGCGATTGCTGGAGGAGTAGCGGCAATCTTGACCTGTCCCTGTGACGTTGTCAAAACCCGTATCATGCTAGGGGGGCAGGGGACTAGCAGCAAGGTGGATCGCATCCCAGATGTCTTCAGAGCTGTGTGGCAGGAGCGCGGCATTAGGGGCCTGTTTGCTGGTGTTGTTCCTCGCGTCATCTGGATTGCATTTGGTGGCGCGTACTACCTCGGGCTCTATGAGAAACTGAAGATAGAAATCATGCAATATCGATGAACCTCACTGAACCTGTGTCACTTGGTTTGATGCTAAGCACCATTTTTTTTTAAAATATATATTCCATACTAGAGAAGTGTGCTTCTGATAATCATTCAATCCAGTCATGACTTTGTGTTATCGTACTTCATGAATAAGCATTAAATCAAATCAGTCAACTCAAAGCAATGAATCATGCTTAATTTTCGTGTTACATTTGGAAGTGCTGAGCTGTATTCGACAAGGCCGCCAAATGTTATTGGTAACAGATTTTGCAGATTACTCTAAACAGAAGTGTAATCAAGACAAATGTGCTTCTTAGAAATTAGATATTAACCGACATTGTGTGACCTGAATGTATAAATTCCAATAGTATGAGCCAAAAGCTGGAATTTAAATGCACTTATTGGTTCATTTGCTTGAAGCCAGTCAGTATATAATTTCTTTGTCTCAGGGTTAAATTATCCTTAAATCTGGCATTGAGTGAGGAGGAAGAAGCAAAAATTTTAACCATTCAATTTCTGTTTCCTGATTTTGAACCTCTCTGTGTGTGAAGATCTAAAGCTAATACTCCATGACAGTTGTCTCTTTAAAAAAAAATGCCTGAGGTAGGAGACGGATCTTTGTACACTGGTAGCAGCCACACTGAATTCTGAGGAGATGATATTCATGCAGACTGGGTTTTTGTTGGTGACCTCAAGGAGGTTTGAGAAATGGAGTTCCAACTGGCTGTAAACATTCAAACAGCTGTCAGTTTTCTTCTGACGTACAAAAGAATTCCACAGGTGCATTTGTGACTTCGATGATCAGGGTTCGATGCCGCCGTCTTTCCAAGCAAAGAGATGATTCATTTGGAACACTAACATAATGTCGGCTATATTTTGTTTGTTTGTGTATAAAAGGAGATTGAATTTCAGCTAATGATAAGGCATAGCAAAGTAACTCCTGTCCAGGATTACGTCAAAAAGTATAAATCTGAGCCGTACGTTGTAAAAATATTTGAACTGCACCCTTACTGGAAAATCGATTTTATCATCTTTCCGATCACTTCCGACAAATGAAACTAATATGGTATAATCTTCAAGTGTAGTTCTTTATTCATTTATATGTTAGATTAGTGTAAAAACATGTAAAGTTGGGTAATTTTTATTTCTTATTTCATCAATTTTTGTTGATTTTTTATTTGCACATCCCTGTGTCTGTACCTTTATGTACCGCTCATGTTTCATAAGAAGGGACAGCGAGTGAAAAGTAATCACCATCATAAAGACATATCTTCCATTGAAAGTGACGAGTCATGATGCAATGCCACATGAATCAATTGTCTTCCTATCTGTGAGGTAGCGCCAGTTTAGCACATACGTGTACTTCAATTATTTCTTGGTGGTGGCATCAAACATGGGATCAAAGGGAATAACACTGTTGTTACTCCATCTCTTGAACCTCCTTGGTGACCCTCAGGTTGCCTTGAATTAGTGGTGTCAATTGGTCTGAACTCTCTGGTTGGGAAAATTGGGCAAGTGTGAACTCAGCCAGAAAGTGCTCTTGGCTATACGATACAGTGCCATTGAAAATCAAATGACAGTCACATGTATGGGAAGTTGGACCATATGGAGGTCAGCTTTGGCACTGTTTAGATGCCTTTGTGCCACTGTGGCATAGCTATGTAGATCTCTAACTCTTTCATACACCAATGCCTATTGTACAATGTAGTTTATCGAGGGCTATTCATGCTGGCAGTGATATTACTGTGAGAATTGCTGGGCATCTGCGCCAAAGACCACCCAAGACAGCATCAAGCTCCCATGTCAGGAAAGATGTTAAGAAAGCAACTCTGACTAGAACTCTGACTCGGAAAACCACAATGTACATTGGGACTCTTCCTTTCTTCATCGACATTGCCTATTATTTGACACATAAGCCGTCAACTGTACTGTATGCAGAGTTGACTGTATTGGCGATATAACTGTTTATCAGAATCTTCATGGTCAGGTGATATTCTGCCATAATTTAATCCTTATTTTCTGCTTTTTGTTTTTTGTTTTTTCACTAAGTGGACACCGTATAATCCATAGTGTTTTAATAATATGCAACACCATATACTGTAAAATGAGGCATGTTCGCATGCATTTTAATTTCGCGAGCGCCAAGATTCTCGAAATTAAAATGCACGCAAAATTTCTTGTCGACACTATATGCATTGAACTCCAAGTCGCAAAATTTTCATGCCACGTAAAAGGCCGTCGGCTCCAATTCGCAAAAATTGTGTCGCGAATATGTCATGTTTTACAGTATATGAATCATAGAGCTCGGTATGAATGTATATTATGTATGTGCCCATGAGTGGACATCGACCCTTACTGTGCTTTCTTTGCCAATTGGCACAGATATTTGTATGGAACTACCTGTCAATGAATAGATATTATTGTATCCCTCACAACTTATTCTTGTCCTCTGATTGGTTGAGGGTATTGAAAGTGACAAAACATATTTCCACCATGAAAATCCTAGTCCAACTATTTCCCTAGGAAAGTAGTAAAAAAAATATATATATCATACTGCCATAGCGATATTTGCTAAGCGCACGCGCTTCACTCTTGTCACAAGCGCATATTTTGTTGCATGAGACAGTACGTCACAGTCCGGTTTTCCACCAAACGCACTGCTTCTACGCTTCATGAGATTAAGGGCATCGCGCAGTCGATGCAAAAAAAAAAAATGACTTTAAATCAGTCAACCACCTACTTTACTTTGCTGTTACCGTTAACCCGTTGAAGACGAGTCACAAGAATACTCGGGTAAATGTGTATGGAAAATGTGTGTGATATAGCAAAATCAGTCCGTCCTCAAGGAGTTACATATACCATTCATTGGGAGGGATATAAAAGAAATATACCCGGTACCACGCTATTGTTTAAAGTTCTGGTAACATGTGCCTTCGGTGACTTCAGTAGCAGTATTTTCTTTGGGGCTGCGCCCCTCAGAAAATGGTACTACTGAAGTCACTTCAATATTATTATATAATCATGCACATAGTTTCAAGTAGAGCCTCTCAGGCCTGGTATATTTAATCCCAGTAATTCCTATCGTGGACCTACTACACAATGGACATTCATCGCTCGTTAATTAATTCATGCACCTGGTTCTGTCAAAAGCGTCACAAAAGCATTTTAAGCATGTTTTACTGCTTTGATCTTATCATCACCGCTGACAACCAGCCTGGATAAAAACAAGACGACGCTTTGAGAAATCTAAAAACTACATGCGCAGAAGATAGTAATTATCTTAAATCAAGAAAAATGCATGTGCAGTTGTAGTGTACATTGAGAAATTATCGCTCAGGTAATTTCATTTGCGAAATGCACGTACTTTACGAGAGAAAGCAATTATTTTGACAGATTAGTTGTGATTTGTAATCTAATTTTCCCCATTTTTCGCTCATTGTTCCAGAGTAAACATGGGCAGTAACCGTAGATGGCAAGTATGTCCTATCATTAAGCCATGTTACATGCTTGTCCACAAGTGTCCACTTCAGTAATTTCCCATTTTGTGACAGGAAAACTGTCATGTTTTCGGGTTTGCTGCTCCCTTTCATCGGTGTTTATTCAAAGGCAGTTGAGTGTGAAAAGACACATCAGCAAAATAAGACCGCAATGAGGGAAATGGTTCTTTTGTCAGTGACGATGCATGATTGCATAATCGTCATTATCCAAGCACCTGAATGTACTCATAAAGATGCGCATAATCAGGTGGCGGCGGTGATGATGGGATCAAAGAAAAACCTTCGTTTCTAATCCATGTGTAGTAGGTCCATGTTCCTATTGTGTCACCCTCCCTTCATGTTAGACTGAGGCATATTGCTATGCTTGAGTGGGCTTTGCTATTCTATACAACTACATAATATGTGACCGTGCACCTCAAAACGAACATAAAGTCGCACACACTGATTTTGCGTGAGGACTGAAAATAAGTGAAATGGGTCAACCTAGCCGAACTTGACTTTTTCATATTTTCTGAAAGAGTGGGTCTTCTTTTACATTATGCTAAAATTTGGTATCATAAAACCGGCTGGAAAGTGTGTTTTTTTTTAGCAGTTTATGTCAAACATTTTTGGTAGAATAGTGTGATTAAGTGTGTCTTTAGAATCCCTTTTTCATTTCTGAAAAACCTTGTCCACACTCTTCACTTTCAACTCTAATAACTTTTGAAAGGATAGTGCTACTGCTTTGAAAGTTGGCATTAATTATGGACAGAATGTGTTAATGAGGCATGCTTAATTTCAATTTAATCTATTAATCCCTTCAGGCTTCATTGTTGTTACTCTGGTGGTTTACTTCCTGTTTTTTGTCCCTTTCATCGCACAGCCAGCACGGTTTGATAAAGATTAAGCGCTTGAATAGACACTATACTTCAGAGCCTGTTTTCTCAGTTCACACTTTTCCTGAGTTTGTGCTTTCTTTCCAATATTTAGATAGGTTAGGAGAGTCCATTTGATTTGAGTTATACATCATTTTAAAGCTTAAAGTCTGCTCTTTCAGAATATGGTCTTAAGTAAAAATTCATGTCTGGCTTTTGTTTGTTTTGAGGTGCAGGGTCACATATGTAGATCAACTCTGGACAGATTACTGAATACCAATGAACAAGCTTGTCAAGCTATGTGTAGTGCCTAGACCCAGAAAGGGTTAGTGTTTGCAGTCTGCCAACTCAGATTAAAAATCTAGTTGAAGATTTTCAATCTAGGTTTCAGATTTGATGGAGATTTCTTCTCCTTTGATAAATATTATCAGACAGTAGTTTATTTCTGTATATTTTCGTGGCATTATTAAATAACCTGTATATTTCTACATTCTACTAATCACATGTAAGAATGAATATATTCTATTTGACTTATAAGTATGTATTATGAGGTGGATATTTAAATATATACCTCCACCATGGAAGAAGGTTATGTCTTATCAATGTTTGTTTGTTTGTCTGTCTGTCTGTCTGTCTGTCCGTCTGTTTGTTTGTCTGTGATGTATGGAACAGATGATTAAATTTGGGTAGTGATCAGGGAATATTGTATGTATGGATTTTTGAAGAATTTTTTTTTTCTTTTTGCAAATAGGGTCATTGAACGTAGGGAGTTCAAGCTGTGTGTATTTGAGGTTCCCATATATGCGCTCTAAAGTGCATGCTCTGCTCGGGCGAAGCACCATGCGCTGAGCAGCTGGAAGCCGATGATGTAAATTAAAGGCTTCTACATTGGGAAACTGGACGATTTTTAGCTTGTATGTATGGGATGCAATTAGCTGCTTGGGGGACGTCTGCACTCTCAGAGTGCTTTTCTAGTTTTAATTAGGTGATACGCTATCAGCGTATCACCTATTGTGATTGTCAAAATTTCTCTCTTTTTTTATTCTTCTTTCTTTCTGCCACATTTTGTGTCGTCAATATCTCAACAATGACATTACGGAATGACATGACATTTTCAGTCAACATGTCTCATGACAAAATCTAGCCACAATAAGGTTTTCATGACAGTAACATATCTATGACGTCATCTAGGCGCCATTTTGTGATTTTCGGACCTTGTCACATGATCGATCATAACTTCATAACTGGATATCATTTCTGTATCATTTTCGGTGGACATAAAGTTCAGGTCATGCTCTATCTTACTTTTTAACGCTAGTTACCCAGGTCTTCATTATGCGCGCGTTTGCGCGCATCAAAATTTTAAAAGGCTCAAAACGACTTCCCAATGGGAAATCTCGAAGTTTCAGACAATTTTAAGCGTTTCAAACATTTTCTCGCGTGCGCGTTCGTCCGCGCAATTTCGCGCGCAGAGGGCGTAAGCAACATGAAAATGCATTTTTTTTTGACTGATTTGGATTCCTGATACTTTGAGTAACAATATCCATTGATTTCCGATCGATGTTGACCTATAACAAAGAAATGCACTGGCGTCAAAGTTGATATTCCGCGCGCGCGTCTTTCTGCAAATATAGTGAAAAAACATGGGTTTGTTTATTTCGGCATAGCTCTTTAAATCGTCCATTGACCCTATATTTCTATTGCATATTACAAAAGCATATGAATTGGAAATAACGTTTCAAGTACCAATATTGCCAGGAAAACTCATGACGTCATCATATCATCATCTGAAATCAAAAAAGTGGAATTAATTTTTTTGAGGTACTGTTTCTGTCATTCATTTACTCGTATCTCTGTTGTTTAAGCTCAATATTATCCCAAATTCAGATATGTTGTACTTTGAACATTTGCCTTTTAAGTCCATATCATGCTTTTGATATTTGATGACGTCATCATACCTTAAATTGTGATTAAAGGTAAAGACGCAAAATCGGACAAGTTTACGTGTTATGTCTATGGGAGGTGAGTTTTTTTAAACCATGCATTGACTTAACAACGTTTAAGCACCTTTATCTCAGCTGATTTTGTTTCATTTCCTCTGAAACTTAAGTATGTTGTAGCTGTGACAATAAGCTGCAGTAATCATGCATTTTATTCTTTGAAATCTCCTCATGAGGTTGACAATTTTGCAATTTAAAACTGAAAATGAGAATGGAATGTGGACGAAACGATTCCTGATTCATCTTTCACGTACATAAATCTACGTTCCTCTAATTTTCTCGTCGAGACGTATGGCCGAGTGGTTAGAGGCGTCGTCTCAGAAACGTGAGGTTGCACACGTACGGGTTCGAACCTCACAAGAGCACGAAAGAAAATAATTATTTTTTTAATTTGTTTTTTCTTCAGTGGAGTACTACACCTTCGTCCATGTAGAAATCACGTTCGCATGTAAACACAACTATACGCACACACTCACATAGTATCCCTTTGTTTTGCGTTGGAGACTGCATTACCTCGACTGCTGCAAAATTTTGCAGGCTGGGCTTTTCAAACTGATTTAAAATATTGTAATAAAATGAAATTTGTTCATATCAATTCAGTAACACAATGTAGTCGTGGTTACTTTGTGCTGATTTATACATGGAACAAGCTATACATTGTAAAAAAGGTATTTGAATTGTTCCTTTAAGTCAGTCTTCTGTATTGATGATTATTTGTCAATTAGTGGTTTTTGTGGAGTTTCAGATAGTGATAAAAAGTATAGATGATAAGTACAGCGATAATTCCTACAGTTAGTTCAAAGTTGTGTTACAGAGGTTTGATACATACATTTAGCATTGTGTGTGTGTGTGTACGTGTGTATACAGGTTGGCCATATGACACATTCTAGACAATTAATCTTAATTAATTAGCAAACGTGATCAGCTATGGAACTGAATATGGTACTAATGTATGATGTTAATGATTCTAATTAAACTGTGACGAGTTTAAAGGGATAGCTTAACTGTGTGTAAAAATAAAGCAATTATAAGGAAATTTTAGGGGAATTTGATAACCATGCCTATAATAATTTCATACAGGTACTAATAGCTGCCTCATGTTCATGTGAATGATCGTCATGTCAATAGCAAACTGACAACGTACGATGAATATGTTATACATTGAACAACTTTCAAGTCCATATCGTTATTTTCTAATTTGATGACGTCATCATGCTAGAAGGTATGGTAAAAGGCGAGATATCGAAATCAGCGAAGATTGTACGTTATGTCTATGAAAGGGGATTTTTGTTTTTTATCCATGCATTGACTCGATAACGCTCGAGCACCTTTACCTCACTTGATTTTGATTTCCTCTGAAACTTAAGTATGTTGTAGCTGAGACAATAAGCTGCAGTAATCATACATTTTATTATTTTTTTTTTATCTTCTCACCAGGTTGAGTATTTTGCAGCATAAAACTGAAAATGAGAATGGAAGATGGACGAAACGATTCCTGAGTCATCTTTCACATATAAGTTTACGTTCCTCATATTTTCTCGTCGAGACGTATGACTGAGAGGTTAAAGGCGACGTCTCAGAGACGTAAGGTTGCACACGTGCGTGATTAAAGGCAAGGTATCAAAAACCAGCCGATTATAGGTTTTATGTCTGCGGGACGTATTTTTCCCAAGTTGCCAGAAATGGCAGAGCGACCTCAGTCGTTACAAGGCCGCTTTTCCGTCTAGCAATGCAATAGATGTTCACACGGCCACGTTTAATAGTTGAGTGTGCATTGACTTTCCCCCTGTTATATCTATACATTGTTGTGTGTATTTTTTTTTTTGTCTTACCATTTCCGTGGATGACCCGTGGCCGAGTGGTTACAGAAACGGTTTGGCATGCACGCTCAATATATTTTCAAGGTGCCTATATCACATTCTTTTCTTTGTCGATCGCAGATGACCGTCATCTGATGACCACAAGCGTATCACCTAACTCGTCCTCAATGTGACGAGTTTTCATGTCTCGTTAGTTTCTTTTTTTTTCTTTTTTTCTTTTTTTTTTTAGGTGCTGGGTCTGATATTCTGATACGGCTCGAAAAATTATTCACACTGCCGGAGTAAAGATCAAAATCGTCGCTGGGGCGACAAGACCTCGTATCTACAAAATGTCAAATGTTCAGGAGTGCCAAAAAAAATGGCGGCCAAAGCACCATACCGAATGGGATAGCCTTTCCTTTGACGTGCCATGGTGGCTTCATTTTGGGGATAAGACAGTTAGGATTTGGACAGGACATCACTTAACTGATTATCTGACCATTAAACTAAAAAAGTCCTTTTCACCAAAATTTGAGATACAAGGTCTTGTCACCCCAGCGACAAAATGAAACGAAGATGTGACCTACGGATCTACTCTACCTCATAATGAAGGGGAACTCACTGCATTCACCTTCGTGATTGTGAACCCCTTTCAGAACTAAGTATTATAATGGCACTGCAATGTAAAACTTATCATTCTGCTGCAATATGCTTGAAGTGTGGATCTAATTAGTCAAGTTGGAATGATAGTTGATTCATGTGACATATTGGTAGGTGCAGTCGTTTAATACCGTCCCGTACCCTTTCTATTTTATGATGTGGTGGTGACCTGTTGTACATCATTTATGATTGTGGTACTGGTTTATGCAAGATCTAATCATGTGATATTTCATTATAGGTAGGTACAATGTATATGGTGGAAACTTATATTGTTGGGATTTTAACTGATAGCTCAAAGCTGTTGTGAAATAAAAGGATAAATATCAACTCGTAATTTTGGTTTTGTCTAATGATTCTGTATTTCCTTTTCTCTTACTGTCAGAATATCTCCATAAATGATCTTTCCCGCATATTCTAGTGTATTCTAGAATAGACAGAGAAAAATACAGATTACATATATATATATATATGTATATATATATGTATATATATGTGTATATATATATGTAAGTATACAGTATATGTGTGTGTGTGTGTGTGTGATATGCAAATCTACTGAAGTACATTAAAAAACTGGCTACAGTATATGGTGTGAGTAAACTTGTAGGATCATGCTCTTAAATGGTAATGCCAATATAGCCAACACAAAATTACAATTTGTTCAACCTGGCAGCAAGTACATGCAAACCAGAGAAACAAGCATTCACCAGAAATATATGACAAGTATCCACCCAATGACACTGCTGATTTGGCTATTTTAGTAGATAGTGTAGAATGTATATAATGGGTCTTTCCTGCTGCCATAATTCATAATGTGCATTTTTTCAGTCATTTTTTTTCTCTTTCTCTTTTTGCTTTTGGCCATTTCTGTTTCGACTGTGTGTCTGCATGATTTAATGATGAGAAATTCACTACTCATTTTAGTATCCCTTAATAAATGAATGATATTCGGTGGTCACTTATGTAGCAATACTCTATATCCACAGACTTGCTCAAAGTGCTTAAAAGAAGTGAAAATGAACACTAGAACAGTATGTACCAAATATTCTACAATGTAGAACAGATCAAAGTACTTGCATGTGAATTAAAAAGATTATTTTACATGTAGTTTCATTTTGAATTTGTTGTGAGTTTCCCAATATATCCAGTGGCAATTTATTCCAAAGTAAATGAGTTAAATCAAGCCAATAGACATTGATGAAAGTTTCAATAAAAATCTAACATAAGATACACTTACATTTGTATGAGGGTTATGGAATTTTGAGGCATAGCATGATTTCTAAAGCCGGTGATCTCTGTCACAATTATATCTTAGAAAAAAAGTTACTTCTCTCTTCACAGCTCTATTTGATCAGTGCCGAACAAAAATAATGAAAAAAAAAATGAACTTAATTATTTGTTTTTTCCAAATCAATGATTCTTTACATCAGGTTGTCATTGTTGCAGCTGGTAAACAAATTGCCCCTCATGGACGCAACCGATGCTGAATAACATTGAATAAATGGTCGTTATTAAAGGTATAATTTACCATTTGCAGATGAAACAAAAACCCAGCATTAGTGCTTTAAAATACTATTAAAATGTGACTTAGGGATAGAAACAACCACTGTAAAAATTTGAATCCGTATAATTGATGTTAAGTATTGTTTGATACACAAAATGTGAAAAATAGTTACAATAAAAATGTTTCCAGACTAAACCATCTACAGTTATGTTTCATTGAGAAAAACAATGGTATCTGTTGATGTTTCAGGCTTTATTGCGACATTTTTGTATGGTAGGATGTTTTGTGATACAACTGACCTACACATATGCATCAAAAGTGATATCTTGAAAATTGTAAAAATCATTGCTCCCAAAGGTAAACAGGACCTTTATGTCATTGAGGGGCGGTATGTTGGACAGCTTGTCAACCAGTTGTAGTTTGATAAAAAAAAACTACCTCAATGCAAGAATCATTATTTTTTGCATTATCTGCTACAATCTGTCAATCAGAATAATCACTGTCTATTGGGCAGGAGCTCATAGTGTAGTGGCTATGACAACTGTCTAATAATCTGGAGTTAACGTATATAGTGTTCCTTTTGCCAGAACCTTGCCGTCTCAAAAATCGATATTTGTCAATGGACCTAAAATATGGAACGGAATTCCTCCTGATATTCGAGGCAGCACATCATTACGATTATTCCAAAGGAGATACAAGTTATACCTTCTAAATCAATACATTGAATTTTCTGATTGTTAGGCCGTTTGTGTGTAGGCGTGCGTATGTGTGTGTATGTGTGTGTATCTGATAGGTGTGTACAGCCATGTTTCAACTTGCTGAAATTAAGATGTTTTATATTTATCAAAAATATTTCCATGATATGATTTGTTATATGTGTATATTTTTTCTGGAGACAGGCTTAAATATAAGGCTGTGCCTTTCTGCTTGTCTCCCAACACTATCCAATCATTTTGTTTTGTTATACTTCTCATGAATGTTGTTGTAATGATAATGCTTTTGTGTAGTCTAATTGATTGTAATGCTGAATGTTTTCTGTTATATGTTGATTTGTTTTTATGGAAGTGTTAAATAAACCTGAAACCTGAAACCTGAAACCTGAGATTGTTAGTTTGAATCCTACCAGAGTATGACTGCCCATGATTTTATCATGGCTGTTACTGAAATACTAAATGATTAGTTTTTATTTACGTCAATGAAGGCCAAGTTGTCAACCAGCTTCTAATTTTATTCTGAAAGAAATAACCCTCTCCACCATAAAAATGCAATTGCATCATCAGTAAATGCTGTAGCAATTTTGATATTATTCACTTCAAGAATGAAATGAAATAAAATGAGGGTTTCTCATGCAGTCAAATTGGAGGTCATAGTCTGTTAATAAGGCCTTTGCAGCTTAGGCTCAAATTTCACACCATTATCCTTTGAGACTTACCTCAAGGCATTGCATGAATGCGCATAGTGCTGATGCCACGTGCCTCCCCACCCACTCCTTGCGCCAGCACTGTCCAGTGTCACAAGGCTTGGCAGGAGACTAGCAAGGTGGCAACATGGTCACTTCATTAATTGCATTTTGATGCGACTGCAACCAATATTACTGTTCTAGAAAGACGCGAAACTTTGATGTCCTTCAACCCTTGATGCTGTATTATTTTGTTACATTTGAACCAAATATTGGTGTGTGTGTGTGTGTGTGTGTGTGTTTATTTATTTTTTTTTGGGGGGGGGATGTTTCATTTTACTCTAGATTCTAAAGGCGATACGGACATGGAATAAGTGTTCACTTAAATCTCTTAGTGAATCTAGGCAACTGGCATTGTAGTCACTCACTCACTCCAGCACACACATATCTCTTTACTGAAGCTTACTACTTTGTAGGGCAAAACATACCCCCAAAAAACAAAAAACAAAAACAAAAGCAAAAATGAATATACCCCAAACAAACAAATATATTCATCTAAAAGTAGCATGCATTACTAACAAAACAGAACAAATGTGGCAGGTATGAGATGGTGCTTGACAATTTTGTAATCAGCTCAGACCATATTGTAGGACTGGTGTCAGGGGGTTCCTTTTAGAATGCTTAGGGATTATTCTTGGCAGGGTAAATGCTAGAGCATCAGATATTTTGTTTGTATTTTGTCTATCCATGCCTTTCTGCCATCTTCCATGCATCTCATCCCAAATTTTTGTCTGTCTGTCTGCCTGTGTCGATTCTGTCCCTGCAGTCTGTCACGCTGCATACTGACGTCGGCGACATCAAGCTGGAGCTGTTCTGTGACCAGGTGCCGAGAGCCTGTGAGAACTTCCTAGCCCTGTGTGCCAGCGAGTACTACAACAACTGTCTTTTTCACAGGTGAGCTCCATCAGACCTTGAGAGTGACATTAAGCAACATTCAAAAAAAAAAGTGCAGGAAGTCATATTTCTGACACAGGGACAGATCCAGGAAATCCGTAAAGGGGGGGGGGGGGGTACTTTTACAAAATTGTCATGTACTGGTACAAGGCTCGACAATGGCAGTGGCCCGGTGGCCCAGGGCTTCCAGAAATGCAAGTCAGGCCACTGGTTTTTAGGACTCTGCCGTGAAGTGTCACTGGATGCATTGTGTTTTTGGGTTGTCAGTCCATCTGTCCATCCATCTGTTCGTTCGTCATTCCCTCCTTTATTCTGTTCGTCCTTCCATCTGTCCATCCTTCCATCCGTAATCAATTTTGTTGACAGCTCAACTGTAAAACTTTTGAGGTATCCTAATGAAACTAATTGGCATATGCATGTGTGAGTGGACAAAGTTGTGCCTACCAACCTTTGGATGCACATGTTCAATGTCAAAGTCAAGGCCACATTCCTAAAATGTCACTATTTCCCCCGTATCTATGCAATGCATGAAGGTGAATTCTGATTGCAGAAGAACTGTGTTTTGACTGAAAGTATAAGCATCCCATCAAAAATGTGAATGCTTTTTACTGTTTCTGTGCAATAACATTTTAAAGCATATTTGCAGACCATTCACATTGTGAACTTACTTAAGTTTCAAATACCATCAGGAAACCCTCACGTAAGAACTACTGACAGAGGTCTTGTATCACGTACCATGATATCTAATAATCATTATATGTCACTGTCAACCATGGCTGATCCTTTATGATTTCTGTTTAACAGCTAGAAATAATTTTGGCGTCTTGACGACAAGTGTGTGTATGATATCTAATACCAACTTATGTCTCATTATAAAGCATGGCACAACTTTGATATCCAAGCCTTCATTGACTATGTAGTTTTCAAGAAAGCATTGCACTTTTCAGGTGTGAAAAGGTTCTGGTACCTGCAGAAACATTTGTGAAAAAGTGTCTGGGAGTTTATGCTCATATAAAAATTATCATGTTGACACTGAGAGGATTATAAATTCATACAGTGTAGTGTATAAGCAGTCAGAAGCATATTGTTTGTGTCAAGGGTCTATGATGAATGGTTTTTGCCAGGGTCATATACCAGGTATCTATTGTGAAAGCTGTTGAAGGTTAGGGAAATGAAAGCTTCTGTTCACCATTATGGATCACATAAATTAGTGAGAGATGAAGCATACTGTATAATGCAATGTCATTGGGCTTATTGTCCCCGCCGAACGAGTTCGAGCAGGGGACTATGAAACGGGCTCCGTACGTGTGTGTGTTCGTGTGTCCGTCCGTGTGTCCGTCCGTCCGTCCGTCCGTCCGTCCGTCCGTGTGTCCGTCCGTGTGTGCGTCCGTGTGTGATCAAAATCTTCAATTTGCTACTTCTCTGTCATTTATGAGCCAATTTTGATTCTGTTTGCTTTATATGATAGCACTACATGGGAGCTTTGAAACTTCTACACAGAATTCAGTCGTGACCTTTGACCTTGACCTTTGACCTATATTGTACATTTTGCTACAAAATGCTACTCCTTCGCCATTTCTAACCCGATTTCGATTCCGTTTGCTTTATGTGATGGCACTAGGTGAGGGCTTCAAAACTTCTACACAGAATTTTGACCTTTGACTTCTTTGACCTTTGACCTTGATTTTTTACCTGTATTGTACATTTGGCTACAAAATGCTACTCCTTCGCCATTTCTAACCCGATTTCGATTCCGTTTGCTTTATGTGATGGCACTAGGTGAGGGCTTCAAAACTTCTACACAGAATTTTGACCTTTGACTTCTTTGACCTTTGACCTTGATTTTTTGACCTATATTGTACATTTTGCTACAAAATGCTACTCCTTCGCCATTTCTAACCCAATTTCGATTCCGTTTGCTTTATGTGATGGCACTAGGTGAGGGCTTCAACACTTCTACACAGAATTTTGACCTTTGACTTCTTTGACCTTTGACCTTGATTTTTTGACCTGTATTGTACATTTTGTTACAAAATGCTACTTCCGGCGGGGACATATATTACGCACCGCGTAATTTCTACTTTTCCTTGTTCTAGAGTAAAACAATCCTGCTGTGATGAATATGATGTACATTTATTGTGTTTGTTGGTATGTTTGTATGTGTGTGTGTGTGTGTGTGTGTGTGTGTGTGTGTGTGTGTTTGTTTCTTTGTGTGATTATGTATGCACATCAGTGTATTTCTTTATTGTAAGTTTTGTTTTGGAGTTTGCATATATCAACAATGAAAGGTGTAATTTTCCATGGTTTTTGAACTTCATAATTGATTGTTTTTAGGCAGGAACAGATACATGTTTGACTACAGGCTGTCAGTGTACATGATGATTGATGGGGGGTGCTATGGCATAGTGGATAAGACTTACAGCTCCCAATCGTAGGGCCCCGAGTTCAATTCCTGCCTAGTGCTTACGTTCTTGGACAATACATTTTTACCCACGATGTCCCTCTTGGCCCAAGTGTATGTATTGGTACCTGGCAATGCGAGGGTAATATTGATGGCAGGGCCCTCTGGTAGAGCAGTGGCAATGCTGAAAAGGCTACCCTGCACAAAGAAGACCTTTTTTTTATGATGATGATGATGATGATGATGATGATGATATTGTTATGATGATGATGAGGACGATGATGATGATGATGGTGATAATGATGATGATGATGATGATGATATTGTTATGATGATGATGATGATGATATTGTTATGATGATGATGATGATGATGATGATGATTAACTCTTTACGTGCCATAGTGAAAACCCCCTGTGTGCCACGTTATTCCCAGACATGAAGGTAGTCATGCTTTGAGAATTCTGTTTTTCTAATTTGTATAACCTCTACAAATTTCTGTTGAGATGGGCATAATAGTAGGCAAAGTTAAAGAGGAATGCCAAACTTTGTTTCGATATACATTTTACGACGAATCTATCTTCAATTTCTCTTTCGAATGGCCAGTTGATACATTACTGTAAAGGCATGACTTTTGCACATAAAACGGCCGTGACAGAAACTTGGAATGTACGAGCAAATCTAGTTGGGAACACCGCTTGATAGTCAATCACCACATAGAATGCAAGCCGTATATGAGAGGAACAAAAGAACGAAAAAACGGTTTCATTGTGCCGCGGGATTAGCAGTGATTAGCGATTTATCGATCGGTTTTGGCGGCTTTGTTTGTTGAGCAGAATATGCGAAGTTGGCACGCCGTCGACTGAGCCGGACGTGCGAACGTGGCACATAAAGAGTTAAAGCAGTGGAACTGAACCACCGCCATGAGTTGAAATTCAAAGCTTATCTATTCACAGGCCTTGTTACTTGTTTTTGTTTTTTTCTTGTCTCATAGGAACATCCAAGGTTTCATGGTACAGACTGGAGATCCAACGGGCACCGGGAAAGGAGGCACCAGCATCTGGGGGAAGAAGTTTGAAGATGAATTAGTTGATTCCCTGAAGGTCTGTATTAGTCATTTTTGTTTTTATAATCTTAGAAGGAGGATCAAGAATTTCAATTACTTAATCTGTACATAGATTTGAATGTCGGTATTAATATTATGGTCTGTCAATTGCAGAGACATTTGTAGATGAAGTGAATCATACGCTTGGAGCATTGTTTTTGAATTCGTTAAATTGGCACCACTTGACATGCATTATTTTCATTATATTGCACAGTCATGCACTATAATTATTATGAATTTGTACATGGGTCAATCAGTATTGTTAATGCACACTATGAAGTACAACAACAATTTTAATACTCTGTCATGCAACAGTCCGGGCAGCATGCGATGTGAAGCACATACTTAGCCCTCGTGCTTTGCTTTACCCTGGCCTATAGCCTCAGTAAAAACACTTCCATCAAAGAAGATGAACAAAAAGGAAAAGAAAATGCACTATGCTTGGCTAATGATGCATTTGTCATGACTATCCGCTAGTACTGTTGACTTTGTTCATTAGGGGGCCTCTTTAATATGAGTAATATTCTTATGCAGCATACTTTGGAATATTATATTGTGTAGGTAACTTATAGTTTACATTTTGATTCTTCAAAGATAGAGTCCACCAACCCATCGCTGATGAAATAAGCAGTATGAAATACCGCACCTGATCTACAAATGACCCTGTGTGCATTCTCCCATGGGATGATCCAACAATCGCTCTTCTGGGAATTCCATTTCACTCTTTATTTGACTGAAGCAGTTATGTGAATCTTTTGTGTATATTACACTCTGTCATTGTGTTTGTGTATTTGCAGCACAATGTGCGAGGGGTGGTTTCCATGGCCAATAATGGTGCCAACAGCAATGGCTCTCAGTTCTTCATCACCTATGCCAAGCAGCCTCACCTTGACATGAAGTACACCATCATTGGAAAGTAAGATTCCCCCCCCCCCCCCCCCACGCACACACATTTTTCCAGGGTTGCAGTTTGTTATTCAGAAGGTTGATATTCCGAAGTTGAGTTAATCAGAAATGAAATAGGCTTCTTTATTTGAAGAATACTGAGCGAAGAAAATACTATTAAAAAGAATAGAAACAAACAGGAACCACATTTAATACACAATTATTAGTCTGATAGTTCTTTGGAACCTCCCTCATTTTGATGTCCTAGTATTTAAAGCAGTCCTGTATTCAGGATTATACTAAGGTATATTACCTCTCCCCCTTTCGTGTTATAATGCCCAGAAAAGTGGGTTTGTTAGAGTTATTCTATCAACATTCGTTCTCCTTCTGCTTGAAAAATGCGTATATCACAGTATTATTTACCTTGCCCTTGTTCTGCAGTAAAACTCATATGAACATGAAGATTTCTGTGATCGCTGACCCCAGTCACCCCATTCAGGTGCCTGGTTTTGTGTAGAGCAAAGTATTCTGTGAGCCCATCAATGTACGCTCTATTCATACCTCACACCCGATCGATATTCCCATTGTTCACTGGCACATGTAGTTGACCGTGGAAAGGGGGATACAATGTACCACTTGACTGCCTTCACACAGGTGGATTACCAACCTGTCTGCCTCTCTGTCGACGGGCAAAAAGAATCACGTTTTGGGCCATTAAAGGCACTCAGAGAATTGCGGAAGGAACAGGTTAAATGAAATTATGAGATTATAGGAATTGCTATAAGAAGTTGTCATAATTTGTCACCCTTTGTATTCTTCCTCCCTCTGCATCAATGTCTTGTCCGCCTTGGATTGTTTAATATAATATCAGAGCCTGGGTGTTTGATCCAAATTCACTGTGCCACTGCTGGCAATCAGGGATAGCCTGCCTGGTGGTAGTGTCACTGTTGTAAGCCGGGTTAATGATGACGCTGACAGTCTCTAGTTGACGTTGCATAGATTTTATTGAACAGATAAAACGGTCTCAGTCTGCCGATACATATATAAACTCCGTATCATCCGCATTATCCTCAGCTAGATGCATCTAGACTCTATACAGAATGACAAATATAGTCAAACTTTTGATTATTCGACACCAAAGACACCAAATGTCCACGTCCATTTTTCTCACAAGTCAAAGTCAAAGTCAAAGTCAAGAATCAATTAAATCTGCGTCATCTTATCCCATGAAAATAAAAGTTGCGTTGTGCCCATGCCAACCACACGCACACTGCGCCATTGGCATGGACACAAAGCGCCTCAACGCATTGACGCAACAATAACAGACCGCATTTCCATTTACCACATCACTACCCAGAAAGCAGTAGCTGACAGGTCGAGTCCCACTGGTTCCTTTTTCTGACATGTTTGTTAGAATTGTAGATCAGCTGTTGCGATCTTAAAAACACAGAAGGTGACAAATAGTAGCAACTATTTACAGCACATCTTCCTCCTGCATCAATATTCTCTTTCTACCATTGTAGAAAGCATTTAAACTCTTGTAAGGATTTTCACTTTGTACCGAACACATACACATACCTGGCAGAATTGTAACTGAGAAAAAAAAAAAGCTGATATATTGGCTGCTGTGTCAAAATATGAAATGTGGTTTTCCCATGATATTTTGTTGGCATCTTTACAAGAGCTTTGAAAAATTCTATAATCCAACACAAAAGTTACTTTCTGCTGCGGTGTTCATTGTACTAATTGACATGATAAGGAAAGAAACAGAATCTAAATCTGATAAAGATTACATAGATTCTCAATATGTTTCTCACCATAGCTGTGTAAAAATTACATTTTTAACATCCATTGTGTGGGCCAGATTGCATATTGTGTGCATGTGTGAATTTTGTGCCAAGATTCTGCTAGGATCAAAAGCTCTGGTTTCTTTTGACTCCATTTTACTGTACTGGCTCCTCACTATTTGATAAGAAAGTTTTCAGCTGCTCCCTTTTGCTACATCTTTGCCACCAGGAAGAAATGGGAAAGATGCATGATTCCCAATCTTTTTTGCTCTTCTCAATTTTTTTTTTTTTTTTGTCTACCAGGGTGATTGATGGGCTCGAAGCCCTAGATGAGCTGGAGAGGCTGCCGGTCAATGAGAAGAATTTCAGACCGCTGACGGACTGCAGGATAGTGGACGTCACCATCCACGCCAATCCGATCGCAGATGAGGCTTCGTAGCAGCGCCCTCAGGGCTCTGGATGGAACTCTCAAAGATGTCTCCAATGCAAAGAAGACAAAGTCTGTGTCAAATCAGTACTGTGCAGTATGTCCCCCCAAAAAAAAATTACAATTGGATTTTTGCATTGATAACACTCAATATGATTAAACTGTCCAAATCCTACTTCTGGGTCTTAAGATATAACATCTTAGCTCTATTTTGCAGAAAACCCCATTCAGTTTGGTTAAGCGGTCACAGAGAAATGTGTTGTAAAGCATGTCATGAGTCTGATTCTTCCAAGTTTAGCACCTGAATGCTCGTGGAACTGCACATTAATGTGTAACACAATAGACAGAACTTGGAGGGAAGAGATTCCTGACACGCTCTACAAAATTCCTCATTTCTCTCTGACCACTGAAGCAAATCGAATGAGGTTTTCTGTAAGATGTGGGCAATTAGTTATAGTTTCATACCCTGAAATTGTATTTGGATCGATTCTCTATTTTTAAAGTTATCATTGCAGAGGGTCCCGTTGTAATTTTTTTGGGACATATGTTACAAGAGGAACAAGGATGACAATATTGGTAGCCACAGAATGCTGAGACACCAGGCCCAGTTACGCAAGGAAAAGATCGTCGAACTGTTACAGAAACTGCTGTAGGAAGCCATTTGCCAATGAGGCTGCAAATATACGTGTCATTTTTCCTCATATTGTTTTCCTTCATCAAATGAAAATATAGTTTCATGAATTCTAAGTATTCGTAACACCATATTAAAAAGCAAAGTATAGTTGTCCTAAATGCTGGTACTGATAAGACTAATGGACCTGGTTTACTACTGAATGTTAGCAGGCACCAAAATGTTCTCAGCATACTTTTGAACATTGCTGTCATGTTTCCATTGCTGAATTGTCAGTTCATGCTACCATAAGTTACAATTAGATGGTGATTCTCAACCTCAAGGATAAGCTAACTTCCAGGACATCCAGTCCAAATACAAGTCAGTCTGATAAGAAAGAGTAAAACATAATGAGTTCAACGGTATAATTTTGATCAAAATCGAATGAAAAATATGAAGTTATGACATTTTGAAGTTTCACTATTTTGGGCGAAACAGTTCTTGAACAGTCAATATGGCTGATATGCAAATGTCAAAGTGAGCATGTCATTCCCTCACAACTTACCATATACTAGTAGTTTGTACACAAAATTTTGAAATTTCCAGTTTTTCATTCAAATGCAATTATGCCCAAGGCTCAAATCCTCGTATATCTAATTGATCACTATTCTGAAGTTATTCAACCAGGAACAACATCATGTTTCAGACTTCAATGACAGAAACATTGAATTTTCATCTTTTTTTGTATACAAAATCATGGATAATTGTGAGGGTATGACATGGTTAGCTCATTCATTTACATACTCATATCCACTGTACAAGAACTGTTTTGCAGAAATTGGCAAAACTTCAAAATGTCATACCTTTCTTATTTCTTATCCGATTTCAGTCAAATTTTTACTGTTGAAGTCATAAGATTTTACTCTTTTTTATCAGACTAACTTATATTTGGACTGGATTTCCTCTTTAACTACAATGCGCGTTCACATGTAGAGGATTATCCTCGACATGGGCTGAGTTCATGGAGAGGTCACACTTATCTACAAGTTTGTTGATTATCGTGTCCACACAATGCTTTATGGACCCCCACGGCTCATGGATAGAGCGCTACACTGAGATATCTTGTGGCTTTTATCTTCAAGTCGAATTCAAGTTAGCCCTACCTTTTAGTGCAATACTTGACTACAAGCTTATCCTCAAAGTTAGCTTATCCTCAAGGTTAAGGATCACCGTCTGAACATAACTATTGTGCTGTATGAATTTAAAAAGTTCTTGTCTACATGTTGCTTTGAATGCCAGTGGCAAAATGTTTCATGCCATAGCAGAGACTCCAACTCTCCTGTTTTCGACGGGAGATCTCCCGCCGAAAACCCATTTTTGCAAAATCTCCCGTTCTCCCGTTTGAGATTTAATTTCTCCCGCCCTGGCTCTTTGTCTCCCGTTGGAAAGGATTTCTTACATATTTCTATCGTATGTTGAAAAAATAAGCCTTAGATAGCACCAGAGAGCTCTAGAACCCTGGGAATTTCGCGCTTCGCGCACATCAACTTTGAGTCTCCCGTTTGCTAGGGGTTTCAGGCGAGAGAATCTCCAGATCAGAAGGTACTTTGGGTTGGAGTCTCTGCCATAGGCGTTTGTGGCTGTACAGTAATGCTCAACCCAATGTTGGAAGTGCAATGTGACTGATATGTCGCCCTCTCTTGACCAAAGTGTACTTGTCCCGATTTCAGTTCACAGTTGTACATGTATTTGGAATGGTTTAACGTAGCCACAGCTATAGGAGAAAAAGTCACGGTTGCCGCTACAGACATGAGGCCAAATGAGTCTTAAAGGGCTTGTATAATTTTGGTTGAAACTTAACTTCAAGTTTCTAACATTTTTTTTTTTGGTATGACAATGAGTCACTTCTTCTGAAATGAGATGTGAAAGAGGATGTAATTCCAAGAGGAAATCGACATTTATTAGATTGATGAAAATCAGTTTTGAAATGGCTGAGCTATTCAAAATAAAGTGATTCTACTAAAAGGTGGGGCCCACCTTTTATTACAATTGCTTTGTTTTACTTTGTTTTGGGTGTTTCAGCCATTCAAAAACCAATTTTTATCAAACAAACTTTGAATTCCTCATAGAATGGTATGCTATGCACTATTTTATAAGTGGTTCCTTGATATCTCACAAAAAGTTAAAAGCCCAATCCTCATCTCCACCAATAGGCCTACTATACTATCTCTTTAAAACACGAGATCTGGCATGAAGTTTACAGCATGTCTTCTGAACACATGAACATTAAAAGTGCAGAAAACTTTACTTACCTGTTCAATTGCAGAGTGTAGAACAAATATTTGCATAGCCTGCATTTACTTTCTTTATCCTTCTCATTATTTATAAGATATGTAATAATCTTGCCCCATCTTATCTTAAAGGACAAGTTCACCTTCATAAACATAAGGATTGAGAGAATGTAGCAATATTAGTAGAACACATCATTGAAAGTTTGAGGAAAATCAGACAATCCGTTCAAAAGTTATGAATTTTTGAAGTTTTTGTGCAGTAACCGCTGGATGAGAAGACTACTGCAGTGTATGAATAACTTAGATGTCACATGCGTACAACAATATAAGGAAAATATAAAGAGAATTTCACAAAATGCCATCTTTTGAAAAAAGTACACATTCCCCTGACTCGTTACCGACAAATGTTATGGGTAATATTATTCCCCCTACCTCTAGAAAGAGGCAAGTCAAGAGCTCTTTTATTATGCGAAAAAAGTGAAAATATGTTGAATTTTCTTTTACATTTTCTTTATACTGTTGTACGCATATGACTCACAAGCTGTAGTAGTCTCCTCATCCAGCGGTTCCAACACAAAAATTTTAAAAATTCATAACTTTTGCATCGATTGTCCAATTTTCCTCAAACTTTCACTGATGTGTTCTACTAATATTGTTGCATTCTCTCAATCCTTATGTTTATGAAGGTGAACTTGTCCTTTAAAGACTTGATTTCCTTCCACTCCTCCACTTCAACCCGTTCTCTCCGTTCTTCCTCCACCCTCCAATTATCACATGGTCCCTGCACCTGTACCCGTTATGGTGATAGCAGTAGGGCTTTTTCTGTTGTTGCTCCATCTCTTTCGAACAAACTCTCTCTATTTAAATGCTCGGAGTGTAGATAAGTTTGAATCATTGTTTAAAACTTACCTGTTTACTCAATTCTATTTTTTTTTCTGTATATGTGTGCATAATGCTGCATTTGATTTAATATTTATCCTCATTAATGCGCTTAGAAACATCAGTATTAAGCACTATAGAAGTGTTATTATTATTAATCCAGTCCAAATATATGCTAGTCTGATAAGAAAGAGTAAAATATTACGAGTTCAACATCAAATTTTGATCGAAATCAGATGAAAAATAAGGAAGTTATGACATTTTGAAGTTTCACTAATTTTTGAGGAAAAAGTTCTTGAACAGTCAATATGAATATGCAAATGGCAAAGTGAACATGTCATCCCCTCACAACTTGCCATATAGTTTGTACATAAAATTTTGAAATTTCCATTTTTTCATTCCCGAGGCTCAAATCCTGATATACAGTATGCAACTGATCACTATTCTGAAGTTATTCAACTAGGAATAACATCATGTTTCAGACTTCAATGACAGAAACATTGAATTTTCATCATTTTTTTGTACACGATCAATGGAAAATTGTGAGGGTATGACATGGTCAGATCACTCATTTGCATATTCATATCCACTGTACAAGAACTGTTTTGCAGAAATGAGCAAAACTTCAAAATTTCATAACTTCCTTATTTTTCATCAGATTTCAGTCAATTTTTTTACCGTTGAGCTCGTAAGATTTTACTCTTTTTTATTAGACTAACTTATTTTTGGACTGGATTTCCCATTTAAGCAGCTGTCCACTATTATGCAAAATCTTAGCACATGTCCTATCTCAAGAGGGAGTTTAAGGTACCTGCATGAATGGATAGACCACTGTAGACAGGTGGCCTTTAGGCCAGGTTTGATTGTCTTTTAACCCTCTGTGTGTTCAGGAACTCAGCTAATGACTTGCGTTTTTTTTTTTTTTTTTAATCAGTATGCAGTAATCCCTCAAAACATGACCTATTTGTAAAGTGAATAGCAAGCCCACTCTGGTTTAGCAATGTGCATCAGTCAAACAGATGTGACATGAATATGCAAACCCAATACGCACTCTGCATCAGATCGCTTGTGTGCGATGTATTTAAGTGATCTCAGGACAGCAACACGGAGGCAATAAATCAGTGACTACGTGACTTAAGTAGGCCCAAGCATCTAGATGTGGAGTAATTAATCATCAGTGTGGCTTAGTGTAGGCTGAGACAAGACAAGGGGGACCCTAATGACACAATAGAAATTTTGATAACTATGAACGGGTACTGTATACGCCAAATATTTTGCGAGGTTTTTGTTTTCGCGAATTTCGTGAGTCAGGTGCTATTCGCGAAATTAAAGACATGCAAAAATATTGACTCTGATCCTGATGTGAAATTGACATACGTGTGTACACTTCTCCGTTCAGTACAAGACTCCACAATCGCGAATTTAACCACTCGCGAAATCGTTGGGAATTCCTGATTCACGAAAATTGAGACTCGCGAAGTATATCGCGTATACAGTAATCTCTATTCATCCACACTTAGCTTCCAGTTCTCTGTGCCCAATCCAAGCAGACAACACTCTAGTGTGGGTGCCAATTTGTGAACAAAGTGCAGTCAGTAATGTTTAAAAATGTGTTGGGTGTGGGGCATCAAGAGAGTAATCTATCACTTGGTCTACTCCCACTTCGTCTAATAGCCATTTAGTCTCAACCCACATGGTCTAATCCTGTTTTGTCGACAACCAGTTCGTCTAATGGCCATTTAGTCCAATTGCCACTTAGCCTCATTACCATTGGTCTATTTCCAAATGGGCTATGCCCATTTTGTCTAATACCCACAGTTTATTAGACAAAATGGAAAAAAAAAATCCAAGGAGTCAAAATTGCAATTAGCCCATTTGGTCATTAGACGAAATAGCCAAACTAGACATTAGACCAAGTGAGGATTAGACAAAACAGGCATTAGACAAAATTGATAGTAGACCAAATGGCCCGAATTCACGAAGGTGGTCTAAATTTAAACCGTGGTTTATGTACAATGTATATTTCTTCTTCGTAGATATGATTGACAGATTGCGTACGCTAACAGGCATCCAGTAAAAACATGTGCATTGATGCACGCATGTATTGATATGCCTATTTAACGCTTATTTCAGACCATGGTCTAAATTTGTCCCATGGTCTAAGTTTAAACCATCTTCGTGAATTGGGGTATGAGTTTAGCCGTAGTGGTGTTAGACAAACTGGGAAGTAGACCATCTGATAGTAGACCAAGTGGCAATAAACCGTACTGCAAATACACTGATATTTGCCTGCTCGGTACCATCAACTCAAACAAATGAACCCAACCCCCATACAGAGATGTATAAGGATAGAGATATTTGCAGTACCATCATTTGTTGCAAATGCTTTAAAGGAATGTTCGGATGAAAGAGAATAATTGAGTGGAAAGTTTTAAAAGATGGGATATTTTCTTGCTGTACTTTATATAAAACCATGCAGGAAATGTTAGCGACATGAAATTTTCATAAATCGGGGTGGATGGCCTCTTTCACGGCGTACAACTCTTACATATTGGTCACTGGCATTCAAAGCAAAGCATGAACAAAACTTTTTGTGGGTATTTCACTTTTGCGAATCCTGGTGCCATGCTATATGAACAATTTTTCTTTTTCTTGTTTGCAGTATGTTCAAGGTTACTGCTATATATTCACCATAGAAAGATTCCCAAGTCATGTTAACGGTATTGAAAAACGAGCGTACCATCAATTTTTTTCTGCTTGGGTGTGGTTTGTCTGAGAGTCAAGGATTATTTTTCATTGAGGGCCCCTGAAATCCAGATGCATGTTGATTTATGCTGATTTATGATACCCTCAACATCACCTTTGCGGTGAAACGAATATATCTAGAAACTTTCCGTATACACTCGGCAAGAAAAGAAAGTAAACACATTTTCGAGGGCATATTTTTCATAGAAGATTTTTATGAAAATCAGTGTATTATATCCGATGTTAGCGGTAATTTAATTGGCTATTAAGCTTAAAGGTTAATTAAAAAGAAAACTTTATGCAGGAGTGAGCACATTTATTTTTGCCCTCCAAGGCACAAAATCAAAAATTGCCAAAATTGACATGTTCTCTTTCATTTGCAAATGCCCTTCACGATAACATTGACAATAGAAGACCAGTTTAACACAATGAGAGACATGAATGAAATATGGAAAATAAGTTTTTGTCCTCTTTATCTCTGTATAACCTCTAAGAAAAACAAAGTGGGAAACTAAAGGGGAAAAATAAGAATTTTCTGTCAAGTAAAACTTGAAATGACATAGGGAATAATAAGCATAAAGATGATTAAATGAGCAGAATATTTTTATTCATTTATTTCAATCTAGTGATTTAAGAGTTTATGTGATGATTTCAAGAACCAAACATTATTTACAATTCCCTAATTTGAAAAAAAAAAAGCTCAAATGTCTACCATTTATGTTAATTTTTACTTCTCTTATTTCATTTGAATTTAGATTTGACACAAGATGCTTTATTTTCCTCCATTATTTTAGCCTTTCTTGATCTTTGGGCTTTAAAGATACCATAGAGATCAAAGGTTTATTTTTGCAACGTAATTCGTGTTTCTTTTTGTGTGAAATTTGTTGTTTGTTCTTATGGTTCTATGGAAGAGCACATACGCATGAACGACAACTTGTTCAGTTTTGCAATTTTGCTTTTGTGCCTTGGAAGAGAAAAGCAATGGTGTTCACTCAAGCGTAAAGGTTCCCTTTTTGTTGACCTACCAGGTTGATAGCCAATTAAATTACCATCAATATAGTATATAATACATTAGCTTTCAGCCAATAAGATATTCTATGAGAAATCTATACTTGAAAAAGCGTTTACTTTCTTTTTTTTTTTGCTGAGTGTATTTCTAATGATTTTTTCTTCAGATTACTTGGCATTGCCCACAAAAATCTTTGCAAACCAGTACATGTATTTCTCTTGTGACCTCATCTGTCAGTCATTGCTAAAGTACTGATATGTTTAACTAAAGACATTGGAATGCACCTTCCCCTCGACTCGGCATAACTTGCATGTTTCTGTGATATTAATGTGACTGACAAAAGACATGGCAAGGGAACATGCAAGACTGCATGACTCGTGGGTGTCTCTCTTTTGGGATGACCTCGTCTTGAAGTTCAGATGCTGTCAAGTGTACAAGAGATATAAACACATTTTAAAGGGATAGCACAGTTTTGGTTGAGATGAGAAATAGGCTTTCGAATTTTTGCAAGATACCAAGAAAACACTTATGATATAGCACAGAGCATACCATTTTAAGAGGAATTCAAAGTTTATTTGATGAAAATCGGGTTTGGAATAACTGAAACATCCAAAAACAAAGTAAAACAAAGCGATCGTTACAAAGTGTGGGTCCCACACTTTATTAGAATCATTCTTTTTTGGATATCTCAGCCATTTCAAAACCATTTTTTATCAAATAAACGTTGAATTCCTCATAAAATTGCATGCTCTTTCATATTTCATATGAGATTTCTCATTATCTCACCTAAAAATGTTAGAAACCTGAAATTAGGTCTCAACCAGAACTGTACGATCCCTTTAACACAGTACATCAGTGCATAATGAGCAAGTTGCTTCATTAACCGCCCCCCCCCCCGAAAAAAGGGTAGGTATCAAATGCGAAAATGTTCTAGAACTTGAAAAACGTTGGCTGTACATACATCAGGCTTTAGCTATCGAACATTTGAGTTTTGAGCAAATTGGACTGCATATTTTTCAACCAAATCACTTCATTTTGTATAGTCTTCTTGGCTTGGACTTTATCAGGGTAGGGTGTTTGCCAGGTCGTATGTGCAAGAACCGCAATAGGATCCTTCCAGATTTGTTGTCCTTGTCAGTGACGGATCCAGAGAGGGGAGCAACGGGCGCATGCCCCCCCCCCCCCTTAATTTGTTTTTAAAACAAAAGAAATAAGGAAAAAATGATATGAAACCCCGGAAGTAACACCAGAAATATTGTTTGCCCCCCACCCCCCCCCCCCCCCCCTTTATGGAATTCCTGGATTCGCCCCTGCTTTTGCTCATAGTAATATTGGCCGATGAGCCAGGGTCATCCCATGAGACCGACACCCACAAGTCATACAGCCCACGAGTTGGATATTACTTGTACAACATACGGATCAGCTTCATGCGGTGTCTATTTCGTGGGCCTTGTTTTCTTAGTGTCAAACTCATGGGCTGTATGACTCGAGCATTTTGTAAATTGTGTGTAAATATTTGTATAAATTGCATCAATGTAAATAAACATTTTTGTCATTCAGATAAACTGATCTGAATTTGATCTGATTATTTCACCACTGCAGCTTTGTCTCGTCAGAAAAGACAGTACATGTATGATCGTCACCCCTCAGACTGCATAAAGAGAAACATGTATCAACATTACGAGTTACACGGTTTGAATATGACAATGATAGTATTTGTGATTTTATGCCGATAAAGTCAGGATAGTTTTTTTTTATTGTTATTGTTAATCCGAGGAACTCCAATTTGATATGGAAATATGGAATATTAATTCATGTAATACATTCATGGTGTAATTTACGGATCTCTTTCTCTCACTGTCTCTTTCTCTTCCCACAGAGTAAAACTATAGAAATTAAAAGCTGATAATAGAAACTGGGCATAGTATTTCATTTGTTTAATTGGTAACAGTTGAAATGCAAATACGATTGTATAGCAAAATAGAGTACAATAATACAGACCGAACAAGCCACTTTCTCTAGACCCGGTATATTATACTGTAGCTCCCCCTGCTAACCCTTCATATGTCATAACGTTGGTGGGATGACAAGCCCTTGTATCTGCAATTTTAGTGAAAATGACTTTTTTGGATTAATGGTCAGATAATTAAATTAGTTAAGTGTTGTCCTGTCCAAATCCTGGATGTCTTACCCCAAATATGAAGTCACCATGGCATGTCAAAGGAATGTCTCTCCCATTGGATACAGTGCTTTGGCTGCCATTTTTTTTTGTTTGTTTGTTTGTTTTGCTCTCCTGAACATTTTACATTTTGTAGATACGAGGTCTTGTCGCCCCAGTGATGATAAACGTACTTGCGTCCTACTATCCCCCTCACCCCCTCTTCTTGTACGCACACACATTTTCATTTAAGTAGTATTCATTAGATTACTGTATACTATAAACACTTTAACATAGTTTGCTTGCATTTTTAAAGCAGTATTTATTAGATTACATACTAAACACTTTAACACACACACACACACACACACACACACACACACACACACACGTATACATACACACAGACACTTGGATTTTATGACAAATAGTATTGATTTACTACTTCTGCCTACACAATCAGCCTGCCTTAGGAATAAAGTTATGGAAAGCAGCCAGGCGAATTACAAGAGTGCTATAGAAAGTGTAAAGAATGAGAGAGAGAGAGAGAGAGAGAATCACACACACACACACACACACACACACACACACACACACAAATAAACACACATACACATATAAATATATAAATATTAAAAATATATCCGAAAAATCTGATGTCCAAACCAAAAGGATAAGTTTGTTAAATCAGAATTATCACATTATTTGTGAAAGAAATCTAAAATAGGACAGAGAACGCTACATTCTTCATTGTAAAGAGCTCTAAACTTGTTGAGAGTGGTGCTCGAAATTTGAGAGGTCATTAAACTAGTACCAGCAACTTCAATTTTGTCTCTCTGTATATTTTAGTTTCAGTTATCCGGATTTTCATATACTATGTACGTGTATTTCATTTTCGACGAAAATGCAATTGCAAAATTTGAATACTCATAGGTCCACTAGGTACACAAACCCAGTGGCGGATCCAGAGGGGGGGGGGGCGCAATCGGTGCACGCCCTCCTTTATTTTTCGTTAAAAACGAAAGAAATTTTAAAAAAAAGAAATGAAACCCGGAAGTGGCACCAGAAATATATGTTGCGACCCCCCCCCCCTTTTTTTTTACAGAATTCCTGGATCCGCCCCTGCAAACCCAATACAAAATTGTAAATAAGGAAAATACTTTGAATTGGAATGCAATGAATTCTATGACTTTAATGACAAAACATACCAAACCAAAATTGATTTTAGATGGAAGGGACTGCTACAAAGTAGAACGACTTAGTAGGCTTAGAGCCGTTCCGTCTCTTGGGTCATGCTATCTTTTTGTATCGACTCTATTTACAAAGAGCACTGAACATTGCGATACTCTTCGCAACCAGTCCGAAAGAAGAAATGAAGAGTTTTATCGCAAAACGAGCTAACTCCCCTCTTTGTAGTTTGAGATATTTGCGATTAATGCCGCCAAATGACCCCAAAAAATAATAATAATCAGAAAATATGGGATGTTGTTCATCATAATTTCAAGAATATTTCTTGTATGTTACAAGTGAGTTATCACTGGTAAAATTTTATTTCGCTCAATGTGATGATGGGCACACTGACAAATGTTTTAAAAATGGCAATGAAACTCTTCAAATGCAATAGAATGACGTCACAGAGAGGCGTCAGATGACGCGCATCTTCCTGACACCAGGGGGGCATTTCATGAAGGAACTTGTCGGATAAAATGTCCGACAAGTCAATTATATCCGACAAGTTCAGAGAAATCAGCCAATCAGACTAAAGAATTTCTCAAAACTTGTCGGATATAATTGACTTGTCAGATATTTTATCCGACAAGTTCCTTCATGAAATGCCCCCCAGAGGTAGGACGTCGCAGAGGATGATACTGAAGTAGGTCTATTATACTTTATACGCCGTGTATATCCCGAGCATATTTCGGGTGATGTTCGTTATTCCGAAGGGTCGTTAAACCGAGGATGAAAAATGAGGTTCGTCACCCCCAGGGTTGTTAACCTGAAAATGAAAACAAGGTGACTACTAACCATCCTTTGGAATTATTAATCTGTAATTCGTTTCCGGATTATCGAACATTGGATTAACGAACCTTATTTCATTTTCGGATTAACGAGCCGTCGGAATAACGAACTGGAACCAACATTTCATTACTCTGGACATGTAAGAAAATTCCATGGTTAAATTCGCGATCGATATAGAATCACTATGATGTGATAAAATATTAATCTTATCCTAATTCCAGAGAAAATGTTCGCTATCTCACACTTGTTAGATGTTTTACTTCTGTAAATGGAAGGATTTTTTTTTTTCGTTAGTTGTTAGTCGACTATTCTAGAGCTTCTTCTTCTTCTTCTTCTGATTAAGTCTGCCTCCTTCAATAGACTGAAGATTCTTGCAGACTGGTGCTATTTACATTATAATACAATTTATTTACAGATATTTACAAGCACATAGAAAATTTGATGAAAATACTAGCCACTGTGATCAACCGTTAGACGGTTTCGAAATGATCCCACAGATGGCGCTGAAACAATTTCTGACGACAGGGAATTCCAGTTCCTTACAGTTCTTGGGAAGAACGAATGGCGATGCGATTCAGTTCTCGAATATGGTACCTGATAGGAGTGTGGTTGCGAGGCTCTCGTTAACTGAGTAGCCTGTTTGATGATATAGTCCTGTGCTGAAAGAGGAGTGAGATTATTGTGTAGTTTGTACATCATAATTAGCCTGTCATTTTCTCTGTGCTGTTCCAGAGTGGTCCAATTAAGTTCTTGTAGCATTTTGGTGACACTCGAGGTGTTATGGTAGCGATTTAAAGTGAATCGCGCAGCTCTTCTCTGGACCATTTCCACTTGGTGGATTAGGTTCTTGGTAGATGGGTCCCAAACTGTGGAAGCATACTCAACAATTGGTCGAACCAATGTTTTGTAAGCTGTGGCTTTAACATCAGAAGATTTTATGCGAAGATTGCGTTTTAGAAATGCAAGCACGTTATTGGCTTTATTGACAGTATTGTTGATGTGTTGGGTCCACTTCAAATCAGAAGTGATGGTTACACCCAAGTACTTCACGGATTCAACAGATTCAAGAGGGGCGTTATTTAGATGATACACGTGTTGCACCTTACTTCTTTTCCTGGATATCGTCAAAACCTTACATTTATCTGTGTTCAAATCCATCATCCATTTTTTCGCCCAGTCACCAATTTTGTTTAGGTCCTCTTGAAGATTTTGCGTATGATGTTGATTGTCGATAGTCATGTAAGAAATTGCATCATCAGCAAAAATCAAAACATCTCGAACACATAATTCTACTCTGTAACTAAACAGCTATCGGTATTGGTATGGGTAATTCGAACTATTATCCACCAGCTAATATTTACATGATACTGCACACGCAATCATGTGAACATATTCATATAGATATTAATTCGTGTGTCAAAACTGACACACCACGTGATTCCCGTATGTAGACAATTTATGTTCCTTCTAATGTCCTTAACCAATTTCAAGAATAACGGTTACTTTATACTGTAGATAGCACGTAGACTGCAGAAATTACTATTTAAAGAAGAAGAAGAAAAAAAAAACATGTGAGAAAGACCATAACAATTTGTCATTTCTGAAGGCCCCTGGCAAGTAATGGCTGAAGAAAATACGGGTCTACGACTACTCAAACTAGAAACGGCACTGGACGAAGCTGAAACACACACACACATTATTTCAACGTTCTACTATTTCAGTGGGGTTTAATATTACTCTTACTTCTGACCGAAAGTTTACACGCACCTCAGCTGTGTCAGCTACAGAATGTATCGAGCTCCCTGTAATCAATATAAAGAAATATTAAACTGCTAGAGAGCAAAAAAATAATAACGTGAAGAACTTTTTTGACCATACAAGGTCCTCAAGTCTTATGATTCAAAGAGGACTCATTATTTGAACATAAACCATTAGGCAAATGGATTAGGTCTAATAAAATCATCATTGTAGGCCTACTTAAAAAAAAAATACGGTGACTATACCTGCCGAATTACTTAACAACGATGTCAGAAATAATTATATCTACAGGAATCTGCAATATCTACAGGAATCTGCAATATCAACATATAAAATGGCTAGATTCTCGTATAAAAAAAGAAATTCATATAAAATACCTGTTCTTCAGAGAATATAGTATAAACTCTGGATCCAACTTTAGGGAGATATTGTGTAGACAAGTAATGGCAGCAGTAAAGTATGCGATGGAACGGGTTATTACATAACTGATTACGTCGAGTGTCTCCATAATGAAGTAAGTGTATTTGAAATATCTCCATGAAGCTGGATGCATAGTAATACATATGAATATTCCATATACACATATTTCTCTCTCTGTCTCTCTGTCTTCTCCATCTTTCGATATTTCTCGATGTAATAACATCATGATTAGGTTATTTATTATGACATGACAAATCTGTTTTTATCACGTGTTTGGTATCAATCTCTCTCTCTCTCTCTCTCTCTCTCTCTCTCTCTTTCTTGCTTTTTATCTATCTATCTAGGCCTATCTATCTATCTATCTATCTACCTATACCTACCTATCCATCTATCTATATCTATCTATCTATCTACCTATTTATCTATCTAGCTAGCCAGCTAACTATCTACTGTACATATATATATATATATATATATATATATATATATATATAAGTAACAAAGCTGCAACAAAGTTCATGCTGTATTCACCAACAGTTTATTTCTTCACACAAATTTTCGAGCGTCTCGCCGCCCTTTCTCAAGTGTTGATACTGAGAGAACAATAACAAAATTAAGCCATAACAATATATTGCAACCGTGTTACCAAGGATGCGCGCTTTAACGCGGTTGCAATATATTGTTATGGCTTAATTTTGTTATTGTTCTCTCAGTATCAACACTTGAGAAAGGGCGGCGAGACGCTCGAAAATTTGTGTGAAGAAATAAACCGTTGGTGAATACAGCATGAACTTTGTTGCAGCTTTGTTACTTATCTTTTTATCTTGCCAACACGTGGACTACCTTATCAACATATATATATATATATATATATATATATATATATATATATGATATATTGAAACAAAGAAAAGGAAACTGACCAGAAACAAATGATAAATAATGAAAACTTTGAGCAAAGAAATCCCGATGAAAAACCAATTTTCTTTTCTCAAAGTATGTAACTATATATATATATATACATATTTATATATATATATATTTATTTATTTATTCATCTATATATCTATCTATCTATCTATCTATCTATCTATCTGGATAGCTCTCTGTCTTCTCTCTTTCTCTCACTCTTTTCATCCGTGGGGGCATATGTAGGAGAGGAGATGGTTGCTGAGGTTTTCGAGATGATATGCTCCAGGATGAATTGTGTGAGGGTGAAGATGGGCGTTGGTCATGTCCCAGGAGTCGAGGAGACCCACTTTGGGGTAACCCGCCAGCACCTCTCGCAAGACTTCGTTCAGATCCCGCGCGTAGTAGTCGCTGGCGTACACGATCGTGTCCAGCTTTTCGTGGTCTCGCGTGTTTGGAGTGTTGAAGATGACCTTAGTCAGAGGGCTCCTTTGGTGGAGCTTTTCCACCTCGCTTAGGATGGTCCGGATTCGTTCCTTGTACAAGGACGTCTTATGCGGCGTGAAGTGTCGCCATATGGATATCACGATCACGCTGTCCCTGTCCACGTTTAAGTCGTGGATGATGTTGGCGAGGTATTTGACGTCGTGGATGTCGTACACAACGTCGTCTCCGAGTGGATAGCCATGAGTGAAGTAGACCATGCTGATCTCACCCCACTTGTCTTCCGCCACCAGTGGACCGACGTCGGCTCGCATGAATAGTTCCCCATGAGTGATGGTGAGGTTGCCAAGTCGCGACATGAAGTAGTCGAAAAGCTTTTTCACCGTGGAGTCGCCGAGGAAAAATACCGTTTTCCCGCGCAGACATCGCCGTGTTGCCCCTAGAGACGACGAGAATCGCAGGATGTTGCAGTACGGAGAGACCCATACGTCGTTTGCGTAATAGCCCGAGACGATCGTGCCGTTGCTATGGAAGTTGGGTTTGCAAGGAGGCAATGGCTGCGTCGATCCGACGGATGCATTGTTTACTTCAAGTTTGGTTGGGGGGGAGGGGAGAGAAAACATGACAAAAATCACAATAGAAATCATCAAATCGGGTAGAAGCGTTGTGATACCTATGTAACTTTCTCTCTAAAAATACTTAGTTGATTTACTTCTCTTTAAACTTTATTTACTTTGCATTCTCAACACTATCTTCTCATCATGTCCTGAGAATCAACTTTACACGGCGTTTTCCTCATTAAGTGTATATCGTAGAATCATATGAAAAAAAAGTTAAAACATACAAATAGAATGAATTGAATTGAAATGAATGAAAATTCTACTTTGGTTATAACTCTCTGTTTTTCCACATGTTATTCGTTTCCCAAGGATGTTCTTGTTATTCTTTATCAATTTATGCATCTTTAACTTTGTGGACGAGTGTGGAATAAAATGATCAGTTAATCAAACTGTCAATCTTTGTGTTCGCGTAAAACATTAAAAGAAAAGAAAAATACACAAACATTAATTCGCAGAACAGACAAATCAATAACAATGCACGGTAATTATGATTAATTAGAAGCAATAATTCCCTATTCCCGTGATGCAACGATCATACATTCAGTTTTGGTAAAGATTAACATACGTGTAGGTGTAAGAACTCTGATCTGCATTAATCAATACTTAGGTGGTGGCCTGACTGCATAGCCTCAGTAGCAATATATCATGAAGTGTTTCCATTCGGACTCACCATTTTTAATTTCGTAATCCTTAGAGTGGAGAATCCCATCCGCACTCCTGAAACGAGAAAAACACGGAAAAGCATGCGACGAGGATAAAAGGTAATTCTTTCAAAATCATGGACGTGTACATAATGTGCTCGAAAGAAACAAAAGTAATGTGCATCTCTTGTAATAAACATGTGCAGGGGCGGATCCAGAAATTCCGAAAGGGGGGGGGGGGACGCCAAAAATATTTCTGGTGCCACTTCCGGGTTTAATGAGCTGACAAGCAAAAAAAAAAAAAAGAAAAGAAGAAGAAGAAAGAAAATGCTTTAGCGCGCAATTTTCTGTTTCTCGTGCCGCGTCGTCCCTTCATTTTTTCTTGTTATTTCTTTTGTTTTAAAAAAATGGACCTCTGGATCCGCTTATGATGTATTTTCAATTCAAATAAATCATGAAAAAATGTTATAGTACATAAGCATACATCGGGAAAACAAAGCACACTTTGGAATAGAAACCAAGAAAAAATAAAGCGATGGAAATGAGTGATCTACTAAGAAGCAAAGCTTTTTAAACGTGTTAATCACTCGAAAAATCAATAACAATATACAAATTACATATATTATGGAAATTCATTTAAATATGTCCCATTAAAACATTTGAATTTTATATATATATATATATACATATATATATATATATATATATATATATATATATATACATATATAATGCTAATGGCAATCATAAAAAAAAGAATCATTATGCAGCTATGTACTTGTGATACCCACTTGCTATTTTGTATGTGTATATACATTTCATGCATAAATTGTTTTAGGTGTTTAGTACGTGTTACTAGTATACTATCATATTGCGTATCATATATTTGTAATATATATATATGTATATATATATATATAATGTATATATATATATATATATATATATATATATGATATATCATGTATCATAATTTATTATTATAAACACTTGATCCCAGAACATGTGCGAAGGAAAGAATAACAGCAGGAGAGGAGACCTAAGCCTAAGCACTTTTAGAGCAAAATATGTTTTAGGTCTTGATCTAAACATTATGATATATATACTAATTCACACGAACTTTTAGATTATATGCAATAACAATAAGATATACATTTCCATAGCGCAGCTGCTATATGATTATATATATATATATATATATATATATATATATATATATATATATAATGTATGTATGTATGTATATATATTAATATATATATATATATATATATATATATACATATATATATATATATATATATATATATATACATTATATATGACGTGTAAAGGCAAATAATTCACATTTCGCTGGGATATCTATTTTCTTACTTCTTTATTGAAAACTTGTGTGAGAGGGGGATACCCCTCCCCTTTACCATTATCATAATGTTTTGCATAAAGCATGAACACACACACACACACACAAAAACACAAACATAAAATCACACTCACATTAACTTTGTTTATATCATACAAAACGGAAGGGTATGTGTATTCATTGTTTATTCAGTGTACTGAGTATTCATTTATTTACTCATTCATTTACCTTTTCACAAGTAGGCCTGCAAGTATCATGTTTCTTGAAAGCATAAAACAACCCACACACGCACATGCACGCACGCACACACACACACACACACACACATGCACAAATACATCAATGTATCTCTTCTATTACAGTGCTCAAATTTCTTCTATTTTCTTTTCACCCGCATGATTTTTTATGTTGGTATTTTGTGCACTGTGATCAAGTAAAAAAAAAAAAATAGAATTATAGGTAGATGACTGAGTGAATAAAATAATGGTCGAATGATGGGCGTGCCAAGGAAACTCGACGCTGGTGATGGTTGTACGCAACTCGCTGTGTTCTGTTTTTCTCCCGGCAGAAAAGCGGCATAAAAGTATTGGGACTTTCCAATTGTGACGTCGGCGCGATGCGATGCATTTGGGAATCTATACTTCTATAGAATTTGTCGTGCGGTCAACAGAAATATGGATTCTTCCATTATTGATTGCCCCCTCTCTCTCTGTAGCTCTCTCTTTCTCTCTCTTTTACTCTCTCTCAACCTACTGAACCAGAAGTGAACAGGTCGGAATGCTGCAACGCACAAGGGAGCAGTGCGTTTTGACGAATTGTCCATAATTTTGCTTCATTCCTGCGGGTGAAGACACATACCAGTTCAAGGTGTATGTCCGTCGAGTTAACGTGCCTTCATCATCTCCTTCCCTTGCACAGTGATGGACCGTCCAGAGCGGGTGAGTAACTCTACATGTGACGTGTCATCATTTTGATTTATTTTAAATGGTGTTGTTCTTAGAAGGATTTTTTTTTTTATGGGGGGGGGGTATTTTTCTTTATTTGTGTCTCTTTCATTCGTGGTCTGACCATGACAGTACAGTAGAGCGATAATGATAAGTCATGGACGGTGTAGAAAGATTGTTGTTCATTGATTTCTAACCGCTATCTCTACACGCATGGTAATGTGTGCTGTGTACATCCAATCGAATTGGAATGTGTGCTACATATCCAATAGAGAAAAAAAATACGGTATCCAAGGCAACAACAAAGATTCCACAGGTGATAGGTCAGCTCGCTGGCCTATGTACATAAGCCCCAATACCGTTGACTCTTGATATTTTAGTGGCGTGCGTGAACACTGCCATCCAGCAATGAGCCGCGCACAAAAGAGTCGATCGTCTGAATATTCGCGGTATACATGCAGAGGAGTGGAAGAGGCGTGTCCATACAGCACTTACGGGTCTAGGGCAATTTAATTATCCCCTGGGCAATTACCCGGGACCCTCCCCGTGACCCCCTAATCTTAATCCTGAACCTAATCGTAACCCTAACCCAAACTCCCAACCCTAAACCTAACCCTAACCCTAATCTTTACTCTAACCTTACCAGGGTAACTGCCCTGGGGGGGGGGGGGGGGGGGGGTAATTACCCGGATAAGAGCACTTACATGTACCTATACTTCAAATATATTCGATACCGGTAACTGGCCTGATATTTATACCATGACACAAGATTCGAGTGTTCACATGACACACTTTCTACACGAACATAATCCTTCCTGTTATTCACCAGCCATGTATCAAGTTGAGTGCAAAATCAACTTCCGCAAAGGAAATGATGGCTCCCATAATGTATGAAATATTAGTATCGTATGAAATATTCATCTTCGAGGACACGGTATATTCTATGAAATAAAATTTGTTTGCCACTTCTACCAGCATGATCTAATACAGTGTTAAGTAGACTAAAGAAAAAAATACTATTTCTCCACAAAATTATAATGGAGAACACATGGTAATTGCAGTAATCAGATTTGAAATACCCAGAGGGGGAAAATATGAGCTTGGATAGCAGCGAAGGACTAGGAAATGATGTCATCGCATCATAAAAACATTTGAAAGAAAATTATTTCCTAAGATTTCAGACGTCATATTTTATTAGATGTCACACTTTGATGAAGCAACAGTTACAAAATAAATATTTCTGTGAGTTACATATACACACAAAAAAAAGTTCAAACGTCACGTGTGAGCGGTGTCATTGTTTAATGGAGTGTGCAATGAACTTTCTTTTGCTTAAATTTCTGCCTGTGCATCCGTTTTGTGCATTTACGTGCACATAGGCAGGAAATAATATCCCCGATGACATCCCATTTTTGCTTTTCACTGGAAATCACACGATGACTCATTTCGATATGGCAACGATGCATAGAGTCATACAATTGACAAATCCTAATTAGCAGCTTCAGTAACTGAGTTACTCTGATTACGAGCACATTATACTCCTTTAAACTCCTTTGATTTGTCTTTTCTGTTCGTACTTCTACCATTGCAGATAATAATGCTATTCAATGTAGTGAATATATCATAGCCTTGTTATAGCTCATAACTATATCACTCCTCTGCAAAAAAAACAAACAAACAAAAGTAAAAGACTGCTATTGTGACAGAGAGAAATAAGAATACAGAGAGAGACGCAGATGAAGAGATAATTACTATAGATAGACAAATATAGATAGATAAACTGATCGAAAGACAGATAGGTATAAAGATAGTAATACATAGGCCCTATATTATATATACATGTATATATATATAGTTTATATATATATATATATATATATATATATATATAAAGAGATAGATAGACAGGTAGATAGACTGATAGATAGATACATACAAACATACATACATACATACATATATAGACAGATAGATTAATAGATAGGTAGATATAAAGATAGATAGATTAATAGATTGATAGATAGATAGATTTAGATAGATATATTGATAAATAGATAGATAGATAGATAGATAGATAGATAGATAGATAGAGGGAGGGAGGGGAGTGAGAGGGACAGAGAGAAGGAAGGAGAGCCGGAGAGGATGAGACGAAAGAAATACCTTTAAAAGTCTTGTTTCTGATAATAATTATCTCATTTTTAGTTGGTACGCAAACCTCCGTTGTGTTGCACTCTGTGAGTTTGCATGACGGAAGATATGTGAAGGGATATAGGAGCTTTACAGTGATGTGCGCGTTCATTGATAGGCATTAACCTGCCGCTGGTATTGAATAGAATTCTGTCACCAAATTTTAGCACATAATAATAATATGCATGCGCTGATAAAGCGAGGAAAAGTCAACAAACGGACAACCACGGTTGGTGGAGCATTAAAACAGTCTTTAATCAAGCGCTAGACTTGCAGTGAAATCTATGTGATCTTGCGGGAAGCTGTTTCCAGAAAGGTAACCTCCATGGCAAGAATGGTCACGAGTGTCTCAATCTACGGCTATAGCTCCCCCACGAGAAGAGGCTCCGAGGTAGGCATTGCCATAGCAACGTTATCATGCAGCTGGTACAACGCTACGTGGTTGCTTGGTATTCGTACCCATAGCAACCGAAATATAGTTGCACAGTGCGCTCCCTATTGTACCCTTTCTCCACGCATCAACCACGGAGATTTTATGAGGCTGTCGCGAACAGTGTGTCCTGAATTTACCCGAGCTGACAACGGCAATTCGATAATTGAAGTACCTGCGTACAGCAGGCCCCCGTTTCAAGCTTCACTCATGAAAAATGAACACTCTTCGATTCAAAACAGTACGCGAGAAATGATGTAGAGCTGTACAAGGACACCCTGTGTCATGTAATGTTAGCAGTATCATATGCTTGTCTCCAACGTCTTACCTCTATAAAATATTGCACCAGGGAGGTGAGACGAAACTTCTCACCTCCCTGATTTGTACCTTTGATCACAAATTTCATGAAGCTCTGCCATATGAAACAATAGGCCTAGATTGTTTTAATGATAAAAAACAACGCACGTTAAATTTTGTGGTAAGCTGCTGCATAGGGACAGGTGGACAGCTGATTGTTTATATAATTGATTGATTTGAATTCATTTTGAAAGCAATGAAACAAATACATGTATAACTGAATTACTATGATTATTACAATATAATTATTAAAATTTGTTTTTCACGAGGTAGATAATAGCAAAACGTATATTTTAGTAACAAGAGGTCATATGAAATAGTCATTTGAACGAAAATAGGGGCAACCTTAAAGTAGAAAGCACAGCTTGCATTTTATACTTCGTCCAGAAAAAAAAATGGAGGCAGGAAACAGCATGTACGTAATTGATATGGTATGAATTAAAAACGATATCTTCTTAACCCGTTGCTTCGAGATGACTCGAATTTCCACTGCTTCAAAACAGGGGGCACCAGGTTCCCGTAGACAACGGGTTAATTAAGAGAAAATAGGAGAAAGTAAGAAATAAAGAGAGTAGACATAACAAGCTGAGATGGGAAGGGAAAGACATGATGGAAAGAAGAGAAGAGATCAGGGAGGAAGATTGGTCATTTCAAACAGAATATCTTTGTTTCAATTTATTCCTGATGATGGTCATTTCAAATAGAATATTTTTTTTTCAATTTATTCTTGATGATGATAAAACAAAGCTGTAAACATCCTTCATGAGGCAACCTCATGAGATATTATCTCAGGAGAATTAGATTTAAGTATGATAATAATATATATATATATATAGATAGATAGATAGATAGATAGATAGAGAGAGAGAGAGAGAGATAGGATGATAAATAGATAGACAGAAAGACAGACAGATAGATAAATACTGTAGATAGATAGATAGATAAATAGGCAAATAAATAAATAAAAAAATAGATGAATACCGGCAACTATATACATCGATGAATAAATGAATGAATACATGAAAGGGAGATGTTCTTAATTCCGAAGGTTCCTTAATCCGAACATTATTTGGCGTCATTCTAAGTTTGTTACTTCGAGGTTCGTAATTCTTAAGATGAAAAAAGGTTTGTTATTCCGAAAGTTTGTTAAACTGAAAAGAAGGTGCATGGGTTCGTGAATCCGAGAATGTAGATAAAGTAGGTACTAACCAACTTTTGGAATAACGAACCCTACATTTTTGTATTATCGAATCTCAAGGGATTATGTGACATTTGTATTTCGTGCTTGTCCTATTTACGTCTGAAAAAATAGTTTATGCTTTAACTTAAAGGAACATTATGATAATTATCTATGATCTGTCTATGACATAGATAGACATAGGCCTACTAAACTTTCACAAATATATTATATTCATATAATGTATGCGTATGTATGGCATTATCATGTGGGATGGCTTAACTCATGCACGTATTATGTTATGAAAAAAAAATTAAACTTTCAGGAAAAGCAGTGATTGTGAACGCAACACATCGCCTTTTTACCTAAGACGCACCAGATTTCATACGCATATTGTGTAGGTAGCTGCGACCGGTCTCTAAACAGTTGTATGATTGCAATGATATAGTATGCGTTTATTTAAAAAGACACTGCAAGGTCTACGGGATTAGCCAATATCACGGATTAATACGCATCTTGTGCAATCCCTCAATAAGTACTCATGCAGATATGCCGAACTGGTTGCCAACACTCGGGTGAGGGACATTGAATGAGGACATCTATCACTCAAACGGCAAACAATTAGACAAAGAGTCCGCTACAAATTTTATTACGGATTTGAATTATTTCTTAATCTTCTTCATTTGACATTTGGCAAAAACTCCCGCGTATAGTCTCTGTGATCGTTGCGTCTGTCAAAACTGGGTAGTGTCTGTTGCAGGAGATGAATAGCAGTGCATTGGCATGGGGCCAAAGGTCATGTCTTACTGCATTTCAAAAGTATGTGTGTGGGTGTGGGTGTGTGTGTGTGTGTGTGTGTGTATCGGGGATGGAACAGAGAATAATGGCAACGATGAAAAATCAGCTTTGAAAAAAAAAAAGAATCGCCGCAAACGTTATGGGATAAGCATTCGAGTCCTCTACCGTTTTCTACTTTAGTCTCTGAATTAAATCGTCATTTCATCTTCACGGCAAGTCAGTTGAAAGGGAAACTCAGTAATATATAACCATGACTTTGAAATCATTCAAATTCAATATGTACGGAGCCTTAAAGTAGAATCATAAACATCACAATAAGATTGTTGTGTAGTATACAAGACATATAGTAGGGCCCATATATCAGCGATAATAATAGCATACAGAGTATATTCATAGTATATAGGCATGTCTGTGTATACCATGCCGGGTCTAGGGAAATTACTTCCTGGACAATTACCCCAAACCCTTCCCCTGACTTTAACCCTAATCCTAATCCTAACCCTAATCCTGACCCATTCCCACCTCCCTGCCCTAACCCAAACTCTAACTCTAAACATATAACCCTTACCCTAATCTTTACTCTAACCTTATCACTAGCCAGTATTTAGCCGGGGGTAATATTGCCCTCCGAGAGTATTTGCTTTGATATATTATACGATTATGCATCTTCTCGTGCTGATTATATAGACATTAACAATATGCTAGCTGTTGCTTCCTGGGTATAATCATTCGATAAAATGTTTGTCCAAGTTCACACATTACCTTGTATGTTCATGTTGGGAAAAAAATGAAAATAAAGTTTGAATTGAATTGAATTATAGCAGCTGACATGAGTCAGATCCTCCGTCAGCTGTTGATTGTTCCCTGGTGGCTCCCCGCGAGGTAATTAATTGCTATAATACCGAGCGCGTGTGCCAACTTCAAGTGAAATTAATCACAAGTCAAAACCGCCTGTACCATCCTGTGTGTTGTCATTCAGTATACAAGAAAATGAAGGCATCGCATCAAAATCATCTTCCGTTTGCTGTCGTTTTGGAGTGCTCGGACCCGACACACATTCCGGAGGAAAATTGATGAGGTCTCTCTCTTTTCCTTGGATGCCATCCCTCATCCAGTCATCAACTGGAGGGGAAAGGGCTTGATGGGTGGGGTACATACAGTCACACCTGTAATAGCGACCTCCGTCTACAGCGGCTACTTACCGAATGCGAACACTAAACACAATGCCCCCATGAGAAAAGCCATGATAGCGGCCACCTGTCTACAGCGGCGACTTTTTTGGTCTCCCTTGGGTTGCCGCTATCGACAGGCTTGACTGTATACTGCACGTTAGGAGACTCGTAAAAGGTGTCCTATCAGGTATACACTGCTGAATGCACTGGGTATGAATGATTGTTTACAGTCGGGTCTGTCTTGAAATTCTGAATTTCTGTATTAGCAATCAGAACGTCAAGACATGTCCGAATGATACATTATGATGGTACGTTAAAAAGAAAAAAAAAGTAAATGAAAATGATGATGATGAAGCTGATGATAATAATGATTACATAACAATGATAATACTATGATGACAATGTTTTTAATATCACAATGATAATAACCACATTGATGAAAGTCATCATGATAAAAGAAAGAGTAATTTTTTTATCATCATCATCATTACAATCATTAGCATCATCATCAGCATCACCATCAACACCATCATCACCATCATCACCATCATCATCATCACCACCATCACCACCATCACCACCATCACCACCATCACCACCATCACCACCATCACCACCATCACCACCATCACCACCATCACCATCATCACCATCATCACCACCATCATCATCATATCATCATCAATTTGGTCATATCCATTGAGCTCCATTGTTGTATTCCACTTACGTTTTGAAGACAGATTTTTCCTTCTCTGTCATAGAAGTTAGCATGACGGCGTTCGCCCCGCGGCTGTCGCTACGGTGCTTGCACCAGTTGGAGCAGTCGAGACCGGACTCGCGGGTTGGATGCAGGCAGTACCACTGGTGCTGGGTTCGCCGATCCGTAAACTTGCACACGTGGTGGGTCTGGGTTGTGAGTAGCAGGGAAGAGGAAGGAAAGGCGAGAGGAAGAAGGAATGATGGAGGATGGTGAGAAAGAAGAAGAAGAGGATGATGCGGAGGAGGAAGAGGACAAGGAGGAGGACAAGGAGGAGGACACGGAGAGCAGAAGAGGGAATGTACGGCGGAGAGAAGATGGGAGGTGGAAGGGATGTGTGTGGTAAAGGGAAGATGAAGGAAAAGTGGAAGGAGGGGTGGTATAGAGAAGAGGAGGAGGCAGATGAAGGGGGAGGGATGGTGGAGAAAAGAAGAATCGGTGGTATAGAAGAAAAGATAAGAGGAGGGGGGCATATAAGATGGAGGGAAGGGAGAAAATATTAGGCAAATTAAGAGGAGAAAGAGGAATGAGAGAAGAGAAGTGGAGAGAGGAAGGAATCATGGTAGAAAGGGGGAATGGAGGAGGAGGAGGGGAGGACTCAGAGAAATGAATGAGATGAAAGTTAGGGGGACGATGGGGGGGGGGGAATAGAAGGGCAGAAGACAGTAGAGATACAAGAAAGAGAAGAGGGTAAGGTCATCGGATGGGATGAACGGCAGAGAGAGAGGAGGGGGAGATGGGGAATGGGATAAGGAATCAACAAAAAACTTTCCCAGTCACTTTCTGAATCCATTTCATGTAGATAGTGGCACGACATCAGACAAAACATTGACTTCGCACTTGATTAATACTTTATATTCGATGTCATTCCCCAAGAACGATGAAAATTCATAGCATTACATATAGTCACTCTATTTGTCTGCACTTATGACTGCTCCGTAAAGAACACACATTGCTGATTGTCGATTTCAAGCATATCTTTTTGAAATTTAACGATGCAGTAGAAAAAAAGTCAGAAGACATTTCGAGCTATAATTTATGCAATCTGTTAATATGTCATTGTCACACATTTGAGCGTCTAAAATTCTGATCGGAAATAACTTCTTAGACATCTTTAAGGACTCTTCTAAAGAGCTCCAGAGACACTTTTTAACACCTGTCTACGGCTTCACTCTAGCGAGCTCTTCGCACGCCAAACAAACCTGCCAGCGACCTGCCACTAGATCTTTTATCTCGCGCATGCTCAGTTCAGAAGGGTGCGCGCGCACCCAACACTGCGATGATTTTGATTGGTGGAAAGTGCCCTATCGCTTTCTTCGGCCGTTGCCGTTGGCGGTGCGTTTCACAGCGAAGAGAGAGATAGATGGGGGGGGGGGGGGGGGGGGGAGGAGGGGAGAGGGGAGGTGGAGAAGATAGGGGTGTTTGCAAAGAAATAAAGAAAGAAAGAAAGAAAGAAACAAAAGGTATCTCCGAGCATTCCGAGTATCAGAAACTTGCAACTGCGAAGGACTTGTGACCAAAATCAAATTTTAAGGCAAGAAATATTACACGATGAGCACTAATTCTATCGACAGCAGCAGCAGCAGCAGCAGCAGCAGCAGCAGCAACAACAACAACAACTACAACAGCAACAAGAGATATGAAGTTAAGGTATACCCCAGCTGTGTAAATTAATATCCTTTCCTCATCGTTAAACTACGTGGCATGGTATTACTGTGATCATCCTTTCTATGAGGTCACCAGCTGTCGAAATTGTAATCACGGATTTCCTCAAGTAGGTGCCCCATACATTGCCATACAGGGCTGTATTCAGAGACATTGGCAACAAAGCAGACAAATTATGTATCTAACCAAAACAAAAAGCAAGGACAAACAAATACAAAACAATACAATACAAAACGAAACAACACCTGAAGGTGATTCGTACCTTGGCTGAAATATAGACGTTACATTCTCTCTCCTCTGTACTACGACCATCCGACGAGCAGTAAGTGCCCTTGTACGAGTACCTCGAGTCGTGAGTGTCTCGCTGCGATCTCAGGACGTACGTTCCCTCGCCAGGATGCACGAGGTAGACACGGATCACCACCTGCGAACAAATGATCACGGAAACAATCTCGATCTCACATCAAAATGCACGATAAATTGAACAAATTGAACAAATTGATCAAAAACTTAGTATTTGATTAACTGTGACGATAGAAGTAACTATTTATTTCCTACCTCATCATCTGAAATATTTACTGGTCTGAATTGAATTCATAATTCTGTAAAGGCATATAGATGTCTCAACATCCTTGATATGATAAAAGAATGATCATAGTGCATAGGGCATTGCTCTGGATAGGTTAAATCCATTGCCAAAGAATTTAAGACGTTTCAACTTTTGTTAACATCTGACAAAGAAAAGGGTTAAAGAAGTACTCAACCGATGACATTAAAAAGTCGTTTTGATGTCATGAATTACATGGAAGCCATCGAGTATCAACCCCGAGGAACTCAATTGTACTCATGAATTCTTACATCTCCCGGCCATTTCAGTGTGAACGTCGCCATGTATGTCCCATCACCGTTGTCGACGACCTCGCCGTCCGACTTCGACGAGTAGACATGCCCCTTGTGGTCATTGGTCACGAGTCGCGCACGGAAATAGTCTCCGCCGAATCTCTTGGGCTCGCCGCGTCCGTTTCGCGCCCTTATTAGGACTTGCACCCGATCACATACTCGATACTGATGCTTCTTCTCGATAATCTCGAAATCCGAGTTCAGCCGGCTGGTCGCGTCGGTGTCGTTTTTCCAATCCCTTGGCTTGAATCGGGGGAATTGGCGAACGAAGCGATTGCGATCAGTGTTCGATAAATCGCTGGCGCAGAACGGTAGAGGCACGTCAATGTACGGCTCCCGAGTAGCTGATCTCTTCGCTTCGAAGTTTTCAACATTTTTCTGAAATCAGAGAATAGAGATCTTCCTTTGCTATATAAAATTTCGTTTCAAATTGTTGGCGGAAGTGCAGGCTATATGCAATGAAATCTATCGGCAATTATTCCGAAAAAGCATGAATTTCGTGTTTGCGGAATGAAAGATTTCAAATAAGGTTCCCTTCATAACCTGCATAGAAATATATTACCCTTTTTTCGCTGTCATTGAGACTCACTTCAAATAACGTTTCACAGTATTACAAATAGTACATGAAATCGATGTTTGTTTAACACTTGTGTAGATTGCTTTTCTTTCGGATGTGTTCACCATCTCTTAGGGACCAAAACTTAACATCTATTACTTTATAGTCTCGCCCCACATTTAATTTTTTTTTTCTGAGATGGAAATATTAACTTTGCATAAGGCAATCGTAAGGTTATATTCTTTATTTTGATAGTAAAATGTGTGCTACTCAATAGTTTTATAATGTTGTACATTGTGCCTTGTCTTAGTTTATTAGTTAATTACAAATATCTGCCTTAGTCCACTATGTATATCTTCATTATGATTGTATAGGCCTACACTGTATCTTGTGGAAACACACGATAATGAAAAAAAAAATGAAAAGTAAAAATTGCAAAAATTTCAAGGGAGGACATGAATTTGAAATACAATGTATGTTTAGAAAGTAAAAAATAATAACTTACGTCGCCGTCGCTTATTCGCAAGGCGTTGTCGTTGACTTCACCGTGACCTTGCACGTTGTCCAGAGAGATCGTCGGGGCTCCTCGTCTTGGAATGCTTCGTGATGCGATCACCAGCACGATGATCACGGAAATCGTGATCACGGCAACTCGTCGATGTCCGTATCTTGCCATTGTTGCTTGCCACATACTACGAATTCAGACTATTCCCAGTCAATTATAGCACATCTGCAAGAAAGTACAACATAGTTGGAATAGACCTATTAAAAACAAGTTTTGGACGTTATTTGGATGCCATGAATATGATCTTACGATTTTCATGAAGACATGCATATCAAATGAAAGAAAGATATTGTTCAGAGGGGTAAAGGTTCAGGTGTGAGTTTCTTCAGTTTGTCTCCCTCTACAAATTAAATTTGTTAAGATCGCAACTGCAGATCTGTAAAGTAACAAACGTGTCGGAAAAAAGGAACCAGTGGGACTCGAACCTGTCATCTATTGCTTAACATCTATACTTAGCATAACAATGTCAGAATTTCTGAGCTTTGGTATTTGTTACATGTTCATTGTGTCACTGCCGGCAACGAAGGACAGCCTGGTGGTAGTGTCGCTGCCCGGAAACAGTAGATGACGGGTTCGAGTCCCACTGGTTCTTTTTTTTTCGGCATGTTTGTTAATTTGCAGATCAGCAGTTGCGATCTTATCAAATCAAATATGTAGAGGGAGGCAAATTGAAGAAACCCACACCTGAACATGCATGCGAGAAAAGGTCACAGAAAGAAGGAAATGGTACTAGAGTATTCATTATCTTTCACCTCCACGATTATTATTTATAAACCGTTCTCATTAACTGTACTTGGTTTATGATCTTCATTGTTCTGCATTTTTACTTGTCTTTTACTCTTATATTATCATCATTTTTCAAACGTAATAGTATGATAATAGAATGTATGTCATGTTGTATTCACATTGGTTGCATTCAGTGTGAAATGTGAACATTTCAAATGTTGTGTTCTCGGAAGGGGAGACACGTCTTGTATCAGAAACGGGAGGGGTATAGAGGGCATGATAATGATGCTTGATGTGTACTGTATGGAATTAACAATATGGCTATTTATGCACGAGTAAGCGAAATTCTGAATATACATGCAGTATTATAATGGGTATCACGATACAATAAAAGTGCAATGTCATGTAATATTCAAAACTCGAACAATATTTGGCTCGTTTGCTAACAGCTGTTTCCCTTCAATTATTTCTTCAGCACAGTTGGTCCCATGCTCATGCCTATATGTATTATAGGCCTTATGTCAGCAGAATTTTAAATTGCTGAACTGAAAGAGTTAAAGAGGCATTCCGGACGATTTTCATTATTTCACATCATGTAGTACATACATCAACAGCTCCATGTATAGATTCGTGGAATTTATTGTGGTCCTTGAGCAGAGAAACCAATAAATTGAAAATCTTAAACAAATTACACTGAACAGTGTTGATGACATCAGAGCCTCATATATTTCAGAAATGTAGCAGTGTAATTCCATTACAATACCGCTTGCTCAACAAGTTCACCTGTAAAAAATCTATGCATGCCTTCTTCTTTTGTTCTGCTTCCTTGAGCCCCAAGTCATGCATTCTTATGGTGAGGCTGTCATGTCATCATCCTTGTTCATTGCAATTTGTTATAAATTTTGAAAACATTCTCATTCCTTATCCGAGTCACTATAAATTCTGAAACTCTGTACTCAGTTTGACTAATTTATAGTTGTTCAAATGTAAAAGTCTGAAAATCATCCGGAGGTCCCCTTTAAATAACTGTCCGAGACTAATCAATGGTGATATCCATTAACCCTGCCAACTGGTGATGATTACTATTTCACCTTGCTTGAACAATATCATATGCGGCCATTTCGAACTTGGAACAAAACAAGACTGAAACAATAACAACGGCAACAATACCTACGACATGCACACATAAGCACACACACACACACACACATACACACACACACACACAACACACACACACATGGATACAGACACACAAACACAAACACACAAATAGACAGACAGTCACACACACACACACACACACACACACACACATATACACCGTTATAATCACACCTTCGCAACGACTTAAAAGTTCATTACCATCCATCACTGTCCTTGAGCGTCAAGCTTATCATAACACTCTATAAAATATCAAAGGCCTCCATTGCCCTTGCATGTAAATCACATTTATTACATTGACCTTGAAAGCCTGTGTTGCATTCTTCATATACGGGTTGTATTTCATAATGTTTGCCGAAAAAATAAAACATATCGGATTTTCTCACATTACAGGAAAAAGGAGCAAGGATAACGAATTATCTTGCTCTGTAACATGACCACGTGATGTGTCAAAAATGATTCTTATATTCCATGTTTATGTTTGATGAGGAGCAATCCACTTTGAACAATGTATGGGGAAACAAAATGTTAATGTATTGCTTGTGCACGAACTAATGAATTCTATGATAATTTTTGCCAAAACGGATCGAATTTCGTTCCCTTTGAATAGACTTATAGTATCAGAATGGGATATTAGGTCCAGGAACGTCCAAACGTAAATTGAAAATTTGTTCTCATTATTTTCTTTTTAACCCCTGATAGTCAGGCCTATCCATGTCATCGATTTTTCTCAGGGAAATATTTCTGATTTGATTGTTGTTATTGCTGTTTATATTCCACATACTAAGAATGTTGCAATAGGATTGGTCCAGAGCTGATCACGTGATGAAGCGTAGTTTTGCCCGTCACATCACCTGAGAAGAAAAGTTCGTTACACTCTATGTTGATAGGCCTTTTTGTTTCGCTGATCTCCACACAGTCCACACAGTCCTAACGCAAGATGAGTACGCGCGAAATAAAAGTGCGTTGCACTGTGGACTATCATGTGACCTAGGTCACTTGATAGTACACAGTGCAACGCACTTTCACTTCGGTGCCGCGCGGTGCGCGCAGCAAATTCATTGTTTTGTCATCTACGCGCACACGTAGCCTAAGCCCTAAGGATACCTAAAGACAGCTAAAACGGTTTCAGATGTGGAATAAAATGGGAATTTCTAGGACCCTAGATGTGGAATATAAAGCAAATAATCAACTTTTAGTTTCAGGCAATGAGACAAACTATCACTTCCTCGGCTATCTGAATGTGTACGCTATCTTTTCTCAGCTGCGCTTCGGAAAGATAGCTACATCCAGATCGCCTCGGAAGTGATAGTTTGTCCCATCACCTTCACCAACGTTGATTATTTGCTTATTATTGTTTGTTTTGTCTTTTGTTAGTTAGTTTGTTTGTTTGATTGTATATGGCTTCCAAATCTTTATTGTCATGACAAACAATAGTCATATCTTTACTGTTCATCATCATTTTCAAAGACACAACTTTAGTGTACATGAATTGTCCGGGATGATGTGTATGCACGAATACAAAACTGATATGTATACGTCATGATAACGTATAACAAAGGGTTTTCTCCTATTTTTTCATTAATAAAATCTATAATTCGTACTAATCTTTTTATATTTACGGCTGCTTATCTTGACGCTGTTATAATTAAAAAAAAATCTGGATGAAGTAGATTTTTTAAAAGCATTAATAAGGTGTATAATAAGTTCTTACAATTTTATGAACAGTGATGGAAAGGATGCCCCGATGCTTTTCTTTTTGTTTCATTTTCATTTTGGTTGCAAAAGGAGCTGAAGTGGGATTGTGAGTGTAAAGATGTAACCATATATCATCTTAGACAAATTTGAATACCACGATACACACACTGATAATTGTTACTGATATCACTGTATAGTGGAAAGACGCAAAACATTTCAGGCCCATAACTATAGGAGGAAAGGGGAGGGGTATTTAGGGAGTTCGAACGCCCCCCCCCCCCTTGCTGGCGAGCATTGGTCAACAAAAATAAGACAAAACAAAGCAAAACAAACGATTGGCGGTGGAAACTTCTTCCCAAAGTTCAGAAGAGGTTTCGATTATCTTTAGTTTGGATTTGATCTTTACGTTTGAAAATACAACCCTCTACTGTAACCCCATGGATAGGGGTTTGATTTGGGAGTAGCATGCTTTTAATAATTTCTTATAAAAAGGTATACAATATTTCCAACATTGCCGATCCCCCGTGAAAAACAAACGAAAACAACAATCAATTTGCTGCGGGCCTGTATTCAAAATAATGTAGTGGCTTTCTGTTTTCATACTCTAACTTACAAATCTAAATTTTCTATATCTTTTATATTTGTATGTGTATTGCTAAGTAAAAATAACGCAAGCAGATACAATATAAACACTAACACAATGCTCTAACTCCACAAAATGTTACAACTTTTTTTTTAAGCATGACCACGTGGAAATTAAAGCGGGAACAAATAGGGAGTGGCTGATTGACGAGTGAGCGTGTCTCCATGACAACACGTTTTTACTGCAATGAGTAGGAGGAAAAGAAGAGGTGTCTCTTAACACCTTAATAAGATAATACACTATAAATGACTGATATGAGATGTATATAGGATGAGTGTGATTCTCCATATTTTATCATCTAGGCCCTATAGTAAGCATCGTCATATGTGTCGTACAGAGGACAATCCATAACATCTCAAGAGTACTGGATTATCATTCTCAAAATAGAATGATATTGATATAATTCCCTCCTACGACTTGGTTCCGTCCGAAACTCTGATAATATTAACATCATTGAAAAATGTGACCTATGATTGTAAATGACTGAAAACGTGTTACAATGTAGTTAAATTGTGATCATCCACGGTGACGAAAATAAATCGAGATATGCTCTTACCACGGATACGGGGAATACGGTTCACTATCAAAATTGATGGAATCACCTTGAATAGTTTTGGTTCCTCTGCCCTCAACACGTTGAATCATGACCTTAATCACGGTATTGTTCCGAAATCCCCCCAAAATTTCCATGACATTATTCACAGCGTGTCAAAGCCGCATGTCGATGACTATATATTCTAATAGGACAGGGCGATTGCGCAAAAGAAACGTATTTTCACTGTACTGCTCCACGTTGCTATTCTGTCTCACCGTACTGATCGAAGGTCATATTTGCGGATGGCAGGCAAATCCAGCGTTTCTTAAAACTAAAAGCATCTCCACGACCAAAATCTAACACGACATTGTTTGCTCGTCTGCAGCGTTGACGAAATATTGACACACAGGAATCTGTTAATGATTAACCGTTACTTCAACAATAGTCTCCCTCATCCAAGCTCTCCCCACCCCCCATGCATCTCCCCTCCCCTCCCCATCTCCCCACCTCTCCACATCTCTCCTCACCCCTCCCCCATCTCCCCAGCTTTCCTCACCCCTCCCCACAACTCCTCACCCCTCCTTACCTCTATAGCTCACAATCCCTCTCCATGTCTGCCCATGCAACTTTCTCCGCAACTTCCTACCTCTCCGAATCCCTCCCACCCCTCCCCACCTCTCCCAATCACCTCCATCATCCACCTCTCCCCATCCCTCCCATCTCTTCCTGTATGTGTTCCTCCCCACCCCACTCCACAACTTCCCATCCGGCCATCTGTTCATCTCCCTCCTCAATACCTACCTCCCAACCATTCCCCACTTCTCCCCACCCCTTCCCACTTCTCTCAGTCTCCCTCTACCCCTCCTCAATCCCTAGCTTCCCCCACCATGCACTTCTCCCCACCCCTCCCCGCATCTCTCCATCTCCCTCCACCCCTCCTCCAATCCCTATCTCCCCACCATTCCCCACTTCTCCTACCCCTCCCCACCTCCTCCCCGGGTGGGTTGATCCCTCCACCCCTCGTCCATCCCTAGGTCCCCACTATTCCCTACTTCTCTCCCACTTTCCCCAACTCTCTCCATCTCCCTCCACCCCTCCTCAATCCCTATAATAGCTCCCCGCTATTCCACATTTCTACACCCCTCCCCATCACCTCTCCCCAGTATACCCATCCACAGAGGAAACATATCTACCACAATCCCCTCGCTCATATATTGGGGCGTCGAATTGATGCAGCTATATATACCGATGTCTTGTTTTCCTTTTCAAAGCTTTAACTGATACTCATTTTCGTCCCAAAAATGTTATCTGTGTTATCCGGCTCATGCTTTTCCAGCTTTGATAAGTAGGCTTTACAACATGTATGTATTTGGTCACTAATCGTGACTTACATAAGCCTCTCAGATTGGACTTAGAAGGCTGCATGTATGAAGATTCTCATCAAGATGATGGCTGTGTATATTTCACAGTGTCTCGATGTGGTACTTGAATAACATTGCAATAAGGTAGCCTGATTCTGTAATTATGCTTCTTATCAGGTGTGAAATAAACTTTGGATACAAAACGCGCCGACCTTTCACGACGCGTTCCATAAAGAGGTGTATAATCTTGTGCACACGTCGTCAATGCGAATGAGTTTGCGATTTTTACGACTTACCGCGCATAAACAATGAAACCATTTCATCGTTAACTTGCAAGGTAATTATTTCCAGAAAGACAATATATTATAGAGCGAACGCCCTAGCTGAATATAATCATACATTGTTATCAACATTGATGTTTACACAATAAAGCAGTTTGTTTGCTCTTTATTTGTGTTGTGAGCTGCTATTCCCCCTTTTCAGTGCATCTATAAATCATTTTACGAGGATGGAATATTTGATTTGTTGTTTTAAGATCATAATAAAGTTGAATGCATAATGCGACAAGTAACTTTTATCATAAACCATGGAAGGCAGTTCAATCTATCCCTGACAAAAGATTTGTATAATGACGTGCATAAAACGTGGTTCAAAATATGTGCTCGAAACCATAAGCCTACAGTGTGTCCAGGCAAACGTGGTGGGTTTTCGCGGGGGGATCCAGGAATTCCGTAAAGAGGGGGCGCGTTTACAAAATTAAAGGGGGGCGCACGCACCCCTCCCCCCATTTATTTCTTTTTATTTCTTTTTTCAACAAAAAATAAAGGGGGCGTGCGCTGGTTGCGGTCCTCCCTGGATCCGCCCCTGTTTCGTGTAGATTTTTGTTTGAGAGAGCCCAGACAGATAGACAGACAGACAGACAGGCAGAAATACAGACAGACATGCAAAGAGAGAGAGAGAGAGAGGGAGAGAGAGAGAGAGAGAGGGGGGGGGGGTAGGAGGGTAGAGGAAGAGATGAAGGGTGGGGCTGGGGTATATAGTCCTGAGTCGATCAAAGTCTCCCAATAAACATTCATTGTTTATCTTGGCTGCTATAAAAGCCTCCCTTAATCGCGACCAGTTATTAGATACGGCGCATCTTTGCTTTGATATGATCGCACCTGTGTTTTGAGAGATGAGTATTATATGGTAAGAAATCCGATAGATAAACAGAAAAACCTAGAATCACAAGAACAAAACGGGTCAACAGGAGGAACTTTTTTTTTTGCAGCTGCAAAGTGTAATAGTAGTGTGGGTTGAATATTGTCCTCGAGTTACTCCGCATGCCTAGCTCTCGCTGGGCCAGGCGAACAACGCGGAAATAGTATTGATTTTATCCATACCTTTGGACCCCAATTGTTTGCTCTGGGGCGAATGCATCGAAAATACCCTCTAACAAATCAATGGTGACACTCTGTGTGCCAAATGCTCCCGTGCTTTGCTAACTCTGCACAACTTTGATACCATCTGCGGAGTGAAAAGATGAATGAATGATATGGTTTGAGCTCGAATGGGGGAAACTCACGTATGCTCGCATCATGCGTTTTGTACCGGGAATCATAGTTCTTGGATTTGGGGGCGGTGTTGAGTGATTTGTTATTGGCTGACTCCGGAGAAAGTGGGAAATACCCATCTGGTGGGCGTGTGATGCGTTCACAAGGTTACATCGCTATCCGTTTATCCGCTGATGTTGTGTCGCAGACTTGCGCACTCTTCTAGAGTAATAGGAGCTGTACCAGCCCTGACTGTTGTGTCTTGGGGCTGAACCAAGGAACGAACACTTCTGTCTGCATGCGCACACCGTATCTTCACTGCACTGATAGTCGACTACTTCATCATTGCATAGCAGCGCCATGTGAAGTTGAATACCCTTCTCCTCCGTCAACTGTGTGTCCCTAACATGTTGGACGTCGCCGTCTGCGGCGGTAGAGTGTATCGATGCCTTCATTTATCAAACGGAAAAAAATTATATTGTTTTGAAATGGAACTGTCAGCTGTTGGACATAATAGAGAATAGAGAAACCGAGATACTATGGCATTAGTGTTGATGATTAAAACTTTACTCGATTTGAAGTAGTTTGTTCAACGCAATGGAAGGTTGTCTCCGGACGGTAAGTTTCAAGTTCATTGTTGCAACTGAGACCTTTTGCTATAAGACAAGAGAGTTCTACTAAATTTGTCAAGTGTTAGTATAGGCCCTAGATACTAATTTTCCGTTTCTCGTGCTGTTCCGATATTCTACAAATTACAGACCTGCAGATGTCCATTGTTTAGATCTACGTGAAATCCCTCTTTTTTGGCTCTGACGTTACGACTTGTTAAGACTGATCTTTCGTTCGATAACTGAGCTAGACGCGATAGCTATTTCATGAAAAGATCCAGATAAACTCCAAAAAAGATCGACCAAGTCCAGGTGCTCTTCCACTCAGAAATCACAGAAACCTTGGTGGCGACAAACGAATGTTTTGCACACCACATTTCTCGGGATCGTGGAGGTCTCGACCTTTGCATGGGTTCGCTGTAACATTACTGTAAATTGCGTTGTTTATGCGCTGGAAACGAAAGCGATTCGTTCCCCGCTTGTCGCTCCGACTTCGTCAAGGGCAAGGTTTCAACACGACTCAAGGTGCTGGACTGAACGCAGAACTAGAATCTTGATTTTAGTAGACTCTGCGTCTAATAACGTTACATTTGTATAAACCGATTGCAACTTCTCCCGCTCTGCTTCTATTGATGTCGGCAAGTTGTGTAGAACACCATTTGTCAATGTTTCACCCAAGGACTTTGAGGAGGTATCACGCATGATAGACTCTGTTATAGAGAATCTTGATTCTAGATTCTATAGACCTTGACTTTTCCTTGGTTTTACCACAGTGGCAAACTTGAGGGAGTTGAGTCAAGCCATGTAGACCCTATTGTTAGAGTGTGAAACAGTCCTGTCTAAAAGAGTTCATAGTCTTGACTCCTAGTGACCTAGACTAGACCATCTCCTACTCTTGATTTTTTCTTGTCTCTTTAACTTGTACAAGACTTCCTCCCATCAATAGGCAATATAAAATATGCAATAAAATGTTAAAAAAAGAGTAAGTTGTGTGCAGGAAACATTTGAAATAGATTTTTATATCTATTTATGGTCAAAAGCGTGCAAAAAGTTGTTATGACTTGGTGTTGTGTACAGCAGGGACAGGGGCCTTGCAAGGTTTTGCTTTTTGTTTGTTTGTTTGTTTGTTTTTTTTTTTTTTGGGGGGGGGGGGGTCAAAAGTATTACTAATTAGTTCTTCCTACTTTGACAGAAAGAATCTCCAGTGGAAGAGTCTTGGATTAGATCTTTTTTAAAGACCTTAAAAAACTGTATGTATGTGCCCCTTCCCCCTGGCAAGAATGGGAATAATTCTACCAGAACTCTGAATCATTATTGATAAGTTTACATAGAACTTTCTAGAGGTAAATAACTCGAACCCTAATCTGAGGTTGATAATCATTTAGATTTTATATACAAGCATAATACAAGCTCTTGTTCACTATTAATTCCTTAAATTGTTAATTATTTAGCATGGTTTATAGGCAGACTGTTTTGTAGAACACACAACAGTTTAATATCATGTATACTGATAATTGACAAACAATATTTAATTGAACATTTGCTTTAACTTACGGAGAAAAAAGAGTGTAAAAAGTAGAGAGAGAGGGAGAGGGGAGGAAATTCTGTCAAAAGAAGAATGTCAGCAAAACAAACTGTGTTATTGTGGTAATGGCTCAAGTTTTAGTCCGAGACAAAATGATGTCCATCTTGCTGCGTATGACCGAGTTGTCATTTTGGAAAGACAATCTTTTTAAAATAGTTCTACAATTTCCTGCATTTGTGCACTATCTGCCATCATCACTTTTAGTGTCAGCTGTTGAGCCTTTATATGTATCAGTTTTCAGTCATGGTATCATAAATAGTTCTCTAGCCTTGTCAAGCCATTTCTTTTTCTTTTCAAAATGTCTGATTGTTTTTGTGCCCCCCCCCCATGTGGTTGCTGGTAAAAAGATGTCAAATGGCATGATATGGATGAATGACCAGAGTACACTGTCTGAAATGTTAATACGATGAAAAACATTAAACTTGAAACCTATTTCAATTCTGATTGCTGTAGTAAACCTCTTCCTGTTGTGTGTTTCGCATGTACAACTGGTGCACAGAACGACTTGCATTCCCTTATCAATTCAGTTCCATTCAATTCAATTCACATTTATTTCGGATATAAAACAAGGTAAATATTACAAGGATTTATTTGGGTGACACCTAAAAGAAGCAAACGCTTGTCGGGTAAGGTGCACCCTATTGCAACTGTATAATAAACATAAACAATGATATAATATACAACATAAAAGCGACTAAAAATTAAAAACATACATGCGTACAGACATACAAAATACATTCACAAAGACAAATAAAAAAAAATAATGGATATCGGGTGAGGCATCAAAAAAAAAGTAATGTTGGTTGAAACGTACGTTGACTCAAAAGATGTGAAATATCAGATTGGATAAGTTAAACAGAGGCCAAGTAAACAGTAAAAAATCATTCAATTAGTCAATTAGCATTCGAAATATATTATAAGCGTCAATGGTATAGTTCCTTTGATTTTTATAGAAAAATAATCAATACTAACGTTAATCAACACTAACATCTAGTGATAATTATTAAAATGAACTTTGAACAGTAACACAAAAGAACAATATAGCATGCAAAATATCAAAAGCAGATACTTATTCGAACATATACAAATGAAATATAATGTCAGTTTTTTAAAGCATGCTTACTATCATGTAAAAAACAATTAGTCAGTATTATATCTGGTTGTCACTGATTGCAAGAGGGCTTTTGAGTTAAAGATTCAGGAGGAAGTTTCAAGGGATAAGGTCATTACTCACAATGCAGAAACACATGATACAAGTGATGCCGCATAAAAGAATGCAAGAAAGGTTTCCTCAAATATACATTGTACATGTAGCTGTCATTGAACCTGAAGGCAGATCAGTCGTTAAGCTGTAACATTAAGCACCATAAAGTGTAATTAAAGCAAGTAACTGAAGGATCTTAAAAATAGATAGAAACCAGAACTGAAACATCCATTGCATGATAGGAGTTGCTATGCTAATTAGGAGTATGGTGTACTTCAATTTTGATACAGCTGATCATGAAACTAGTGATGAAACTAGGGATGGTACAGTATTGGCGGAGATGAGAATTGGGCTTTAACTTTTTGCGAGATACAAAGAAAACACTTGTGATATATAGTACAGAGCATACCATCTTAAGAGGAATTAAAAGTTTATTTGATGAAAATCAGGTTTGGAATAACTGAAACATCCAAAAACAAAGTAAAACAAAGCAATCGTGATAAAGTGTTGGCCCCACACTTTATTAGATTCGCTCTTTTTTTGATGTCTCAGCCATTTCAAAACCAATTTTCATCAAATAAATGTTGAATTCCTCATAGAATTACTTGCTCTTTCATATTTTGTAAGAGGTTTCTCATTATTTCACCCCCCCCCCAAAAAAAAAAAAAATGTTGACATGAAATTAGGTCTCAACCAAAACTGTACGATCCCTTTAAAGTTCTAAGATGTAACATATAATTTTGTATTAAAGGGAAACTTAACAAGTTAATTTCATATAGACATACTTTCTATATTTTCCTCTGACAGGGAAGTCATTTGCAGTATTAAAGTACCATACAAAATGTAAAATTGGTAGAGCTACTAATACAAGTATGTCCCAGGGCAATTTTAACTGAAAAAGAACATTGAATGGTATTACCTTTACCATATAAATTCTCAGGACAGACTTATAGTGGCATTACGTTATCCTTTTCATGCCAAGAATATGAAGTTATGAATGTATGCATTTAAGTGTATGTGTGATGCAAGCAGAGCCTCATGGTGTGAACAGGAACCTGGGCCAATTTAATCAAATTCTGATCTTCCTTTTCACATTTGACAAGGTACTGGATACTGTATATTCGAGTGATGTCAAAATCCTGAAGATTGTGATTGAGGGAAACAGGGTATTAGGTTAAAGGCAGATTCTTGCCAAGAATAGGATGTTACGGTAACAAGGAAGTGCTGAGGCTGCATTTGTTGCAGTGAAAACCATTGCACAGTGATTTTTCTAAACAGTACACATGCCTGTTGGTCTCACAAGGTTTCACTCAAATGGCAGAAGATAAATCCACTATGTGCAAGATTGTATATGTGCAAGATTGTATATTTTGCATAAATCTCAAATTACCAATTAAGTTGAAATGTTAGCAAAAGAGGGAAAGATTGAGTAGATTTATTTTCCAAGAACAACTGCACAGCCTAAAAATTGGAGCCCTAATTGTGACTATGAATTGGCTCAAGAATTGAACTTCTTTGGGAAGCTACTATTATCTCAATTGATGGACAGTACAATGCTGTGCCCCTGAAACTTCAGAAATTATGTCAGTCAGCTCAAAATTTCATTTGAGGAAAAAGTGATCCACCTCTTTGGTATTGTCAGAGATAACTAGGGCTGTTTGTCTTGTCACTACTCATTAAGGTAAAAGCATGACCAGAGTATTCATAACAGGAAGTATAATGCAGCTTCATATTAAAGCGGCTTGCAAACTACAGCAATGCTATTGCCCCGTCTCAGCTGGATATTCTGTACTTTCAGTTCTGGTTCTTTTCTGTTTTGTTGAGTCACAAGTATGTCGATAGAGGTACAAGTACATCGCTTGTACAATTTCTGCCAGTTTAAGTTTGTTCGGGTGGGGTGATATGAAGTGCAGTCTTCATTTTCTTTGGAATTGTAAATATATATATTTTGTTCTCTGCGTATTTCATTTCACACAAAGAAATGGCATCGACTTGTACCACTGACTGAAATTTTCGGTAAAGTTGACTTTTGTCAACATTTTTAGCAAAATATGGAAATTTGTTGAACTAATGGTATGTAAAAGTTGATGTATAAACAAGCTCTGGAACTTTTTGTCTTTTTCTTTTTTTTTCTCCACAGAACCAGGTACTTAACTGTGCTCTTTTATTTCATTTTTAGTTAAATCATTTCATGTGCTACTGGTTAAAATGGAAGATATAATATATCACAATGCTATGATGATATGGTGAAAAAGTAAGATGTTTTACTAGTTATCGATTACGTTTTCTAAAATTTTTACTTCATAAAAGAAAAGCCTGTCATACTAGAACTTGTTGGCTTCACATGCTCAATGTAGTATCATATTCATTACACACATATCATCACATATTTCATATTCAGTTTGTTTGTGTGGTGCACTGAACAAATATATGTGTATTGCACACACCTTTCATAAGAATTAAGGGTCAAGGGTAGTTCATCTTTTGAATTTTGGACCCTATTATCCTTCTGCAGTACTGCGTGTCTCTATCAAAGGGATCCTGTAGGTTCTCTCTGCTTGAAAGCATTGTGAACGTGGTAGTCATATTGTAGACTGCAAATGGTTTCAAAGGCAATAATGGTCTAGGGTGTTGTACATGTACATGATGCCTTTATGTGTACGCTGTACTTAGAAAAAGCAGTGTGTGCTATGTGGAAAGTTTGAGCTGGATTCAGTGGGGCACATTCAGAGCATTCAGTGATCTTTACGGAGAGAAATCGCCTGTGCCAGTTCTTCAGAAGGAGAACATCTGTGTAGTTTTGAAGTGGTTAAAGGTTGATGTGCATTAGTTCTGGCAGTTCATCCAATTATTTGCTCCCCCTGTGGTGTGCACTGCTCCGGAGAGCCAGTGCTATTACTGTATCGCTATACCCCCTTGGAGTGTCTTGATCAGGCTTTGCTGAACTTGGACTTGGCCATGCAAGGCCGGCATGTTCTCGTAGTCGGAGGACGGGATGATGATTCAACAAAACTTCATCAACACTGGAGGATGTGAATTTGTCTGAGGAGGAAATTGAATTCATGTGTCTGAAAGCTGCGTTTTCATTCGCTCACTGGTGAATGTTTGTGGTTCATGACATCATGTATACTCCTCTTAGCATTCTCTACAGTCTACGTAAATTGTACACACAGTTGCATGAAAGACAAAGACTTTGCAAAAAAAAGTCAGATTTATGGCTGAATCAAGTAATGAGTATAAAATCAACAAACAAGACTATTGTACAGAATCCATTTACAAGGGATGTAAGACATGCTTAGGAAATTTTAACACATGAATTGAGTTGATCATTAGAACGAATTAGTCATGATAAAAATGAGTATCATATTCATATATGGTTCAAATATGTCTAAAATCAGGAACTGTACAGCTGCATGTATAGCATACTCCGTTGCAATCTATCATCACCAAATCGAAGGAAATCTTGCCTGAATTTTTGAAACATACGTGTATATTAATACATTATTGCCATTTTTGGCTTTAAATTTTGTAGAAGCCGGAATACTTGTAATGATAATGGGCTAAAAATCCAATGTCTTAGCTTTTATTTACTTGCTGTATTAAATTTGCCCTTTTTTTGGGGGGGGGGGGGAGCAATTAATCTTGGGATATAAACAATGTAGAATATTGTGCAAGTCTGTTGCTCTGGAACCATTGAGCTACATAGTGTGCATGATGAATTGATAATTTCTTTATAATCAAAAAGCATGTCACACATCAGTTTTAGCACATGTAGCCTCTTTACATTTTTAGACTCATCCAGGAAACAAAACTGGTGGAAAATAACCGGTAACCGAGACAAAAGAGGAATTGCATCATAAGTGCCAAGTGTTTGGCATGAAAACAATGCTTCTGCTTAATATGCAGAAAATGTTGAGTTGTCATGTAATATTAACAATTATTTGGCAGTGAAGTTTGAGGAGGGAGACTTTTCTTTCTAACAATAATTGTTCTTCCCAAAATGATTTGTATCATTGCTACTGTGCTTAAAAAAAGCCAAAACAAAACAAAACAAAATGTCATGCCTAAAGAATACTTCTGAAATAGCAGTCAGGAAAAGTCCATTGCTAGATTAAGTGTTGAAAAAGATCCATTTACCCACAGACAGACAGACACACACACACGGACCAAAACCAGCACACACCCATACACAAATCCTTTTTTTTTAAACACAAAGGGAGATCATGGATATTTATAGTCATGACTGCAGGGTGAAGCATACATCCGTGATCTGAAATGTGAAGAAATGCCAGTAGTTTAATGAAACACCTTTCTCAGCCTTTTTTTCTTGACCTTTCTCTCGGCGCGATGAGTTTACCAGAGATCCCAGCTGGCTGGTTCCTGGGCAGCGTGTTAAATCGGACCTGTACTAATATCACGGATGAATGGTTTGATTAGAGCTGTAGGGATTGAGGAATATCGGGCTTGATGGAGAGAGAATAAGGGGAGATTGCACCTTTTCACTCTTTCTGCCTGCGCCTTATAGTTTGAATATTGCATGCATCTTTATAGTTTGAATATTGCCTGCACCTTTATAGTTTGAATATTGCCTCCACCTTATAGTTTGAATAATATTGCCTGCATCTTATAGTTTGAATACTGCCTGGATCACATTATCAGTACTCAATTTTTCACCTTCTTTCTTTCTTTCTGTCTAATATTCACGGATGAATGCACAGATATTTTGTATGACTTTGTATGGTGATTTGGTATGTTGACTAGGTATACAGAATATATTCAAAGGGATGGTATAGTTTTGGTTGAGATAGGTATTCAAGTTTTAACTTTCTCTGAGATAATTAGAAGCCTCTTCTAATAGAGTGTACAAATCTAAGAATTCAAAGTTTAATTGATGAAAATTTGTTTTTAAATGGTTGGGATATCCAAAACAAAGTAAAACAAAATGTTCCTAATAAAAGGTGGGCCCTACCTCTTATTAGGACCTGTTTGTTTTGGGATATCTCTGCAATTTCCAAACCGATTTACATCAAGTAAACTTTTAATTCCTCTTAGATTTGTATGCTCTTTAATATTTTGTATAAGTGCTTCCAAATTTTCCCACAGAAAGTTTAAACATGAATTCCCATCTCAACCAAAACTACACCATCCCTTTAACAATGACTTAACATCCCTTTGTTAAGTCTGTTGTGTAAGACAGGGTGTTTGGCTCTGTCTTTCATCTGAATGAATTAAAGTAAAGATTATGTCTTCTCTTTCTCTGTCTCTCTGTCTCTTTCTTGTTCTCATCCTCTTCCTCTTCATTTTGTCATTCCTCTCCTCTTTTGTGGAAGGCCCATGTCATAAGAAATTTAATTTGAAGCAGGGAATGCCCCACGTTCACATAATGTTGAAACAGAGAGTCAACAAATATTGACAAATATAATATGTGAGTGGCAAATGAAAGAATATTGCAAAGATAATTAGATGCTGATGGAAATTTCTTTTCTCCTTTTTTGTTATGCCTCCTCCACAAAGTGTCATTGGACTGGAGGCATTATGTTTTAAGGTCGTCCATCCATTCAGCTTTCCATGCATCGGCCCTTCTGTCCATAATTGATTTTGTTGGGACACTGTAACTTAAGGTATTTAAATGAAAATTGGTTGTATTTATGAGTGGACAAACTTTTGCCCATCAACTTTTGGGTGCATGTGCTCAATATCTAAGGTCAAAAGTCAAGGTCAAATTCTTAACATATCACTACCCCCCCCCCCCCATATCTCTGTAATCCCTGAAAGTATTTTAATAAAACTTAGCATATCTCAGGTAAAGATTCTTTTGGGAAAGGTTTTTGGCCACGGGGTCAAAGGTCAAAGGTCAAGTGAAAATTTAACCTTTTCTCTATATCTTGGAATTGGCTCATGTTATCTTCACTAAACTGGATGCATGTACTGCCTAACAGTGATTCTCTTGAGAATTTGGGGAGTCATGGGATCAAAGGTTAAGGGTCGAAGTTCAGGTAGAAATTCAAAAATCCACTATTAAATACTGCAATCATACTATTTTTTCTCCATGCCTTGAATATCACTCTGTTTTTAATACAATTTACTTAGGTACAATGCATAAACATGAATTACTGCACTATATAGATTCTGTGAGGAAAGATTTGGGCCATGGGGTCAAAGGTTAGATGATAATGTTAAAATGTCTAGAGGGAAACAATATGAATGGCCACATACATTTTGTCCTAGATTATTTTTAATTTAAGCTTAATTTGACTTACCATTTGATTGCATCAAAACCTCAGAACTTACCTTTAAAATTTCATCTAGCAGTGAGTACCCTTTTCAGTATAAGTGGCTTTTTTGTAGATGGTTGATACAGGGACTGTACATATCTGCATTACACTAGCAATTTGCAAGTAGTAAATACTCTACCTCCCTGCTTTTCAAAAACAAAAATGGTGCTTCATATTTGGGTTCAACATACTGTTCAATCCTTTGCTAAGTATGAGAAACATAAATCCTGCAAATGGATCTGAATAAAAAGTACTGGAAGTTGCCATTGGCTATTTAGTCTTGTTTCAAGCCATCATACATATGTAATGTACACAGTGCATCTCAAATCCAGCTGTGCATGTAATGCATTTTGTCAAAATTTGGCCAGGGAACCTTTTGCACTTCTCCTTCACTTACCATGATCCTGTCAAGACCGTTCGTTGTTCCATAAATTCTTTAACCCAATTTAGAAGAGTTTTGTTGAGGCGTAAGTTAATACATGTAGCACAGGCCATGCACCCCTCTGAATGATGCAAGGCAGTAGGATAGGTTATAACCTGACAGATTTTACTCTTTTTACCCCTTTTATTTTGTAATGCTAAAGGCAACACAATCTACTTCATTTCAAGTATCCAGAAAGTGTTCTTGTTTGACATCTAGGCAAATCGTTTGATGTTGGCAAATGCACTCAAAATATGTAGGCAAATGCATCCAAAAGACATGGTTTTATCTGAGATAAAGCTCAAAGGTTTTACAATGTTTGCAAAGGAAGATGTGATCACTTCTAGAATCCTCCTTTGGTTCTCAACATTATCAAAAACCTTGTCTTCTTACCATTTTAGGGTTTTATGAATTCAAATGATTCCTTTAAAGACCACTTGTATAATTTTTCTTCACAAGATTTAATGACTGTATCTTCCCAGTAGGGCCTATGTACTTTACTACCAATTGTACATGCATAGGTTGACATAAATGCACTCACACAAGCACTCTTACCTAGTCAGGGAAACTTATTCACACAGGCTTGCTTAACCCTTTAGTCAAATACCGGTTAGTGATTGGCTAAACACAGTCACGTGATGGAGGCACATTGGTTATGTTCGCCCTTGGGCAGAACATTTTTGTAATGTTCTCCATTGGGAAAACATTTTCACATAACAAATGACAAACGGTACCAAACGATTGAACGATCATATTTTTCACGCAATCAATAGGATAAATTTGCGTATTCCATATGTACAATGTGAAAAAGCAGCTGACCAATTATTGTAATGCGTATGAAAGTATGATTTGACTACTATAGTAACCCATACATGTGTAGCAGATGATGACTTTTGTTGTCGGGAACATGTACCAAACGTTCCACCCTCAGGGTTTAAAATGCTATTTCGGAAGGCTATAAGTCTATCGACTTCGTCTTGGGACTTATAACCCCCTTCAATAGCATTTTAAACCCTTCGGGTGGAACATTCAGTACGTTCCCTCCCCTGCCATCGCCAGTCATCATCTATATAATGTGCTCAGGCATTAGGCTAGACTTGCCACACCTGTTCTTCAGCATTCAATAATCTACCACAAGTTGATGTAGTTGTATTTTAGTTTGTGGCAATTAAGTCCATTCGGGTGTAATAGCAGTTTGCCTCAGTCCTACAGGAAGGCCATGGCATAGTGACACAATTAGGATGAGGTAATCTCTATTCATTGATGAGGTAAAGACATCTGTGTTTATCGGCGAAGAAAGCACAATGAGGGTTAGATGCATGTGATATCACACAATAATAATGTGAGTGCCCGTGCATGTATAGCCCATGCATAATGATAAGTGTTCATTATTTTGTTCATAGTGCAATTAGAGTTTTGAGAGTGTGAAATCCAGACCTGATGTGAACTTGCCAGAGTCTACAGCTCAAGAGAAATGCAGACATCTGCAGGAATAGAATTTCTTTTGCTGTATGTTATTTTATCATTTATTATAAGTTATTCTATTCCTATCAACTCTTTGTAAAGTGGAGGGTTTGTTCAATGATTAATGTTCACAAGGTTAATGTTTAACAGACTCGTGCCAAAGGGAAAATTCAGCAATACAGCATTTGTATCACAATTTGAAATGTAGCTAGCTAGCAGTTAATGCCATGCCACTGCAATCAAAACCCTGCTCTTTGTGCAAATCAAATACTTCTGAGTCAGCTGGCTCAGTCCTTTATTGCCAACATTATCATTATTCAATTCAATTTCTTTTAATAGATTTTATGCACACATACAAAATTTGATACTTGTACATAATGGCAAAGGAATGATAAGTGTTTTCACACTGACATTCTTTGTTGAAAATGAAAATGAAATTAATGAAAGGAAGTGAAGTGAAAGTGTAAACCTCCATACTCTTTTTTTTTTTTTTGCTACCAGTTTGTATTATCAGTGCAGAAATGAAGAGTAACATGTAAGTGGTGTACAATTGTATGTAAATGCTCATAATCAGTTAGCTTGTGCACCTGGGAATAAGATGGCTGTTTGTATTAAAGTTGTCACCAACACTGTGATGAATACTGATAAAAATCCAAGTCCTTCTCTCACTTCTCTTTTGCCAAGATAATAAGCAAGCTCTCTCAGCTAATGCTAATCAGTATGGATCGCATCTCGGAAGAAAACTGGCCTCAATCGGCAAAGCTACGTGGATGAAATACATTGTAATTATTCCCAGACTCCTCCACGCTAGCTTAATGAGAGTTTGGTTGTATTTCCCTCAGGGTGTGTCCCATTTCTGCGATGAAACATTCTCTATGTATGCAGCTGAGCAGAAGTCATTAATGAAGAGGGAACCTGGCCACATGTTAAACACATTTGATTGAAGCAATCTAAAGATAATGAATACGAGACATGACAGTAGCCATTCGATTGGAAGCTTTTAGCGAAGTAAAGCCTCTAATTGTAACCCACTCATGATACATTCTTCCCTCATCACATTATCATACATTCAAGGTTGAGTTGAGAACTTGCAGGGTAGGATCATCAGTATGTATGAATTCAGATGTCTGGCTAGCCTTCCATTAAAGGTACAGAAATTTTTTTCAATTCAATTCAAATGAATTTATTAGGAATTTTCTCTATCGAATATATGTTACAAATGAAATACAGTCATGTCTTTTTGTTTGCAAGACAATAGAACATACAGTGTGTACATCCAAATAAAGAACTGAGATATACATGTAAAGATTAAAGAAAAGAATAAGAGAACACTTCAATTGGGAACCACTCGGGGAAAAAGTGAATCAAATGATCTGACTGAATTATGACACATGTATTGGGAGTGTGAATGCAGAAGACTGTCGTCAAATAAGCATAGCTTGAAGAAACGACAGCCTTGAAAGAGAGGGGAAAAAAGAAAATGGGCAGCATTAGACAGCATAATAGTGTCTAATGATTAAATATGTTACAGATAAATTAAAGTGTAACTTTGATTTAGGCTTGGAGGATGGTTTATGAGATATTATGGTCTTACCATTAATGCTTTTATAGGGTTAAATGGAACAGCATGAAATGAATGCTTTTAATTAACAAATGTTTGCACAGGTAGGCAGCTCAATTTTTATTCAATTTTTGTTTTTTCTGTGTACAATTTCTCAAATTTCCCTAAAAGAAGAAAAAAGTTGTGATAATGTCATAAATCTGCCATTATGCTGTAAATGTAAGCCATGTTCTTATGGTCATGCTATCATTGACGATAGATCGCATCGATGCTAGGCAGATTACAACTGTAGCTCCCAACTACGAGTTACTTTTGCACAATGCTTTAATATAATTGGATATGACTTTTGATAGGACTTTTGAAGACAGTAGTTCAATAGGTTACAAGCTACAATGGATGATAATGTATATCGTGAAGACCAGTGCATTGCATAACTTTCACTTCATGCATACAAGCATTTGCATGAAGATCAATGTCAATTTACTTGAAATATTTAGATAAAGTATTTCACTAGTTCTCACAAAGGTAAAACCTAACTATGAGTTCATTGTTTTGATAGCTGCATTCGCATTGGCCAACTTACTACCGGGGGAAGGAGGCGGATACATGCCCTAATTATTTTAAGTATTTATTTACTAGCATCTGTAATTCCGCATTTCCTGCAGTTGTTTCTGTTATTTACTGCATAAACAATCAAAGTAACCCTTTTTTGTTGTTGAAAAACATAAAACAGCCCCCCCCCCAAAAAAAAAAAAAGTGGTGTGATGACAATGTTTCATGCCTGACATAGCAAAAGCGACTGAAAAAAATCAAGGGACATTTGCATTTTAAAGGGCATGCAAAAGTTGCTTAAATACAATGTAGGTTCATACAATATGAGCAAAGGAATTGTGACATGACTACCCATGTGTGCTTTTTCAATCAACCAAATTATGGAGAACTTATCATTTATTCAAAGCATGGGGTGTTTAATAGTGCAGACCTACACATGTGTTAGTAGGGGGGGGGAGGGAGTATAGTGACTGAACTGAGTGGTTTCAGGATCCCATCATATTGATCAACTTGTAACTATGCTGAGTGGAATAGGTAAATAAGTGTTTTATTCAATATTTAATGATATAGCTGATGACATCAAGTCCTCATGATTCAGTAGGTGTTTGATAATCCAAGGGCATTAGAGATCCACCCCATGTTCTAGATTACATGGAGAACTTAAAGGATATAACGTCGCTGGGATGACAAGACGTTGTATCTGAAATTTTTGTGAAAATGACTTTTTTGGATTCATGGTCAAGTAATTGGTTAAGGGATGTCCTGTCCAAATCCTAACTGTCATACCCGAAACATGAAGCCAACACGACTTGTCAAAGGGAAGGCTATCCCATTCGCTATAGTGCTTTGACCGCCATGTTTTTTGGCTCTCCTGAACATTTGACATTTTGGAGATACGAGGTCTTGTCGCCCCAGCGACGATAAGTTCCTCAGCTGCAGTTTAACCCATTGAGGGCGAGTCCCGAGTATATTCGAGCAAGGGTCTAGGGGAAATGCATGTTGTAGCAAAAAAAATCAGTCTGTCCTCAATAGGTTTTAAAGGAAACCAAGCCCAAGTATAGATGTGACTTGAGTCAAAGCAGCAATATTAGCTAGGTGGCAAGTTGGCTCAGTTGGTAGTGCATCTGCCTCCATCAGATCCAAATGACCCAGGTTCGATTCCCAAGTCTAACTGAGCAGTGTTGTGTGTAATCATATAGTCCCCTCTACTGTAGTAAGAGACAAAATACTCTGTTCCTCGGATAGGGCATAAAATGGAGGTCCTGTGTGTGAGGTAGTCACAACTCAAGCATGTAAAAGATTCTGCTTCATTCATTACATTTAACAATTCTGCTTCATTCATTCATCGCAAAGAGCAGGCTGCATAACCCAGTGAAGTGGTCCCGCCTGTACATCCAACTGGAAGACCAGCTGGTGCAGCTGAATGTGAGCTATCCAGCCATCTTTTATGGAAAATGAACAAACAAACAAAAACAAACAATACAAACTTCTGTTGATTGATGTCAAGGTGACCATGCCCTATTTTGTCTCACAATTTAATCGCCATCTAAATGTTACTAAAATGTGCTGGGCTTCGATCTCATGAAATTTTTCTACCACATGCCCAATTACAATTGTATGTCACACAGGCTACAGGTAGCCCATATAGATTCAAAAGCTACTGTTGCAAAGAATTTCTGCTTTTGATAGGAACAAAGTCACAAGGCTTCATATTCTGTGTATATATGAAGACCTGTACAATGTACCATAGCTGCCTCTGTGAGCTTGTGCAGGCCCTGTAGAGATTCTTGAAACAGTTCTCAGAAGGTTTTTTTAGGGGAAAAAAACAAACAAAAAGAGGAAAGACTAGTGCTACTTATTTTCACATTCCTAACATTACAACAATAGAGTTTGCATCAATCATTAGTCTTCATCATACAGGCTGCAAAGTTTTTGTCTTGTCATCATAAGAATAAATATCCTGTATTGATCACCCAAATGCTCAAAGACATCAAGTTATATTGAGAGATATTATTCATAGTGCTGGCTTTTAGTTAATAGTGCAGTCTCTCCATCTGTAATCCACCTCCTCCCTTAATTTGACGTACCACAGACATCAGTATTTTCTTAAAGTGATTTATTTTTTGTGCTTAGCGGCTCCAGGACATATTTGCAGGTTCTTGAATTTGTACTAGCGAGAAGAAGCGTGACATACGCGACAATTAATGTTCCGCAAATCTTCAGCATTTACAGTAGAAATCTGAATATAAAATACTCGGATCACCTAAAAAGATGTACACAATGACATTCTAAAATTGTTGCAAATAAAAATTTTTCAAAGTGTTCAAAGATAAGTGTTACCTCACAAAAAGTGTGAGTCTTTTCTTTCTTTTGAAATCTGTCTTTGCTGCATGGTATCACTTTTTCTGTAAAACCCTTCGTCATTTTTTTTTCTCTCTCTCTGCTGGTAGTTTCCTTTCATTTTCTTGTATACAAATGACTAAAGTTTCCTTGGTCAGCTTTTTATTGTCTTTTACTCTCACTGCCTTTTAAATGTCAACGTTATGCTTTGTTTCAAGCACTTAACTGGCGTTTAATACCCATCTCCTACAATGTATGTGCACAAACCTGCAGCACTGTTTGGAGTCCACAAACCAGTGCTTGCTGTTCCATCATGTTAGATACCGTATGGCTTTGGAATAGCTTTGCCCAAAATCCCCAGTGTGCACAACTCTTATGCTGCTGGATAAGCTATAGGGCATTCAATCAGGGTTCAGACTTAATATGGCAGTCTCATAATGCATCTGTCTGGTATCCCAGAAATCTTTAAGATCATGCTTTCTGTATATAACATGGCATACCATAAAATTGCGCATGTTTCTTTCTCTCTTTTTTGCTACATTATTGGGTTATTTCAAGTTACTACTTTTCCTTTCCTTTCCTCTCGCCCCCTCCCCCCCCCCCCAAAAAAAAATGAAATAAAAATGTCAGATCACCCAATCTACAAGTTTCTATTTGTGACAGTACAATACAAAACCAAACAAAAGAGAAATTGACTGATTTCCCATAGACCTGGTGATGTCGGGTCAAAAATGTTTGGGGTCAAAGGGCAAAGCTGGGAATCTGGCATTTGCTGAAAACAAAAAGAACATATTTGTGACCCGCTACAACAAAAGGATCCTAAAGTCACTGACGGGCGAGCCAAGCATGGCCCAGAAAAATGCTATTTTCAGGCCTTTCCTTTAATCATTTAGCTTCGCAATTTCGGCAGATGATAGAAGATACATTAGACTACAAAATTATGTAAAACAGAAATCTGAACGTTTTGACAGATTTTAGTAATCTGACTTCAAACTCGATTTTCTCGGCTCACCCGCCAGCGTCTTTAGGATCCTTTTGTTGTAGCGGGTCACATTTCTATGTAAATCTGAGATTTGAATTTGAAAGATTGAAGTTTTAAAAAAGTGTTCAAAGACATACCCATTTATGATTTTAAATATTTATTTCATTTCTTAATGATGAGGTGTGAGGAAAAGCATTAAACACCAGTCAGGTGTAGCGTTGATAGTTTTAGAGATAAATATGAATGGTTTAATGAGTAAACCAAGTTTGAGGATAATGTGGTATTGAGTCCTGTACAGTCTGTAGGTGCATGTAAATGCTGGGTTAGGATTTGGGTATTTGACTTGAGATGCAGCTATGTTTAATAGGTCATGATGGTGTTCATGGCATGTTATGTCTCATGTCTCTGATCTTGTTATTGTCATGGATCAAGTTTATGTTCATGTCCCCGCCAATGTCAAAGTGTATTTCTGTCTTTTGCCTCGTCCATGTCCTTGTCCCAGTCCCTTACCTCTGCTTTGTATTCATCTATCGTAATTTCATGTGTTACTGCATTGTATGCATAATGTCTAGGGCACATGCACTCCCCACAAGTTTTGTACTCTGGAGGTGAGAGCCCATTGAATTAGAAATGATTACTTTGTTGTATGTACTTATGTATTGTTTGCTGGAAATAAATGTCATTGAACTTTACTGAACTTTATAGTGTTTATATAGTTAGTGAAATACTTAAATTGTTACAATATTTACAAAATCCCCTGCCATGCATAAAATGGTGTATCCACTTTAATACAATGTTTCTTAATCACACAAGAGGATGCCTAGACATTGCGATCGAACATTGGGAGCAGGCACAGACATAGCTGATAGTCTACTGGAAGCATTCACTGGTTAGATTTTCTTATCTTCAAGCATGAGGTCTTTGTCTTTTCAGGCAAACAAAAGGGTATTACACATTGATTACCCATGCATTAATGTTGCGGGAACAATTATGCCAAATTAGAACAAAATACATTTAGATGTTGTGGACTGTTCAGTTTTGTTTGCAGGTACACAAGAAGACTTTGAATGCAAAGATATAAATGCCATCCTATAAAGGTTTTCGCAGATTCTATCTGGTCATCAAATAGAGAAAAGTCAAACCTTTTCGATGATATCCTGCACTTGTTACATAACAAGAAACTATTTTTTTTAACGATATCATTGAAATCATCACATATTTTTAATATTTTCTTCGTTTTTGTTGATATCTCAAGTTGATAGAAATGGATGTATTGGCTTTTGTATTTAAACTCTTCACAGGTACAATAGTACCTAAGTGCAGTTCATGAAAATGTGTGTATCTAGATCTGCCATGCTAGTCGACAACACTCCAGATAATAGGCCAAAAAAGAGAAAAAGTTGTTTTGTGCATGTGGGAGACATGATTTTCTTTTAAACAGACCCATGTCATCCAACCCAACCCTGGATGTAAAGGTAAATCACAGCACTAAGAGAGCAGATCCTAAAGCTGCCTTTTATATGGGTGTGGCCAGTGAACAGCTGCATGTGGTAAACAGCTGCCCAAACTCTATCGATCATGTCTGGTAGAGAATCGATAAACATACGAGACTCTCGTGTACTCTATGAAAACATAATATCACATCTCCCGAGGCAGATGCTGTTTCGTAAATGTTTGACTACTTGTATCTTGTTGTGAAGTTAAGTATCATTTTATGATTCATTTCAATTCAATTCAATAAAGGTTTTATTCAGTCATGTATCGCAGCCAGCAGCTGAATTGCACATGTTTACAAAGATCAAAGATACAATCATGATTATCAATTCATATAGAGCAACAAGAAAATTGAAACTCCTACAAAATACACTTAACTAAAACTGAAAATATTAACTTAAACTTAAACATTGAAAAACTTAAAATATGCAAAAAAAAAAAATTATTTCTAAAATAATGATCACTATTAATGGTAAATGATCCCAATGTATATCATTTTATCGAAAAATTCTTGTAAAAGTGTGCTAGCCTTTTCATTTGAATTACAAACAATGCACTGTTTGGTTTTATAGTGAAAAGCCACACCTTAGTCAGTGGACTAAAGTCCAGTGGCTGTCCCATATAACTTGACTGAACTGGAAAGTTCTTTAAGTACGGTGTACAATTGTCTTCTTCTTGTTGTTGATATCTGTTCTTGTGGGGTTTTGAAATTAATTCAGTTTGGTGGCAACTTTTTCTTCTTTTTTTTTTGTAACCTGACTAGCATTAATCATGTAAATAGTTTATATTCAATATATAGTATGTTGTGAATTTTAATTTAGGAAGCCTAAGAACATGAATAACACAACTTTGAGGGTTTTCTGTGACGATGAATTCATTTATGACACCAGTTTATATTTTCAAACAAGGCAAATTATGTCTTTAATGCAAAAACAGCTGTTGCACATTTAATCCAGTAGACGATGTCATATGTCATGTACATGACCTGGAAAAATTGTTACATACAGATGACTCCACTTGTATAACAAAGTCCTTGGAACTGGCAGTTTTTTGTTGTAACTATCTGGTTATAACCAAACAGCAAAGTATATAAAGATATATAAATGATAACTATGGGAGATGAATTTCTTCTTCTTTGTAACAAGAATATCTTTATTTTGAATGGGAATGCACTGTACAAGGTTTTTTGTTTGGTGTTTTAGATGGGTATTGAAAATCAATACCACTTTAAATGCCACTTTAGATGGCTATCAGCTCATTATACTAAATATGTATATGATTTACTTGTGCAACAAAATTACCCAAGGTTGCCAAAATGGCAACAAAGCTATCCATCTAGCTCATGACTCAACAAAAACAAAAACAAAAACAAAAAAGAGGAAAAATATTGTAATTTTTTGTACAGGGCACTGCACTGTCTATATTGTACAGCAGATGCTAATTGCAAATGTACCTCATGTGATAATCATGAGAAAATTATTGTACATAATACTTGAGAAAAAAACAACAACTTTGTGTCATGAATGTACTCCTTGTCATAGAAAACGCTTGAAAAAATGTTTTAATTTGGTATTCAGGCTTTCTGCATTTAGCTTGATTAGCAACACATATTACGGCAATAAGCTAATTATGCTAATTAGACTTCTGAAAATAATTGTCCGAGGTTGGCATGGTGATAACCAAGCTTTATAGTTTTCTTTTTGAATTTTGCTTTAATTTGGAGTAGTGAATATCTGCAGTAGGTATCCACAAAGTTTGTGTGTTTCATAATAACAAACCTTTGGAATAATGAACCGTATTTCATTTTTTAATCAGTGAACAGTTTGAGGAATGAACATCACTGCATCAGATATTGTTTCATGAAAACATGAAACTTCAAGATTTCATAAGATTCTGTCACGTCAAACTGAAATGCAAACAGTGTATAACTCTGTTTTGCATAGACCGTACTGCAGTCAACTCTTTATGTGGAGTGGGGTTTCTGTCACTAACAGAATTGTACGTATCTCGATGTTGTTCAGGTTGTGTTACTTGAGATTGTCTATATTTTGACATCTTTTGCTGATAGCATCACTAATATTGCAATCTTCTTAAATGTGAAGTGTTATAACTTGGATACAAATAGACACAAAGTCACCTCAGAATGATTTTGTGCCTTTATAGAACCATTCAGGTACTTTTTATGACTTCACATATTTATGTATTTTTGCTTATGCAATGCAAGGTGCTTTTATATTGTGTGGCAAGGCATTCAATGCAGTAGGTGTGTCGAGGTATAATTTTTCTTCAATTTGTCTACCCTGTACAAATGAAATTTGTAAGATTGCAACTGCTGATCTACATTTTCAAACATGTTGGAAAAAAAGGCACCAAAAAACAGCACCAAAAAAAAAAAATCACTCATACAAAAATATCATTTTTTATAGTATTGCATTTATTAGTATTGCCTGTTTGGTTTGATATGGCTTGAGCAGAAGTATGCAAAATTTATAAAGCAAACTTTCGTGGGACAAAAAAAATGTATCTTTCAGCCACTTCCAACAAAGAACAAGGGCATGAACATAATTCCTGTGCTTCACTGCCACTACCACCGCTGCTGCTGATGGACTTGAACCACATACAAGTGTGCCTTCAGTTTGAGAGTCTGTGGTCTTATACCACTGGGCCACAAAAGCTTCTAAGATTGCCTTTCCTGATTTAATTTGCGTACTTGTTTTGTCATGTAATGTGTAGAGAACGTGAATGTAACTCGTCAGGAGGGGACAAAAATGTTACATGTAGTGGCAAGGGAGCTCCATGTGGTAGGGGAGAAAAAAAAAGAAAACCAAGAAATGAGCAACTATGTGGTGTATCCTCCCTTCCTTTCACCCTAAAATTTTCCATATCATTAGCTGACAACCAAAAGGGTGCTAATGTGTTCTATAATTTGAATGTTTTATAGAAATGCAACACTCAATTTTCATGAAATAAAACATGTATTTAGTCAAAAATGGGTAGGTTCATTAGCATTTTTCCAAATATAGCTCTAGTAAAAAAGTGCCCTTGTTGTTAAAAATTGTTGACATTTTACTGAAAATGAAAATGATTTAAAATTGAGACCATGATATAGAGGCTAATGTGCTCTACAACTTATGAATACTTCAATACCCCCCCCCCCCAAAAAAAAAAAAAAAAATACAGCAACCTACAACATGGTTTAATAACATGCAGTGAGATTAGAAGAATGCTAGTCAATGTAACTGTGAATCTTATTCTCAGCTGAACGAGAGTGTGTACCCTGTACGTTGCTCTCTTCGTGGTGTTACGGTTGAGCTTCGTTGGGGAGATGATCGCTTCATTGGCCACAGATACAGTTTGTATCAGGGCCACGCCATGCATTCAATGCAAATTAGCTAATAGTTCAAAGCCTTGTATGTGAACATGGCCTGCGTGGATGATTTGCTGTTTATAGGCATGCAAACACTATCGTACATATGGAAAAGAGATATACATGGTAGTGGCTTCTGTAATTGTACTCTTGCATCCTGGATATATCTGCCAAGTCATCGAAGTGGTAGTGCAATTCAGTTCAGATATGTTTATTCCAGTCAGATCAATCACAAAATTCAAGGATACATTTACTAGTACAAGAAACTTGATAGCTATACAGTGATCTTATAAGGAGACATGTCAGTTAAACTGACGCTGTCAATTAACTGACAGTTTGTTGGCATGGAGCCATATACTCTTACTTTCTGCAAATCACATATATGAAGCTCATTCAAATCTTTATGATTATGAATGATATTAGTATCATCTGCATAATGAAGAAAAGAAAGCATAGGGGATGAATTTTCAGTGGTGTTAATACATATAATGAAGAGTATAAGGTCCTAGCAAGGAGCCCTGAGGAACACCATAGGAATTTGTTTTGGACTTGAAACAGATGATTTCAAATTTGGTAGTGCATTGAAAACAATTTGAGAGATAACTATTGAACAAATTGTAAGCAATTCAATGAATACCATATATTATCTCAATTTTGATGACATAATACTGTGAATAATCATTTTCAAAAGCCTTTGATAAGTTTTTAAAAAAATAACTGCAAAGTCAACCTCTTTAAGACAGAAATCTTAACTTAAACATAAAGATTTGAATGAAAATTATAGTAGGCTTGGTATGACTTCATGCTGAGTTTCATAAAGCTACAAACAAGTCAAAATGTGTACTTGAATACTGCCCTCACGGCCTTTGTGCAAATCTTCAATGAACAATGAAGCATTCAAAAGTGCAAACAGTCTCAATCCTTAACAAGAAAAGTGCTCGGAGAGCACAGACCTCCGCCAAGCCAGCAACTCATTTCCACCCTTACACTCCTGCAATTTCCAAAAATAGAAGCCTTTTGTTTACGTCATTGCCCGAACAGAGCGTGTGCTTTAGTGCGCGTATGTAAACCTCCAGTACACGCAGTTTGAACCTCAAGCTCATTGACCTTATATATGCCAAAAGATGAAAAATCCTTCAAAAATCCATAAAAATGCCTAGATCACTACCAAAAGTGAATGAGGTGTTCCTTGTGTCAATATCGACCCTTTATGCAAATTTCATTTTAATCCGAACACAACTTATTGAGTTATTTGGCAAACAGACAAACCAACTCGGATGATCACTTAACCTCCTCCTTCCATGGCGGAGGTAATAAATCATTATTAGACTGTGTTTCCACTCACCCTTGAGAGGTGCTCCATTTAGTGCTTCCACGGGAGGATTAGCTTTAATACGAACAACAAGAACTATCTCCTTTGAGTTGCCCTTCCTCCCTGGCACATATAGCTGGCAGTGAAAAGTAGCCTGGTCTCTCCTTGCTTTTAGGACGGGTGGCAGGTCTCTGTGCACTGTGAAGTTCTTGTTCACATTCTGCTGATCACTGATATCACAGTCCTGGATCCATTCTTTAAAAATTGACAAAGCGGCAAAAGCGACAAAAGCTTGCTTTGCTTCGGTACGATGAATGCAATGCAGTTGTAGGGATATATCTTTAATAGGCCTGTATACTGTCGTTTTGCTGCAGTCAGCCATATTCATATTACTTTTTTTTTTACTCTCTGTCACTTCACCATGACAATTGTGCTTGAATTAGCCGACCTCCGACCCTTTTATCTCCCACTACCAGACACATTCTCTATTGTATTTGTTTATTTCACCTCGAAGACTTGATTTCTCTCCCGTCGTCCACTTTAACCTGATCTCTTCCATTCTTCCTCTGTTCTGCAAGTTACATATGTACAGTTTGTATCATAATGGTTCTCGCACTTGTACCTGTTATGGTGATAAGGTATTTTTTGTCATTGCTCGATCTTTTTGGAACAAACTCCCTCTTTACATTCAAAATGCTGTCACGTGAAGATAAATTTGAATCGTTGCTTAAAACTTATTGCATTTACTCAATTGTATTTTTTTAAAATATGTATTTTATCGGTAATTATATGGAATACTTTGAAGTTTAACCATATCTCACCAATACTTAGTGAGCTTCATTGCCTGCCTGTGCAGTATAAGATCGTACTGCTTTATACTTATAAGGCTCTCCATAACTTAGGCTACATGTCTGCGCTTATCAGTGTACGTCAGTGACGACCAGGGGGGTGTTTCATAAAGTTGTTCGTAAAGTTACGAACAACTTACGAACGACTGGTGATCAGTTCTGATGTGCTATACTTATCAGAATTTCCATAATTCAGCACAAGAACTGATCACCAGTCGCTCGTAAGTTGTTCGTAACTTTACAAACAGCTTTATGAAACACCCCCCAGGATTACGTTGTACTGGACTGACTCTCCATGTTCCCAATACCTGCCTAAAAATGTATGGGGATATAGCCTTCTCATCTGTTGCGCCACATGTGTGGAACTTTCTGTCAGTCGCGGTTCAGAATTGCGACAGCCTCAATACCTTCAAATCTGAACTGAAGACTGATCTTTTCCTGCAACTTTGTGAATGATGTGCAACACATTGTGGGATCCAGGCGCCTTTGAATGTTCCTACGGATAAACGGCACTATGTAAATGCTGCATTGCATCATCATCATCATTATTCTAATTTGACATTTTTCCATACAGTAAAACAAGGAATTTTCACATGCATTTTAATTTCGCAAATTTCGCGAGCGCCAAGATTCGCGAAATTAAAATGCACATGAAATTTCTTGTCTACACTATATGCATTGAACGCCAGTGGCAATTTGTGAAAATTTCATACCACGAAAAAGGCTGTCGGCTCCAATTTGCGAAAATTTTGCGCCGCGAATACATCATGTTTTACAGTATCAATGCACTTAGAAATGCCAGTATAAAGTGCGAGGTAAATGTTGTTTATTACTGATGATATGCATCACATTCCTGTACTGTTACAATCCAACCCTCTCTGCCAGACTGACTTACCTCATATTTGCACCTTATCCTAGATATTCATGTGACCCTTTGATCACATTCCAAGATGAATATCTTCAGTTTATGCAAATTTTGTTGAATACATCTTTGGGGTTAAAAGCAGAACCCCCAGGCCCAGGGAATGTGTTCCTGGCAATCACAGAGTGCAGAGCATTGGTCTTTACACGTCTCATTTCCTTGTAGCAGAGTAAGACCCATGCCAGGCCACCCAACACAAGTCATGATCAATAGGTAGAGTAAGCCTGCAGTGGTGCTCAGAATATAGACAAATTTCAGAAGGCTTGCGGAACGTTGATTAATGATGATGAAAATGATAATAATGATAATGATAATAATAATAATGATAATAATAATAATAATTATTATTATTATTATCATTATTATTACTATTAGTATTATTATTATTATTATGATAATGATACAGGGTACTATAATGCACTAATTCCACATGACTAATGTGTTTTAAGGTGCAGTATATAGTCAAATACACCCAGGAAAATGGTGGTATGTTGGCCAATATGAAAAAAGATTATTTACAAATGTAGACCTACTTGTTCATAGAAGGAAGTAACCAGTATAGACCCTCACACCACAAAGTTGAGTGCTTACAACAATGTAGACATTTTTATCTCACTGTTTGGACTGAAAGTGAATGTTCTTGGCGCTTGGTTACAAGTCTCATGTTTGCAGGTTTAGTTTATTGCAGCCTTAAAGAATCGGTCTGATATACAGCAGGAGCTTGACAATATACTTCCATAATTTGAAATGACTTCATATGGCCTTTATGTTCATGTCTGCAGGCCATTCGATGCTGATAGGACACACCTTAACTGACTGAAGCATGTACCTCAGACTAATTAATCTTCTTGTACAGAATGACATGTGAGGCAGATTGAAGCTACGTTGTATGACCTTTAACTGGATGTACAGTATTATATTTGTATCACACCCGAAGGGTACATGTAGCTGTATTTATAGGTTGTCAGCTAGAGAAAAGACAAAAAATAAGAAGTTGAAGAGTGCCCAGTAATACATATTAAGCATCAATTAATCCATTAAAAAAGATTAAGAATTAAAAAGATTTACATATTTCAATGCTCTGGTGTTGACCATCATCAAAAGTTTGAAGTCACAAAAACTGATGAAATTCACAGAAATTGCATCGATGGTAATCTCCTACCCAGAGCAAAATAGTATATAACAAACTGTAGTCAAGCATACACAAATTATATGAGGAGGCCCATAAAGGCACATGCACGTATATGAAATGTTGACTAATGTACTGGTACATTGAAGACATGCATCTATGCAAATTAGCAAAGTGACTCATTGTGATGTCATTAAGAGAAATACCATCAATCAATTAAGAACCAGACAGGAGTAATCAGACTTTGCAGAAAAAACAAAATGCTGCTTTTTTGAGAGCACACACACACACACACACACACACACACCTATACCTTCTGCAATTTTTCGGATGTTGATTGCTATCCTCTTAGGGCATAAAGATATACAGCATACTCCATTATTAATGAGGATATTGGTATTGCATATTAATGTAAATGCACTGACATCATTTAAAACATAATTTCTCTATAGTGGCAATTAAAACAGATACCCCGTATTGTATACTGATGCCATTTTAGTTTATGCATGCATATCTCATCCAATCCAATAATAGTGACTGCCACAGCATACAGTTGTGTATGTGTGTGGATGTGTTTGCATGTCTGCGAGTTTGTTTTGGAATTAGCGGGCTCAGACAAAATGCGTCAGAATCCATATGGTCCAGGCGTGGTAGGATTTCACAAGATAGAGGTAAGCTAGCTATTCCAAAGCATGGAGGCATTTGCATGGTTTGCTTTCATAAGCCAGGAGAAATACACATGTGAGTCAGATTATTGAGATAAAGCTCAGTGCGCTATCAGCCCTCTTCAGCTATATAAAGATTTAAAGGTCGAGATGATAGTGATTGCATGATCGGGCCTCCAATATATGCCATGCAATTCCTATTGTCCTAGTCATTGATGTCATGATTTGCTTATTAATTCCTGTTTCAAACTACGGTACACAGAGAAAGGGCTTTAGTCTCATATAAGATACAAATTAACACAGAGTCTGAAATGGAACCTACAATGTATGTGTAGTCTATAGTCTCTAAGCAGGCCAATGATACACGTTTCTTGTTCTAGCTATATTTGTCAAATTGTGGACTATACACCTTTTCATTTAAAGGTGAAAGTACATTGAATTGTTTTACCCTCACTTTTAAAACAAGAAAAAATAATTCTTTGCTTCTTTTTTTTCTCCATCCCTTCCTACCCTGTGCCAATGCTTAAGACATTTCCAGCAGTCTATTTCTTGGGGTTTGTTTTTTGTTTTCATCCAAGTGGTACTGCAAAAAAAAAAAAATGTATTTTTCTACATCACGGTAGGACAAAAGCGATTTAAAAGCAATATTTTCTTCAGCTTTGAATATGGTTATCAACTTTTGATTCAAGACTGTGTACCTGACCCTTGAGGCTGCTTTTGGTGTCCTTGCTATTATTGAGTGACATAGTATAATTCCAAGTTCTTTTGAGTGAGTTAGTAAGTACCAGACATTCACTGCTTAATAATAGTTCTACGTATATCACACTTCCATTCACCAATACAGTAAAAGTACTCATATAAGAGGAACTTGTTCATTATTCATTCATTTTTATTCTTTTTATGGGGGTGGATTGGTCCTATCCTGAGGATACTCAGACTATTTTTTTTTTCAAAAGAAGCTTAAAAGATGGTTTGCTTTATGAATATTTATGATGTTGCACAGGTTAAATCCAGCTTTTTTTCATCACCATGAATCATAGATATTTCAAAATGAGGCCCCATCCATTTCAGGCCTAATCGCTCACAATGGTGGTCTCCTGCATTCAATTATTTCTGATATTTACTGAGAAAATGCTCACTATGTATCTTATTTGCTTGTTTTGTATGTTTCCTGCACAATACTATTGTTTATTTGTAGCTGTTTGTGTGATGTTATGTTATAACTTTACTTCATTGCACTTGCTATTCTTTGTCTTTGTGTCTTTAAAATTTGTATTCAAAATCTGTTTGATTGAATGCAGAAATCAAATCAAATCAAATCAAATCAAATCAAATCAAATCAAAATCAAATCAAAATGGTCATACCCTAGGAGTGGCAAAAAAAGAAGAAAAATAAATAGAATTGGTGTCATACTATCTTGTCCTGTCATTAGAATCTAACGAAACCATTTTTTCCGTGTGCTCTTGACTCCTTTCTGATCTCAGATACCGAGCTGGAAACTTGTCCCTCTTGTGGTCATTGTCTTCTGCTTCTGCGTCTCCACCAGCTTGTATTACACCGAGTCGTGGACAGTCACATCGAGACAGGTGATTGTCAGCGGCCACCGGAGGAGGCCGCAAGAAGCCCCTGCTGCTACTCCCGGACCACTTGGGAACTCATCTTGTATTCACAGCAATTCCACTGTGGCAGGCGGTGGAGCGGCTTCAGAGATCGGGCAGTGTGCACAATCTGATGAAAGGACTAAAACGGAGAGCACTGTTCGTTCAAAGGAAGCAGTGGACACGTTTGTCTTCAGCAGAGGCTCGATGTCAAAGAACGACACTGCCGCCCAGACAGTAAAAGAGAAGAATGCGTCGGTAATGCTGTCACAGAACAATGGAGATGTTGTTGTTGAAGACATACCAGCAGCATCGCCAGAAACTGAAAAAGCCGCCAGTCGTGCTTTAGCCTCATCAGCGATGAAGGATCTCAGTGGCTACATCTCAGTATTAAACCGCAAAGTTGTAAGATTTTCTTAAATTCTACAATGAAACCCTTCTTATCAGCTCTTCGTGCCTCACGTTCACACTCCTGATTCAGTCAATGGCTTGTCAACTTTGGATATTTGGCTCAACTGCATAACCTTGCTGAAACTGATCTTCTTTGAATACTGGCCATTTGAAAGAAAATAGCTATAGCTTTGTCATAAAATTCACATCACAGCTAAGCCTGTAGTTTTCTCTTGAAGTTTCCTGCACTGCATTTGTAGCGTAAATGCTTCTATAAAAAGTTACATGGCTATGGAAAATAGAATGTTTCCCAAAAGAACCATTGTGATGCAGTCTCAGAATAGTGTGGCACATTGGGGGGTTTTGACACATCATGGCAGCAATTCTATCACCAATAGAAAAAATGAATAAATTTCGTTAGATGGACTTTGCATGCCCAAGAATGTAAGCTAAGGTTTTATACCACTCCATTGATGAAAAGAAAAGAGCCAGCCCATTAGACTTCAAAGAACTTAATTTCTCTCATTCCATAGCATTTGCAGCTTTTTCTCATCAGAAGATTTAAAAGATTATTGATCTGTTTAGGACAGACTGGTTTTGCTACAACACGCATTTCCCATAGATAATTGTCGGAGTATACTTGGGACTCGTCCTCAATGGGTAAATAATGGTTTTCATGTGGTTCAATTTCCAAGAATAAAATCTACAACATCTACTTGAATTATTTTGTATCTTTCATAAACTTCGGGTATATGGTTTGTAATTTCTTCATTCTGCATTGTAGACCTTACCACAACTGTTTTTTTTGTTTGTAAATCTATCAAGTGCGCTTTGTAGTATACTGTACGGTTGGCTTGTAAATAAACTGTCAAATGATGACGTTCTTTAAACTTTGAAAGTATTTAACACAAGAAGAAGGACAGGAGAAAAAATGTTAAGACTTTGCAATTTCCCTTCATCTTTAAGAGAATTCACTGGTACATGATGAACTGTGTTTATACTCTATTTCCTTCTCATCTGTCTGTACCAATTGCTTTTGTTTCTTTAACCCTCTTTCCTGTAGCAGTTGGATCTGCACTGCACGTCTTGTGCGTATGTTTCAAGTTCCGGTCAACTCTTCGGAGCAAACGCTGGCTCAACCATCGACTCGTACCCGTGTGTTATTCGCATGAACAACGCACCGACAGAAGGGTTCGAGGAGGATGTTGGTAGCAAAACTACGGTACGCGTGGTGGCTCACTCGGCCCTGCCCGGGGTAATCAAGGGCAAAGCAAAAGTTTTGGCTGGTATGTACCAAGATGTTAGAATGATTCAATGGGTCTTTTTACTCAGTGGTCACTATTGATATACATTGTGTTGTACTCTGTGTTGGACCTGTATTATTTGCTTCTGACTTTTCTGCATTTTGTCTGTTTTTTAAACATCACATGCACAAGCATAACAATGAAAGAATGGCACTGCAAAAAGTGCTAAATATAAGACACTTGTTGTCTGCACTCAAACATTTTATATTCTAGGAGATGAATTCTTTTTAAAGTAGGTTAACAAAAGTTGAATGGCCTATAAACCAAGTTCTAACTGCTCTCAAGCTGTTTGAGGACATTAAATGTGCTTTTAATGTAACATGGACAAGGTATGCTTGCAAGTTCAGTCAGAAAGCGTAGAAGAAAATTTGTGACATTTCTCATCGTGTGTGCAATTAAATGACGTAATGTAAAACCAGAAAATTTTGCGTTCATTTGATATTACAAAATTTTGTGAGAACCAAGATTGGGGAAATTAAAATGCACACAAAAGTTCTTGTCTACTCTATCTTGAATGCTAGTGGCAATTCGGGAAAATTTCATGCCGCGAAAAGGCCATTTGGTCCAATTCGCAAAAATTTCATGCCCCAATGATTTCCTGTTTACAGTATATAACTCTGACTTCATCTTTAGTCATTGAATCAGTACGTAAAACAAGCATCCCAAGTGGCGGAAATGAAAATCGATAGCTAATGATTACTTCTTTTTTTTTTCTTTTTTCTTTTTTAATTAACTGGGAAGAAAGCATATCTTGACAATGCAGTTTGCTTCAGGTTATCCAAATTTGAGAGCGACAGGTATCTTTTTTGTTTTTTAACTTGTGAAGAATGGGAAATAGATTTTGTTGTCATAGGATTTGATGCAGCTGTTGATATGCTTCTTTTTTTTCTGTCGCATTCTGTATCCCTGTGTCTCGCTTTGTCATGATAAGATTTTGCATCTTCTGTAGATATGAATGTAGTGCATAATAAGTGCTGTTCTGTATAAAGTTGTGACTTCCTGTAGTAGAGCGAGATTTGAAATAGAATTTAGTGAGTCTATTCACCAGATGGTAGCAATTGTTACATCTCAAAAAATTCTTGTAAAAAGGATTAGACACTGCCAATTAGAAAGGAGATCAGAACTAAAACTGAAAAAGTTCCATTTTTAAGCTTATTGCAGTGATTGGCTGTTACTGTTATTACCTCCGCCAAGGGAGGAGGTTATATTTTCATTACCGTTGGTTTGTGTGTATATTTGTTTGTTAGTTTGATAGTTAGTTAGTTTGTCCGTGTGCAAAATAACTCAAAAGTAGTCAACGGATTTGGACGAAACTTGCAGGAAAGGTTTAGTATGATACAAGTAACAGACTATTAAAGTTTGGTAGTGATCCGAGAATTTTTGTGGAATTTATGAAGGATTTTGATATTATGGCAGGTAGGGTCAATGAGTTCAGGCTGCGCGTATTTGAGGTTTGCATGCGCGCACGAAAGTGCGTGCTCTAGTTTCAGCTAGGGCGAGGTACGCCATGCAGCAGAGGGGCTCATGACGTAACAAAGGTTTCTATATTGGGAAATCGGGTGACTTTCAGCACACAATGCTATAAGTACGTATGGGTGGAAATCACTGATATCTCTACGGAAGAACAAGATCAGTGGTGGAAGTAAGCTGCATGCTTGGTGGAGGTCTGTGCTCTCAGAGTGCTTGTCTAGTTTGAATAAAGTGATGAAAGTCAAAGGTCAAAGATCATCAAACTTTAGCCCCCCAAAATGCCAATTTTCAGCCAGTGCCTCTTGGTGTTCAAAGTCTAACACTGTTTGCATTTTCTCACATTGATCAGGTAAAGGTCAGCCAAAGTACATGGTGGTTTGGGGTCCCTATCTTAAGATGAGAACTGATGGAAAAGGAGGGACGTACAACGCTGCAGCCTCGCTGGCGAGACAGAAGGAGCCTGATGGTATGAAAGTGTTCATGCTCACCGGAGGACAAATAGATATTGCTGACAACATCTTTGAGAAGGAGACAAACCGGAACAGGTATGCATCTTCTTTTTCTTCTTCTTCGCTTTCTTCTGGGGGTAATCTGTCTCTTTCAATCAAGAAGAATTTTGCAGATTTTATCCGAGTTTTGGTGTGTGTTTTACAACTCTGTCAGGATTTTACCTTGCACTTTGCAGGAGAAGTGAAGTGGGTTCTTTTACTATGTTCATATGGTATAGTCCTCCTTCACACCAGACCAACAGCTCTATGTCCCTACGGAAAGACTTGGCAATTGGTAAGGGTTATATGTTGTGCCAAAGAGCACTACTGTTGGACTGAGATTTAAACCTCCCGCATGTGCATGGAAGCCTGCAATTGTATACGCACTGCTCAGGCACAACATATACTCAGTGGGATAGATGGGTTAGAAATTGGCGGCCACTGTCTTCAAACTGTGTCTGCCCCTGCCATATTCTTTTGTTCCTCATCCATAAATTTCCATACGAGGGTATAATTTCATTATTAGTGGGTAGCTCAGATGACAAAAGTAGTTCCACCATAGATGAAAGGTAGTCTAATAGTGCAGTGGCATTCTCATATCTGTGACAGTTATCATTGAAATTGATGGCATCTCACAGCATGCTGTCTCTTTGAGACTTAGTTCCTATCATATATCAGTATTTAAAACGAGAACGTTCACAGCATGAAACTTTTGTGAATTGGAGCCGATGACCTTTTTCACAACATGAAACTTCCGAGAATCCCTACTGGCATTCAAAGTTTATATAGAAAAACACACTTGGATGCGTTTTACTGTAGCGAATCTTGACTCCTTGCGAAATTTGGGAAAGTTCCATGCACGCAAAAATTTCTGGTCTTATAGTAACTAATTAATTTCGAGAAGAGCAGAGAGATTTAGCACATATACCCAAACCACTAATTCCATTTTATTTTACATGTATGTGTAAAATACCAAAGTGATGATGTAGCAGTCTTCTAATTGTTGTATTTTGGGTTGAAAACAAGTGCGTACATAAACATTCCGGCCAGGTGAGGTTGTGTAGAACCAGTTTCCATGGCAATGAATAATTACTATGACATCACACTTTGGTACTCTGTAGCTGACAACAAGAAATCTTCTTTAATAGGTCTGATGGTAGTCTCTGCTTCAGCCTCCTAGAGGATTTATATTGGGTGTGCTAATCTATATACTGTAAAACAAAGAATGTTCATGTGCATTTTAACTTCGCAAATTTCACGAAAACCAAGATTTATGAAATTAAAAGCCACGCGAAAGTTCTTGTCTACTCTATATGCATTGAACGCCAGTAGCAGTTCACGAAAATTTCATGCCATGAAAAAGGTCGTCGGCTCCAATTTGCGAAAACTTCATGCCGCGAATATATCAGGTTTTACAGTAGTGTCTCCTATCGTTATAGCGTCATGCTCCTATTAAAAGTTTACACCATAATGTATCCTTTCCAAACAGGATGGCCTCTGGATCCTGGCTTAGCACCGGTTGGTTCACGATGCTCCTAGCCAGGGCTATGTGTGATGACATCCACGTCTTCGGCATGGTTAACGATTCCTATTGCCAGTATGTACACTGTATTTGACCTTTGACATTTCTTTGTATATCTCAGGGAATGTGTTCCTGTTTTGTGTAATTGTTTATGTGGTTTATAGTTTAGTGAGTTATTTTCATGCCTCCATGATGTAAATGCATGTAGCTTAACCCATTCCATACATGAACCTGGTGGCCTGTATATCAAGTCTATGGGTATTTCAGAATTTAGTATAGAATGTGTTTAATAACAACCATTGATCCAAACACATGTTACAATTGAGAGGAGTTTTTAACAAATATTTGGTTTCCTGTGCTATGGAAGATTTTAACAGTATATTGTCACCCTGTGTACAAGTGTATTTGCAAGATTGCAACTGCTGATCTATATTTTATCAGAATCCTTTCCACTATATATCTTTTTCTAATGAAACATTGTTCTGTCACGTATGTGTGACATAACTTACCGCAATTGAGTAGCAAGTCGTATGGGCTAAAGCCCTGAAGAGTGGAAGTAGATTTAACTCTACTATAACCATTGGTGCTTAAATGAACTTTGACCCTTGACCAGCTTGCATGTTTGACGTCATGGGTGTGAGGGGGTTAGGTGATGGCCAACCTATGAGGGCAGTAGATTCATGAAGAATGGAAATATGAGAAAGTTTTGACATTTGCTTAAATCAGAATATAAAATTATTAAACTTTTCAATATCTGTCCCCATAGCACCTGTCTTTGTCATGTGATCAAGATTTTGTTTTTCTCAAAAGGGTTTACTTTTAGTAAGCAATCTGACTGAATATATAGATTTTGTTTTGATACGTCCTGTAGTATTTGTTTTCCTCTTTCCATGAAAATGCATGAGAACATAACAGACTTTGTATACATATACAAGTTGAGCATAGTTTTGAACTAAATATTTTTAACTGCAAGATGATAATAAGTTACTTTTTAATGTTGCAGAAAACTTGCATCAGTTGGGGAGATCGTACGTAAAATAAGAGATTTAGGCTTCTACCAACCTTTAGTGACTTTCTGGCTAGCTTTCGTCCACTCCTGTGGACTTCTTCAGGCCAAGTAATTGTACCATTTCTCTGACACTGCCTGCTTATTTCTTTGGACTGAAGACTGGCGATAAGCTGTATCCAGAATCCCTATTGAGTGTGGGTTTGATTCTGTTTATCCAGATGGACTCTTTCATTTTTCTCGGCCAAAAATTCTTTTCAAACCAAGAAAAGTGAAAGAGTCCAATGATCAAGAAACAAGCAGGTAGTGTCAGAGAAAAGGTGCAATCACTTGGCCTGAAGAAGTCCACAGGAGTGGACGAAAGCTAGCCAGCAAGTCAATAAAGGTTGGTAGAAGCCTAAATCTCCTATTGCACTTTTTAATGTATAAGACAGGTGAGGAATATCATTCTTTAACTCATAGATTTCTGGGAGAATTCTGTTTAAAATTTGACATTTTGTTATGGTCAGATTAAATGCTCATTAAATCTGCGTGTGAGGAAGAAAGAAATTTGCCAAACATTGATAATTGATTGAAAAATAGGAATTTTAACATTCTCAAATGTGTTGCCAATGTATATCAAAGCAGTTGTAGATTAGCATCCAAGAGGCTTTTGGAAATACTGCACCCAAAAACTGACGATTTTTGTGAACAGCAAGGGATTTTTTTTCTTCAACTTAGCAAACACTTGAAATGAAATGTGATAATTATATCAAAAAGAGATACAGCACCAAAGCACAAAAAACACACAAAAAAAGGTGGATTTGATGGGTTACTAAATGCTATATATTTTGTGAGGTTTTTTTATTTTCATGAAATTCGCTAATTTAAACCATTCCTTATGGGAAGTATACCAGGTTTAAGTGGCGTTACTACCCAAAGTCAATTGTTCATTTTGCCCTCTGTGATTCAATTATTACAGGTCCCATCCCAACTCCAAAGTGCCGTACCATTACTTTCAGGGAAAGGGAGGCCTTCAGGAGTGTAGCTACTACCAGGCCAACGAGAAAGGCAAGAGATTCTCGCATCGATTCGTGACGGAGAAAACCGTGTTTGCCCGCTGGGCGGCGCAGGGGATGCCAAGCATCACTTTCCACGTCCCGGAATGGACTCCAGCTCCACAGTGAGAGCCCCGTTGGCCTTTCGTAGGCACTTCAGACAATCTGGCCATGTGTGTGTCTGTGTGTGCGCGTGTGATATGTGTGTGACCAGGAGCTTAATTCAAAGTTCAATTACAACTCATGTAACGGCTAGCTATTCCAGCATGGAATTTTCCCGTGCAATAAGGCTGTGATATGGCTTTGTAGAGCGTACCACCAAAGTGATGATGTTACAATTTTGTTACAGCTTGGGTTGGAACCACATGCATGTGCATGAACACGCAGGCCAGGTGAGGTTGTTTACAATCAGTTTCCGTGGCAATGAATGGCTATGACATCAGATCACACTTTGTTACGTTCTGTCAGCTGGGCCTCACAGACTTCCTCTGGCCATTATAGGCTTTCACAGTGGCTTATGGCACCTATCAAAGCTTACGATCAAGGTCTGTAGAGACATACACTGTACATCTCTGGATCGCAGGTTAATGGGTCCCAAGTGCCAAAATCAGAAGCTGCCAACACAGTGAGTGCTATGTGATGTCATTCATCTAGTCAAACTGAAATATTTCTGAATTCAGGTGACTCGCGATCCATTACAACAAAGTCCTCTCGACCTGCAGATTTCTTTTGCTTTATCGAAATTTTGTTACATATAGCAGAACAATGAAGTATATAAAGATATATATATAATGATTTTAGAACCTGAATTTTTGCTTCGTTATATTGAGGGTTTTGTTATAATTGTGTGTGTCATAAAAGGAGTGTACTGTTTTTGTTTTGTACATACTTAAAGTGTGTGTACTGAAGACAATGATCGAGTTATCAATGATCAATGAGCTTCTAGTATGTAGATCTACAAAATGAATCTATGAATGCAGATTTTTGTTTTTCTACATGGGTATTGCCTTTTTAATGCATACACCAACTGTATATGCTAACAGTGAGAAAAAAAAAAGAAAGCATCGTCATGGCGACCCCAGGAAGAGTTTGTGTTCATACAAGTCAGGCTGGTATGTTTGCCAGTTAGGCGGGGCCCTAGACTATGCCAGCAAAACGTGCCATGTTTTCACACATGATCACCTCCTAATTTGCCTTTATGAGCAAGTGCTGCCTCCTCTGTGTAAATGGAGTTTAAACCTGTACAAAGCAACCATTGTATCATAACAAACAAGGGTGGCCTTTGTAGACAAGTAGTCTCTGTAGATATGATGATGGCCAATTTGATTCCATCAGGCACTATTTATGGTTAGTGAATGTCTGTAACATGATAGCCTACCAACTACTGAAGATATATGATGTGCGTATATGAGCACACGGTCTCAGCAGCGTGTTAGGAATTGTTACATCACAGAAAGAGAACAGTGCAAGAAACTGTCATAAATGTCAATCTCTTGTAATCTCAGTCACCACTTTGGTTGATAGCCCTTATTAAAAACAGTAAGAATTGAAACAAGTTTATTACTCAAGATTCATCAAGGCTGGTAGGAAAGATGGACAGGGCCCCTTTTAACCTCTTCCATACTGGAATCGGGAATCCCCATAGACTTAATACACAGGTCACCAGGTTCCTGTAGGAAACGGGTTAACATCTCTCTCTCTCTCTCTCTCTCTCTCTCTCTCTCTCTCTCTCTCTCTCTCTGGGTGACTTTTGTAATGGCCATGTACACAGGTGGACACACTGGACAGGTGACCACTCCAGCAGGATGGCTATAGCTGTCCTTTTGGAGTGGTCATCCACCTGTCCAGTTATCAGCTATCAACCAGATACTTAAAAAAGATGTACCATGAGGGTACCATCTGCTTTACTATGCTACGTACAAATACTTAGTCACTTTTCTTTTTCTAAGCACACAGAAAACTTTTGCTCCATGTCGTTCTACCATTTTTTTTTTCTTCGCATGTACACACATCAAAGGCACCTTTAATTACTGAGAGGTTTTAAAAACGCTGGGAAAATTATGACCTTTGTTCCCAGTATGCAAAGTTCTGTCAACGGAGTTCCTGCCAGGATTCAACGAGCTTTGTTTGCTGTGATAGCCATTGTTTCCGTTTTTATCCGTCAAGTGCTCAAGAGTTGGCCGGTGCATTGAACTTCTGGGATGGTATCATGTTGAAACTTCATTTTACTTCCATAACAATGTACATCCATTGTAGTTCACTTTTTAATGCATCTATTTTGCATTTAAACAATGAAAGCAGAGTTAAGTATGCATAGAAATCAGTCGAAACTGTAGGAAGATGGTAGCAGTAAACAGTGGATAAAACTGTACTTGCAATTGATTGCCAACAGAAAATTGAAGAAAAAGTCGAAATTGGAGAAAATTTGGAGTGGCCCGATTATAGAATCTTTCATGGTCAATTTTGCCATGTAACTGAACAATGAAGCAACCGACTCAGTAAAAACCATTTTAATGTCCAGTTAGACATACATATACCACACAAATCTCATAGTAAGAAATTTGGTCTATTCAAAACAATGCAAATAGCCATGGAAATAGCAAAACATAATACTTGAGGAGAATTATGTTGACTATGGAATATCAATTTGAATCAGTTTGATGGCATCAAAACCAAAGAAGAACCCCTCCCCCCCCCAAAAAAAAAAAAAAAAAAAATACTCAGCAGTGGTGATGTGTTTTAGACCCTGTGTGTAGTATACTACTGGACCGATATTGATCCTTAGCTGTTATTGTACATTATGTGTTGCAGTCATCTAGTTTATAGATGACATTGATATTATATGAAGTGTCATTCATCGTGAAGTATATCTAATTACGGCCTTGCTTTGAAAGGGGAAACCCGACAAGAGTTCTTACATTTCTCATATCCTCTGAAAGTGCCTGCAAAGTCTTTCGGTTTCCTTATCAGGAAAGTGGTGACTATTTAGAGCAAGGAGTCAGTGATGAATGCTACTCAGCTACGATATAATAGTGAGGGTACTGGCTTCGTGTGGGTGCATTCATACAAACATTTAGATTATTGCACAGTGCAAAGTTAATTAGTACTGGCTGCAGTGACATATATAGGCCTCCATGTACTTTGTTTGATGCTTCCTTGATTCTGATTAGTTGAAATTAGGGGCATAAATTCCACAACAGTTTTCAGCCGTATAGGTACCCAAACTGCCCCATGGTATTATACCACCCCACAGTACTGAACAGCCCTCTCTTAATTCGTAGAGGGTATACACAAGTACATTGGATTGTACTGTAAATGCTTGGCTTCCATATAGCACAAGAGGTGACCTTGAATTGTTTGATGTGATTACAATGCAAACATCCATGGCAGCACAGACAATTTATTCACAATATTATATTGTGTGAATTGGCTACAGCACGAGGGTGGTTGACCAGGTAAAATTCAATCCATATTTAGTTGGTATATTAAACAGTTATGGACTACTTTAATATACATTGTATGCGGGGCATTCCTGATGCTATACCCCTCAGGATCTCAACAATACCTCCAAAAGCAGTTCACATCTGTAGACTGTTAATAGTGATTTGTCAATCACCTTTAGCCCACCCTAAATGGAAATATTAGCAATTAATGTCCACCCAATCTGCCTATCTGCACATCACTCCTTCTTTTCCTTTTTTTTACTCATACATATGGGCCGTGACATGAGAAAAGGGCCCTTAGGGCATTAAATACTGAAAATGATTTTTCACCTCCACATTGTAGGAGGAACTCTGATGTATAATAGATATGCAGGCCTCTTTCTAAAATTCCACTCCTAAATGCTCCAATTACGACGTTAAAAAAACATGTTTTGTCCAAATCCTGTCACTTTTTGATGCGTCTATGCATGTGTGCACAGTTAGCTAGTTGATCTCTTTTTGTGCGTATTGCTTTGTCAAACTTCTGCGCCGTTTTGTGGCGTTTGCACGCAGCGGCTCTAAGGGCCCTTTTCTCGCGTCATGGCCCATATATATTTACGTGTATACTGGTACATGAATATGCCTTCAACCGTCCATTTAAAGTAATGATACATAGTGATCACTGTTCACGCAATACAATGATTTGCCCTCTCAGTTATTTATATTCAATAAATCTAATCACAGGGGACATGAAAAGGCAAAGTGTATCACAGTAAAGATGATTATTTAAGATCTGGATTGCTCCTGTCAAAAGTGTCACTTAGCTGCCAGTGACTATAGAAATGATACCGACTAAACCATTCCATTAAGTCCATCTATGTGTGAACCATCAATTGATAAATCCATAGGAATGCATTCACATAGAACAATGCCTACTTGTAAACAAACCAGCTCTTACAAAGCTCAGACAAATAGACAGATTTTTAAGGTATTGAAAGCATGAATATGATAATATGGCCTTCCTTGGTTCATAATGACCCATCTTCCGAAGATTGGGTGTTCGCGCGACACAGTTATTCCCCATTATTCTTTGAAGTGCATTCATTCGGTGAGGATAAAATGGGTGTTAGTTACAGTCCTTAAGCCCTAATTAATGTGCGTTGTTCACCAATTGGGCCAAGCACACTGGAGAGCTTTCTTTGCCAGTTGGCCACAGCTAGCTGTCTGGAAACTAATTGTCAGTGAATAGAGATTACCTAATCCCCCTAATCCTTTTTGCATTTAATACCATTACAATTCCTGCTGCTTGACTGACGCTCATTGTTCTACTCTGAGTAGCCTTTGCTTGCTTTTCTTTGCAAGTTGGGATTATCAAATACAGAAGAAAAACTTGGCAGGTGTACAGTAGAGGAAGACTGTGAAGGAGTGTGGGCACTTCAAAGGTTACAGCAGAATCCATTGATGTGGTTTGAGGAGGAAGTTGGGATTTGGGTTGGGGCAGGATGGATGTCTATAGCTTTGTATTACTCTGACAAATTGATTTGTGTCAGAGAGCCAAACTTCAGTTCATCAGTTAACCCGTTGAGGACGGGCTGATATTGCTACAACACACATATTTCCCATAGACACCTGCCTGAGTATACTCGTGACTCGTCTTCAATGGGTTAAGAGTTGGAGCACAACGATGGCAAAGTTAGCGCTTTTCAAGCTGTGCATGAGAGCGATATATGCAAGCAAAGGCATATCACTGCTGTAACTGCTAGTATAGAGTCTCTTTTCTTGTCTTTTTTTTACTCTGTAGAATTGAAATAATTCTCACTTTTCTTTTGTGTAGTGCTCATGCACACAGGTTTTACCATCTTTCTCCAATGACTATTGATGAATCTTCAGGACTGTGAACCTTGAAGTGGGGATTTTTCAAGCAGATAGTCATAATCATTTCTTTAGCTGTCTTTACAATGCCTCATTGCTTTCTCCTCTCTTGACCCGTTCCATATGGGAACCTGGTGGCCTGTGTATTAAGTCTGTGTGGTTTCAAAACCCAGTGTGGAATGGGTTAAATTTTGCAGAATGAGTAAAGCACTCTAATATGTCATTTACAGATGACTTGAAGGGAATGGTATGTGAGCTGAGTTCACTAACTCTACACTTGATGTTTCAAACTGATGTTTACTGCCTATTTTTACTAGGTTTCACAGTAAGATATTCATTTCATTTTTGCCTTATTTTTGAAAATTTTGAATATGCGTTGATATGGCCTTTCTTACAGACATAAAATGAATGTTGTTTGGACGTTTGGGGAGTCATCCACTCTCTTGTCTATGCATGCATGATGTAAATATGCAAGCTACTAGTACCACTAGATTTTAACAGCACATTGTTTTCATGTCAAAGTCTCCAGAGATTTTCTTTCTGTCTACTTTGTATATGTGTGTGAAATGGACAATATCCCTTAAAACCAGAAGTGCTTTTTCATTTTACAATCTTCGCAAGAGCCAAGATTAGCGAAATCAAAAATGCAACCAATAGTTCTTGTCTAAACTGATATGCTTTGAAAGCCTGTGGCAATCTGCAAAAAAAAATTCATGCCGTGAAAATTGGCCATTGGCTCCAATTCGTAAAAACTTCATGATTCGAAAATATCTTGCTTTAAAGTAGTATTGTCATGGGCGCTGCACTATGAGCTAGTTCAGTGGTTGATGGACATGATTAACTATAAGAAAGTCTAATCTGGGTGTGGCCAATACTGCACCCTGTATCAAACTTTTGAATGTTTTGTAACATTATAAACCTACCAAGTCTAATGCATTAGGTGTGAGGCTCAAGCCTCAGGGATCTTTCTCACACTCACATGCCTGAGGAGCTCCATGTCATACCTCATAGACAATCAACCAAAAATAACCCCTCCCCCCCCCCCCCCCCCACAAAAGTTAAATTTTCAGGCAATATTATTTTTAAGAATGGGAATGTGCCAAAATATCGTAATTGATATTTTATGTCGTATTCACAATTTACAGCTTAAAAATGATAAACTTACAAGTTTATATCCCATTAGAGGTGGGACGCACCCTCCTCCTGATTGATGATTCAGATCTCATGGTTTAGCTCGTGTAATGCCTTCATACATACATGGCCAGTGCCACATTTTTAAAAGTGGAGGCCCAGTATATATTTCTGGTGTCACTTCCGTTTTGTTTTTTGTTTTTTTTGTTTTTATTTTAAGTTGGGGCCCCAAGGGGTTAAACCCTATGTATTCCTATATATTATCCCCCCCCCCCAAAAAAAAAAAAGTGGGGGGGGGAGGGCTAATGTGGGGGCCGTTTTATCATGTTATAAATGTGCTGTATTTTCGTGCTCTTAATTGCTTGAGAACCCTCAATTTTCAAGGGTATACTGTGCAATCATAGAAAGTGATGTTATTATTTGTCCAGCCATCAAAGACCTAATTTCTTTGTTGACTATACTGTGAAACTTGACTGTTAAGCATGGTTATAGATATAAATGTTATTAAAAATACAACTTATTTTTGTATGCCTATATATATAATGTATATGTTTATTACCATGTTATGCTGATAACATTGCGAACCATAGAGTTGAGGAGTATGAAAATATATGGTGATTTTGATTGAAAATATCAACACTTTAGAAGATATACCAGTGAAATCTAATGTACATAAGAATAGGCACATGAATGCAATGGGTCATGTTAAAACACCATAGTGATATAAGATATGATTTATGTTTATAATGTATACAGGCAGGAGATGGAAAATTATTACTCCTCAAGTTTGAATTAAAAACAAAATTCAATTTTCCATGCAAATTAATTAATTGTACATATTCTTCCCTTACAGCGTCTGCAACATTATCAGAGTACTGTGGTGATGAGTCACATACATTATTGTGTTTGTATTCATGTGTGTTTGTATATAATATGATTATATGTCTGTAGATAGCATATAGATAGATACCAGAAGTATACATGATAATATATGCCACTTAAGGAACATATCACCATCTCATTCAACACATTGCCAAGTAATGATATTCAGTGTAAAGGAAAACGTCCTTCTATGAAATGTATTTCTTTGCAGATGATACACTAGAGATGAAGTTTATGAATATTTGATTAAAGTTTGTTTTTTATGCATCCTGCACTTATTTTTTCAGTCCTGATGTGACTGAACATATTTTTCTTTTTTGTGCACATCTTGTTGCAATTTGGATGTAGAGATCCTGTGATCAGCATTTATGAATGTGTAGAGTTTATTGCAGTTGAAGCTGATTACTAATTTCAGTTGTGTCAATGTCATTTAATGACTTGTACAGATAACTAATCAAATCATATCTGTTACGAATCAAGATGTCTTTCATTGTTAGCTAATAGACCCATTGTGGCCTATTTGTTCAGTACTTTTCGAAAAATTACTCTCGGTTTGTTGTAATGAAAATCATATGTGAATTTTCTGATGAATGACTGAAATATTCAACTATATATGTTCTCTAAAAAAAGTTTTTCATTATTTCTGCATAATCAAAATGTTAATAATTTTTGCCAACTAAATTCTTGTGCATTAATTTTGTTGCTTTGAATAATCTTATTAAAAGCTTGCCCACACTTAGAATGACAATCAATGCGTGTGAGTGGTGTGTAGTATTATAATATGCAAATAAACATCTTTCGTGCAGTGATAGGCCTAATGTTTTATTGCTTGTTTTTAAAACATAAAAGTGCAAAATGGACTAATTTAGCATTGATATTGATAAATTACATATCAGTAAATGTTGAAATCATTGCATTCAGGATAAACACTATGTTAAAGTCAACAAATTGTTGGATGGATATGTCTTTGTGTAGAAATCCTTAATCATTTTGTTTCATTGAAATATTGGTAATTAAAGTGAACTCTGTAGTTTTTTTTTTTTTTTTTTTGATTTGCCGTGTGTGAACAATGGCAAATAAAATCAATTTTTTAGTAACTCCATGTAAAATCCCATAACTACTGTGTGTGAATGCAGCTATTGTAAAGTCTTCATGTAGGAAGATATCGAACATTTCCTGTAACATTCCCCCATTCAGACTAGAAAAATCTTGTCTCAATGGGAAATATCAGAGACCATGCGATTTGTGTCTGCGTGTTTGTATATATGTCACAACGATGGTTTTAATCTGAGATCATTTTGAATGATCAGCTTGTAAATGTACATGTACAACCCGAGTAGTTGTCTCATAATAAAGGCAGGGCCTCATTGCAGCATGTGCTGTGTGGACCCGACCACGCTCACGCCAATAGCTGGTGTGAACGTCAGGAGTGCCATGTTCAAAGTGTTTCAGAAAATAAAGAACACACCTTGTACTGTCAGCTTACTATTAAAAAAACTGTTCTACTTTTCCTCAAGTTAAAACCATAGGAGGATCTCAACCAAGTACACAAGATTGTGATTCATACGCATCAATTACTGTATACGCCATATATTTCACGAGTCTAAATTTTTGTGAAGCAGGAATTCCCAACGATTTCGCGAGTGGTTAAATTTCCTGTACTGAACGGAGAAGTGTACACGCGTACATCACATTTGCATTGGAATCAGAGTCGATATTTTCTTGTGTCTTTAATTTCGCAAATAGCGCCTGACTCGCGAAATTCGCAAAAATGAAAACCTCGCGAAATTTTTGTCGTATACAGTATATATTCAATGAGCTTCAGCTATTATATGTCACAATTATAAGCCAGGGCTGATGTGTTCTGACACTCACTGAAATGCTACATGAAGCAACCATGATATGAGGATCGTTTGCATATCAGGTGTGTGTATACCAGCTCTATATATATGTATGTATTTTACCTCTGATTATGTTCACTTTTGTCAAAATACTGTGTATTGATAAAAACAAACAAACATCAAAGGAAGCAGTTGATTTATGCAAACTAAGCTTTGCTTTATTAGATCTCTCTGGACTCCTAGATTATCCAAGACTTGCAGAGATGTACTGGTTGTTTCATCCAATATCAGATTCATCATGTATATCTATATCACTTGCATTTGTTGAAAAGACAAAACAAAACAGAACAAAGCAAATGTAATTCACAAAGTTGCTCTTCAAGGGCGCAAACGTGTTCTGTGAAATGTGCAACGTCCATGTCAGGATCAGCAGGATCAGTTTTCCTATTAAATTCAAACAGTTAAAATCCTGGTATTTTGTGATAACCCTCATACTGAAGAGTACAATGTACATTCTGACATAAATGCATGTGTTTTCGGTAGTGATAATTGCCATAAATTGCACTAAATTGTCTTGATGTCTATAAATCTACTGTTCATCTACTATGTATATGTATTTGCCCATTGGCTTTTGAGTTGAGGCGACCATATGTTGCGAATAACACTCATATAATTGGGTTTTTCCATTTCATTGGCAAACGAGCCAGCCTTAAACTTTCATCAAATGAGACGGCAGTATACAAACACCAATGTATATCATTATTGATTTGTGTTTTGAGAGTATGCATGTGCCTTCGTTCAGAAAAAAAAAAAAATGTTCAAGTGCAAAATTTATGGAGTTTCTTCTTCCACACCTTACAATATTTGCATTTAATGTTTGCCAGTAACACGTTGCACTAGTTGGTACAATTTATGGACAGTCATTGTTTCTTATACTGTAGCCGTTGATATTTTTGCGTGATTAATTTTTCACGCTGAGCAGCTCAAAAACATATTTGCAGGTTCTTGAATTCGGGCTGCGCCATTGTCAACCCATTCAAAATGTGTAAAGATAATTGTGAAGATATTTGCACGAGTTTTAGAATTCGCACCAGCCAAAAGGAAAGTGAAATATGCCAAAAATTAATGTACCGCAAAAATTTCCCTGTTTACAATAGTAGTCTGCTGAGGATATGAAGATGTGTGTAGATAATCATGTACAGACTCGAGTGCAGACACAATTTGTCATGTCCTGAAAGCGATGATTTTGTGCAATGTTGGAGGTAGCACGTCCTAAATTCTTCTTGGTACTTGTCTAGTAGTTTACAAACATGCCATACATGTCTGTCTATTTTGCTATGATGATGTAGTGCCCCATAAGTAAGTTTGTTTTTGAAATGTGTATCTTTCGACTTTTTACTCCTAAGATTCAACTCAACAGCGACACTTCTCAAGCAGAGCATTGTAATGTAACATAAAAGAATTTTTTGTTTACAAAAGAAGCAGTCCACTCTACAGAACGACTGTATATGCCATATATTTCCCAGAGTTTTTATGTTCCTTAATTTCGCGAGTGTATGTAATAATCAACTCTGATCTTGACATGAATGCAACATACACGCTTACATTTCTCCATTCAGTATTGCATTCCACGATAGTGAATCTAACCACTTGCTGTATTGTCCGGACGTCCAGAATCACACACACAAATAAAAACAAAACAAAACATAGACTTGCAATATATATGGCAGTACACCTGTACAAATGTCACAGTATTCTGTAAGTCACTGGGTCATGATGTCTTTAAACTGCCTTCTTTGTGAAGCTTGCTCAAAGTCTGAACTCATAATGACGGGGTTTGATGTATTTTCTCGTTTAAATCAAATCCTGGTTGGTGGCATATTAAAAGTCTGTATTATCTTTTCCTGTCTCTTAGTCGTGGAATAGAACACAGGGAGTATGTCTCTGTTTTGATTCGCAATGTGTATTCAGTAATCTTTTGAAATCATTTTCTTACAGGCAGTATAAGTATTTCTTTTTTTAATGGTGATTAATGGACATTTTGATAGTAAACATGAAAATGGTCACTGCCATACACCTTCAGACAGTGCCTTTTAATCTTGTGTATCTCGCCCTCCGCTTGGGTGATTGTGGCAGAACGGAATACTTGGAATCAGCATTGTTATTTTTATCTTCCTGACATCAGGGCATTGTATGAATGTACCCTACACCTTTCTCCTTTTTTTTTCAAATGTTCCATTTTTAAAGTGTGGATATTAAATGATGGTCTTCTACAAGTGAAGAGAGAGAAAAAAAAAAGGCGATGAGTATGTCCCTTTCTTTTCCAGCGTGCTGGATAGTGGTCATGTCTCGACAGCGACAAGATAAAATGGATGTTATGTGGAGTGACCTACGCTTGTGATCTTGAACAAATATGACAAAGGGAAAATGTTGATGTGAAAATAGTGAAGTGATGCATTTGTTTACAAATTTCAAAAAGTGATGGTGAACTGGTAATTTCCACCTCCTCTATTGCACATGTGGGTGCGATGGACGTCACTGTTTAATGAGAACTAGTGAAACTTGAAATACAGGTAGGTGTACCAGTACCTTCTTGCCATATGTGACTCTGCACCTCAAAACAAACAAAAAGTCGCCAGACATGAATTTTTAGTTAAGACCATATTCTGAAAGAGCAGACTTTAAGCTTTAAAATGATGTATAACTCAAATCAAATGGACTCTCCTAACCTATCTAAATATTTGAAAGAAAGCACAAACTCAGGAAAAGTGTGAACTGAGAAAAGATGCTCTGAAATACAGTGTCTATTCAAGCGCTTAATCTTTACCAAACCGTGCTGGCTGTGCGATGAATGGGACAAAAAACAGGCAGTAAACCACCAGAGTAACAACAATGAAGGGATTATCAGATTAAACTGAAATTAAGCATGCCTCATTAACACATTCTGTTCATAATTAATGCTAACTCTCAAAACAGTAGCACTATCATTTCAAAAGTTATTAGAGTTGAAAGTGAAGAGTGTGGACACGGTTTTTCAGAAATGAAAAAGGGATTCTAAAGACACACCTAATCACACTATTCTACCAAAAGTGTTTGAGATAAACTGCTAAAAAAAAAGAGAAATTCCTGCCCGTTTTATAATACCAAATTTTAGCATAATGTAAAAGAAGACCCGCTCTTTCAGAAAATATGAAAAATTCAAGTTCGGCTAGGTTGACCCATTTCACTTATTTTCAGTCCTCACGCAAAATCAATGTGTGCGACTTTATGTTCGTTTTGAGGTGCACGGTCACATATGTTCAATTAGACTTTTACCAGTGTTTCACTGCGCATAAGCAAACCTAATATGACCATTAGAAACAACAGTTGAACATGCTCTATTCTCTGTTGTATACTTGTAGAGGTGTACACTTGTAAACAGGCAAACTGTTGAGTTATTCCTGCAGTGTTTCGATCTGTACATTGTTGTCCTGGGTTTGCAATATGGTGCACTCCCATCATAACGAAAGTGGTTATAACAAAATATTTGTAATAACGAAATAAAATTCAGGTCCAAAAGTTATCGATATATCTTTATACGCCATACTGTTCAGCTATAACGAAATTATGATGAAACAAATGAAAACTACTGGCCCCGAGGACTTCCCTTATAACGGGATGTGCACTGTGTTGCATTTGAGGGATATGAAATTTAAATATATGTGTGGATTGAGTGAATGCAGCCATACCAGTAGAGCACATCAGCTAGGGAAAATCAGACAATCCGTTGAAAAGTTATGAATTTTTACATTTTCGGTGTTTCATCACTGGTTGAGAAGACTACTGCAGTTCCTGATGTCATATATGGGCAACAACATAATGAAAACAAGGAAAAGTAGAAATTACGAGGTGCGTAATATATGTCCCCGCCGGAAGTAGCATTTAGTAGCAAAATGTACAATATAGGTAAAAAGATGAAGGAGTGCCATCACATAAAGCAAACGGAATCGAAATCGGGTTAGAAATGGCGAAGGAGTAGCATTTTGTAGCCAATGTACAATATAGGTAAAAAAAATCAAGGTCAAAGGTCAAAGAAGTCAAAGGTCAAAATTCTGTGTAGAAGTTTTGAAGCCCTCACCTAGTGCCATCACATAAAGCAAACGGAATCGAAATCGGGTTAGAAATGGCGAAGGAGTAGCATTTGGTAGCAAAATGTACAATACAGGTCAAAAATCAAGGTCAAAGGTCAAAGAAATCAAAGGTCAAAATTCTGTGTAGAAGTTTTGAAGCCCTCACCTAGAGCCATCACTTAAAGCAAACGGAACTGAAATCGGGTTACAAATGGCGAAGGAGTAGCATTTTGTAGCAAAATGTACAATCTAGGTCAAAAATCAAGGTCAACGGTCAAAGAAGTCAAAGGTCAAAATTCTGTGTAGAAGTTTTGAAGCCCTCACCTAGTGCCATCACATAAAGCAAACGGAGGTTAGAAATGGCGAAGGAGTAGCATTTTGAAGCAAAATGTACAATATAGGTCAAAGGTCAAGGTCAAAGGTCACAACTGAAATTCTGTATAGAAGTTTCAAAGCTCCCATGTAGTGCTATCATATAAAGCAAACAGAATCAAAATTGGGTTAGAAATGGCGAAGGAGTAGCATTTTGAACATTTTGATCACACACGGACGCACACACGGACGGACACACGGACGGACGGACACACGGACACACGGACACACGGACACACACACGTACGGAGCCCGTTTCATAGTCCCCTGCTCGAACTCGTTCGGCGGGGACAACAAAGAGAATTCCATAAAAACATCATCCTTTTATGAAAAGTACACACACCTTCGGCTTGCTGCTGACATATTGTCCCTGCTTTCTGAAAAGTGTTCTTTTATCTATGCTATAAAAGAAAAGCCATGTGCAAGTTTCTTGAAGTTTTCTTGATAGAGCGTTCACACGTGACATCATAAAATGTGAGTAGTCTTCACAACCAGAGATGGTGGCACCAAAACTTAACAAATTTTGTAACTTTTTGACAGATTGCCCACATTATTTCTCCCTTGGGAGAGTTTCACATGGCCATCATACAGCAGCAAGCCGAAATGGTGACCGCTTCGACACGTTTGACTTCACACAAGGCACACACAAAAGCACGGAAAGAAATCAGTTTATACAGACAATAGCATGTGAACTTACACACACCACATATTTTCTTGTTTTGTTTTTATTATGCGACAACTTTTTTTGTTTTAAACTTGGTATGTATACATAGATACTCATCAGATAATAAAATCAACGGGAGCCACTTACAAATATAGAAATCCCCTCCAAATTCTTGTCACACCTCAAAAGCACAGCTTATCCTGTGGTTTTCGCATACTGTGTTTTTTCCTCTTACCATCACAAACGTGCAGGTCTGAATCATAATATTTCTGCCAAAATCTGTCACTGTTGCCATTCTCACTGATGCGAGCTTTAGGTGACGACCCCCTCCTGTTTTTTTCTGAAGCATGAGTTGTTGCGTGTGGTCATATCGCGTCATTAAGTCCTCCCAACTCATTTCTGTTTTTCCTCTCAAATCATTTTCTATTCATTTTTTTTTTTTTACTGTACAATACACTCTTAAAATGTCAATACCTTGGGATATTACATATCCCTTCTCATTTACATGCACTTATCAAAATATCACTATATAACACACAGTTTATGGCATTGCTAATTGCTTCTAACAAAGATTCCTCTTTTTTTTTTCTCGTATCTTCTTTCTTTTTTTTTTGAAAAGTAACATGGCAAAGTTTAGTTACATGAAACAATGGAAACTCACTTTTGATAACTTTTATTTCTGCTGTCAAACGAGCAAATACACACAAAAAACACGTATAGTGTACAACCCATCCTTTTCCTTCTCTGTCAGTACTTTGCTAGTTGCTTGCCTTCTCAACAAGGCATAAAAAAAAATACTAATTATAGTTTGGATCCCAACCCCATCCCCCCCCCCCCCCCACAAGCTTCCATGACACCCCATTCCATTTAACACTAACACACACCCACACAAACATGCAAACACACACACACACACACACACACATTTTCATGGTGGGACTGCAAAAGAAAGAGTATAATAGTTCTGGTATGGCATCAAATCCTCGTACAAATCATTAACCAGCGTACGGTTTTATGCGGGGCGGAAGCGGGGCCCATTACGATAGGAAAACCTTCTAACCTTTTTGCCGACCACTTTTGACGCTTTGGCGGGAATAAAAAGTGTTCATTGACGAAATCAGATTCCAAGCCGACACAATACTGAGTAGCTACACATGTCAAACTATAACACTGCAGTCTTTTTTTATCATTATTTCTTCACAACCTTCTTATCCTCAACTATGTCTTTAATCACGACAACTTTTCTCGATATGATGTAACTGGCATTTTCCACAGATTTGATCCCATAGTGATCAATCATGGCACCAACCTACTCCATTGTCAGAAGGCTGCTTTAGCTTTTCAACAACAACAACAAAAGTTATTCAAAACAATGACACATGTTCCAAAGTTTGAATACAAGTGTGACAAAGAACTAAACCTTATATATGTTAAAGTTTGACTGAGTAAGCTGATGGGTAACATGTTTAGAATATTCCTCCTTACCCCCCCCCCCCCCCCCTCTCTTTTCCCCCTTGGGGAAAAAAAAAAATGTAAGAATTAGAATTAAAATCAGGAACCAAGTAACATGAAAGTTAAAATGAACACACAGAGAAAATGAGAATCATATCTCTGTCACTCTCACTAAAATTGACTTTGAATGCATTTTAAAAAATATATACAAGCGATTAGTTTCATTTTTGCAAAACCCACTTTAACTCCAAGAGGTAGATATAACAAACAGTCAGTCCTTGTTCATTCCCCTACACATTCGTCAAGAAAAGACAACCACATATCATCTTCCGGACCAGCGATCTGGTATTTCATTTTTTTTTTTTTTTTTTTTTTTTTTGGCAGGGTTTTTGTCTTTTTCTTCTGTTTTTTGTTTAAATCAGATTAAGGGAATAGATCAGAGTTTTCGGGAGAACAAGCAAAACCTGTATTTTGGCCAAGAAGTATCTGCTCGTTTCCCACTGATGGGACAATCGGAAGCGGACAGCTTCTTTTTTGAGAGGCCGTCTTGTTGGGGGAAAAAACTAGAGAGAAAGGGGCCTAACAATACACGATAGTAAGATGAAATACGAACACAGACTGGATATACGACCTTTTCAACACAATAGACATAAACAGATTTTTTTTTTTTTTTTTTTTGCGCTCAGATACGTGTAATACCGCATGTACACATCATGGTCAGGTTTCAATATTTACTACACGTAGATACATTTACATACCCATAAATCCCCGTAATCTTATTTTTTTTTTCAGTTGCAAGCATAATCATTGTGAAATTCATTGTAAAGATCAACGAAGATACACATTTTTTTTTTCCAAGTCATTTTGGGCAACCCTGCTCCAGACAACTTTAAGACTCATCTCCACAACTGAACTCACAAATAAAGAAAAAAAAAATATGTCAGAGGAAATAAGTAAATATGAGCAATTTTCAGTATTTACAGCATGTATAATGACAGAGAAAATAATGACAATCATTCAGCTATTTTCATTTTCATTTCCTGACGTCACATGTACACAGAAACTAATCACGGCGCACACCAGATTAACACTACATAATATGCAACATAAGCGTCTAAAATAGATTTGGTTGAAAAAAAAAAATTACACAGACTTATACAAAAAATTGCTCAGTCATTGTGCTGCTGTACTACAATCTGCACTGGAAAAAAAAAAAGTTCCCACAAAAATATTCATCAAATTTACATTTATGTACCCATAAATCTTATACTTCAGAGGATCAATATATCGTCAGAAGAAGAGACTTCCAAACTCATATACACAAGAAAAAAAAAATGAAACAAAACAAAACAAAACAAAAAAACCCACAAGATCTTCGATCCACTATTTCAGATAACATAACAGAACATAAAGAACGATGACATTTCATACTACGCAAAGAGACAACACAGTACAATATGGAAATGTTTTGAGTAACACAGGTCGTGCACATGATTGGATTACTCTTCCTTCTTTCCACAATCAGGTTGTAACATAATCGTGCACCATATTATATTTACAAATGAAAAAAAAAAAGTATGCAAACAAGGACCAAATTGCAAATGCCACACAAAGGCTGGCAAATTGTTTGTTGTGTTTTTTTTCCAACAGTGGAATATCACTTAATGCAGGTTGCACGTGGGTATATGACTAAACAAAGCACTGTACTTCTACATGGTATCACGAAGCATGGATGACCCAAGCTCCGTGCAGCCCCGCCGGGACAATCGGCGTCCCATGATAACCTCCCAGCCGTGGCCAACCATACCACCTAGGATGGGTAAACATTGCCCCCCCCCCCCCCCCCCCAACCAGAGTGACGACTCATCAAAAAAGACTTCTACTACAAAGTGGCAGTGTCCGTAAAGGCGTGTGAGTGTTCCATTCTAGGATTGTTCTCTCATTCAAATCGCTCCATCTCTCCATCTGCCCCCCCCCCCCCCGGTGGCGAAGGAGCACCCTTTCTCTCTATTCAACATCATCTTGGAGCATGACTCCGTAACCATGCCATCACTAGATCAAATCTTTCCACATCACAGTCTCAAATTTTTGTGTGACTCCTGAAACTCGGATTCAGAGAAATGCAGCCGCACACCTTGACAACTCGACCTGGATGCATCGAGATCGAGCAGCGAGCGATTCGGGTTGATATCAGTTGCCACGGTGATGATGCTCTGCTGCAAATACTTCAAAGAAGGACATGGTTGATAAAGAATAAAAGAAAATACTCGCGCACTGAGCTCGACCAATAAACACAGTATATGTCACTCACAACAATCACAGTTAATGTACATACATCTCCCTGATAATGTGCAGGTTACTCAAACTGGCTTGAAGTCTATCAATGAATCTCTTGTCTCACCCTCAAGACACTAAAGCAGCATTCGAGAAAATATACAAGCATATACTACAATTATGCTATACCTTTGTTTTGTTTTGTGCTCCTCCATACTGTTGTAGTGGTAGTAGTAGTAGAAGTAATAGTAGAAGAAGAAATAGTAGTAGTAGTAGTAGTAGTTGTGTCAAAATAGCAATCACAAGTGTATGTACAAGTTAACAGTCATGGAATCTTTTTTTTTTTCCTTTCATTTTCATTTTGTTTTGCAAAAAAAAAAAGAAAAAGATTTTTCACAGACTACACATAAAAACTTACAACCGTATATTCATAAAATGTTGCACTTTACACAAAATACACAGTGATGGTATACACTCGTGCGTTCGTTGTTTCACTTGACATGAAAACTCAGTCAGGAGGACACCAGTCAGTTTTATCTCCCTGGCAAACTCTTTTGAGAAGAGGGTTTCGACAACGAGGACAACCATTACACATTTCCTCATAAATGATTCTGCAATCCACTACCAAATATTGGTGCACTGCTGTCATGGCGAAAAGGCCATCGATATCACGGATCCCCCCACAATAGCTGTGAAACTCACTTCCTTACTGATAACATCTGATAGAGGGCGCAATACACTGCAGTCGTGTCTTACGTCTGCGGATCTGCTCGACATGACAAGTTGGGGAACACTGCCATAAAATGAGGCCTTTGGACTTTATTCCGCACCAGAACTTCCTAAAACTTCCAAAAGGTGGGAAAAGGCTGAAACAAGATGCCATCGTCAGGTGGTTACTCAAATAAATTCAATCTTTATGGATATTTCTAAATTTATCATTTTTTGTTTAAACTCAATGTGACGATGAGAAAAAAAGCATTCCTACTAAGACTTTGTTGTTGTTGTAGTTTTCAGTGCACTTCTGCTCATAAGGTGACATAGAATCGGTAAAACATTTTGAAATCTATCCGTGATGATATCACTTCAGGCATACATTCATGCATTGTATCATATTTAGAGCCATCTCCCTCTTAGGGACAGGCCCTCCCCTCCTCAACACAAAAATAATTTAAAGAGAAAATCTAATGTCTTGTATTACGTACATGCCACTGACTTCCATTTAATCTTGCTACTTGACTACATATAATTCGTGCTTGCTAAACCACCCCAAAAATAATATGATAGAGAAAGTATTGAAATAACATGAAGAGTTTGAACGCAAGAGCAGATAAACACCATTTTCAGAGATTCTAGTGTATGGTCATTTTCAAACAACAGAGAAAAATGAAACATTTCAAATGATACTGCACTCGTTACGTAACAAGAAATATTTTTAAGACATTATGAAAATTATCACATTGATTTCAATTATTTTCTTTGTTTTTCAGCAGCTTCAATCTCAGACACCTCCAGTTGATAAAAGTGAATTATATCGGTTTTTGCATTTAAACTCTTCAAAAAACTGTTACTCTTTTACCAGCATGATCAAACGAAATATTGATACCCTTTGCACCACCGGGGGTGAATTTGGCAACACCGCACGATTCTTGCAGCATTTTGGTAGCTCCCATAGCGGGAGGGCGAGAATCACACGTTGGCGTGATCACTTTCGTCGGAAAGTGGCACGTTTTCGGCGCGACACGCTCATGGCGATCAACATTTTCCAGCATCTCATCCCGACTACGTGCATCCTTTCATACTGTTGGTCAAAGGAGAGGGCAGCAAACCGAGAATTCGTCTGATCCTCATACACAGAGCATCGGTCAGTGAGAATGATGCGCTCATGTGCACCTCCTGTTTGACGGCTTCCCCTGATCTACACACTATCGAAGGACAATCTCCCTAACAGACACCTACCAGAACAGAATATCAAATATCACGACTGCTACAAAGAGCCTGGCAGCCGTCTTACAGTCAGAGTAAGTCCCTCGGTTATTAGAATGAAGGAAGTCGTCCACACTGCGTGGTTTGTAGCTAATGAGGGTACATATTTTCTATCTCACAAAAAAGACAGCCTAGACAGGATTCCGTCTACGCCACTACACTGCAACGCCCTTCGTTCCTGTTAATAATACGTGCAGGAGGAACACACGAAACCGCGAGAAAAGCCACGTCACAAGTCTGTTCTGCTTGCCACACATAAATGTAATCACAACCTTGAATTTAGCAGTTTTGTGGGGCGGATTTCTCACCCTCCTCATGTCTGAAATTGCGAGCCCTGTCACAGCACATAGCGTATTGTACAAATCAAACACCCTGTTTCACAAATGGAAGAATGAACACCATCATCTCTATTTTTCTCTTCCTCCACTTTTATTTTTTTTTTTGCCTCAAAATAAGACACAACTTAAAATCTATTGCACATTTTCATCTTTTTTTTTTCGCATCGTAATACAAAATCATTTGCTAGAGAACGCGCAAATCACCTAAACTTGTCCAGTCACTCATAATGAAATTTAGACAAATGCTAAGGTAAGGCAGACTCACCAAATTCACAGATTGGAGGAACAGGACATGACTGCATGAAAACAAAGATGTATATAAAGGTTGAAACTGAATGACAATGTCCTGGTAACAAAATCATTTCACATTCCTACAACTGGAGGTAAGGCTAAGCATCAATCAAGAGAGACGGACTGTGATTGTGATCTGTGCAGAGAACTTTTTATGAAGACAAGAACTGACAGGAGTGATGGGATACTGGGAACACAGTAAAAGGTAGGGGTGTGAGAGTACTTGCAGAAAAATAAAATCTGAAGAAAAAAAAAATTGAAACTTAAGAAAAAAGATCTGAAGTGCACTGAACTGTGAACATTTCACACTGTGAAAAAAGTCTGAAGTAGGTTTTGGGTAGATTTATAAAGACCGAAATCAGATTAAATTATGAACTTTCACATCCCTGTCAAATATCGGTTTGGGCAAGTACTTCTTCTTCTTCTTCTTCTTCTTCTTCTTCTTCTTCTTTTTTAAGCAAAAAATATGGCACAATTTCCATCTGACTGGTTGAAAATACTAGTATCTTCTTGCTTGCGTGGACTGGACAAATGAAAAAAAAAAGACAAAAAAACACTCATAAAACTTTACTTGCTAAAATTTTGTATACTTATACAAAACTATGTGGGTCTAAAGCAAAATTCTCCATTACGTTGAAAGTTTACTTGTGAACCACTTTGATCTCAAAGCTATTTCTAACCTGCACTCAATCTTTGCCGGCTACTTGATGTCTCATGTCACAAAATCACAAAGGACAATATTTAACGTTCTTTTATATTCTCAAATAATTGTGTGTGCGTGAGGTTTCCTTTGAAAATGCTCAGACTTAAACAGAGAGATAAAAGTGTACTTATCCACATTCTCCTTGGCATATGCAATACACGACTGTGTAGTATTCTGGCACGCACTGTTATGTGGGAACTGTCTGCAGTCAGTCACACAAGGCTATTGCAGGGATTTTCACATATCCCCAGCCAGCGCATGCCTCATTTCTTCTCACCCAGTAAAGACAGTGTTACGGAAACACTGCAAATTTACAGATGTTCCGTACTATCATGCATTTCCCCGACGTTTCACGGAACACCGCAAAATGACGTACACACCCAGTCTGCAAAAATACAACCATTAGGACATCTGACGGCGTCTTACTTTTTGTCCTCAACCTTTCAGATCGTAAATTCGCCGTAGAGGTCACGACCGCTCTCGTCATGAAAACCAGTAGGTCATCCGAGATTCGCCGCTGCCAAAACGGCTGATCTATTAGCAGATCTTGAGTATAGGAACTATCAACCCAGAAGCATCACGCATCAATCACTGCCGTACTCATGAATTTTTCGCCAGCTGGACATCATGGAACATACCACTGCCTCCTGAGGGGGCGACGCTGAACTTCGCATCACTGTTGACCGGATACCCTTTACACAACGTCTCTTTGAATAGAACCAGTCCCTGCTCACAAAATCCACAATTTAGCATTTCATCACACAAATATTACAAAGAAGCACTCGTTGGCTTCAGTCCCAAATCATGTTCTGACACACTGCCATCCATCATAACCGATCAAGGTTGGTACAATGTTTCATTTATAAAGTCTGAACCCTTTGAGCCATAATGCATATGTAACCATGCACTCGAAGTGAAGGATGTCGAAACAAGTCAAGACATTTGCCTGAATGCCGTTGGGAGTATTTTATAATTGCTGGGGGTAATGGAGCAGATTGGGAGCAGGACGCTGAACTACCGGTAGGTTGGCACACTTCTGCGTTGGCACGAGAAGGGAGTGTGTGGATTTACAGAGCCACAAGATTATAGAGTCCTCTTTCGATACACACGCTTAAACGTATATGTGCATGATGGCTGGGATAGAATTCACACTGCCACCAGCCACAACCCAGCACCAGCTCTGCCCCTTTGCATGGGAGACGGGGCTAGTGGCAGTCCTGCTTGAACGAGATGGCGGGTGGCTCAGTGCAAATATTCTACCATAACGGTGGATTCCGACTATTCACGATACGAATGCTTTCCATCACTCCTTCAATGTGCGGAGAAAGGGCCTAATGCTGTATGCGGCATATATTTTTGCGGGTTTCGTTTTTTTTGTGTTAATTTTCACGAGTCATGGTGCAATTTGCGAATTTAACAAGACGCAAAAATATTAACCCTGATCCCAACATGAATGCAACATGTGCGCATTCCTATCTCTGTTCATTACTATACTCCACAATTGCGAATTTAACCACTTTTGAAATTGTTGGGAGTTCCAAATTCACGAAAAATTAGACTCCCTAAATATATGGCTTATACAGTATGTACTTGCCTCGATCTGTTCTAATCAATGGTGGATACCGACTGACTTCATACTACAGCCATCAGGCTCTGTGGAATTTCTCTGCGTAGATTGGCAAAAATCAACATATCACGGATATTACCTGAAAAAAAAAATGACTGTCACAACCAAAGTACAGCTCTCGCTCGTGACATTATTATACGATACCTCTCATTATGCTCTTCCCATATCAGTAAATGTCGACTGGCAAAAAAATGAATATACTGACTTACTTTTGGGCGAGGCATGCCCATATTGATACATATCATATGACATAAGAGAGGAGGGAATATGTATGGTTTTTCCTTGATAAGATGCTGATGAGTAGCATGACTACTCACACTATCTTAGAAGGCCAAATGAAGTGTTTAAAGGTAGGGAAGGAAAAAAACAAACAAACTTACGCACAAAATCAAAATTTGAGCTTGCTACTTACGCAAGAAATGAGTTCATTTTCCTGTTGGAACACTTGTGGTTTGACGTCACACAAGAAAAAAAAAACCACAACTAACTTACAAAAATCACAAGTATGTTCCTTACGGACTCCACAAGAATATGACATCGATGGGGACTTCCTCTTCCCCCTGGTGCTGTTGCTCACATGGATGTGTATACATGGGACTAAAGGAGGTGGAGGGCATCGTGCGAGTCCGATCCATGGATAGCTTCACAGTCTAAAGAGTTACGATCACAAATTTCTTAGCCGTTTTTTTTTAACATATATTTTTTCCCCCGGGAAATTCTTTCCAATCATGCCAAGGGGGAAAAAAAAAAAAAAAAACGGGAGAAAAAAAAAAAAGAGAGGCTCAAACGAGTGAAGAGCGCCCTCCTTCTCAGCTGTTGTTTGGCGCCTCCAGCATCTCCATGAGGAAAGTGTCGATGGGCGTGTCCCCGATGAGTTTGAAGAAGAAGAGGTGCTCCAGGCACTTGAGGCCGATGGAGCGCAGGGCGGGCAGTCTGAGCAGGAGCTTGGCGAAGCGCCCCGGCTCGTCCGTATACTGGTTGCGGCAGTACTCCTCGAGGGACGCGTACACCTTCTCGCGTAGCTCCTCCACTTTCTGGATGGATGTCAGGTTCTTGGCATCTGCAGGGGGGGGGGGGGGGAAACAGACACATCAATTCAGACATAAATTCAGACACATCTATTTCCTCTACAGTCCTACCTCTCGTATCTGACCTCCCCTTATCTGGATATCTCAATCCAGACGCGTCCTCGCCCTGATTTTTCTTCTTCTTTTCAATCTAATAATTACGGGGAAAAGGGGGATTTCAAACTCAAAAAAAATTTCTAAACAAATCCACATGAATTACATATTATTCCCCAACATAAGTAACATATACATGAAGTACGCTGACACCAAATTTTTATCAAAATAACAGCCATTTTAGCAAAGAAAGAGTTTCAGTGTACGCTACCTGATGTACCTACAACTAGGTAGGCAGCTGTGTAAAACATTGAATTTCCCATATCTGGCCAAATCCCTTATCTGGACACGTCCGGATTGAAGAGGTCAAACTGTATTTCTTATTCTCTCTTCCCTATCTCTTTCTCATTAGCGGAGCTCCATCTTTAGTTGTTGCTGTTTTTTCTTCTAAGGCCTCCCCCTCCCCCACTTTGGTTTCTACGACTATTTTGCATTGCCATTTGTTGCAAAAGTATATGTTCCTGGAGTATTCATTTAGATATGTTTGTAAATCATAACAAGACAAAATGTTACTGCATAGTGATAATTACTGTAATTTAATTATGTTTGTTGCTTTACTTTTGTGAACACAAAGTAAAAATCAAAACAAAATGAAATGAATCAAGTCAATTTATCATCGTAAGTTGAGAGAGTGCCCTTGTGGCTCTGTGGGTAAAGACCACAAACTCTTAAAGTCTCTGATTCAAGTCCTCCTGGCAGCAGTGGTTTCATCATTGCTATGGGCTTCTGAGGGCATTTATGGCCTGCTTACAAGTATTCAAATGCACACTTCATGACCATAATCATTATTATGTGACTGAGCATAACAAAACAAAACCACAACCAACAAAAATTCACACACACTGATTTCGTGTCATGACTGAAAATAGGTGAAATGGGTCAACTTGATAAATCCTGAGTTTTTCATATTTTCTGAAAGAGCGAGACTTCATCTGCATCATGGCAGAGTTTTTGATCATAACACGAACATGAAATGGTGTTTTAGCAGTTTTCCAGAACACTTTTTTTGTAGAATAGTGTGATTAGGTGTGTCTGAGAGTCCCCTTTTAAAACCTTGCACACGCTCTTCAATTTTCAAGCTTTCTATTCCTGTAGTTAAAGATACTTTTCTTCCTTTCACTAACTCTAACTGACTAAGGATTTCATCATTAAATAGACAAAACAAACCTTTGGAAAAATCTAAAAATAGAGGGGGGGGGGGGAGATGACCTGAATGCCAGCGTTACTCTGATATCAAAGATGAAAGACAAGTTAAATCAGAAATGGCTCTCATCTTTCTCTGATCTCAGTGAAAACAACAGATCTGCTGCTTGGCTTCTGTCACACACACACACACACACACACACACACACACACACACACACACACACAACACACACACACACACACACACACATACACGCACGCACACACACGCCTATCACCACGATAAGGATGACAAACAGCTTCCTTGGTGTCAAGCCTTTGGATCACCTTCCTGATAAACGTCACTCCTGTGTCTATCACAAGATAACGTCTATAGGGACTGAGTGACTGTAAAGACAGCTGTTCGTGTTTAAACAAACGTGGTGGTTGGCACAGCCGACCATGAAACAACAGCCCACCCCCACCCCCCAATTTAAAAACAAAAAGCAAGAAAAGACGAACCAATCTAGTGCATAAAAGAGAGAAAAACTAGCAATTTGATAACTGACAATTTGTAAGATACCACAAATACAAACAATTCAATGATATCTGTATTCTCTTGTAGGAAAATGAAGATATTTCAAGTTTTCAGGGAGCCCTCCTGTTATGTATGTTATGAACAACAGGACAGCTTTGCCAATAGATGGCGACATTCTCGTACCTGGGTTGAAGAGGACGATGGCCCGCAGGCATCCTAACTCCGTCTTGTCCATCTTCATCTCGCGCATCTTGGCCACGAGCTCGGTGAGGACGCGGTCGAAGATGGTGCCGACGCCGGCGCTGTGCGCGCTGTTGCGGTGTACGTGGAGACCGGTGGCAAGGAGGATGCCGTCCTTGACTTGGATGGATCGGTGCGAGAAGGCCGCTATCAGCAGCTCATTCCAGCCTGCCGTCACAGAAAACCAAAGAAGATAAAGACAGACTGGTTTGAAACACATCACTTCCAAGACACTACATTTTTCTGGTTTGTTGTTACATCTTTTTATCAAATTTTCACTACTGTATAAGCTGTTATTTTCACCAGGGTTTAATTTTCGCAAAATTTGCGAATCACAGTTGGACCGCGAATTTAACAACATGCGAAAACGTCACCATGCACTAAGGTGATAGTGTGCTTATGAAGGCTTTTGTGTCAATACGCGAAAACAACATCTCACGAAAATGTCTGTGATCAAGTCATTTGTGAAAATATCTGTACGTGAAAATGACAGCATATGCAATATTCATTGTTAGTGTTTTGATAAGGTAGAGTAAAAATAAAATAAAAAGGGTAAAAAATACCATTACGTCGAGCCAACTATTCATTACTAGCGAACAATCCAGAGGCAAACTGCTACCAGCAATTTGTTCCAGCCTGTGGTCAGGCAGGAACAAGACAAGGCATGAATGGAATCTAAAGACCGAGGTAGCGTGAGGAATCATGGGTAGTCTGATTGAATAAATCTGTATTCGCTGCCCACTGGGGTATATATGAAAACCATCTTTAGCGCCATCAGCCATGTATCAGCGATATGTTCATCTAAGCATAGGCTCTTCGGTTACAGCCAACTCCCGTCAAGGTTCTTCAACATAGAGATCTGGAAAAAAAATCATTTTAGCAGATCCCCAATTTATATTTAGATCCACATTTAGCTATAAAATCATGGCTGCGCTTGACCCCTGCCAGATCTCAATTACTTCCCGTAAAGTGAATACCTCAAGTTGCTTCAGCACCACTATTATTCCTTAACAAGAGTCTTATGCATCCTAAGGGAGGTCAACTATTCTGTGTTTTTGCTGTGCTGTAAAAACGACCAATCGTCGCCACCGTCTGCTTGTCGATTTCAAATTTTGCACAAACGCTCACTAAGCGTGAAAGTCGGGGGGTCATTACACTGGGTACACTGCTATCCTGGATTTTATCACCATCGCCACGCACAGGTCGTTTGGGGAAAACTACAGGGTGTATTATTGATGAGAAGCACCATATCGTCGGCTGAGAATGATAAGGGCGTTAAGTTGCCACTAAACCCGTAGTGTTCACGACCACTTAACGCCCTTCTCATTCTCAACAGACGATATGAACAAGCTGATGGCAAAGGAGCCAAGTTTGTTATCAGTGACGGTAAGGTTATCATGTGAACATAATCATCTTGTGTCACCTTTTCCGGTTAGATTGGACCAAAGACAGAAGCTGGGGGGGGGGGGGGAATGGCTAAAAAAAGACAAATAACACAATTCCTCCACAGAATTTTCCCTACACGCTTCTTTCAAGTCATCATCTCAGTTTAGGAAAGGATATATGGGGGGGGGGGGGGAGGAACATCTCTGAGAGGTCCATTTGAAGTTTGATTGATTAGACATCGACTTCAGAAGGGTGTAAGTGAAGTGTTCCCACCGCTTGATAACAAGCTTCTCAGGATACAAATTTTTCCCAGCCACATTCCAAGCAATGGGCAGGAAAAGGTGTGCCGAGAGGGTAATTTTATCTTTGCTGCAGACAACGTTGGATATAAGCTTTTTCTTCTGACGCCCACTGACGTCGTCGACGGAACAGACGTATCCCCACACTGTGGTATGGGTGCTGGCAGGGGGGTTCTGGTTCCCAAGTCTCATTGGTACAGTCTATGTGTTTTTGTAATGGGAGTATTAATTTTGATAAGTTCTTTTTGGTTTCAGATGTTTTCAAATTGGTTTCAAATTGTTTTGGGTATACACAATTAAAGAGATATCATATAGATATGGAGTGTTTATGTATTTTAGCATTTGTGCTATACATGATGTGATGTACACTTGTGTAATGCGCTGTGAAACAACTGTATAGTTCACGAGAGCGCTATACAAATGTAATCATTACCTCCGCCAAGGAAGGAGGTTATGTCTTCATCGGCATTGGTTTGTTTGTTTGTTTGTTAGTGTGCAAACCAACTCAGAGAGTTGCGAACAGATTTGAATGAAACTTGCAGGAAAAGTTGATAATGACACAGGGAACACATGATTAAATTTTGGTAGTGATCTGGGATTTTTTGTGGATTGTTGAGAGATCTTTTTATCTTTTGGCAGTTAGGGTCAATGAACTCTGGAGTTCAAGATGCACGTATTTGACGTTTTGCATATGTGCTCTAAAGCGCATGCTCTGCATGGGTGAGGCGCTGCATAGTTGTAAGCTGATGACGTTAACAAAAGGCTTCTATATTGGGAAATTGGGCAATTTTCAGCATGTGTGTATGGGTGGAAATTAGCTGCTTGGCGGAAGTCTGCGCTCTCCCAAGTATTTTAGTAGTTGTAAAATTTTGTCATTGTAATTGAGGACCGATGCAAGATGGACCAAACTGTAAATGTATACGTCTGACTGAGATTCAAAGGTCAGTGAAGACTAGAGAGATGAGACCGACTACTCGTGACATGCTCACGATCATCTATTCATGTTCCAGGATCGAAAGAAATATTTCGACACTAGACCTGAGGGCAACCTGTACACTGCATACACAACATTGGGTGGTAGAAGGCTTCACAGTGCACCACGTATTCTTTCTTGAGTATGTGAGTGGCCCTGAAAAGGGCCTACCCAATCCCTGATTCTACCATCCAACGTTTGACCACCACGGAAGCCTTCAAAGATTTCATCATACACAACATTACTTCACAGCGGCTCTACGTTTTGGAATTTTCACCAAGTTAGCTGTTATTCGTGCGACTGACAAGCCAAAATACTGCCTCCTGTAACATAAAAGCAATCTGTACTATCTCCTAGGTGGAAAATCACTCCTTAGCTTCTTGAAAAGGATGATGCTTATTACCTTCCCCAAGAAAGTCATGTTTTTGACGGCACTGATTCGTTTTTTTCTGTTTGCAAAATAACGCAAATAGTTGTGAACCATTTCGGATGAAATTTACAGGAGAAGTTGATAAGACACAAGTAACGGATGATTGAATTTCGGTAATGATCCAAACCATCATCTGGATCCAAGATTTTTTTTTTTTTTTTCAAATTTTGTGACGGATTCTTTATCACTGGCAAATAGGGCCAACAAGTGAGGGAATTCAAGCTGCACATACGCACACTGAGTGCATGTACGAGGTGCAGCAGGAAGCTAAAGGTAGAGCTACTAGAAAGGATTCTTTATGGTTGGGAAATAGGGCTTTTATAAGCAAATGTGAATATGGGTAAAAATGAGCTGCTTGGCAGAGGTCCGCACTCCCCTAGTGCTTTTCCAGGTTCTCATTCCATTGCTGCGTTCCTCCATCCTGCATTTGACTGGATGCAAAAATGTCTTTCAAGTCCTATTTGTAAAACGTGTGACAAATACAGTATTCGGGACCTTGGGTAAAAAGAGAATTAACGAAAGGGACCAGACTCGGCCGAAGTTGTCCGCCGCCCTCATCACTGGAAGAGAATCTCAACTCACCTGCTCTGAGGAGCGTGACCTGGTCGTCTAGGGGCAGTTCTGTGAAGTGTGGGATCCTCTTGGCCCACTCCACCAATGTGAAGAGTTGCTTGTCGGCAGCCTGGCAAATGTTTGTCACGGGGTCTCGCTGCATGGCGCAAGAGAAACCAAAGTGAGCGAAGCGTCACAAAGCAGAAGTGTGGTTGGAGGAGGAAAAACACCTTACAGACATCTCAAATCACAAACTTAATTTTAATAGGATTATCGGTAATTTCCATTATAAGTTGGTTCCCAACCTGGTTCCTCACGAGAAACAGCCTTGATCCACTGGCCAAGGCTCCAAAGAGCTGCCATACTCATTTCAACTTGTAGGGAAAATATAGTCCTAATATGACTGCAAAACTGTCAATATTTGCTATGAGAGTACCACATATGCACGAGAATGTGTGACATAATGCTATGATAATGCACTTCCTGGTAAAGATGGAAATGCAGAATATTAGCCAAAAAGGATCGGTGGAAGTACTAAAGTCTTTAGAGCATACCTGATCATGGTTGCTTCATAATTTTTCATAATCGATTATTGATAATATTGATAAAATGCTTCTAGAATTAATGTTTTGCTTTACGATCTTAGCATTTTATGGACCTCTGCAAAAGTGTACTAGTACTTTCAGGAGGAGCTAGCATACAACACGCTCATTATCAGAAAATGTTACATTTTATCAACCACTCGCTAGAGGAAAAAAAATCACTTCTAACCGACCTGTTTCACCTGCACACTCTACAACGAGAAAGAGGAACGAAGACAAAAACATTTAAGGCAAATATGTCATAGAACTTCAGCCGGATATATATTTTCACTGTGCTCCGTCGCTAAAAGTCCTACCGGGGCATCTACGAAGGGTCCCTGGTTGGGCTCCACGGCCAGCTCGGCATCCAGGATCTTCTCGACGGGCATGTCGTTGCTCGCCCCGCTCGTGCTCTCCACCTGGCTGTCTCCCGTCGGCTTGTCCTTGCGCTGGCGCTCTTCTTGTACGGCTGCAGTAGAGATACAAGCTGGTTACATCAGTCACATTGATTGGAGGGGAAACAGCCCACACAAACGAAAAAAAAATCGTCACTTTTATCATAATTCCTCATACTTCGAATTTCTACCACATCATTCATTCAACAGAGACATGTTTTGTTTTGTTTTTTACTTTGGTGGATCCTTGATTGTGAAATCTATTTCATGGGTCACAATTTTTTAATTTTTCCAATGTTTATTATTTACATTCATCTTGGATGTTACACACACACAAAAACAAAATCAATAAAAATCATAGAAACAAAGCATGCACATAAAAAATACCATTGAAAGAAATGTAACCAGTTTCTCACCTCACCCAAATGATGAATATCATACCCTAGCGATATACTACATTACATCATTCGTTCTTACTACACCCTATTAGTATTTGCACTTACACCTCCATCCCCGCCCCCTCGTATCTAACCACTCCTGAAACTGTCGGGAAGTTGGGCATACGCAGTAATCAAGGACCCAGGACCGTAGGAAGTATGAGAATATGTAATGATCATTCTGCTTTCTTGTTGCAGAGTCTATGCAGGACTTGTCCATGCAATGTGGTATTACAATGCCATGCATCATGCAAGAACTCTGGAGACTGGGAAATATTGGTATTTAAAGAGAGACTGTCTACTATGACATACGGAGCAGGATCCAAATGTTGTTGTTGTGTTTTTCCACATTGCCTTCTATCACATTCTCCCTAGCCTTTTGTCAAGGCCCTCTCGCTGTATGGTTAAGAGAGCCCAGCCGAGTGAGGTTGCGCGAGGGCCTTTTTGAGATCTGCTTCCCATCCTTTTGTTAGCTCTTTGAATTACACTTGTACCAACTTTCGCTTTTCGATTTCGGGAGCAAAATACAACCAAGCTGTGTCTGTCTACCTGAGCCAGATTTGCATACAGTGAATGCATGCCGCAGACCTCCACGGGTGGTCAGTAAGGCTTGCGAACAGGCCAGACAACGCCAAGGCGGAGGATGAGGGGAGCACGCCATTCCATTGGTCGACCAGAACCCATTAATATGACTATTCAGTAGGGTTCATGTGTCATGAATAATAATGTGTGAAACAGATCTTAATGGGCTTTTACGCTGTCGCGTTCGGCTGGGCTCGCTTCACTTGCCTGTTTTACTATAAAATAATATTTTCGCGGCATGACATTTTCCCCGAGTTGCCTCAACATTCAATGCATATCGTGTAGACAAGAACTTTCGCGTGCATTTTAATTTTGCAATTCTTGGCTCTCGCGAACTTAAAATGCACATGAACATTCCTCGTTTTACAGTAGCCGTCTTACAGCGAGAAGGCCTTGACAAAAGGCTATATTCTCCCCAGAGAGATATTACTCAGAATAGATTTCACCGGGGGGACCTTCTTTCGTTCTTGTAAATCACCTTGTTCCACATTGGTAAGAGACAATTCTGCTCTATGAGAGCAAATCTGAATTTCTAACAAGTGCATATATTCTCTTCATCGTTATAGATCTATTCCATCAAGGCCACCAAACTATGCATAGAATACCTCCTCTCCTTATTTATCAACCTACATCTCTCTCTCTCTGTCCCTATGTCTATCTCTATCTCTTCCTTGCTACATCTGACCTTTTCATCACCTCACTTTTTATTACTTGTCAAAATGAATTAGCACGCTTGACATGCATGCATAGCATCTTTCTGGGATCTCTCTTTTTTCTTCCAGTTTCTCGTGTCGACTGGAAAACAATACAGTTTCTTAGATACCGACTAACCTGGCTTGAGACACAAACATATGAAAACTTCTACGGTGGGGTTTTCATGATGATGTTAATGATAGTTTCACATTTGTAACTTAAAACACGAGATCGAGGATCCCAACAGGAGCCTCCCATCTGCAAGTAAATGACTGAGGGAAAAAACAACAACAAAAAGATTTGCCAGTTGTTTGTCTTTTTTGATGAATCTCGGTACAGGTCTAAAATTCCAAATTATGTGTGTGTCTGAGTGCGCATGTGTAACATGCATGTGTTGGTATGAGGGTGTCTCAAGGAATCTGCCCATTTTTTTTGTCCAACTGCCTTTCGTGATCTTCAGTACAATGTAGGTTCACGGTTCCTAGAGGATTAAGGGGAAATCGTTTAGTATTTTTGCCCCTCTTTTCTTCTCTAAAGCAATGTTAATCTCAAATGGAACGCTTCCCCCAAATAGTTACTGACCTTGCCTCCACTCGTTAAGATCAAAATTCCCCTCATATGCCCCCCCCCCCCAGAAAAAAGGAAGGAGATATTGAAAAAGCACTCCTTGAGATCATAAAAGGTGTTGATTCAGGAGACGGGAGAGTCCAAGAGGGGCAGGTCGGGAGGAGCAGGTTGGGAGGGGTTGGATTGGGGTGGGGGCAGGTGGGGCAATACCAAGCGTACCTTCTCTACGCATGCCCATGGCTATGCACTTCTGGTAGCGGCAGTATTGGCATCGGTTTCTCTGTCGTTTGTCCACCATGCAGTTGCGCTCGTCTCGACACGTATAGGAGAGGTCTTTCCGTACGGTCCTCTTGAAGAAGCCCTTACACCCTTCACAGCTGTAGACACCATAGTGTTTGCCTGTAAGGAGGGTGACAAAGAATGGAGAGAAAATTTGAGGAAGAAGTCTTACATTTTGGGCATTTTTTTTTTTGCAGTTGATAATCATATCGCAGTTATGATAATGATCATGATAATGATGATGATGATGTTGCCAGAGGAGAGAAGAGAAGATGGGAATAGAAAGACAAGATGAAGGAAAGGTGGAATACAGCCAGAAAAGAAAGAGGAGGAAGAGGAGGAAGAGGAGGAGGAGGAGGAGGAGCAGGAGCAGGAGGAGGGTGAGGAGGATGAAGAGGAGAAGAAACAAGATGAGGCAAAGCAAGAGGAAAAGTTAATATATGACCGGTATATTTTTGGCAACATCATAATGTTTGAAAGTAAACTTTCATACCCTTCAAAACGGGAGATTTTAAGAGGCTGGCAATAAATCATACATTGTATGTACATCCATCCACCTAGAGCATGTAACCGGGATAATGTTTTATGGGGCATTTACAACACATGCAATGCACAATAACGGCAGCCTGCGCAGCATGCAGCACCTACGCTGTAACTAGGGGCACTCTTCTCATCACCATGGCAACTGCAGTATTCGTAACTAACAAGGAAATTCAACTCTCCCGTGTGAAATGTGACCCCTTTTTTTACAATGGATATATGCAGAACTGAAATAGCACGAAAGCAAGAAAATAAAAATTCACTCTTGATTAATCTCATATCATTAAAGTGCCTCAAATATTGGCATGATTGATGCAAGATTACTAATGACAAAGCGATACGAATAATGCCACGCTACACACCCACGGAAAGGGTATTCTTGTCCTAATCGGTTTGATTTAACGAAGGCTGAACATGAATCTTGATCAGACTTGTCCGTCCCTACAATGTGCCATACATCTCTTGAGGATAATGCGGCGAGTCACATGGGAACGACTGATTTAGCTCCCACAAATTACAATATTCTGCACACGCACTCTTGGAGGTAACATTCGGTCCAGGTGGCTTCTCATAATCAACTTTCACATCAGCTTGACTAATTATTGATTCCCTTTTTCCTGTTCTTTAAAATATAGATCGAGAACGAGGACTTCTGAGAAAAGTTGTCTTTAATGAGGAACACCCATTATCAAAAATTAATCTCTCACTCCACACGGCCTTGGTATTTCACAGAGGGGGAGGAGCATTCGTGCAAAGCCTTCACGTTACGCTTGGCAGCAACCAACTGCATGTCATGCATGTATAACGACACATCACGAACATCACATTTATTGGCTCGCATACAAATCAGCCCCAGCCTTCAAAAAAGAATAAGAAAAGAAAAACAAGAACGGGGATGATTCGTGAAGCTCGGCCATTTCCAAGACCAAAGAAATGTTCAGCGGATACAATCTCAAGGGAATCGTGACAATGTGAATAATTCCTTCTGGTATCAGCCATTTCTTAACAAAGAAAATCAATTATACAGTACTCCCAAACCTTGCATTGTTCTGATGACATGACTGAAAAATGAGTAGAAACTACTGCCTGCAGAAAATCTTGCTTTTGCCAACTAATTGATATGAGGTACAGTGTAACATTACCCATGTTCAAAGAATCTATTGAACATGTACAAATGGCTCAAATTAGTATGAACAGTAGTCATGGATTTCAAGGCTCTGCCAGTTATCTCTAATGCCACTCCCTAAATTGGCAAAGCCTTCCTGAAATTAGCTGCATCTCACCTACTGCTCACTCTGCTTATTTTCCCCGACATTTTTGATGTTCTTAGCATCATTTTGCTACTCTGCAGACAATATGTGATATCATTTTACATAGCTGTCAAGGCTATTACGTGGTATAATGCACCAAAGAGAAAGATATTCAAAGGGGGGGGGGGGGGTCCTAGGAATGGTTACAGTCACAATGATGCTTACTTTCTTCTTTTTTAGAGACCATTTCCTGGGGAAAGAAGAATTACCCTGATCCTGACTCCTGATTCTAATCACAGGCACAGATATGTTTATATCGGTATGTGTACTATATATGCCATATATCTATGTGATGGTTCAAAAAAAGCAAAAACAAAAGCAAACACAAAACATAATAGGAATATACATAAACTTTGGAATCAAGCAATGAGATCAACGTTTGAACTGCCTGTTCATTAAAGGCATACCACACACCTGCTGCTTACAAAAGTTAAAGAAAGAGAATAAATGGGAGAATTTCACACATTTTCCATTCATCATCTCTTTAGAAGATGTTCATAAATATCTTGTAGGAATACAAGGTTGAATGACAATTCTTTTTTTCCTTAAAAAAAGAAGAAGAAAAACCAGGAAAATTCCTGTCAAAACAGGACTAGTTTGCATGTGTGGTAATAGTCTATCTGTTAAAGAAACTTCATGTGGCCTTTAAATTTCCATAGCTGTTTCGCGGCGAGCAGCATGAGCAAACAGCCAGACCATGTGGCCCAGGAAGCAAAGAGTACACGAACCACACTGAGGCCTGGAACCCCTGATCAGGCGCCCCCACAAGGAATCAAACACATACCCTAACCCCCTCCCGTGGCCCCCATTTCCTAGCCTCCCCCCCCCACCCCAATGTTCCTGTACCTCTTCTTATCCCAAGCATTACTACATGATGTACACAACAAACAGAGCTATTATTCCTACAAAGATAACCCAAATCTATAACTCCGTGACTATCAAAATATTAATACCCTTTGCTTGGTTTTCGTTTTTGTTGTTGTTGTAGTTGTTGTTTTTTGTGGGTTTTTTTTGCTAGTATCCCATCTACTTTAATAATCAAACAGGAACCTTCAAAAATAGAATGATGATGCAGTGTATATAAAATAACACGCATAGTATGTGAGATATTTCAGAGGGGGGTTTTGTTTTGTTTCTTTTTTATAAACAATTTTTTTTTGCGAGTAAGACTGGTATACGCAAAATTAACAACATCCTAAAATATTGGCTCCAACGACACAAGTGCAGAGTTCATCTTCTTCAAAGTCATCTTCTCCAAAGTGCGACATGGCTTTCCTCGTTTCTTAAAGAGGATGTTCATTTCTCATCCCTTTGCTGTGGATCTAAATTTCATACATATTCAACCACTCGCAAAATTGTCTTTTACAAAAGTTCTACCTCTCCATTTGATATGTGTGTACAGAATATGTGCTCTATGGCCTGTTAAAAGTGCAGTAACTTTATTTGTGCTTTTCCCCAAAATCTACGCAGCTAGTTCGCCTTCAATATCATATCAATGCACATACTTCAGTGTGAGGTTATACTCTACATAATTCTACAGATCCAAACCCATACATTCACAATGAAATCTTCGCCTTCAATCATATCTTGACAACAATTTGTCCAAAATCTTGTCATATTCAGACCTTTTTATCAAGTCTGACTGCATTACATTTTGTATCTGATTTATAACAGCTCAGATGCCAAAATTTCATTTTCTTTTTTTTTTTTTTTTTTAACACAGACTTTTCTCTTTGACCCTATGGTCTGCACCTAACTTCACCCAAAATTTCTTTCATGCATTTGAAAGCCTGATTATGCCCATGCACACAGCTAATAATATTCAATCTAAATTTCACTTCCCCACAAAATAAGCAGTGAGATATTATTAAAGACTTTGTCCTTGGACCCCTTAACCTAAAAATCATTTTAAAACCCCTCATGAAACTCAGCTCCTGTCCATGTTTAACTTGGCCCTCGCACCCACAACCATTGCAGTAATCATGCTTTTTCTGTTTGTGCGCTCCCCCCCCCCCCCCGAAATGACTTCCCTACTCATTATTTCATACTCTACCTCCATTGACATTTTCAAAAAGAAACTCAAAACCCACTTATTTCAAAAACAGAACCAATGGTTATGTAATTATGGCTTATTTGTATTCATAGTTGGTTTATATGTTTGTTCTCTTTGGTTAGTTGTAAAGCGCTTAGATAATATCTTTGTCTTAAGCGCTACATAAATTTTCCATATTACTCTTATCATTGTGCTTTTGAAACATCTAACGCCTTGATGAATTCTGTTACATTCTGTACAAGCTGTTATTTTCGCGACGGTTTAATTTTTGCGAATTTCGCGAATCACAGTTGGATCGCGAATTTAACAACACGCGAAAATGTCTCCATGCACCGTGTTAATAGTGCATCAATGTAAGCATAGGCGTCAATTCGCGGAAACAACATCTCGCGAAAATGTCTATGGCCTCGTCATTCGCGAAAATATCTGTACGGGAAAATAACAGCGTATACAGTATTTATAGAGTTGTCGCACAAACAAAGATTTTAGACATTGGGAGAAAGAAGACAGACCATGGATAGCCTAAAAAAACAAAAACAAAATGGTTTCTTTTTTGAGGGTTGCCTAGGGGAGATCCCTGTGTTAGAAAGATCACTTGGTCGAGACATCCTCCCCCCCCCAAAAAAAAAAAACATAATTGCCTTTTAAATCCCTCCGTGTGTGGGCACAAAGGCAGAGGAATTTGGGTGGTAAAAGAAACCTTATCATCACGTAATGGCAGCACAGATGATTGAAAGAGAAAGAAAGAAAAAAAAAAGATGGTGCAGATGAGAGATGGTGATACTGACAGTGATAATGGTAATAATGATGACATTTACACTTGATTCAGACAAAAGCTGTGGTGCTGTTGATACACGATGAGCACTATGAAAAGAATAACAATACCACACACAATATTCAGCACATGTACACAGGATATCATCACTTTAATATTCACAGCACAGATTCATGTACACCATTTCTATAAGATGCACACTACAATGTACATGTGCTTTGAACAAGAAATCTTGGCTTAATTAAAATCCAGAAAACAGTTTTGCTGATGCATGCAAGCTTCTTTATTTTATTCTTTTCTCCTCATCTGGTTATGTTGGGCTAGCAAGCAGAAAGACCAGGGATATTTAGGAGAAGGACAGACTCAGTGCTTTTTGAAGGTGATCCCTAAATTGGCAGCAGTTGGCCTCTTAATGTCAAGGTCATGGCTGCCCTCTACTACTGCTGTTCCAGCTTCCACTCCGTCGAACAATGATGCATTATTGCATCTGTAGGGCCCCATGAGTGAGTGTGGGAGGGTGCCCGCAGCACATACACGCACACACACACACACATATACATTTCACAGACACCAGACACACTACACATGGCATGCACACACACACACACACACACAGACGAGACTAATTCTGTGTGGGGGGAAAAACGGGGTGGGTGGCCCTCGCAAGCCCGTAGCTGCACATGAATACAGTATCATCGAGAGCTACCTGCCAGCCACCAGAGAAAGACCCTGTCTGCCACAAACACATGCAGGCGTCATGAAAAAACATGGGAGCGCTCTCCCCCACTTTCTTCTCTGCCCTTTACCGGTGGGCATCCAGGCGAACACACGCCACAGACACCATGTAGACACCAACAAATGGAAAAGGCATTTCAATGTCTCCTCGTTAGCCAGCCTCTGCAGCACTAACCATACACACGGCAGGATTACCTGCCACTAGGCATCATAAAAACACACTCAAAAATACTACCCTCCCTGCACGAACACCCACACACACACACACACACACACACACACAAACACACACAGACACCGACACACCGGTTTACAATACTGAAGTATGTCAACCTTCCATCACGACCTCCCTGCCGATGAACTCTTTATTCAAAAGCGCGGCTGGATTGAGAGCGAGTAGGCAACGGCAGCTGGCCTGAACAAGGTATTATGGAGTATGAACTCAATTTCTGCTGTGGGCTGGGCTTGATTAGCTAAAGTGAACTTCCCTCACAAGGATTAGGGAGGCAAATATAAGTTTTAAAAAAAACAACGCACAATAGTTGCCATTGTTTCTTTCGGCAAAAACGCAGTATTACGATTAACAACGGAAATACAATTACTTGACACAAATTGACAAAATCACAATCCAACCACACAATTAGATGAATGTGTACTTCTAATTGTGTATACTGTACAAGATCTCAACTTTGAAGAGAAAAGCAAGTTTTGGCAAGAAGAGAAGAACAGAAATAAATCTCCAGTCAAAACAAACACATACCATCCCTCTCCCAACCCATATAAAGAGATCCCTCTCCTATCCCTCCCCCTCTCTCCCTCCTCATCAATCAATATTTTTTGCTTTAATTTACCAAATTTGCATATTTTGTGTGGTTTCCTGCCCGATTCATTCCTCTCCTTATCACGAAAGGGGGCGAGAGACGGACTGTTTGGCGCTATGTCGAAGTAAAATGGAATCATTTTCTGGCTGACCAGGTTTTCATGAATACTTGTGGCATTAACAAGCGAGGTGACTTACTGACCAGAAGTCTACCAATGCGAACAATGTATGCTATCCTTGACCCCAGCGTTGCTGACATTGCGAGCTATTCAACGGTTTCCTACATTGGATATGAAAAAGCAACCATCCCTATAAAGTAAATCAGTTCACTGCCGCTGACACGGAACACATTCTAACACACAGCACCTCATCTAAACTGATGATGCGAAGAGACAATGACGAGTAGGAAAAAGAAATGTCCTTCAATTCTTTTTTCCTTCTTTAATTAAACCACATGTCATGCCGTCAAGTCCCATGCTGTCTTCAGAAGATGAAGAAAGATTCACATTATTCCAGTCTACGTCCACAAGCTGGACAAGAACTTACGTCATTCTGCCGTAAATTCATAATCTATGAAAGCATTCACGTCACTCCCAAGTGGAAACCTTTTCAAACATATAAAGCACAGGCAAGGAAAATACCATTATCTACTTCTCCCTTTTTATTCCGCTGCAAAGTGGTTAGCGTCACACATTTTTTGTTTTTTCCAATTTGACAAGTATTTCTACAAAATATGCAGCAGGCACCAAAGGGGGAGGAGGTGCAAAATGGCTTTGTACAAAGCAAAGTAATGTTTCTGAATAATTCATCAGATATAGGGCTGATTTGGACGCGAGCTCCTCGGGGGACTATCTCTAAATCCTAGTTGAATACGGAACCACGATCCAGCACCTATCAACCACAGATGGGCGAGCGTGATAAATGCCAAGGAGATGTGTGCGAAGGCGGGGCAGAAGCTTAGAGATGCACGCATAACGCATCGCCAAAGAGAGACTATCGTGGGTGCATGGAGTTGTTTCAAAGAATGCAATAATGACAATCATTCCAATTTGTGACATCACTTTCTATTAATATCATTTAAGAATACATAGATACAGTATATTTCACAAGAAAAGAGAGAATCTTATCAAGTTGTACAAGTGGTACAAAGATATAGTGCATATATGTATTTATGTATGTGTATGTAGACTTTGCAAGTGTGTTGAATGAGTGTGTGTGTGTGTGTGTGTGTGTGTGTGTGTAACACGTATGCACATATTTACCACATGAATCACATTCTCATTCACTCATGAATAGAAAGTTGCCCCATACATATCTAACACCTGTCTGCTATTACTGCCACATCAAACAAACCCAAATACCACTGATGATGTCATTGTATGTACAGGCTTTGCTTGAATACTATTTGTTTGACTTTTAAAAAGACATCTTCAAGGCAGGAGACAAGATTAAGTCATAAATATCAATACTTTTTTGAAAATATGTACAGCATGTCTGGTACATGTATTGTTCTTCCTTATTTGAATATGATCAATAAACCACAACATTTCAGAGGAAAATCAATTTCATCTCTTTTCCACAAGAAAATTACCAAGATCAGAAGTGCAGATTAAGTGTATAAAAAACAGACCAATGAGTGCTCAAAAATATGCTTGGTTCTATATCAGACAGCAGTTAGCATTCAAAAGCTGCAAACAAAAGTATGCGAACACAGCATACCTATGTCATTCAAACATGCAACGACACTTATTTCATACACCACAACACATCCACCTATGCACACATTACGCAGACTGGTGCACACATACATGCATGCATACGCACGCACAAACATGTCCGCATTATATCATGTGCCAGATTCACGCCATGCTACTGCATGGCAGACAGCAAGTTCGCGTAGCAGGAACAAACACTGGGAACAACCATATCCCCCCCCCCCCCCATCCCTCCGCTCATGCAAGATCGCCCGGCACGAGCGCCGAGTGATCCGCAAGCCAGATTTGACGGGGATAAGCATACACTAACGCACTCACACACACACGCACACAAAGACACCGACATCCCACGCAGTATAAAATCGGCTGCAAGCTAGGCCCCCCGCTTCGACAGAGCAATAACCACTCGTTTCTTGGTCTCTCCCCGGCATTGAGTTGTCATTGACTTTGCCAATCCAAAAACACGGAGGAGACACGCAGACTCCCCCCCCCCCCCCCCCCCATCCCTTTCACATACTCCCCACATTCACATAGGGGAGATAGGACAAGGATGGCACTCATACGAAAAAAAAAGAATAAAAGAAAAAAAATTGCAGAGACAAGGTCGCTGCTACGCTGTCTGAAGCCAGGCGGAATAAAAGCTGGCATTCAAATTACTGCAGCGCAGGAAATGCCTGGAGGTAGGCGCTGTTAGTCTATCCATTAAAGACCCCCTTTTCCCCCCACCTATACTTTGCAACATTCACACGCATTACAGGCAATTAGCGTCCTTCCCGGTGTGTAGTGAAATAGCATGCTCAGTTGTCGTAGCAACTACTGGTATTGACAAATGAGCGGCCCAACGCTGCTTGCTTTCCTCTCACCGAAAGCTGGCATTCTCAGTTTGCTCCACGAGACTACGTGTTCAGCCTAAAGGGTACTGCGAGGCATACATTTTTATATGCAGAATGATCATATTGGCAGTGAAATCAATTGGACTGCTGCGAGCAGTGAACTGTACACTGACAAACCAAGTCCAAACTCAACACACCCTGTGCCGTCCTCTAATCGTGAGTGTGGGCATGATTTCTTCTCCTGGGGAAAAAAAAAAGAGTAAAACATCTGAACTGCAAAGCCATATCATTATTCTCTTGCGCAGGAATGGATGAAAGCGAGATATAATAGCACCTCAGTTTCAATGGCAATTTTTTCTTTTGAAAAGCAGTATTTTGCCTTTAATCCTTCTGTTAAGACTTGTATAGGAGTAGGTTCTTGGGATACATTTACATTTATAACAGAGCAGTACAGAGAGAAGTAAGATATACAAGGCCTGGTATCACATCTCATGCTAACAATTATGAACAAAATAATGACAATAACAATAATGATAATGGATAGTCTTCTTAATCCAGGGTTGCCTCTTCAGTGCCGACACTGTTCTACTAGAGGGCCCTACTCAGCAACAATATGGTTAAAGTCTTTTGTATTCATAAGATTACATTTCCTTAAACACAAAAACTTCATATATTCAATGCAAAGCATTAAAAAAAATCAAATTAAATGCAAGCTTTGAATGCCAGGTTTGCATTTTATTTTCAATCACATCTTGTAAAAAGATTTATATGTCATTATATTGAATGTTTACATAAACTCAGGCTTATAAATTGCAATAAAAATTGCATTCCTCCGCATTGCTAATTTATAGCAGTACAGAGGGAAGTGAGATATACAAGGCCTGGTATCACATCTCATGCAAACAATTATGAACAAAATAATGACAATAACAATAATGATAATGGATAGTCTTCTTAATCCCGGGTTGCCTCTCCAGTGCCGAAACTGTTCTACTAAAGGGCCCTACTCAGCAACGATATGGTTAAAGTCTTTTGTATTCATAAGATTACATTTCTTTAAAAACAAAAATTTCATATGTTCAATGCAAAGCATTAAAAAAAAAATCAAATTAAATGCAAGCTTTGAATGCCAGGTTTGCATTTTATTTTCAATCACATCTTGTAAAAAGATTTATATGTCATTATATTGAATGTTTACGGAGAAACTCAGCCCTTATAAATTCTAATAAAAATTGCATTCCTCCGCATTGCTAATTTATACGTGAAATCTGTGTACGTAATGAAAATCTTGCTTGTCTAGTTTTATCATGGAAAAAAACAAAAACAAAACATCTCAGCCAAAAGCCATTCTAATTTTTTGCTGCAATCCCTATAATTGTTTTATTTTTGACATTCAACAGAAATCCATGAACATGTGACTGGAATTAGTGATGCCAGTTGAGCACGAACTGAAAGTTGTCGCCATCTGCTATAGCCAATATATAAACGCAGAGGGAAAGTGTTCAAGGAAGCAGTCTTATTCAGCTTCCGCACCTTAGTAACCAGACTGCCTTTCTCACTACGAAGATGGCATGAAAGAGGCATCAATGAAATTACATACGGCTCTGTCAAATGCAAAATCTCATCTCCTTTTACTCTCCCCCCCCCCCCCCACACACTACCATCCATCCATCTTTCTGTGTATAAATACACATTACTTAATGATACGAGAATGTCGTATCGTGCAAAACGACGTAACCAACGACTGCCTCCTCGGCCTGTACGACAATCCTTGCGCTGTACGCCGGGGTTTGCATCGAATTAATTTTCATGGCGGGCAAAAAGACGGGGCGCAGATCTTTTCTCTCTCTGCCATCATTCCTCTCAATGTTGCTCTGCGCTTCGGAGACGACCAGCGCCGCACATACCCGATATTAGGTTAGCATATGTGACGGCAGATCGGAATACAGCACTGACTGATAGACATGAATCATACCCACATTAGTAGACTCAACAATCCAGACTCGTACCATGTCTCATTTCTGACGCAATCATCGCCAACTCTGTGATCAATCGTCAACTTCTCTTTCGCATAATCTCTGCAACGAAGCTGCCACTTTTGTCACCTTGCAACCTGTCCAAAGCGTCTTAGCTTGCCAATATAATAGATATAGATAACTATCTTCTGTTGCCACAATACACAACAAATCATCACATTTCACAGCCGAGTCAGCTAGGTGCAGACTACCACCGCTCTCCGATGTGCGCTGTATGGTAGCTGTATTAGGCACCTCTCTGCAACTCCCATGGAGCAAAATAGATTGGCTGTCGAAACATGGGAAACATGCTCACATCACCATCCCTGTATTCTCAATCCAAATCGAATGATGCTGTGTTCATGCACATGTAGATGAAAAACAAGATATTCTGATAGGCGAAGCAAAATGATATCATGTCGAGAGTGTGTGAAAAAAAAAAAACAATCTTCCCCCAACCCTTCCATGATACCATAAGCAGCTGTGCCTCAAAAGTTTAAAAATCAAAAGAAAATTATTGAAGGTGCTTTACTACTACCAACATAAAAGAATAAAGACACATTCAGCTAAGAATCCAAAAGCTTGAAAGGGAACTATTTTCGTCATATTTATGCAAAAACTAGAAATGTCGCTACAGCGACTGGTTATACCCCCGCCAAACAACATTTCATAAGCTTTGGTCAAAAAACTGAGGAAGTAGTTAAATCCGCAAGATCTTTCCTTGATCTTCTACCATTAATATGCCATTACCATGGCAACGTACTTTCGGGTACTGTCGAAAAATGCGTCTTGCACATCTACAACCAAAGGCACACATCTGTACCAAGTTTCATGGAAATTGGGCAAAAACTGAGGAAGTAGTTTGCAACACAAAATTTTCCATCATTTTGGCTCATAATATGTGAGCTGTTACCATGGCAACATACTTTTTGTCACCGTCAAGTAATGTGTCATGCTGACCTATATCCTAAGACAAACATTCAATATGAATTCCATGAGAATTGGAAGAACACTGATGAAGCAGTTTTGCCATGAAGCATTTTGCCCTATATTTTACCAATAACATGCCGTTACCATGGCAACGCACTTTTTGCCACTGCGGAAATATGTGTCTTGCACATTAACATATTCAGATGAACATCTGTACCTAATTTCATAAAAATTGATCAAAAACTGTGGGAGGAGTTCGCGACGCAAGATTTGTACCCATTTTTGCCCATTATATGCCGTTACCATGGCAACGTACTTTTGGGTACTGTCAAAAAATACGTCTTGCACATCTACAACCCAAGGCACACATCTGTGCCAAGTTTTATGGGAATTGGTTGAAAACTGAGGAAGTAGTTCGCGACACAAGATTTGCAACGGACCGACCGCCCGACCGCCCGACCGACCGCCCGACCGTCCGCTGATTCCTATATACCCCCTTCAAACTTCGTTTGGCGGGGGTATAATAATTTTTCATGCCAGTGCTAGCCCCATGCACGGATATGCCCATTTCAACATTTCATTGTATTTAGGATGCAGTATCTTTCTTCCAATCTTTGATCTGTAAAGAATATTTGATACTCCTCCATTCAATTAATGAAAATGTCACAAATAACCTTTCTAAAATCATGATCACCCATTGAGCATCGTCTTAAATCACAGATGATTTTATAACAATTATCCCACTTTATTTTCAAAACACAAACGGCTTAAAATGTCCCCCATTCAGCACGTTTGTGAGATACCTCTCGCATTTCATAAATTTTCCTTTTAGGGCACTCTGCTGGTGGAATAGAAGAAGGAAAAAAAAAAGCGGATACATTTCGATGGTAGTGCCAAGTAGCAAAGGACCTATTACGGAGTACGACCTGGCCATAAATCAGGGGCTACGCACAGTGCCGTAACTCAATCTTCATGTATCTAAACCTCAGTCACAGTGGAAGGCAGCGCAGAGACACGGCAGGAATAAGCCCTAGCTTGGGGGGGGGGGGGGGGGGGGGGGGGGAGGAGAAGGGGGGAGTGTTGAAAGAGGAGCACACATCATCTGTCTGAATGATCTGTCTCTGCTTTCTTCCCCTAGACTACTACACCTCCCCTGTAGCTTTGGAGAAACCAAAAAAAAAAAAAAAGGGAAGTTTGGCTTTCCTCTCCCAATAAGGTATGTTATGAGACAACACCAACACGATGCAACCTAACTGATCTCATTCAGACTGTGTACTAAGGTTACCATAAGGGGAGAAAAATACACAATATTCTTAGAATAGAAGGTAAAGTGCTATAAAATGATAGCTACATTTCATCACCCAATCTTCTAAGTGCTCATATATAATACAAACATGATCAAATTTCAAATACTACGGTCACAAACTGGTAGTTTTTATAACATGCCAGCCGCTGTCAATAACTGTGCTCAGCTCCAGCCAGTCAAATAATACATGCATGGGACTATGTGATCAAGCATCAACAATTAATCTAGACTTATGCATCTTAAAGCCCCGTCACATCATCGATCTTCACAAATCTTTGATGAAAACCTTACTCCTACATGGGCCATGTCATACAAAAAAGATTTACCAAAACTTTGAAGAAAAATTAATCAATTCATGTAGTGAACACTATTAAATGCTTCTTTTGTTTTTCCCACCTGTTTCTAGTACATATCTGCAAAGCTCCAACTGCAAATACGTCATCATTCCATATACTAGTATAATCATATTGTGATAACACTGCTGTGTCAAGATCATTGAGTCACCTATCTTGCAATACAGCCTGTATGTGCATCACAGTATCAGAAAAATAACAATGTTACGTCAAATGCTCAATGCTACAAATTGTACGTCAAAGCTCAAAAAAGGGAATTTTATAAGTAGAGTTTGTAAAATGTTTGTACACTTTTGGTATAATAAATGAATTGGTGTTCTTCATTTCTTTCTCTGATAAAGACTTGTGGGACAAGAATATGGTATGAAGAGTTATGAAACCAACCAGCTACACACTGTCATTGTGGCATTACTATTTCTTTGTACGTGTTCATATACGTTGTACTTCAGTTTCTTGCTTTCTTTATGGTAAGTACAGTATTCTCTACATGCAAACATGTCAAGTACACTTTGCATATTATCAACAGGCATTCCTGTGGAGTATCGATAGAATGCTCGGGTGTCGTACAGACTTAGATGAACTCACTGTTGATACAGCTCAATCATCATGCGGATGTAAACAGACATTTGGCCGCTCACACCGCGCAAAGGGCATGAAAATCACTCGCTCTGAGGTACAGTACCCCGTCCTCAGTAGGGGCATCCACACATTGCACGATAGACGACTGCAGTTAGCACATTCCGTGTCGTGTCGTGTCACACGCTGCCGGTCGGTCGACAGAAGACACCCTGTGGGGGGAGGGACTAAAAATAACCCTTACTGACCCACTTCCCTCTCCGCCGTGTAGTCTACCTCAGCATTCAGCTGCTTGGGGAAAGGGGAGGGAGGAGGAGGAAGAACGTTGATGGGTAGGTTAGGTTTGGAAGGGTGAAGGGGTGGGGTGGGGGCTTCCTCTAGACAGCTACCAGCCCTCTGTAGCTGCGTTCATCATATTTCCTATGTTTGAAACATGTTTCCATACCGAAAACCATTTGCAAAGGCCTTTCGGATCACATTTGTCAAGTTGTTGCGCTTGTCACCTCTATCAGTCGGGAGGGAGGCCTTGTCACTGCGCAGCTCCATTGCGAGTTTGACCTGAGGAGCAGAGATGCGTAGTTGGCAGTGGTTGGCATGATACACAGGCCTGAGCTATAAACAGTTAAAACACACCTCAAAATGATTTTGCGTTTATCAGCTCCACAGAAACACGTTTCTGGCTCAAACATGTTTGTAATCATGTCTTCTTCTTTTTTCAGGGTCTCATAAACACGTTTCTCACCCCATAATCTGTTAACGCACTTTGTGTCTTTTCTCATTGGAGATACATTGTATACAGTACGTGCATGTGCAATGCTTCCAAGAAATACCACAGTATTTCATGAATAATAATGGTACTCAATGTGAGTGAATTACCAAGGTATCTGTTATATCATGGTCTTGTGTCAATAAGAATGGAGCCAACAAATTACCATGGTATCTAATATCACAGGTACACCAATGATAATTCTACTAAATGTGAATGCACTTCTATTATACATACAATGTGTATGTGCACTTTTTAACCTCTCTCCTCAAAACAAACAAACAAACATAATGTAAGCAGAAGAGAAGAAATAACTTACAAATTGTGCAGTTATTGTAATCTAGGATATCTTTTTAAAGTTAAACTGAATGCAACGATTGGATAGGCCCAAATTTCCTAAATGAATGAAGAACATTTATTAAAGGTTCATATATCATATACAACAGCCACAACACAACCCAAGAAACACACACGTCTGCCTAGCAGACAATAAAGCTGATGAAGACTGGAGGTCGAAAGCTTCTACCACCAGCCGGCATTGTGGGACACCTACTGTCTTGATCATTGTCTCAATCATATAGGCCTACAGCTAAAATATTGCAAATGAGCTTTCACTGCCTTTGTGAGTTCTCTGAAGCATTCTGTTAATCACTTTGTTAAAAGCAAGAGATGTGTATTCTTTTAAATGCTACATTGTAGCCATGAAACATACCTTGTATGTTTGGAAACATCCCAAGCATTGGTGCAGTGACTTACTGTACAGAGCTCTCTTTGAAAGGCATTGCCTGAACTTGTACGCATTATAAATTTTATAGCATACAGTATGAATCCCTACAAGGTATGGGATTGTGCAGAGAAGCCACAGGAGTATTTGACTGCATTGTACACCATCCTGCAGGAGAAAAACATAAACAAACAACTTGACCTATAGTCTACATGACATCAACCACGGCTACCAGTATATCAGATAATATAGCGCTAATGTTATCACATTCACACACACACATACACACACACACACACACACACACACACACACACACACACACACACACACACACACGCATACACGCATACACATAGAAACACAAGTATTGTAATTCAATTGTTAAAGAGACTGTACAGTACTGGTTGAGGTGGGGATTCATGTTTCGAACATTTCTAAGTGAGATAATGAGAAGCCTCTTATGAAATATGAAAAAGCATGTAATTTTAAGAAGGATTCAACGTTTATTTGATGAAAATTGGTTTTCAAATGGCTGAGATATCCCCAAAAGTGATAATAATAAAAGGCGACAGGCCACGTCTTTTATTAGGATCTCTTTGTTTCACCTTGTGTTTGGATATCTCAGCCATTTCAAAACCGATTTTCATCAAACAAACTTTTGATACCCCTTAAAATTGCATGCTCTTTGACATCTCATAGAGTGGTTTCTGACTACCTCACAAAATGTTAAAAGCTAAATCCTCACCTCGACCAGAACTATACACACCCTTTAAACATACAAATGTGTATTTTCATCGACGTTAACCCATTGAGGATGGGCTGATTTTGCTACAATACGCATTTCCCATTGACACTTGCACGAGCATACTCTGGACTTGTCCTCAACAGGTTAAACTTGAGAGTTCTTCCGTAATCCCAAAATTTCTTATTTGCACAAATGTCAAGTATTGTGATAAAGACTGCTGTAAACAAAAGGTATGTTTTGCATCTTTTTTCGACAGTTTTCTTTGAGCCACAAATAACCGTGAAAGCAAAGAGTGCAAAAACTCTTGCCAATATTTTAAGATTACAATTCCATTTCAAAAGCTCACAGAAACAGCTTGAGTTTAGGACAAGCTATCTGGAGTTGAATATATCATATGCACACCATATAAATGTACTCTGAAAAAGGATCTTTTTTTCTTCATAAATTAACTACTGTAAATGCAGAAATGTTTGTGGTCATTTAATTTTTGCGTATTGCGCGCTACTTCTGGCTAGCGTGAATTCTAAAACCCGTGAAAATATCTTCACAATTTTTTCTGCAGATTTTGAATAGGTTGACAATTGCGCACCACGAATTCAAGTACCCATGAATATGTCTTGGAGCTGCTCAATGCGAAAAATTAGTCACGCGAAAATATCGACGTTTACAGTATGCAAATGAGCATTCAGTTTCACTTTCTCCAAATCACTGATTATTGTGAAGTTCAGGTATTTGGGAACACCCACACTTTCGAATGTTTCTCCATTTTTTTTAAACACTTGTGTCTTGCCCAAATATTTGATATTTATATGATAGACTTGCAATGACAGAATGAAATGTCTGTGAGTCAAGTTTGAATGTAGAAATAAATGCTGTCAAGAAAGCTGATGACATAGAAGAAAAAAGATACCTTATTGGTATACATTTTACAATCATGGGACACATGAGATGGGTAAGTATTTTACCAAGCTCGTCCAGAACCAGAACTATGGACAGCTATATTCACAAATCAACTGAGTGGATGAAGCTATAATGTGTAGTGTACAGAGTACTTCGTCATGAACAAACCTTGAACAGGTTTCGTCTTTTTTTCATAGGGCAAAGTACTATGAGACAATGAATGCTTTCTGTGTACATGTTTGTGCATAGCTATTTGTGTGTGTGTGTGTGTGTGTGTGTGTGTCTGTGTGTGTGTGTGTCTGTGTCTTTGTGTGTCTGTTGTATGAAATGCTAGACCCTGGATTTCAGAAACGCTGCACCAACTTTTGCTCAGAAATTGTCAGCTTTTGCTCCAAAATTGTCACCTTTTGCCCCGAAATCGTCACCACTAATGACAGCAGCAGCACCTCCTCTCTGCCTTCTGTTCAACAACAACGACAGAAATCTTACTTGAACCTCTAGACACCCTCTGATCCGCACGTAACCTCTTGCGCAACGAGCAATACGCATGCACGCACGTTCCCAACAAGGCTTTTCGAGTCTAGTCATTCTCCCAGTCAGGACAAACGGATCCTCCTGTTTCCATCACTCTCTTAGTCCCTCCGTCCCCCCCCCCCCTCCACCTCCCTTTATCCAGGGCTTTGCTTCTCTCAGGGCAACTTGTCATCACAGGCCCACGTTATTCACGCCTGCACTCCTATCAGTGCGATCAATCCAAGTAACAACGTATCCGCCCGTCGTTGTTGTTGTTGTCGGGGCCAACTACCAAGGAAAGTTCCCAAACAGCACCGATAATATTGAAAAGATAGCTAATTCATGTTGGAGATATTATACCAACAGCGAAAACCTTGATTTTTTTTTTTGCAAGTAGTGGAATTCTTTCACAAGCGCCCGAACAATTTCTCCCCAAAATCGTCTGATGATGGTTTGAAGTTTTAAGTGTAGTGTCTTTCCACATTTAGCATCTTCCTCCCCACCCCGCAATGAAAGAGTCCGCTTCATCGCCCAAAATATCACATTGGCAGCCAGGAATAAATTGTAGTGATTCGTCTACCTAGCGGCTGCTTTTTCGAACAACAATCCAAGTATTGTGCGGGGGAAATCCACTCCAACTTAACATTTAATGAGCCGTCTGTGCCGTTTATCTCTACAGTTTTCTCTAGTACAGCTTGAACCCAAATACTGCTGATTTTACATTTTTCTCGGAAGAACCACCATATTTTCCAGAAACTCTGCATAAGACACATCATGGTTACTGTAAAGCAAGATATTTTTCCAGCACGACATTAAGCTAATTTGGAGTCAACAACCTTTTTCATGGCACTAAATTTTCGTAAATTGCCACTGGCAGTCAATGCGTACAATGTAGACAAGAACTTCCATGTGCATTCTTATTTTGCTAATCTAGGCTCTTGCAAAATTCGCAAAATTAAAATGCATGCAAACATTTCTGGTTTTACCATAGACCCTAGACTAGATTTGGTTTTCAACTGCTGACTTTAACTGCCACTATCACAAAATCCTGAACTACCTAAATATTGTTCATTGGTGGACTGGGCTGAATATATCAAAATCTGTTCAGTATCTTACCTTCATTACTGCTAGAAATGTAATACAGTTACCTGTTAACCATGACCTTTGACCTTGTGACACTACATACCTAAAATTACCCTGACCCTACTATTTTTATCCATCATACATAGCATGTTTCATTACTGCAGGGGCCTTTAATAGCTTGTCTTAGAAGCAATAAGGTAACAAGGAATGATGAAGTACAGATGAAAATATATGGCCTGGAAAACAAAGTGGAGGAAGAATAAACAACCAAACATAGAACCAAACAGAACAACAAAAGCAGCATCATCATGGGGAAACTAATAATGTACACCAGCTGTATCTGCTGCAATGTGGGAATATGTACATTAGAGAAGCATTATAAATCCCGTCTGGATTTCATTCCCATGATAAAGAAATGTCAGATCTATAGAGAATCATGTCTCATCTTCGAGTGACTTAGAAGGGAGCATCTATAGGCATAATGCTCATAGAGGAGACAAGATAAAGAGATTTGGTTTGAAAGCATCTTGAAATCTCCACAATCAGCAAACAACCACTAGTGTACATGATTCATCTCACTCCTAATATTCTGTCCACGCTGTGGTTTAATACTGGTAGCAGGCAGCGGCGTACTGACATTTTTTTTTTTTCATCATAAAATGAGCCTTATACTTGCCGGTTCTTACACCACGATGTCTTTGTACCTTCAAACACGCACAACACATACACACAAAACACAAACACACACACTCATACAGGTACATAGGTTTCACTAGCAACGTGCATTTCTACTGCCACGCAAAGCTGACTACAGACCGAAGAAGAGAGAGAGAAAAAAAATGCCCCTTCAATAATGAAGGCATCACAAACAAATCAGTTTATAATAAATGCTAGTGGTGAATAATGCCAGGAGATGAGCACAAGTATGTTTGTGACTACACACTGGTGCATGTACTGCTGTTTACACAGCTCCTATTCACACCACATAATTCAAATGGATATTCAACTGCATGCCAACTGTTCTGCCAACCACCACTAGGCCACTGGCAATCACACACACACACAAAAAAATAATACTAATGAAAAATAATAACAATAGTATTCATTTTTTTATTATGTAAGAAAATATGTTAAAGGGGAATAAAACACAAATAAACATGGGGATTGAGTAAATCCAGCAATAGAGCAGAATACATCATAAAAGTTTGAAGAAAATCATACAATCCATTGAAAAGGTATGAATTTTTACATTTTCGGTGCAGCCATCGCTGGATCAAAAGACAACTACAGTTTGTGATGTCACGTGTAGAGCTAAAATAAAGAAAATATTTATAGAGAGAATTCCACAAAATCTCAGTTTCTATGAAAAGGACACAATCCCGGGACTTGTTAGTGACATATGTTAAGAATATTAATATCATTCCCCCTGCTTTCTGAAAGAGCTACGTCAAGTGCTTTTTCATTAGGCTAGAAAAGTGAAAACATGGTAAACTGACTCAATATCTTCTTTTTATCATCGTCCATACATGACATCACAAGGTTACATAATCTTCTCATTCAGCAATGGCTGCACCAAAACTTTAAAATTCCACAACTTTTGAACAGATCATCTGATCTTCCTCAAACTTCACTGCTGTGCTCCACCAATATTGTGTCAGTCCTACAAATCACATACGTAGATAGGTTTCATTCTCCTCTTAATAGTTCCCCCCCCCCCTACTTCCCTCTCTGCACATTTTCCCTGCAGCAGGTCTACCCCCAACTACAATTACATCAACACGACCAAGAACAAGTTTTTGCTTGCCTCATAGTATAACATAAGCAATACTTGCACTTATAAATCATGTCGGCTTCACCAGTTGAATTGATTTTAACATTTGTTTGCACACTAACATCAACAAGCATCATCAATATGCACCAAAGTTTCACATCTCCATCCGCTCCATCCCCCACCTCCAAAATTTGGTTACATTGCTTACAGGGATGGTATAGTATTGGTTGAGATGAAAATTCAGTTTTTAACTTTTTACGAGATCTTTAAATACCACTTTCTGAAATATTCAGAAGACAACAATTCTTAGATGAATTCAAAATTAATTGGATGAAAATCAATTTTGAAATGACAGAGATATCAAAAACAAACTAAAACAAAGTAATCCTAATAGAAGGTTGGTCCCACCTTTTATTACGACTGTTTGTTTCGGATATTTTGGCTATTTCCAAACCAATTTTCATCAAATAAACTTTGAAATTCCTCCTAGAATTATATGCTCTTTCAAATGTCATAAGAGGTTTCTCATTGTCTAAAAAATTATCATAAAAAAAAAAACATTGGAAACCTCAAACCCCATCTTAACCGAAACTGTACCATCCCTTTAATCGCAGTTTCTAAATTCCCAGCCAGTTCAGCAATTTGGGAGTCTCTGTACTTGGTTTTTAAAGTGTTCTATACTTCCACTATAAGATTTAAAAGATTAAAGGAAGAGTCTTTAAAAGTTGCTGTCTTGTGATACAAAAAACTCTGGTAGTATTATGACACTAAATTATATGCAGATCACAGTCTGTGCACACTGTCTATTCCTACTCTTGTATTTTAATATCGCACACGAAAGTGGCGGGATACAAATACACAAACAGCGAACTGAAATAAGAAGCACGCTTCCTAAAACAGTGAACATAAATAATGCTAAAACATGCGAATTTGCAAATTGTCAAATCGAAAAAAAAAAGAATTGTCAAAACAAAATCAGCAAAGTATTGGGAGAAACAATCTTTAATTCCCAACAAAGAACTGAGCCATCTCTCAACTTAAGAATTCTCTGAGGCTATTTCTAGTATCATCAAGTCCATACATACATTAGTTATTCGAGTATCAACTGCCCTATCAATTCAAAACCACCCATAACAGAACAGCCACATACAATTCAATTTCTAGTGCTTTTATAGTACATGACAAAAGACTTATATCTTGGGTCTACCCTTCTATGCATCTTGAATTGAATGGCCTTGAGATATACACTATCATTACTGCCAGATAGACAATAAAAGGAAGATTTACTGCAAAGTGAAAGTTGTTTGTACAAACTACTGTAGTCTATTAAAGTATCATGAAACTCTCAATAACTTACAGATGAGATGGGCATCTACAGTAACATGTAATTTCTTCGAGACACTGAAACAGCGATCTTTTAATAGGTCACCGAGGACACTGTACACCAAGAAATCCTCAGTTGTTATTAAAGGTAAAGACAACACTTGAGTAGGCAAATCAGATTCTTTCTTGAATTTCTATGAAAATATAGGGACATTACAATGAAAGAACATGCCAATGCATTTGAATGCAGCAAAATATATGCAGCAACAGTCTGTCTTTTGGAAAAAATGCTAAATTGTATGCCGACGGTCACAGCATGGAGTAAATGAAGACAATGCTAGGCAGGTTTCGTCCAGTTAAATGACCGAAACAACTCTCTTGAACTGCCAACCGAAACCTACCGGTAGAAGCTCCTTAGACGGTTGTGTGGTATCATTTTCCTGTTTGTCTTTACGTCCTTGTATCAATGGAATACAACTCTCCAAGAGTACTCCTCCTTCTTTTGATACGACTATGGGGGGGGGGGGGGGGGTGGGGATCACACAGAACTGGGCTCATAATTTTGCTGAAGAAGATGACTCACGAGTATAATGTAATGGAAAGTTCATACTCACTGCAATAAATGTGGAAAAATCCGGCGCTCCTGTCTGACAATGAATAAAAACTGACACCTTCAGGTTTCAAGGCTAGTAATAACATAAAATTGGCAAAGAATGTTCTTTACATCAAGTCAGATCTTCACATGCCCTATTCATCACATTTATTAATTCAGAAGGTAAACATTTATTCAAGCAAATCCACACTCAGTCTTATGGCAATGCCACTGCCCTCCTCTGATGGAACTTCTTGGAATGTACATTACAGGATTGCACAAGGAGAAGAGGAGGGGGGCTTCTGCCTTCGAGGGACTTGGTAGAAATGTGGAAGATATAACCCTGGAATGCCACATTTTCTATCTGATTGATTCTGTCGATTCAATCAAAGGACCATTACATCTGACAACCTGACATCCTTTAGGCAAGAGAAAAACTAAACTACCAACTGCACTTGTATTCCTCTCACATTTCATCTGGGAAGCAGAGACAGATTATAATTCATATGAAGTCATGGACTCATCCATGCGTAACGTGTAACCCACACTGCCCATAAGGCCTAATCAACGATTGAGTTGCGATAGCCAATACCCATGACCCTGACATTCTGGTGTAGGGTATTTACGTGAACTTGACTGTACACATTGTGCATGCGATAGACATGGATTTCAGATGTACACTGTATTTTCTCCTTGTTTAGTCCCTACTGGTAAACTTCCATTTATTGTCATTATTTCTTGATTCTCTTGCTACCATCTTGCACATGGTTAAGTTCTCCATCGTGAAGACTACCAGTGCAAATGTGAATAAATTAGACTTGAACAGCTACTGTCCATTTACCAAGCTTTTTCTATAAATTTTAGTGTGACACGATCATGAATAAAATACAGACTTCAAAATACTTTTGGTGTAAGAACGTACAAATAGAAGTTACAGAGGTAGAGCATATGATGAAATCCTGATCAAGGGAACACAGAATCTAACAGCATTCCAATAATAATATCGGCAGACTGATTATCTAATATGGCATTTTACCCAGTCTTCCTAGCGATTTTTTCTTCTCTTTTATTCATTTTAAATCTGTAACTGTTATATCAGACAAGCCTGTTGTTTGTTTGTCAGGGGCAACCACTGTTAATAAGCAAATGTCATCAGTAAACTGCTGTCTACTTGTAATCACAATAGGCACGGTCAGACTGGCAAAGGATTGAGAAGTTAAAGATCGCGGTCTTGCCTTCACACTGGCAGCCAAACTTGGATCAAGAAGTTTGGGTCATTGGTAAGCGCGCGCATGAAAGAAGAAAGAGTGCGCTGTCCGATGGCTAGTGATTGTGACGTAACAATGCACATCTGTACATGACAATGGCCTCGCGCTTCGGAGACACCGTCTGCAAACAGATCGCGAAGTTTGGCGGGGGTGAGGGAAATATCCCTAGTTGGAGTGGGAAGTTTTTCGCGAGAAGCTTTGTGAGAAGTTTCACGGCAAGTTTGCCGTCACACTGGCACAACTCTGAGATCTTAAAGATCGCGAACTTAATCTTCTCGATCTTTTGCCAGTCTGACCACGCCTAAAGAGACATTCTCATAGAACATTGTCAGCAGTACGTCATGGGTGTATTTTCAAAGATACTTAATATACAACTAAAGCCCACCGCACCCTACACGGCCTGGGCCCCGTGTCATCAAAAGATAAAATCGATTTTAAATTTCCTTACCACACAGGCTGCCATAGACTTACAGTTGAAATCAACTATATAATCGATTTTAACTCTTCATAAATGAGGTCGTATGACCTTCCGACTGTCGGTATGATATTTAGGTGGGATTGGGTGGGCTTTGCTGATATTACAGAATAGGGTTGTTAATACAAGCAGTCCAAATGAACCCACTTCATAACGATCTCCCCTCCCCTGGATCCCATCCCCGCCCACCTCCCCACCCCCGCTCCACGCTGCTCTCATAAACTCACACACATGTTAACTTGTTTTGAGTTTAGAGTGGAGGCGACCCCCACCAGCTAGCACTGAGTAGCAGCCGCTGCCGAGACGGACTGGAAAAGCACTTTCTCCCCAGCTGACATTTGCGAGAGTTTCTCTCTCGGCCGGCCCCCGGGGCTGAGGATTTGCTGGAGACGTGGGAGAAGGCATCCGATCAGGCAAGCGCGGCTACTGAGAGGGGGGAAATTAAGTAAGCGCTCGGATTAATCAACTAAGCTACATTTCCAACAATGCAGCACATCCAATGTCTTCTTCCCTCTATCTCTCCCTCTCTTTCTATCTCAAGTTTATATCTCTCTTTCCTCTACCTCTGATCTATCTCTCTCTCTCTCTCTACAATATGCTAATAGTTCGCATCTACATCTCTCTCCTATATTTCTCCAATCATCTCTCCCTCTATCTCTCTCTCCTCTCTTTCTCGATATATTCCAATATATCTGTCTGTATCGGTCTTCTCTCCCTCTCTCTTTCTCTCCTTGGCTCCACTGGCCGTGTAGACAAAATAAAAGCACAGTTCTCACGCCGCAGAGATACGGTCTTAATATTCAAACTAAATTGATGGGAGAAAACATAGGAGAACATACTGGCTTGGCAGGCAAGGAGGAAATCAAATCAATTTAGCTGTATCGTGAATCACAGGCCTTTGTGTCTACACGCAGACACACACACATACATACAAATAAACACAAACAAACAAACACACACAAACACATCGATGCCTGCATGCATACAAACATACAATCCTACACAACACATACACACACATATTCAACAACACACACACACACAACGCACACACATCGCACACACACACATTCATATAAACACAAACAAACACACACAAACACACCGATGCCTGCATGCCTACACAACACATATACACACACACATACATACAAATAAACACAAACAAACACACACACATACACCGATGCCTGCATGCCTGCATAGTAACACACAATCCTACACAACACATACACACATATTCAACAACACACATACACACATACACACAAACAACTATACACTGATGAAGTCCTGCGTGCATACAAACACAGAATCCTATACAACACATACACGCAAATATTCAACACACAAACACATACACACACAAAAAAAAACACACACTGATGCCTACATGTACGTACAAACGGACAAATGATGATGCTCAGCACATTCTCGCATCATGATATATTCGTGGTCCGCACATGGGGAGATAAAGCCAGCAACATACAAGTAAATGCCAACATCTCCTCATTATTTTACCAAGAGGAAGATTAGATGATGTCGTAGGGTAATCCCCTGCTTTAGGTTCAAATGACCATGTGAATCAAACATGACACATGACTTTGCCGTCTCCGTGTGTCTTACGGTCCCAGGGGTCTTATCGAATATTTTTAATAAGTGAACGCTACATGAACCCAAACTAGGGACTCCAGACAATAAATAAAGACCGCTGTTACAAAACAAGTACATCATAAGACACTAAGAGAATCTTTTTTTTTTCACCCTACAGATGTCTCCATCTTTACAGACCTGCTGCAATATCATGGAGAAAAGAATACAACCAACCAAATCTTAGTCACAGACTGATATCTCATCCACACCAGGAAATATTCCATACGTGTGCTTATTGCTTTTTAAATATCTCTCTTTTTGCTTTCTCTGAATAACACACCCACTGGAACACCGTTAAAATTCTGAGCAAAAGTTACCCAGCCCATCTCTATGGTAACTTCTGGTTGTCGTTAAATGCTGCGCTCCTACGAGAAGATTGCGGTTGCGGTCTGAACGGCTCACTCGTTGCATCACCGTTGATACATGATTGAATTTGCTCGCAATGCCCAGAGGCAGAGGCAGGCGCTATACTGCATAACCTGCACTGTCGAAGTGATGTGGGCAGGGAATTGGGTTATGATGAGTGGTGACTTTTGTGTGTGTGTTTTTTGTCTTTTTGTTTATCTGTGTGTCAATTATTTTCTTTTTTTTTCTGTTTTGGTTGTGATATCAATGAGCACTGCCCTCCATCATATATTCCTCTTGAAAGGCCGGGAGGTGGCGAAACTAGCGGTGATGGTGCATAGAATTCTACGCTGCCGTTGAATCACCGCGAGTTCACCGGGTTACTGACTGGCGAGCTAGGTCTGAAAGTGTCAATGGGGCGATGTTTTACTTTCACTATTTACTCGAGAGCAATTTTCACCCTGAAATAACTTCCCCCCATCACAGCTGGCCGGTTCGCAAGATTGAGAAGACTTGGAAATTTGCCCGACCAAACAGTCCTGGTAGACTAAAAGCGAGTTTATCATGAGATAATTTGTTGATATTGTTGCTGTCATTGTTTTATCTCTTGCTGGGTGTATGCTGACGCTTGAAAGGTCACTTCTTGCTACGATCTAATTGATTAATACAGCTCAGAGGCCCTTTCTAGAAATCACTGCGGAGATATCAAGAGGAATATCTGCTCAAGGTCGTTGAGACAATACCTCACATGGTTGATATTCCAAGCTCCTTGAAATGTGGACTCTAGTTGACACACTTGGTATCTTACGACGTTTCACTGGAAGATCGCTGCCACACTTACAAGTGGGAAAACCTCCCAAAATGCAAAGACGCTTCCATTTAACAGCACTTTCAAAATGCTAACACATGTATTCTTAGCATTAGCTGGACAGAAGTTTAAGATGTATACCATGCTACCCAGGAACGGATAATAGGCCTACCCGAGATAACTTTCACATCGAAGCAAGATGTTGCTAAGGATCAAGAACCGATTCCGATGCCCGTCCACCTTTTTCGCAGCATCTTCCTTTAGAGGAAGGTGATTTCCAGCCTCGAGTCATCAAGCGGAAGCGCTCTGCAGAGTGGCGCGCATCGTGTTACAAATGAAGGGTCTTGTTGCTCTGCCGACTGCCTCTGTCCGCGGCCGACGTCCGATTGACTCGTTTTACAGTCTAAAAAGTGCGGGGAGGGGGGGGGGGGGGAGGGGGCTGGTGCAGTCAGAAAAAGTCACAAACCTTTAGATACACTGTTTTTGACAAAGGATCTATGCTATATCAGTCATGGATCAGAAAACATTTCAAGGTCAATTTTGGTAGTCTTCCTTACATGAATCCATCCATGGCTTACTTAATCCAACGGAGCTGCAAGAGATCATCCCTACCTAGAAAACTTCCTCTACACAAATACCCTGAAAGCTCAGAAAACACACAGAAAACTTGTTCGAGTCAACATTTTTTTGATCCATTTCTGAGAAAGCTCAGGCTCATTTCAGCTGGTCATGGGATTTCAAGGAAAAAGAGCAATGGCATTTAAACGAGAAAGCACAGATTATAAAACTCACTTTTCCGTCAGATTTTTATGGGGCTTCTGAAATCCCGCAATAATGAAAGGGACTTCTACTTTGACGTGTTTGACGTACAAAGAGTGATAATTTCTTCTCTCGATTATCATTGATCCCTCTAGGGGAATGGAGGATCTCATCGGAACCAGGGGCGAAAAATACTTTGAACAGCTCTTTTCTGAGATTGCACCAAATATTTTGGGTCTGTTTTTGTAAATCATTTGACACAGGTTATGACAGCTCACATATGGATCAGCTTTCCCATGCTTAACTCTTTATGTGCCATGGTGGAAACCCCCTGTGTGCCACGTTATTCTGAGACAGGAAGATAGTCATGCTCTGAGAAAGAATTCTGTTTTTCCAATTTGTATAACTCCTACAAATTTCTGTTAAGACGGGCATACTAGTAGGCAAAGTTAAAGACGAATGCCAAGCTTTGTTTCGATATAAATTGTATGACGAATCTATTTTCAATTTTTCTTTAGAATGACCAGTTGCTACATTACTGTAAAGGCATGACTTTTGCACATAAAACCGTGACAAAAACTTAGAATGTACGAGCAAATCTAGTTGGGAACGCCGCTTGATAGTCAATTACCACATAGAATGCAAGCCGTATATGAGAGGAACAAAAGCATGTGAGATGCTTACATTGTGCCGCGGGATTAGCGGTGATTAGTGATTTATCGATCGGTTTTGGCGGCTTTGTTTGTTGAGCAGAATATGCGAAGTTGGCACGCCGTCGACTGAGTCGGACGTGCGAACGTGGCACATGAAGAGTTAAATGGATCAGAGAATTATTGAAAATTTCTACTGGGCAATATATATATGCCATCTTGATGGTGATCACTATTATATGGGAGAAAAGAGTGTGCTATAACGCCCATAAAAATGAAAGCAAAAAAATGTCTGCAACTTTCCCTTTGTATAATGGATAGCTGACAGCATTTGGCAAACTCTCAAGCAATACTCTCGGTTCTGGAAAATTACTCCCTCGAGCAAATCATATCACAAGTGCTGTTTGCAGCAGTGTTCCAATGAGAGTTTGGACTGCTTGTCCAAGTTGTCGCATTACAGCTGTGTATGTCTGCTGATGAAATGCTGAAAGTGATGCTGTAAAACCAGAAATTTGTGCGCACATTAAACTTTCGCGAATTCTGCAAGGAGCAAAGATTCACAAAAGTGTTTGCCTACACAGTGCACTAGACAGGCGCGGCGATACGTTGCAATTAATTTGCCAAAAGCGTGACCTCGAAGCCTCATTTGCATAAAGTAAACAGCTTGTGTACGCAAAACCACTGTGGAAGTGTTGCAGGACAATCGCAATATCTTGCCTCAGAAGCCATCAAATGATAAAATCTATAATTCTCTAAGTTGCAATGTTAGTTATTTGGGGTTGTATTGAGGATAAACCTGTGAAAATAATGTCGAAACTTAGCTTCCCAAAGAGAAAATTTGGTCCCTAAAGAAGTACTATTTTCTCACATTTTCCTTCATTGCCCAAAACTGAAACTTCGGTATAATATGACTTGAAGTAGTATGTCCATTCTGCATTTTTGAAGTTTCTGCTCACTCAAGGCTGGATGAGAAGTCTACTATAGATTGTGATGTCACAATGCGTACAATGATATAAAGAAAGAATAAAGAAAATTCAACATATTTTCACTTTTCTAGCATAACAAAAGAACACTTAACTTCTCTCTTTCAGAAGGCAGGAGGAATAATATTACCCTTAACATATGTCAGTAACAAGTTGAAGAAATGCGTACTTTATTCAAAAAGTGAAGTTTTGTGAAAGTCTCTTTTAATTTTCTTTGTCATTGCACACACATGACATCATTCACAGTAGTAGTCTTCTCATCCAGCAGTGACTGTGCAGATACTTTCAAAATTCATAACTTTTGAACGGATTGTCTGATTTTCCCCCAAACTTTCACTGATGTGTTCTAATAATATTGTTGCATTCAATCAATCCACATGTATATGAAGGTGGACTTGTCCTTTAAGGCTGGCAAGAATAAGGCCTTGATACATCATCAAAGAACCCAATCCTCTTTCATTTAAACCAAAAAAAAAAAAAAAATCATCTTGGTAACTTTTTTCCAGCTTAAATGTGATGGATGGAAGATTGCACTAAAATAACACAACTGCCCAGGAATAATTCCTATGCGTCAACAGACGTAAGAGATTTACTTCATCGCAAAGCGTCCGCCCATATCGCATCCAGCCATATGCTTCGGGATGCGCAGTAAAACGTCAATTGGTGAAAGAATACCATATTCTCAGTGGTTCAGACTTCCTTGTGCGATATGGAAAAAGAAACAAGAAGATAAGAATAAGATGAGGCAACCGCGTAACGATGTACAATTGAAATGTGACACCTCCGTAGCCACCTTCATTTTCTCAAAAGCCCTCACAGTTGTCATGGTTGCCACGGTGATGGTCACTCAGCAATTGTCAAGGAGAATTTCACAGAATCCCTGCCAAAAGCACTTATGACTGGTAATGCAGTGATTGGATGTTTGTGGCAAACTCGTGACACCATTTCACACTCAAAAGATCAAGAAGACTTCTGACAGAACTTTTCGTGATCATGCCCTTGCAAACGGCTCCAAATGTGAACAGGGCTCTCATATCTACTTTATCTACATAAGAATGCCAGTCTTTAATCACTTCACAATCTCCAGGGATTGGTAAGAGTGCAAATGCTGGTAGGGCCGCGTTCATGCGAATTTCGTAGCCAGAATCACAAACATGAATCATGATTCAAAACGGCGTTTCAAATCACGGTCTCAGCGGAAGAGCGTTCATGCGAGCTTTCGCAACGCTGATTCTGGCTCTGCTCATCCTTTGCCATTGCGCAGCGCACTGCGCAGTTTGACCTTGTCTCTGCAACTCGAGCCAGACCTCCTTTATGCCAACTGATCAGTCAGTTTATTATAGGCCTTTTCGTTTTTATTTCGGTGAATACTTTCCAAAAAGCTGTGGCATTCAGGCTCTGCCCACAGATCGAGGAATAATCTTAATTCTTCGTCTCTCCAATTGTTTCCCTTGGTAGACACAGCGCTGCAGCCATTACTATCAACTCAATCGGAGAGTAATTACATGTATTATTATATTAAACAGCTAGATACTAGCATAGAATCGGTGTATGGCGTTGATGTAAATAAACAAGTGCAAATGTGGTACCGAAACACACAATTCAGAAGACGTACACAAACGCGCGAACAGAACAACAAGCTGTGGGATACCCCATAAGAAACACGCATGCGCACAGCGCACAATGACGTCATAGAATCATGATTGAAATCACGGTTGCGTTCATGCGGTTTCTGCGATCGTGATTCTGGCAGAATCATGATTCAAAACGCCCTTTTTTCCGCGTTTCAGATCGACGTTTTGAAACGTGTTTAAATGGAAAAATCGCATGAACGCAACGCAACTAAACACGTTTAGCGACTAAACGTGTTTAGAAACGCAATTCTAGTTTCGCATGAAGGCAGCCTAGGTCTCTCTGATTTTTTTTTTTTAAACCTACTTTTAAAGGAACAAATGTACAATTTGCAATGCCTTTCCTCAAACTCAATTCATATAAATTACATATAACGGTTATGCCACAATGAAAAATCAGAAAGTTTCTATCTATCACTGATTAGCTTGGGAAGGCAAAATCCTGAATAGCACGGGTTACATCACTGAAAAAAAAAACTGAAAAAAAAAATGTGTCTTGTAGCAATATCTTTATATAAAAATCAGCCACGTAAAAAGGATGAACAGAATGCAGTCTTCATTATAAGTCTTCCTAAATTGTATTTTGCCCATCGCCATGGTAACATATCTGTCTATATTCTTTGTTTTCCATTAAATAGCATCCCCGATGGAGATTTACTATGGGAATTGTGGAAAATAACCCTACAATGGCTGCTTGTCAAAACTGGCAATTTCTCGGTAGGAAATATTTGGAATTATACAACCATATAATGAATGGTTCCTTGTCAGAACTGTCTATCTGGAGGAATATTTGCAAATAAAATTATGCATGGCTAACAGAAGTTCACATGTTCTAACAGAAGTTTACATTTCTAAATTGGCATATTCATATACATTCATTAAAGGACAAGTTCGCCTTCATAGACATGTGGGTTGAGTGAATGCAGCAATATTAGTAGAACACATCAATGAGAGTTTGAGGAAAATCGGACAATCCGTTCAAAAGTTATGAATTTTTAAAGTTTCTGCTCAGTCACGGCTGGATGAGAAGACTACTATAGCTTGTGATGTCACATGTGTACAACGATATAAAGAAAGTATAAAGAAAATTCAACATATTTTCAATTTTCTCTCATAACAAATGGTCACTCTACTTCTCTGTTTTTAATAGAAGGCAGAGGGAATAATATTACCCTAAACATATGTCAGTAACAAGTTGAAGAAATGTGCACTTTATTCAAAAAGTAAAGTTTTGTTCAATTCTCTTTTTATTTTCCTTATATCACTGTACGCATCTGACATCATACACTGTAGTAGTCTTCTCATCCAGCAGTGATTGCGCAGATACTTTAAAAATTCATAACTTCTGAACAGATTGTGGGATTTTCCTCAAACTCTCACTGATGTGTTCTACTAATATTGCTGCATTCACTCAACCCACATGTCTGTGAAAGTGAACTTGTCCTTTTAGCTTTTAGCTCTATTAAGTTGCTCTAAAGCTTCTCCAGTCTACCTTTCTACCAATTTATAAACCAATTTCTACATCGATCTACTTTCAATATATTCCTCTGTCAATCCACATATATATTTATCTGTTGGAAGTGTCTTATCAGTGCAGATTTAAGTGGATATCTGCCTGTGTCCAAACTTATTTGTATTATACCCTTACTTCTCTTTTTCCAGATCTATGTATACTTTAATCTGATTTATTTATCAGTCTCTCTCCATCTGTCTGTCTATCTGCCTGTCTGTCTCTCTGTCTCTCTGTCTGGCTGTATATCTATCTGATTGTGCCCCTTCCCTAATTTTTCTCACTCCATCTACTTATCGAAGTCCCCCTCCCTCATTTTTCCTCTATCTATCCATCTATCTGTCTGATTGTGCCCCTTTCCCTCATTTCTATGTCTGTCTGTCTGTCTGTCTGTCTGTCTGTCTGTCTATCTGATTGTGACCTTCTTCTTCTTCTTTTTTTTTTACTTAATCTATCTACCTACCAAGCTGTCTTTCTATCTGTCAATCTGGTTGTGTCCCTCTCTCTCATTTCTTCCAATCTGTCTGTCTGTCTGTCTCTCTCTCTGTCTGTCTGAATATCTATCTATTTCTCTATCTACCAATCTATGTGATTGTGCCCCTCCCTATCTATCTATTTCTCTATCTATTTCTCTACCTATCTCTCTATCTACCCATCTATGTGATAGTGCCCCTTCCCATCTATCTGTATCTGTCTATCTATCTCTCTATCTACCAATCTATGTGACTGTGCCCCTCCCTATCTATCTATTTCTCTATATATTTCTCTATCTATCTCTCCATCTACCCACCTGTGTGACTGTGCCCCTCCCTATCTATTTCTTTATCTATCTTTCTATCTACCCATCTATGTGATTGTGCCCCTCCCTATCTATCTATATCTATTTCTCTATCTATCTCTCTATCTACCCTTCTATGTGATTGTGCCCCTCCCTATGTATCTATTTCTCTATATATTTCTCTATCTATATCTCTATCTACCCATCTATGTGACTGTGCCCCTCCCTATCTATCTATTTCTCTATATATTTCTCCATCTACCCATCTATGTGATTGTGCCCCTTTTTCCCATGTCTCCCTCTTTGTCTATCTACATTGCAGCTTTTAAACACAGCACCGGGGTCATTAGATTGATTCTTTGAACATGCACGGTGAATGGTTGATGCGCATTGTCTGGAGATGAATGGAGCGGTAATGACGCAGGGATAAAAAAAAAAAAGATCGTCATGACAGTCAGGAGAGAGCCCCCCGATCGAAAGACGAGTGTGAGCAGGGAGCCATCTTGCCATCAATTATACAGATTCAATTAGCAATGCTATGGCTTATTGATGAGAATACACTCGCAATCATTCTTTTCCCTGAGTCTCGCTGGCCTGGACCGTCGGGCTCCTCCGTGATGCTCACCCCCCGATAAACCACGAGGGCAGCAGGTATCCTTTGTCGTGGAGAGAAGACCCAGGACTCGGACGCAGTGTAATTTCCATAGTCGCGTTGACCGACATGTAGGGCTAAAATCTCAGGAAGCTCTCCAACAGCTTGCCTAAAATAGCAGCACTTTGTTTGTTTGTTTGTTTGTCTGTCCGTTTGTTTCATTTTCCATCTGAGAAGATGGCTGGAAAGCCCATATTCAGCTGCACTGGCTGGTCTTCCATGGGGTCCAGTTGGATGTGAGGTGGGACCACTTCACCAGGTTTTGCAACCTGCTCTTTGTGATGAATGAAGAGGGATCATTTTATGTGCACGAATTGTGACTCTCTCACACATGGGACCTCCATTTTAAGTCCTATCCGAGGGACTGAGTGTTTTGCCTCTTGCTAGAGGGGACGGGATGATTACACACAACACTGCTCAGTTTAGGGGATTCGGAAAATGAACCCGAGTCCTTTGGGTCTGGGGGCAGACCCGCTACCGACTGAGTCAAATCATCACTCTTGTGCTTGGCAAATCCAAGGCTGGGTGCAGAAGTACTGTACAGTGGATCAGGAAAGCAAGCCTAGTCAGAGGTTTATATGGAGGTCCGATAGCGGCAGAATGATGTTACAGTAACTATTGCTTCAAAAGAATTAGACATTTGCAAAATACTGCTGCAAGAAATAGGTAGGGAGTACCAATTCATAGAAAAGGACGATAGTGCTTTTGACTTCATCTGATTAGGCAGGTGTGTCTACATTTCAGATTTGGTATGAAATGGCTCGAGGTCTCGCTGCTCTGTTCCAGAGAGTGCCTTTTTGTTTGGCAGTTTCATGATCTTGGGAGGAATACGAGGCTGGAAAGCCGACAGACGGTTCCTGTCAAGATCGTTTTGTGATACTTCTGCTTCTTTGCTATTTTTTTCCCCCATTTGGGCCGGTAGCCAGGTCAATTTTTTTTTTTTTTTTGGTACTAGTTTTCAAAAGTTTTCTTGAAGTTGACTCACAATATCTATTGTCTAAAAGGTGCATGTTGCCACTTCTGCAGGGCAAACACACTTCTATACAGCTCACATGCAGAAAATTTAACTCCCCCAATCTCCCCTTAAAAAAAAAAAAATAGAATAGAGTTGTAAGAATGAAAGCAGCCATCCTTCAGCAGATGCACCAAAATCTAAGCTACATCAATTAAATAGTAACATAGTAACATTTTGAGTGTTACTACTTGATACACAGCATACTTCACATTGTTTGTTACATATTTGTTGTTTTTATTTCACTGGAAGAAGCAGAACTCTATGAGACAAATACTTTTCAGGCACCACCAAGAATTATCCGCAATTTACACATTCCTCACAGTTACAGGGATGCAGCCATGTACACAGCACTGCAGTTTTCTGAAGGCTGAAAAAAAAAGGTGTATTTTGAGTGCAAAATGGTATTTTTAACCTTTTCTGCAAAAGACATGTGTAGTGATACAATTAGGGGAAAACAATATTTCCATGAAACCTGCAGTATTTTTGGCACAAAAACAGTAGAAAATAATGCTAAAAAAAGTAAACAGTCAGCACCTCTGCAGAAGCAATCGTGTAACTGTGGTTTTGACCAATCGATGTGAGATTGGTAGCTGAATTTCACCAATTAAATGTGAACTTCTTCATCTGACTATGCTTTGTATTTTTGGTATCTCAGCAATTTTTTTCTATCTTTTTCTGCAGTAATCTCTACTGAAAGGTAGTGGAAAAGTGTACAGTGTACATGGAAAAAAAAAACTCTACACATATCTCCTGTCTTATACAAAAGTATAGATATAAAGAAGCAAATCAAAATATGTTCTTTGTTACTTACTCCGAGTATTGCAAATGATTGACAATCAGCTTCAATAAAAAATAATTGACATAAAAATTCATTAATTGGAGAATAATTACTTAGAATGGGATAAATCTTCCTTTCTCGCTCCAAATTTTTCTTCCACTTTCTCTCTCTCTCTCACCATCTCCCTTCAAAACTAAAAAAACAACAACACCGCATAAAATTTACTTCTGCATCAAACACAAATATAATGGGGCTGTTTTCTTTCGATATCCGGCATGTACGCTCTCTATTGAATATCCCGCAATCCTCAAAAGGAAATCGTCTTAATGCACAATTTCTCACGTTACGGAGTTACCATGTTGCCAAGGGCAACAGTGATGTCTGCAAAGAACTGCAGCTCCACAGCGATGGATGTCACAAGTAGTTAATGCCAGGCGGTTCCAGCCTGCCTCCAAATACACCACTAAATCATCTGCATACTCTTTGCATTGCTAAAAGAAACCTCTCTTTCTCTTGCTCTCCCTGCCCTGTTGCCATGCCTTGTGCAAAATTAGAGCTGTACAGTATGTCCCCAAAAAAAATTACAATCCACTTTTCACAATGATAACGGCCAATACGATTAAACCGTCTAAATGCTACTTCAGGGTCTTAAGATAGACATCTTAGCTCTATTTTGCAGAAAACCCCATTCAATTTATTTAAGCAGGCACAGAGAAATGTAGATTGTTGTAAAACATGTCATGAGTCTGATTCTTCCAAGTTTAGCACTTGGATGCTCTTGGAAATGCAAATTAATGTGTGAACACAATAGACAAACCTTGGAGGGAAGGGATTCCTGACATGCTCTACAAAGATCCTCATTCCTCTTTGACCACTGAAGCAAATACAATGGGATTTCCTGTTAAAGATGTGGGCAATGAGTTATAGTTTCAAACCCTGAAATTGTATTTGGATTGATTCACTATTTTTAAAGCTATCATTGTGGAGGGTACCGTAGTAATTTTTTTTTTTTTTTTTTTTTTTTTTTTGGGGGGGGGACATACAGTGTTGCGATCATGGCAATCATTGCACAATGGCAGAAACAAAGGACAAGACAGAGCAACAACAACAACAGAAGAGATTAAAGAAAAGATAAAACAGAAATAGTGCAGGAGATGGTATCATTAATGACAGAATGTCATAGTTACACATCAACCATCACATGGACCATTATCATAATCACAGTATCAGGATCCACCTGGGCAGTAGAGTTTTCCTACCAGCAACAGAAATTGGAATTTTAATCTTACAAATGTGCAACTTTGCCTTGATTGTGTCACAACACGTGGGAATTTTTTGTTGTTTGTTGATGTTGTTGTTGTTGTCATGGTTACTATTATCTACATTTTTACAAATACAGTGGAAAGACCAGTGAATAACGTTCACATACTATATATGACCCATAAGGTCAAAGGATCAAAATTTATTTCCAACAAAAGCCTTGAGATCAGCATAATACAGTCAATCCTGTCTATAGTGGCCACCCAAGGGAGATGGAAAGAGTGGCCATTATAGACAGGTGGCCACTATAGACAGGCAATACAACTTCTTTGTGCATTGCCCACATATTTCATATACATGTGTGATCGTTGTATACAACTAGAAGTACTTACATGTTGTACATGTATGTGCATACGTATGTGCACATGTGTTTCATGCATTGAACAATGGCAGTGTTTATCAAATAGTTGCGCAGTCGCAAGTGTACAGTCGTGAAGACACTAGTGCATTATTATGACTGAATGAGTGATAATTGCAGTGGTAGGGATCACTGATCACTGCCCATGAATGACTGGCATGGCTACAAAGCAGAAAAACATGCTGAATTATTGGCTCGGCTACGGCTCTTTCGAGTCTGTGGCCGCTATAGACAGGTAAAAATCTACCACGGGAAACAAAATTTGTGGCCGCTGACCACGTTAGACAGGTGGCCGCCATACAAAGAGTCTTTATCAGGGCTTTTCTCTCAAGGGGATTTTTCAGTGGCTGCTATCGACAGGTGGCTGCTAAGGCAGGCTTGAATTATATCATATCATATGTTGCATTATATGTGAGGTGCATTTCTTCTTTTCTTCTTTTTTTTTTTACTTTACAGCACAAGTTCTGGGCAATACAGCTACAAATGCAGAGACTCCAACCCCAAGCACCTTCTGATCTGGAGATTCTCCCGCCCGAAACCCATAGCAAACGGGAGACTCCAAGTTCATGTGTGCGAAGTTCCTAGGGTTCTAGAAGCTCTCTCTGGTGCTATCTAAGGCTTATTTTTTCAACATATGATAGCAATAAGTAAGAAATCATTTCCAACGGGAGACACAGAGCCAGGGCGGGAGAAATTAAATCTCAAGCGGGAGAACGGGAGATTTTGCAAAAATGGGTTTTCGACGGGAGATCTCCCTTCGAAAACGGGAGAGTTGGAGTCTCTGCAAATGTACCTTTGACAAAACACAATGTGAAATTGTAACTTTTGCTCATGTGTAAACAAGTGGTTTGGTTTCAATGTTGTAATATTGGATCACATTTGATACAGCTCTTTGGAATGGGCTAGGGGTGGGGTGGGGGGGGGGGGGAGGGGGAGTGGAGGAGGCAATTCTTCCCCTATCATGGTGTACATAACCCCATGGTACCAGCAACTTTGCCATATGCACCAAGCCTGAAGCTGGTATGTCTGATGCTGGCAGTACATTGGTTCTCTTTTCGCTCATGAATATAAAAATCATACTAAAAACATACAGCTTATAGATTATGCCAAGAATCAAACATGATAGCCGTATATAGCCCTCTCCCTGCCCTACACTTTCCACGCACACTTTAATTACAGCATGGCACCCTCATGATATTAACCTATTTATCTCTTTCTCATTTTTGTTTTCCTCTAGTGGCACTGGTATGGTTTTCCATACCACATTTCGGATAAAATCATGGGGATGAAATATCATCTTATAGGAATCAAGGACAGATATCTTACTGAAGCAACACAGTTGACTGGAATGCTGCCATCTTTTCATGTAATCACTATATTTTCACCAAGTAATATTCTTTCTTTACATTTGTGCAGTTATCTTGATCTCTGACCTTGCGCATGATGTATCATTACACATACACACACACACACACACACACACACATGCACACACACACACACGACAACATTTTTCCCAAATCAATTTTTGGCAACGTAATACAAAAACTAATAACTCTTTGAGTGTGGACACACAATACCACTATTTATCACAATCCACATTACAATGCAAATTATATCAGTCTATCTTTATTATTATTTTTCATCCCTCAAGATAATATACCTCAAGCAGTACTTGTACCCATGACATGCACAAACAAAACAATTTTTTTTCTACCTATCCATAACCCATCACCTTTATCAGTTGTCTATTTCTATCTTTCCTACCAATTATATTACTACTGCTGTAGTATACAACTCAAGAGCTAGAAATTACATCTTTAGCATAAATAGGCCTTAGCCATTATTCTTTACTCATATAACCTGTACCGAGCTTGCGGAATACCTTTATCTTCATTACCACTGACAGTACACTGCTATATCAAACTCAAAATTTCTACCCGACCACGTTATCCCTGGAACATTGACATTATGCAGCTAGAGGTCAATGACATTTGATTTTGAGGCACTTTCCTAGAATCACATCAGCATAATCATTCTATAAATTGCGCAAATCATATGAAATTGGGGCATCAGGACACAACATAACAGACAACATTTTAACTCAGGCACCCTTTTTGAGCAAAGGGCATAACAATATGGGGGGGGGGGCTCTTCCCCTCCCCCCCCCCCCCCCCCCCCCAGAGCACCTGAATATTTTTGCTACCCGTACGTTCTAGTAGTTGTGTCTTGATTTTTTCACGAAATTAAAAACATGTGAAACTCATCTTACCAAGCCAAGCACAACAAATTACTCTTGCAAAAATATCCACTTTTACAGAATGTCTTTTGTAATAGTACCCCTCCCCCCTCAAAAAAAAAAAAAAAATGGATATCTCGAGCAGGAAGGTATTCGGGCCTCTGTTAATAATAATTTTCTTCTTGTTCCTATAATCCTTAATGAAAAATAAATCTCTAAAAGTCCCCCCTCTCTCTCTCTCTGGGTATCCCAATTCTTAAAGACTTGTTAATGTGGGGTTAACATGGAGTAAAAAGGCGGACCTGGCTCGGATATACTTCAAAATCTCCACAACGACTTGTGTAGAGTTTTATGAACTGATCTTCGTGTGTCATAGCACACATAGGGTTTAAAGAATCTCTACTGGAGTCACTCGTTATCGATCAAAGCATAATGCTTCAACACATATATTTGCTGAACGGTGCTATTTGTGATTTTCAAGTGTATCCCAGTGGGGCAGCGAATGACTTTGGCTACCCATGATTCTCCACTCTCATATTCACCAATACATACAAACAGACATGTGTAACAGACAGACAGGCAATACAAAAAATATGAAGTCTACGGAACATTGATGGCAAATTTATACAAAAATTGGTTGAATGACAAGAGAACACTGCGAGGCAACGTAAAGAAAGGCTGAAAGTTTGATGATACAGTAGAAGCATTCAAACACACAAGTTATCAGTTTTTGCATCGCATTGCGAAAATCAATTTTATTTACCACTGTTCACAGACAGCAAAGTTCACACACAGCAAACGAAAAAGTCACTCGCCTGCAAATGAACTGCACCGATTCTGCGGGCTGTGCAGGACTTTGAAATGACCGGCTCGTGAACCCAGCACACTAGTGTGCGGACTTATTGTGGCCAGTTACGTTGCAGGTTTAAACGAATTGATGTTTCTTCATGTTCCATGCACACAAGCCATGCTGGGCAAATAATTGTGCATTTTGAAAAAAAGAAGAAAAGGAAATCAAGCTGGTCCGATTTTTCATATCACAACATGTATCATGAGTGTTAACATTTTTTTTTTTTGCATCCACACACACAAATGAGCAGCTCTTGCATCACGTATCACGAGAATCGATTTTCAAAAAGCGTTCATTTCATGTATGTGCGAATGGCTTTAGAAGGACAGCTTCAAGAGCAACGGAAGGGGGTGGAGTGGAGGAATGGAAGAGGGGAAAAGCAGGGGCGCTCACCTGATGCTCTGTCTCCACATACCGCACAGACGCTCTTGTTGATTGATGTGCCGGGCATGGAGCCTGGACTGATAGAAGATTGTGCTGGCTGGGAGAAGGGGTTGTGTAAATGGCCCTGCACGTTGAGATGTAAAATGTCTCGTGGTAACTAAAGGAATCAAACAATGAGAAGCTGCTGACAAAGCCTGCATCTGTCGCCCTCCTGTGGCGAAATCGGTTTACTTTTACTCTCACTCAATTACTTTACTTATTTTCGATAAAAGACTTTAAATTTTTTTCCCTCGTTCACTTTAAAAAGACTAGTGACTACTGTATATGCCATATATTTCGCAAATCTACATTTTTGCCAATCAGAACTTCCCAACGATTTCGGGAGTGGTCAAATTCGCGATCGTGGAGTCTTATACCGAACGGAGAATAATGTATGTACGCGTACTTCACATTCATAGCGTGATCAGAGTCAATATTTTCGCGAATAGCACCAGACTCGCGAAATTTGCGAAAAATAAAAACCTCACAAAATATGCGGCATATACAGTATTTGGGGGATTACAACAATGCCTTCAAACCTTGCTAATGCTGGGTTTCCACTTTCATGCAATTCCCCTGCCCATGTCACAACTGGCAATTGGTGTTTGATCATGGAATTTTTGTTTATGACAATCACAATCTGCGCTACTGTGGAAATCATGGTATGAATCGTGGAGTAATTTGCGGTTATCATATCAGATCTTGGGGTAAGTCGTTACGATCGTGATGATTATAGAAAAGTTTTGGACAGTTCAAAAATCGCCTACGATCAATGCCATGGCCACAAGTGACCTCAAGGTCTAATAAGATCTGATACGATCACACATGATTTAGACCAAGATTCAGACCACGACTTCCATAGTGGCACAATTGTGATGGACATGAACGAAGATTCCACGATCAGCTACAGATGATCAATCATGGTGTGCATAGCAGATTGCACGACAGTGGGAACCAAGCATCAATGGCTGATGGAATTAAAGGACAAGTTCACCTTCATTAACATAAGGATTGAGAGAATGTAGCAATATCAGTAGAACACATCATTGAAAGTTTGAGGAAGATCGGACAATCCGTTCAAAAGTTATGAATTTTTGAAGTTTTTGTGCAGTAACCGCTGGATGAGAAGACTACTGCAGTGTGTGAATAACTGAGATGTCACATGCGTACAACAATGTAAGGAAAATATAAAGAGAATTTCACAAAATTTCATCTTTTGAAAAAAGTACACATTCCCCCGACTCGTTACCGACAAATGTTATGGGTAATATTATTCCCCCTGCCTTTAGAAAGAGGCAAGTCAAGTGCTCTTTTATTATGCGAAAAAAGTGAAAATATGTTGAATTTTCTTTACATTTTCTTTATACTGTTGTACGCATATGACTCACAAGCTGTAGTAGTCTCCTCATCCAGCGGTTCCAACACAAAAATTTTAAAAATTCATAACTTTTGCATCGATTGTCCAATTTTCCTCAAACTTTCACTGATGTGTTCTACTAATATTACTGCATTCTCTCAATCCTTATGTTTATGAAGGTGAACTTGTCCTTTAAATGCAAGTTTGGCCATTACACGCAACATTTGCCGTATCACTTTTAAATGCTTCCTTTATGTCTTTTATGACCCCAAGTTAAAATTTCTCTGGCCAATGGCAGTTTGCTCCTGCTTCCGAATACTTTAATGGCTGTATTCCCATGCAAGTGATCTCCATACCTGAAATTGAATAAGAAAATGCTGGACAAGTACTCTACAATGGCAGCATTGGTTGGCAGTATGGCTGTAAACCAAAAGTGTAATTATACAGCAAGGGAGATACAAACATAGCAAATCATATAACCATTTTACAAAGTCTGGAAATCGAACAACCACTCCCCAAAAACTCATAATCAATTATCAGCATAAACACAGACAAATATTCTAGAATGGTAATAACAACGAATGATTACTCTCAGAGCTTTAATAAAGTGATACTCTTTTGCATTCATATAAAAGAGGGTACATTACATCAACAACACATCATAACCCTTTGAGGATTTTGCCATCATAAATTCCCTTCCACACAGCAGTACTGAGCTCACGCCCGGGAATGAGGTGAGTACCTTTCTGTCATTTAGCTATGAGCTGTCTTTTTTGCAAATCTTTCAAATTTTCCATGGGAGCCATCTTAAATCTATCAAGCAATTTTGCCACTGTCTTTGGCATTATTACTATTATCTAGCTTTATTAACCATTTCTGTGTCAGAGATTTGGGACAGTGTATACATCACTACAGGGGTCTTCTGTGCCAATCAGCACTCAAAGCACATAAAATATTAAGGCTATCCCCGTTTTGTGTTTGAAATCTCCTGCGTATCAGTTGTGGTTAGACTGCTATCATAGACACCTGTACAAAATGCAGGCTTTTCCATTGAACTCACTAACTCAATACCGCAGGCAATTCGTTTGTGTATAATGTCAATGTTATTTTGATGTGGTTGGCCAAGAATGGTTAATGCAGATGGATAAAACATGATGCCATTGAGATGTCATAGCTTTAGTGGATAGGATGCTGGGAAGGTGGGGGTGTGGCTTACCTGTACATTGATGTTCAGTGGGCCGTGCATGCCCGTCATGCTGGAGACAGCAGACTGTGATAACGGCATGGAGCCGGTTTGTGAGGTGATGATGGGTTTGATGTCCTCCATGGAGCCCTGGCTGCTGAGGGTGGGTGACTGCATCGGTGGTGAGTGGAGACCTGCTTGAGGTGGAGAGGAAGGAACACGACACCAAATGACTAGTGTGGGACTGAGTAGACAGGCTCAACTCGAGGAAGCATACCAAGACTCAGCATACAATGTACTGTGTCAACGGTACATAATAATGCATCTGATGTCCACATTCTTATGAATCAGATATCTGGATCTGAACTTCATTCATGAATATGACCTTCAGGTGTCCTTCCAGTTGAAGAACGGTCGTCAGCGTGAAGTTGAGCAGGAAGTTCATGCACTGATAATTCATAAGAATTTGGAGGTAATAAACTTTGACGGGATGAATGTACATCAATGCATCTGATTATAAATACTACCACTACTCAGAATTAGGCATAAGAATGGAATTTCTTCCCATATTTTTCAATGTTTTTCTCAGAAGCTGTGAAAGAGTGAGCTTCAGTACAATTTGGTAAAAGTCCTTGTACAATCTCATGGCACTGTTTTTCACATCAACTATCATTTCCAATATTCAATACTACCAAAAAAAAAAAAAAAAAAAAATTCACAAAGCCACATGTTTCCATAAACATGAACACTCATGGTATGATCAAGTCCAAGAAAGTACAATTTGTATCTGTAGGTTGCTGTTCTATCTTTTTTTCACTATGATTTTCATCAATTCATGCATTTCATATAAGGATAAATAAAACTGTTCTTTCATGAGAGACAAATTCAACTCAAGTACCAATATTTTTTTTTTAGAATCATCAAAAACTACTATACTACCAAATCCATATGATCCTCTGATTGGCAACACATCTCATAAGATTAATGCAAACATTTAACTCTCCATTAAAAAACAGGCACATATTTGTGATATATGGCTTTTCTACTTTGTGCAGATGTAGTGACTATAAACATCCAGTTCAGAAAAATCTTTCTCGAATATAGTGTTTGTAGGATTCATAGTAAAAATCAAAGAGTTGCCACTCTAATGACAACATAGCAATTTTGTGTAGCAAAGATACTCACGACTTGAGAGAAAGAGAGAGGGAGAGGAAGCGTGTCCCCTAGCACTCACTTTATTACAAATACTATACTGGGAATTGCGAGGTAGTTTCCCTCATTTGGAAACATATCATAGACTTTTTAAAAAACAAACACAGTCCTATTCTGATTGGTTTTTTATCCCCATCCCCCAAGGGTGGATTTCTACTAGTTTGTTAGAAAATCACCTTCCCTCCCCATCTCACCCCCCCCCCTAAAGAAAAAAAATAAAATGAAATAAAACAAAACAAAATACACCTGTACAATATCTCCAGAAGAGTTCCTCTGTACAATTTACAATACACTCCAAACCTCTGGACAACAAGTTGTTGCATTAGCTACTTGCTGAAGTAGTAAAACCAAATTAAAAGACTATCTAGATTCTCATCTCAAGCTTTCACTGTACAGTAAATCGAACTGAGATTATGACACTAGCTGTCCTAATTCGTCCTAGATTACATGTACGATGTAAGAAAAAGCTCGAATACAAGGAAACAACATGGGAGTTTTCTTGTACCAATTTGAAAATTAACCCCGGGCTGAACACTGAGAATCGCAAGCTGAAAATTAAGGACCCATCATCAGAGAAAAGAAATAGGATGGCAAGTCACATAAAAAACCAGTACACCTCATCATCTTCAGTTGTGATGTGATGGTGCTTAGCCCTCTGGTTGTTGTTTTTGTTTTGTTTTTGTATTTGTTCCACTCCCCCCCCCCAAAAAAAAAACAACAACAACAACAACAACAACAACAACAACAACAACAAAACAAAACAAAAACAAAAACAAAAACAAAAAAACCAAAAAAAACTGACATTGTTCGAATTTCACCCAAAGGTTCTCAGGAGACCCAACACAATTTATTACCATTCCCTCCGCATCTTTTTTTTCCCCACAGATATTATGATGACCATATTGATAGCAAAAGCGCTAAACCAATTTTCATGTCTCTTTACTACCTAACCAATCAATACCAATCCCCCCTCCCCCTGAAAAAAAAAGATAGAAAAAACAGTTGTAAATGCACAGTTCATACGACTATTCTATGACTGCCTTCCTCTTCCAGATTCTGTTTTTTTTTTTAAAGGGGGAGGACAAAAATCTCGAAATACTGCATACTTCTGTCCTGCTTGAGATTACACCAATCTCATGCATTGCTGGATCCAGGTGTGAATGAAAGATATCACACCATATATCAGATGGGTTTTTCCCCCTTTCTTTTCTTTTTTCTTTTGGGGCAGGGTGAAACATGCATTGTGGATACCTATGCTCTATAAAGTATAAGAAATAGGAAATCTCCCTTCAAGGCCCTATTTTCATATGGGCTTAAATACACTTGACAAGGGACCATCAGACTCATAAATAATAATGAACCTTTCATCTACGACACGCTCCTTCACACATCAAAACATACAGTTTGCATGAGGCATAATTTAGTATTCACAGCAAGTAAATGCCAGATAGTGGAAGATGATTTTGAGAAGTTTTCAGGTCTGTCTGATGCCATGTAAGACATAATTTGGGAAGGAGAAAAAGGACTTAGAGAAGATGATGAATTGGAATGACAGCCCAGAAGGGAAGGGGAAAGCAAGCCCCCCTGTGGCATAGCAGCAGGTCTATTATACAATGTATTTTACGTAATGGAAAATACTCCCAACGAGACTCTTACAACGAGTCACTTTTTGGTAAGGAAGTAGAATGAAGTCATAATAATTCAATAGCATTTTTCTGTTGACAAAAGTCATCTAGCAAGCTCTATCCTACACAAACATTAGCATAAACACGCATACACACAAGCACAAAGACACATCTTAAAGCCACAAGCACTTTAGTAAAGTGATGTATCAGAAAAATGGAATGCAACATGCTTTCATGTCATCCACAAGTTTTCCATTCCTTGTATTGGTTATAGAATGACTCAATCTACAAATTGGAAGCTGTGTGGGAGGATTAGGCAAAATATCACCTTGAATCATAATGCTTTATTAACTCACACGGCTATTTCCTAGGATCTCCTTTGCAACCTTCTTCCACTCACACTGACGACAAACTCTCACTGTAAGAGTGACTCAAAACAAGGCAAAAGCCAAGCGATGTCGTGCTTGCATATGGCAAATTTTCAAATACAGTGTTTTTCAATGTCAGTTGAGTAACCTTTTGACCTTTGACCATGTCGGACTTCACCAATATGTGAACTTGACAGGCATTTTTAGGTGATGTACCTGTGGTGAGAATTTTGTGGTCATACCTCAACGCTGTGGAAAGTGTAACATTGAGAGCACACCACAATATGCAATGTTTATCATGGAAAGTTCATTGACATTTTGACCTTTGACCTTGTCATACTTCACCACTATTTGAACTTGACCGGCATCCTGAGGCTATGTTCCTAAGGTGTGAGTTTGGTGGTTATAGCTGAGTGTTATGGAAAGTACACCAAATTGTTGACAGCGACGACGCCGACAACAAGTGGACGCCGACAACAAGAACAATGTCGGAAAAGTGACGCCTATGTCTCACTTCCGCTATGCAAGAGAGACAAAAATAGCGATTCTCATATGGAGAGGAATACTACTGAAGAAGTTTTCATGCAAAAATAATCAGAAAATGAAACCTTTGTGGAATCTCCCTTGAGAGCTACGGACTTTTTTAATACTTGAGGATTTTAAAAGTGACAACAAGAAATGCTGCCTCAGGCTTGAAAGCATGATACCACTATTGTGGCAAGTGATTACATCCCCCACATGACTGTAACTTATAACAAACAAAAGGTCCTCATCCACCCCCCCCCCCCAAAAAAAAAAATGAAATAAAATGGCATGAATGCACTCAAATCAATGAACTTATACATAATTAAGTATATAAGAAAAATAAAGGAGCAAATAAAAAACAAATAAAAAAAAATAAATGAAAGAATAAACAAAATGAATAAAAAATAAAATAAAGAAGCAAATAAAGATAGGTAGATAAATAAATAGATAAATAAATGAATAAATTAACAAACAAATGAATAAATAAATAAATAAATAAATAGATTAGGGCAAGTCCAAGATAAGGTCCCCTCAGAAGGCAAAATTTCATCTTTGCTCAATATTGACATGTTTGGTATCATTTTGAAGCTTATGAGTTGAAGTTTTGATTTCCATTGAGGAAAAAATGATATTATGTAAGTTTATGCAAATTTCAAGGGCTTCATTTGCATAAATGTGAAACAGCGTTACGTATGGGACATTTATAAAAATTCATATCAATTCAAAGGAAAGCAAATGATATGTGATTAATATGTGGACATAAGAAGTTCATCAAATAGTTTAACTTGGTATAAAAATTTAGGGATTATGCAAATGATTATGCAAATTAGCTCGTGTCCTATCATGAGATGTCCCATACGTAACAAATTGAGGTCATTTTTTTAGGTTTTTTCTGAAATTGCTAAGGATATTTTAATGCCATTTTGGAAAGTTCTAATTTATTGTTTAGAGAAATTAAATACCATAGAAAAAAGAAAAAACAGTAAAAGAAATATATTCTATTAGGCATTGAAATAATGTTACGTATGGGACAAATGCGTTACGTATGGGACATCCTCATACATATTGCATGTGAATGCATGTAGCTAGCTGGGAAGGTCTCTCAGTACACAAATGGTAAGTCATCCTGAAGAAAGCATCCAAACATTGTAGCTACTTTTTGAGTTTTAGACACTTGAAACAATGCATGTACTTGACTGAACAATTTTCAGAAAGGGGTAGGGGAAAATGGCAAAATACAAAATGAAAAACAGCATTAAAGGGATGGTATAGTTTTTGTAGAAATGGGGATTCAGTTTTCAACATTTAATGAGATGATTGGAAACCAATTATATGAATTACTAAAGAGCATACAATCCTAAGACTAGAGGAATTCAAAGTTTACGTGACGGAGATCCAATTTGAAATGGCTGTGATATATACAAAAAAAAACATATAAAGTAAATCTTTTTTTATTGCAAGTGATACACAAATTGTCCTTATTCAGTTTCAATAGTAGCCACAACAAAATTCATGGGTATACAACTACATACTGAGGTGTGACTCGAATCAATGACCTGACTGCTAGACAGACATCATATATTGATCACAGGGGTTCCACGCAGCAGGTATTGCTTATTTATTAAAATTAATATTTCTTGTGTCAAGTCATTTTTTATTGAAACTAAATGGCAAACTGCCCTTCATCAGTGGAAGTAAACACTTTTAATAAACTATTCAATTTTTCAGTAGTAACTATCCTGATAAAAATAGGGCATACATACTCAGGTTGGTCATTAAAAATATAGAATATGATTAAATATGATTATGATGGTAAATATATGGGGAATATTGTTCCCTTGTCAATCTGGAACAGCATTTGAGTAATTTCAACTGATTCTACCTCAGTGATTATGCAAAAATTTGTTCATGGGTATTTTGCAAAATTATTTTGCAAAATACCCAGGATATAAACTGGTTCTCCACACACTAAACGAATGGGGGACAAAGGGCATGCATACTCAGGTTGGTCATAAGAATATAAAAATATGATTGAATATGATTATAATGGTGAATATTCGGGGAATGATGTTTCCTTGACAATCTGGATCATTATTTGAGTAGTTTCAACTGACTTTACTACAATAATTATGCAAAATACCCATAAACGTGGTTCTTCACACACTAAATGAATGGGGGACAAACTGTCCCATACATAACTGTCCCATACGTAACACGTCATGTCTGTCTTTAATTAGAACCTGTAATTAGAGCTTTTTGCCTAATGACATGAAACTTACCTGTGATAATCTTGAGTGTTGTGACTTTCATCACAGTGAGTTACAAGTTGTAGAATGAAATACTTTCAGAGAGTTTTGAGGTTGAAAAAAATGTTCAAAAAAACAAAAGTTTTCTGGTCCCATACGTAACGGCACATATTTTCTCTTCTAGAATATAATTGTCAAGGTCATTTTTCTCAATTTTTTACATGTTTATACTTCTCCTAGATATCAATCACCATGATGAAGTTCAATATGATCAAAGACCATTAACACTATTTTTCAGGTCATAAAAGTCTCTGAATGTCCCATACGTAACGCGCGCATTATCTTGGACTTGCCCATTACTAAATAAATTGATTAATAACTAAATAAATAAATAACTAAATCCAGATAAACGAACGAAGTAAAATCACATGATTTGGTTTGCTTACGGTATTCTCCTATGCTTCCTGTGTGTAGTAGGCCCGGTGAAGAGAGAGTAGGTGAGCTAAGACCTTGGCTGGACAGCGAGGGAGACCCCATGGTACTCGTGGGTAGCGGCATGCCGAGGGGCATGGACTTCATCGAGTCTGGAGGACGAGCCATGGGGGGGGGGGGGGGTAAGAAGAGAAGTGGAAAACAGACAAATAAACGAGTGAACAAACAAAGAACAACTATAAAAGAGGCAATTATCATACAAATTAGAACTTCACACCCAGGGAATCGCGTCAGTCGCGCCTCAGCGAGAATTTTTCCCCTGCTGGGTGGCGAGGATTGCTTGGCATAATCGAGGGATTTGACGATCTGTGGCGTTCCTGTGCCTTGACGTGTTCATTCTGAGAAATGAGTACAATCATTCAGTTCACAGCTTGTTTGTACACAGGTTTGACTAAAAGTAATTAGGCAATGCAAGCCAATGAAAGGAAAACAACCCAATCCACGCTTAAGATGACTTTGACAGACGGGGATAAAATCAAACCAAATCAAATCAAACAGAAAATAGGGAATCAAATCAAACTCTGTTTTGCATGTTTTGTAATTTAAAAATCTTAAATATTCAACTTTCAATTCCCTTGACAATATTGCTTTAATAATGTTCCTTTTAAGGAAAATTCCATTATGACATTTACTACGCTGCTTTTATGAAAACAGAAAAATCAGAGCAGAAATAAGTGATAATTTTGGGGGAAAGAGATTTACAAAAAATTTAAAGTTTAGAGGGTAAAACAAATTGTCAAAATCAGTGGGATATAGGTGTTTCGATTTTTAAAATTTCCCTAATCTTCATTTTTTTTTCAAATATTTGAGCACAAACAAATTTTAATCTGAGGAGAAAACACACAAAAATGTCTAGTTGGTACTTCTATCATGTAGCAAAAACAGGTCTGAAGTATTCTTCTTTCTCAGGAGAAAAATGAAACATTTTCTTTCATCCCTCCCCCCCCCCCCTCAAAAAAGAAAAGAAAAATGGAGAGCCGCTTGATATCAACATCACACACAGTTGCCAATTTGTTTTAATCTCTATGTATTTCACTGTTCACAACAGTATTTTTGTGTGTGTGTGTCTCATCAGTTTCCCTAGATTTTCACTGACCTACAAGTTCTTCTCTGATTTTTCTGTTTTCACACTTGTAGAAGGCAACATCACGTTTAAGTTCACACAACTTTTCTAAACTTCAAGATTAGCTTTAGAAGTTTCGATCATTGATGATTAGCTTGTAGTGTAGCCCCTGCATACAGGCACTTGAAAGTTAGCGATCTTAAAGATTAGTCGATGATTAGAAGCACAAGATATCTACAGATTGAATACACTCTATCTAAAAGCTGCTGCAGGTCCCCCTTTGTAACGTTGTGTGGACATGATCATCGACAAATTCAAAAGTTTGTGTGACCTTTCAGTGAACCCTATTCCCCTCAGCTTCCAAGCCAACCTCCAGTGCATGTTGCACACTACTATATCGTCACACATTATCAGGTTCATCGCTGGCACTGTTTGAATGTATTTCTTCCAGTTCTGTGGTTTAATCATCGAGTGCGACTCTCACTCGAAAATTCAATTTTCGATATATTAAAGGTATTGTGTGGGCGCACATAATAGTTTAAAACAATGCTAACCATCGAAGTTTAAAACTTTTAAGATTACAAACGTCGTGTGAATATAACTTGTATCAGGATGGACATTCCCTTTGAGGTATCATCATTACCATAGATCACTACATCACTTCGTCGATTGGATCAAAGGATATAGCGTCTTTCAAACAAAGCAATTTCATGTTGACTCATTTGCGAGCCAGAGGGAAACTTGTAAAGCACAAATAAGTGCTGATATGAACTTTCTATGCACTAGAAATATGACCCAATATATCACAAATTATGCCATATAACCACAGCTAGAATACATATAGGCAAATGTAGTGGGCAATATAGATATTTTGAGCATCCATTGTAAAACATATGTCAGTATACACTCATGTGTGTAGGCTCAGACTCTTTATATGACTTTTTAAAGTTTGTGTTCTGTTGATACAATGAATTCGTGGTAAAGTGCATTTTTCTTTTTATACCATGGATGTGATATTGCTTGCAACAGCAAAATCGTATTACACCAGTTATCTCTGTCCCTACTTTGAATCTTTGAGCCACCTGGACAATAGCTACAACTTTGTGGAACATTTGAAAATCCTTTACATACATTTGATTTGATTCCAACTGGTTTACTGCTTGTGAATACATTGGATAGAATTACAGTCAATCGCTTCAATGAAAACTCTTACTCAACAAATGCATATGACTACAGATTATGCTAGCATATCATTGTGTAAGCTAAGTCTACAGTTCAAGTATCTTTGTGCACAATTGGTCCTGAAGAATACCACTGATATTCTTGGCACATAATCCCTCCATCCCTCCCCCCCCCCATAAAAAATAATACACATCCAAACAAGGAAGGAAAACACAGTCAATGCACTTTACATATATTGATACACTTTTAAAAAAGATATCTTTACATTTGTAAGTCCTGCTGCCTGCAGCAATATCTATATATTTCTGGAAAAAAATACTTTAATCAATCCTGCATATCTATTTCAAATTTTGCACACAGATGTTATAACACATCATGGGATATGGACACCTGACACACAACGTGGAGGTCAATATACATTTGTGATAGATCTGCACAGATGTCTGCAAACTCGTGTTCTAGAGATGAATACAGTATTTCTTGAATGAATGCATTTCACTTATAAATCTCACATCACTCTGTGGTTTAGGTTTATTTTTGTTCAAAGTTGAACTCATTAAAACCAATAATATAATATCACACTGCCATTCTAACAATCCATGTAGAAATAAAATGGTTGAAGTATTGATAGCACCTTTAAAATCCATAAGGGAGAGGGGATAACAAAATTATACACTAAAAGAAGGGAAGAAGTCTTCAAAGTCATCTACCCATAATACAAATGACCGGTGTTGCTGATAGACATTTAATGATAGCATTATAGCATCTTGACCACAACAGTATGTTATTTGGAAACATTATGGTACAAGACATGAATGTCATTCTGTGCTAGACCAAACATACGCATACCCAGCCATTCTCAGCACAAACACACAATACACACACATACCCAGAAGAATCAGGGGGGTGAGACAACCTTTTTGTGCACTCAGCTCAAGGTCGTGGACACAGTGGCTAGGGCAGCTAAAACTTGCTCTGACATGACAAAATGGTTGACCTTTCTTCACCCTCAATTGACTGTGTTGTCAACATTCGAGGGTTTACGTGTCCGTGATATTGAATAGATCATTGGAGCTCATTCTACCCTTGCAAACACACGCATACATACATATTTAGACTATTGCAAGGCGTCTTACCTATTCACAAAGTAACTATAAACTTTTATGAAGTCACTGCTGTATTTTTGCAATAAGAACACCATACAGAAGAGAAGGTAGAGTACAAAGCTTTCCACATACAAGTAACATATAGTACCCATGGTTTTGTTACTTTTTCTCGCTGGTATTATTTAAACAATCCTATGATACTTGGAAAACATAAACTTGCATGAAATATGATGTGACCAAAAGTCTGTGAAGACCTGCCCTCTCAGAATACTAGTTCATCACAAACCAGCGTTTGGTTCTCGAGCCGAGTAAGAATTAGTGCATTCACCCACTGAAAGTACAGGTTTAGCAAAAGATGGAAGTGCTAAAGGCACTGACAATAGCTCTTCTTACTGCCACTGTAATTAATTTCTCTTCTTCCAAAAAAATGGGGAAAAAGCTGGTTATACCATACTAAAACAATAACACCATTTCTCATCATATCAATACCAGGCATGTTTTAACTACATCCAGCCTGCAAAACAGAAACCAAAGAAAACAATGTGTGTTACTTTCATGACTTCCTGGAAATATACTACCATCACCTTTTACTTCTTTTTTATTTCACACTTTGCATGTGGAACTGTGTGTATAAATAATGTGTAAAGTCAATGTGTCACTATCTTGTGCAGCTACTGTATCTTTGGGCAAAGCTTTTACAGAAAGGCAGTATCATTAAAGGACAAGTTCACCTTCATAAACATAAGGATTGAGAAAATGCAACAAATAGTAGAACACATCAGTGAAAGTTTGAGGAAAATTGGACAATCGATGCAAAAGTTATGATTTTTTTTACATTTTTGTGTTGGAACCGCTGGATGAGGAGACTACTACAGCTTGTGAGTCATATGCGTACAACAGTATAAAGAAAATATAAAAGAAAATTCAACATATTTTCACTTTTTTCGCATAATAAAAGAGCAATTGACTTGCCTCTTTCTAAAGGCAGGGGGAATAATATTACCCATAACATTTATCGGTAACGAGTCAGGGGAATTTGTACTTTTTTCAAAAGATGGAATTTTGTGAAATTCTCTTTATATTTTCCTTATATTGTTGTACGCATGTGACATCTAAGTTATTCATACACTGCAGTAGTCTTCTCATCCAGCGGGTACTACACAAAAACTTCAAAAATTCATAACTTTTGAACGGATTGTCTGATTTTCTTCAAACTTTCAATGATGTGTTCTACTAATATTGCTACATTCTCTCAATCCTTATGTTTATGAAGGTGAACTTGTCCTTTAATCTCACCAAAGATAAACCACTCTAGACTTTACAGAATGTGCACATAAAATTTAAATCACAAGTTAAAGATTTGTGTGTGTGTGTGTGTGTGTGTGTGTGTGTGTGTGTGTTTTAATTATCCCTTTTGAGGTAGGTTCTCATTACAAAATGACGAGAATGCACAGGAACTTATCACTACTCAACTGTCAACAGCATATATTCCGCAGGTATGATACATTGCAAATTGGGACCAGTACAAAGACAATTACAAATTCATGATCAAGAACGCGCGATGGAATAAAAAATAAGTATTATCCATCTTCAGGCAAAACATTTGTGATTTTCCACGTTGATGACAAATAAAAATACTTCTGTGTCGCGAGGGACAATGTTTTTTCAAGTTGCTAATTTTGCAAATTACAAAAATATCAGTCATTTCTCAAAATTCACAGAAATATCAAAGAACGCTGTGAAATATATAATGAAGGACATCATAATAAACTTTATTAAATGTAAAATTAAAGTTCAATCCCATCCAAAACAGGCTGTTCTGCAAAGCCATATGGATTCCTAAAGGCTTGCCCAGTCAAGTGATATACTTAACTTCTCTTTAATATGCAGTATCTATTAAAAAAAAAGAAGTAATTCTAAAATGCATTTTCATGATTCTATTACGCCTACACACATCTAATCTAGATAATAGCAGATACCAGTACTACACAGATCTATGACCTGTCAACCTTCCAAAACAAGCATAACAAGCATCTGGATAATAATATATAATATATAATAATATATATCTGGATAATAGTATAAAAGAAGCTTTAAGTTTTTATACATTTTCTTTAAAGTTAAAGAATCATCTAAAAACTTCGTACGCAGCATAATAATTCATTCTTCTTTTTTACTCTTAATTTTCAAAGTTGTGTTGCTTCGTTATTCTCACTACTCTTTCTTCATCAGCGAGCCCGTGCTTCTGTGCCTCCAGTGCCCTGGTTGTGACCCACCATTTCCCTCTACTCTCCCCTCTTCCCCCCCCCCCCCCCTTGTCCACTTCGGACTTTACTACCTCTTCACTACTATATCTTTCTATCCTCTCATAATTTTTTCCTTACAAGAGAGCCGCCATGTGTTTGTTAATGTGCTTCCGTATGTGTGCATGTATGTGTGTATTACTCTGTCTGTCTTTTTTTTTTTTTTGCTACCACTTAGGGAATTTTGTTGTTGTTGTTGTTTTTTGCAATTATATTTTTTTTTTCTCTACGAGGGGACTGCATTCTACAAGCTCTGCTTTTTAGCAGTCCCCTCCATTTCCAGCAATATTGTTTATGCATTTACCACAGTGACGTAACTGTTATTTGTATCTCTGTTGATAATTTACCTGTATCTCTTTTACAATGTTATTCTGTTCATCGCATTGTGGTATTTCATGACGTCTGTGTATATGAGAATTTCTTTGTATGAGCGTTTCTTTGTATTTCTTATTATTGTTTGTTGGAAGTGAAATAAATCAACTGAACTGAAACAAGCAGACACACATACAAACACACATCCATAAACCGTAGGCACACGTTCCAGTTGTCAAAACACCACACAGTGGCACCTGTAGCCATAACATCAATGTTGGGGTAGTTTGGCAGTATGACCCTCACACAGCATGAACCTCTGGCCTAGTGTGACCTTCTGATTCACAGTGTGGAAAGGTATGTCAATGTCAATCCCCATACATTCCTTCCCTGCACCTCTAAATCCCCTACTTGAACCTCCTTGCCAGTCCAAAATAACTCTCACAGCGACCTCGAGATGACCTTTGACCCCTACCCTTTCTCTCCCCTCTCCACTTTTTTCTTCTTTCTCTTCTCTATTCTAGATCTTCCTACCTACCTTTCATTTTCCTCAGTGAGCTCAATGCCATAACCACCTGTTCTCTGTTACTCTATGCTTACAGTTTGCTAATGCAATTTCTTATCATTTGAATTTCTCTCATTCAAAAATTAATGATTCGAAATAAGATAATTTGGAATTCCTGATTTGAGGCTAATTCTACAAAGAAAATAAGAGGCAGAAACATTCTGTCCCTCAGACACATGACATAAAATGGAGGTCTCGTGTGTGAGAGTCACAAATCGTGCACATAGAAGATCCTGCTTCATTCATTTTTCGCAAAGAGCATGGTGAAAGCCCGGTGAAGTGGCCACCACCTACCAACACAAAAAACAGTGCGTAAATCTTCAAGCATGAAGCCAGCACTCCAATGGAAGAAGAAATAATATTACAAAAAGGCCTCCCCCCCCCCACACACAAAACACAGTCATGTCGTATGAAGGAAAAAACAAACTGCAGATAAAAGAAGAGAACTTTACGCTATGTACAATGTGAAGATGTTGGGCCAAAGTAGGCCCTCAACTATTTATTATTACAATAATTATGATGCTTTATTGGTGATATCTATTGGCCAAGCAACAATCACCATGACATGCTAATGAAAGATATAAATGCATGTACCTGAAAATAACACTAGAAGCCTTCTACTACCAGCCCTTCCAATATAATGCGATAAACAGATTTGGAATACCACAGCGCATATTGCATCTTAAACTGTGTTTGGCATGAACAAGAACAAAAACAAAGTATCCACACATTTTTGTCATTTTCCATAATTTGGTTGAATCGCTGAGTTGTTTTCCTGCTGCCATAATATCACTGTACTGTGACGTGTATGACACATTGTATTAACAAAACCATTTACCAGAGACGTTGTTTTGAACAGCACTGACTAATTTTGGGGGTCTGAATGTCTAGACTAGTGCATCAGGCCGAGGCAGTGGTGTGCATGATTTAAAAAGCTCCAAAAGTTATTGCAATTAACGGTGATTTCTCTACATTTGGCAAAGACATCTTACTTCTTTCTGTCACTACCGCCTGAGGGAACAGACAGAAACTGACGAGGATCCATCTTTTTTTTTCCCCTTCCTTGTTCTTCTAATGAACTCAAATTGGCACGTGTAAATTCATAATGCTTTCAGAGTGCTTTCACACGTACAGAGTGCTGAATTTGAAACATGATTGTAATGACTCATCACCAGAATCATGATTAGAGTTACGCATTTTTGTTGTGTGAGTGCAAACTGGAATCGCAGAGGGTGATCTCAATCGTAATTCCAATCATGTTTCAAATGACGGTCTGGAGGCGTTTTCCAATCACGATTCAACAGAATCATGGAACAAAACAGTCCCATGTACGGATTGATCTCGAAATCGTGTTTTGGAAGCGAAGCTTACAGTGACCTTTCAACAACTGGACCCCTCAAATGCTCGCACTGCAGTCAAATCGTGCTACTTACAGCTCATGAGTGATTGATATAAACTCAGAAAGAAGCCACACCTCCCCTCCTTGCTCTGAAATTCAAAATCATATTTCTGAATTATTGCAATAATCTGACAAATAGTGCAATAATTCACACCATGATGAGTATGTGAACTCTGTAGCAATAAATCTTGAGATTTTTTTTTTTTTTTGTCCTGTCATTCAATATACACATCATGACTGTATTTTGGGCATACACAATTTGGTCAAGAAATTATCGCGACTAGCAAATGGCAAGATATTTCTGTCCATCTGAACAGGCCTAAAAAATCTCGGTGCTCAGATTGCGATTGTTATCCCGTTGTGTTGTCTGTGTGAATGCAACTAGTTTTCTCTGCTTTTCGAAGAAATTCATAATAATACAAAAGTGGCAAAGAATGACAGATGACTGCATCCCACATCTTTAATACAGCAATTAAAAAAAAAAAAGCAATGCATACACCAAGTGATGTCTCCCCCATCTGCACAGCAATCTGTGAGTAAAGTGTTTTTCAAAATAAGTTCATTGACCTTTTGACCTTGGCTGACTTTACCAATATTCCAACTTGACCAGCATCTTTCCGTCATGTACCTGTGGTGTAGATTTGGTCACAAAGCTGTGGAAAGTTTTTGAGATTACACTGCAATACTGTGTGTACAGTGCTTATCAGGTAAAGTTCACTGACCATTTGACCTTTGACCTTTCCAACTTCACCCATATTCGAACTTGACTTGCATCTTTCAGTTATGTACCTGTGGCATTTAGTTTGGTGGACACTGCTTTATAAAGCTGTGGAAAGCTATAGAGAGTACACCAAAATGGTGACGATGCCGACACTGCCGGCACCAAAAAAGTGACGCCTACGTCATGCTTGCGCTACACAGGCGAGACAACAACAAAAAAATCTTTTGTGTTTCATCTGCCATATAAGGAGGAAAATTCATGAATTCACCTGTTGCTTCTTTTCTAGACAGTCAACTTCTGGAATGGGCTACCTGGGGCCCGTTTCATAAAACTTGTCATCAGTGACAAGTTGTCATAGATGTGACAAGCTCTTGAAATCCTTGCATCTGAGTGGCTGAGAGCAAATTTGTCATAGAAATGTGGCAGTTGTCACTGATAACAAGTTTTCTGAAACGGGCCCCAGGTTGTCTTGATTCTCAGATTACTTGTTCCATCACAGAAGTACAATAAAAATATATTCAAATGCATGAACTATCAGAGCATCTTGTTACTGAAGTAGGGCATGATAGCTATTAGCTCAACATTATTTTTGCTTTCGCAAGGTTGTACACATCAAGTAATATGTGTTTGATATTTTTTGTCTTCGATATTCGATCATTTCTAATCAAATGCCATGACGACATGAAACTATAGATCTAGATACACATAGAGCTGTAGCATCCTTTGATATGAATGCTAACAAACCAAGATGACAAGCAATACAGGAGCCTCTTTATGAAGTACATTTCTTTAAAACACGAGCCTCTTTATGAAGTACATTTCTTTAAAACACATAAAAAAAACAATCACAACAAATCAAAAAAACTGTACTGTAAACAGATCTAATAAGGTCGTTTTCTTTTATGAACCAATCAGAATTTGTTGCTGTCTTTCCCTACCTTCCATGTTACGCAAATTAGGGGTCGATATGTACCAAGTAATGTTGTACAGAGTCCACTTCATGATTACGTAATATGTGTTGACTACCTGCAGATTATTCTCAAGGTGGTATCAAGTGCTAAGACAGGCCTGCCAATATTCCCACATCAGAATCTCATCAATAGGTTCCAATGAACAATGCGGGAGATACACGATATCGATCTCAGTGTGCAAAAATAATCCCTGTATATTAAACCAGGGAGACTTTGACATTCTTTGTCATGGCATCAGGAGACATATTCAGGGTGGTCCACAACTTGAAATTTTAGCATGTTGCAGGGGGAAAAAGTGATCTTGCGCGGGAAAGTATGTGCGCGAAGCGCACATCACGAGCGCGAAGCGCGAAGTCCCTTGCGGCCGGGGTCCAGGGCCCGCTTAAGGGCCCTGGAAGCTCTGGGGTTCTAGATGCTCTCTGGTGCTATCTTAGCCTTATTTTGAACACTTTGATCACCATGATCACTCTGCAATGCCAGGATAAAAATCATTAATATTTGAAAAATTATGTTAGTTGTTTGATTATGACATAAGATTTTTAATCGTCCTACTCCTTACTCATAAGACCTTTTGAATATATTTTAAATAGATATACTCCTCAATGGGGATGCTATGATAAATGACAAGGACATCTTGAACTTGTACTACAGTACAGCACACTGACTGTTTTTAATATTATTTACTTTCAGTTTCACATTGAAATGCCAAGATAACTGTGTACTCACAAAGTAGATGAGATGAGTGTAGAAAAGTGAGAACTGCACTTTTGCAGCCTACTGGTAAACAGACGTTTAGTTAAACTTGAATGACATTTAACAAAAACTCAGATCTGGGTAATTCTATCAATAAGCCTTTCATCAATATTTCACTTAATTTTCTTTCTTGAAAGGTGTACATTATGTCAGAGAGAAATTACATTTCCTACGTACAGAGCTGCCAACCTTTGGAAGCACAAATTAGTACTCAGCAGCTCCAAAATTCGTATTTTTCCACCAGAATTCGTATTTTCTCAATCTCCCTTTTTTTTTTTTTTTTTTTTTTTTTTTTTTTGCTATTTTGAATTAAACTCGTCGACTTATGAGGCCTACAGGCTCTAAACATAACGTTATGACACATGCCGAAGCATCGAGCTGGTCACCAGCACGATAAAGATGCCAGCGTTGATTGATTGCTTTCTCGCAATGAATGTGTTGTGTACAAGTGCAAGTATGTACAACATGTACCTCCAAAAACTTGCTGGGCTGATTATGGAAGCTTCCACTTCGATAGCAGGGGACGGGGAATGCTTTCATCTTCTCAAAAGAGCTTCTGTGTGAGCGGATGCAAAACTCTGTTCTGTGTTTCCAATTATTGTTTACTATCTAAACATAATCATGCGTTGTTTTCAGGCTTTTTTATTTTATTGGATTTCAAATATCAGTATTTTCCGAAGTATTCCAATTCCTTTTCCCCTGACTGGAATCAGAAATTCTGCTATAACGATGATCGCAAAATGCCGCGCTGTGTGTGGAAGCGCCGATGCAAACACGTGGCTTCACTTTCAAGTTTAAAGGAATGCGCCATGTGCTCGATCCTGCCTGTAAGAGGTTACTGCAAGTTCGATGGATCGAATGCGCCATAGCTGAGCTGAGCTGAATGGCTTGTTTACGGTAAACATGCAGTTTACGTTCGATACGAAGAAATCATTACGCCTTTCACGAGGGAAAAACACACAAAACAAACAAACAAACAAAATACACCCACGAACGAATGTTGATAGCCAAAACTTTGAAAAGTAATAAGCAGTTTTGATGAGCGTGAACTGGAATGAATTGTCATTACACGTTGTATTTTACTGTCTAACCAGGTGATGACTGCATCTCATTGGACCTACTCGTAGTGAATTTGTCTGGGCATACGAGACCTTTGATTCATGTATTTCTGTGATTGCATTTTTAATTGACTGAATAATCAATCCTTTTTTTATTGTTCAGGGAACATTAGATATTCGATCAAATACACTATAATCGACTGTTCGATGTTTCCTACTATGCGCCAAAAGAAAGGATATAGAAATAGAATCATGATATCTTTGCAATGATTCCTTTAATTCAACTAATGAGCTGGTTCTTCGATCGATATTTCCAGGATATCAACACGCTGTTTATTCCAGTGCGCGCATTCTTTCGTCTGGCATGCACCTGGGTGTGGCACCTGCTTTTGTGGAAATTTCCACAAGGGAGAGGGGTGGGGTGTCAAGTTTCTTCGAGCCGAAGAGGCTGCATACACGATCTCTTCGCTTTTATTTATTGTCATTCGTGCTGCTTTCCCCTTATTCTTTGCTGATATTGAACATTTAGATTTAACTTCACGAAGGTTGCTGTAGCACGTGGCTCGTTTTGTTGTGAGGTGTATGTAATTTCTTTTTTTTAATCATTCTTGAGAGGGGAAAGAAGAGTAAGGGGGAAAGAAGAGTAAGAGGGAAAGGGAAATAAACAAACGTCACGTACGCTCAGCATCCACAGGAAGCCGTCTTTTTACACCAGTCACCAGCATATTAGTTATCATCATCACCATCAGACATCACTCAAGATCATTTTAGCCGTTTCTTATCAACATTAAGAAACACGCATAATTCCTCGAGATAAATACTTAGGAAAATAAATAACAAATACAAAGTATCAACACCTCCCAACAACGCAAACATTTTGATTTAGAAAATACAACAAACAGCGCATCGAAGCGGCTGCTGGGATCAAACTTCGAGCTCCGTCGCTTCGATTCGAAAAAGTATTGCAGCGAAGCGGAGAAATCGCCGTTACAAAAATAACAGTGCGAGACACTTGAGAGAATTACGTTTAAATACTTCAAAGTATAAAGGGAACGGATAAAGTGATATAAAATGGAAGAAATCGTACCAAACGAGATGTGAGAAACGACAGAAATAAGTTTAGGAGAAAGCTTAGGCCCTAGCAAAATTTTGCAGCACCGAAAGCTACGCGAAAATAAATACACATTACTCGGTATTGCGACGAGATCCTTGGGATAAATTCAACTTCGGCGCTCGAGTAAAATCTAACTTACAAAAGTTCAAATGGAACGCATGGCTTTTTAGAATAAAAAAAATAACCCGCTGAATCTACCAAAAAAAAAAGAAAAAAAGATTAAACAATTTGCATTTGCTTACTCCATCGTTCGTTTTTGTTTTTGATTTTTTTTTTGAACGAAAGATGGAGGTAATTTTCTCTCTGCGGCAATGCTTTGAACGCATCTAATTTTGCGTAATTGCTATTGCCGATGGCAAGCTTCCTAAAGAATTGATACGAATCCTTTAAAATATACGAAACAAAGTCTAAGAAAAAATCCTGGATATCCTGACGGTGAATTCCAGTGGTATCATAAATCCTTCTCACTACCAAAATTTAATCATCTGTTCCTTGCGCCATTTTACCAACCAACTGTTCCTGAAATTTCATCCTAATCTGTTCCCAACTTTTGACTTATTTTGCGAATAGAGAGACAGACAGGCAGACAAACGAACAAACAAACCAAAGCAGCAAAAAAAAAAAAAAAAAAAAAAAATATATATATATATATTTAAATATATATATACAACCTTTGGCGGAGGGGCGTGCATTTCATATCGTTTGTTTTTGCGTAACCCGACAACAAGCGTGACAACAAGCGAGCACGTGTCAGCCTTCCTCAGCCTCCGACCCTCTCTTTCCGTCCTCTCTCTCCCTCTCACATGCATACAGGCGGCTGTCTGTGCCGCTGCACCGGCTAGGTGGTTACTTCACACAAATTGATAAGTGTGTGTGTGGATCCCGAATCAGAGCGCAATCCCATGCCATGGCATGTACATGTGAGCAGGGAGGTGAGACGTGAGTGAGCAAGTGTGTGATGTGGTGTTGTGCGAGTACTGTAGCTTGTTGTTGAGCCGCGTTGTGTCGTGATCGGTGCGGTGACTGTGGATAAACTTTTGGCGCTTGTAAACTGCTGCTCCTTTCAACAAGGAGCACCCTATAAGTCATTTGCGAGTTACATGTGTAGTTACTTTTGGCATGTCGCAGTTTTTTTGGCATGGCGCTTAGAATGTCGCACGTTTTGAAGGATGTCGCGCAAAAATTTTAGCATGTCGCAGCGACATGCTAAAACCCCTCGTGGACCTCACTGCATATTGACAGATTTCAAGAGATCCTTCTGCTACTCTGCGGATCCTTGGCACGCTATGTGCAAAGCATCAAGTAAAATATAAGTTGGATATCAAGATTATATTGTATATTTTTTTGCTGAACTGTAAATTATACATCTAAATTCATAGATTGGATTTTGTCAAACTTAGAAAAAAATCCTATCTGGCTGAAAGATATGAAATTCACAAAGTTCCATCAAACTTTAAAAGTTAGCATGAATTTGACAGCACATTCATTTCTTTTTGGAAAACAAAACATATTAATCAAAATGAAGCTTTTAATGTCACGATAGGCCCTAGTGAAGATGGGCCCTCCGATACAAGATTTCACACTTGCATGGAATCCAGATCACCAAAGGTTAAAGTAAACCAAGGTTTAATGTAGCCTTTCCAAACAAAATCCTTCTGTGAGAGAAAACTTTATAGGGGTTAGCGATGGACTTCAGACCTCTGAATGATCGGTCTCTCAAGATATGACTGCACTTTATTCACTGCATGTTTTCAATGAACATTCATGAAAGGCCAAGCAGAATTATCCAGACATAATCAAGATGCAAGTGCCCACAAGTACCAACCAGTTGAGCTGTGCAACTCATGGCTGACGGTAGAAGTGACTGTAAACTCTTTGTGATAAAGCCTTCCATAATAAGGTTCCTCCAATTACAGATTAATCATTCCACCCATGAACTATTGCTGCATACAGCAAGCCATTAGATGACTCTTTTAATTGGTTTTGTAACTGAGACATCAGTTACAGGACAGTCTGTATTCATTCACTTTCAAACTCAAGCATCGAGTTGTGCCAAGAGTCATACGTTGTACCTGTACTTGCTGGGAAGAAGTTGAACAGACCTACTACAGTATACTACAATGTGTACGATGTAACAACAGAACTTGTAGTATGAATTGTTTCTCACAACATGGAGAATCCTACCATCAATCACAAATGCCAGCTAGTGAACACATCAAACCTGATTTCATGACTGCAGGTTCTACCTGCAAGGTAGGCTGCAACAAGTTCTGACATCTCTCACTGTCATGGTTCTGAACCAATGGTAAGGCGGCTCTGACACTTGATAAAAAAACAACTCTGGATCAAGATTGGCCGCACACACTTTGAGATACACGTGTACAAACGTGTAACTTTCAGAGAAATGTACGCTGTGAGTATTGTAGCTCTCAGCCAAAAATTTCAAAAATAATTTGAACGGCATGAAACATGTTTCTCACATTGTTTATAAATTAGTTTGGAAAGTCTCAAAACAAACCATGTTCAGTGCTACAATCGTACATTATCTGCTTCCTTGGCACACATAAATTGTAGGGTTGTATAGAAACTTTCCTTGTGCACATGGTTTAAAAACAACAACAACAACAACACCAACAAACAAGCATGGCGGGGCAATTGTGAAGACAGAGTAAGAGCAAAACAAAGAGAAAATCCAACATTCAGTGTAGCGATTGCTGATCTGAGCATATGAACAGACCAGTTATCTAAATGTCCATCGTTACGGATCTGTAAAGCAAGTATTTGTGCCACCATGGTGTGGTCTGAACTCGTGTATATTTTGCATTAGTACAAGTTTTACAAGTTTAAATGGTGTGGATGTGCAAAGTTGTATCCGAACTATTGGCACTTGCTGAAGACATTTTTCGTAGGAACATGGAACAGCAGAGATAAGACTGGCATGATATGAAAAATAATCAGTGACTGACAAGACAAGAGTATCACTATCATGCTGAACACAGCTACTCTACAATCCAAACCTCACATTTCAATTTGTTTTCTTGTTTTTGTTCCAATTTTGATAACAATTTAGTAAATGAAAGGACACCTAATACAGTACTCTATTTTTCTGATCTCCTGATATGATACCTTGCTGGAGAGAAGAAAAATCAACAACAGGCAGAGGGGACAAACCTACGAAATCCTCATACAAACTCCACTACTGTGTTGCCACGAGTCCAAAGTTCAGGAACCAATCAAGGCGAAGACGAAGAAAGAAACAAGAAATACCGATCGGCCCTTCCAAAGACGGGAACGGGGAGAGCATGAATTTAATTAGGGGCCGTTGTGAGACAGGCCACTCGTAATTACTACTCATTAACACCTCCTTCACACTTACACCGGCAGGGAGGAGGATCGGGCAAACTCAGTGGAGGAAAGAGAAGGGCAATGTTCGGCGACTGGGGGGGGGGGGGGGGGGGGTGGGGAGGGTGGGACAGTTCCAGGGTGATCTCGGGTCATTGAGGCGGGCAGTTTCTGACGAGCTCCGGTCCACTAACCCTGCTCCCCTTCAACACACAGTTTACACTTTACAGCAAATTGATGCCGACTGGGGAGGTAACTGACTTGTCTTGCTACGTGTAGCTATCTCAAGTTAAAAGTCTGTAATACATTTATGTACATCGTACCTATCCATAGCCTTGCACAATCTGTAGCATTTTTGTTGGGTTTTTGGCTGTGCTTTGCTTTGTTTTGAATTTTGCGTATCCATACCAGCAAAAATGTATTGTACTCTGCGTAATCAAATTATTAACATTCTGTTTGTATGGTTGTTTGCGCATTGCTATTAATCTGCATTCATATCAAAACTGAACCACAGCTGCCCCATGGCTGGGATTGTGTGAGTGTGTTGGGAGGGGGGTTTTCAATGTTGCTCTGGGCTATTTGTCATGTTATGCTCAATAATGAGGTAAAACACATTGATTCCTCATCATTCATCCATGATAACTCTCATTCATCCATGATAACTCACACACAGCGTACAAGTTACTACAACACAAAGAAGATATCATTTTGTTCTCCAACCAAACAAAATATTGAGAATAATTTGGCGCAGAGTGAACTCTACCTTGACTCTGAAGTTAATACAATATTTTGTAAACACTTGTTACAAAAACATCAAAATGTTGTGCATACCATGGTACTCATTTTCTTTTAAAGGGCTGGCAATGTAAAGGGGACTCCACTTTGCTTGTGAACTTAAAAGCTCTCTGACCCATTCTGTTAAGAGAGCAAATGCACTAAAGTAAAGACAAAGCTCTTTTTAATGCTAAAAGAAGAGGAAAGTCTGATATTGGGATGAATCATGAGCAAGGGTCAAAGGTTGCTTCGTTCATTATTTACTATGATGTCACAAATTGTTTACAGGCGGCTGCACGAGAGACACGAAAGCCCTTTTTACACTTGTGTTTCTTAACCCCGTACTTTCTCTGACCCAGGACTATCGTTAGTCCCATACCAATTTTTTCAGCTTTTTACACTCACATTAGTCCCGTACTAAGCTCTTGTCCGGGGCTAAGGAGAAAATTGACCTTTTTACACTCATATTTCTTAGTCCGGTACTTTCCAAACCACATGCATATTCATGATTACGCTGTGCACTGTACACGTACACGCACGCACCGGCAGCACTTGATTATCTTGTTTCTGATTGGTCAGTGGGGGTCGGACTTCGTCTCCGTCGCCTAGCCCCGGATTATTTTTTCGTTCTGTTTACACTCGTTTGCTTGGCACCGCAATTGCGGTGCTAACCCTGCTATTTTGCAGGGCCAGATAGTACGGGACTATCGGTGGGGCTAGCCCACTTTGGCAAAAACTAGTGTAAACAGAAAGTGGGCTAAGGAAAGTCCGCGGCCGTCAGATGGTAAAACGGTCTAACTCGAAAATTTGACTTTTTGAGGTAAATTCACTTTCCGGGACATGTGAGGGTGCTCTTTCCAATGGTGCTATCGAGAAAATCCCATCATGTCTTGTTTTAGAGATAATTTCTGCTATCTTGGTACTTTTTTGTATTTTTCCTTCAGATTTGATGGTAAAACAGTCTATCTTTGAGTTAGCCCATTGTCGGTAATATCGTTTGGAGGTAAAACGAGCTATCTTTTACATAAACCATATACTGAGATTTTTTAAATCATCGCTGTCAGATGGTAAAATGGTCTATCTTCGAGTTAGACCAGTTTACATAGTGTTTGTGGTCTATCCAGAAGATAGACCATTTTACCATCTTATGATGCAGAGACTCCAACCCCCAGCACCTTCTGATCTGGAGATTCTCCCGCCTGAAACCCCTAGCAAACGGGAGACTCCAAGTTGATGTGCGCGAAGCGCGAAATTCTTCGCGGCCGGGGTCCAGGCTAGGGTGCTAGATGCTCTCTCGTGCTCAACATACAATATAGCAATAAGTAAGAAATTCTTTCCAACGGGAGACACAGAGCCAGGGCGGGAGAAATCAAATCTCAAGCGTGAGAACGGGAGATTTCGCAAAAATGGGCTTTCGGCGGTAGATCTCCCGTCGAAAGCGGGAGAGTTGGAGTCTCTGATGATGTGTAGCGGGAGTGTATACATGTGCTGTGGTTAAACAGTCTATCTGCACAAAAATCTCATTTATTTTATAATTAAAACCCCAAATAAGCACAAAATTCTTCAGTTATCAGTGTTTAATATGCTTCTTCTTGTCCCATTGCTAAAAATGCATTATACCCATCTCCTAAAAAAGCTCAAACCTCTAAACTTTAAAGTCATTTTTCTCAGAACAGCAATTTTCGAGATAGACCGTTTTACCATCTGACGTTTTACCATCTGACGCACAAAATTCTTCAGTTATCAGTGTTTAATATGCTTCTTCTTGTCCCATTGCTAAAAATGCATTATACCCATCTCCTAAAAAAGCTCAAACCTCTAAACTTTAAAGTCATTTTTCTCAGAACAGCAATTTTCGAGATAGACCGTTTTACCATCTGACGTTTTACCATCTGACGGTGGGGCTAAGGCCCCCCCCCCCCCCCCTTAGCCCCACCGTTGGTACGGGACTAAGCAAAATTTTGCAAGTGTAAAAAGCCCTAAAGAAATTTAAAAATTTACAACTTTGGAACTGACTGTCCAAATTTCCTTAAACTTTCACTAAGAATTTCACTATCTTGCTTGTATCTGCTGGAAGCTCACCATTTGAGCCTTACTTTGGCATGAGGATTACAGGATATCACTTCAGTCCCCATCACAAAGTTTCTTGGCAATGGTCAACCGGGCGTTGGTGAGTAACCCTGTCTCAAATTTTGTGTTGCAATACTTCTGTTTCAGGGGGGTATCCTCTTTGTAAGTTTGCCTGCTTGTGAAGGTAAATTTAAAAAAAATGAACTTCTTTACAAAAATAAAGATAAGATAAGCACAGTGATTTTCAAACCAACATTTACACGATTTATAGACTGTATTACCAAACATACTACAATTGTAGTTTTCTTGTTGTTGTTGTTGTTGTTGTTTCTCTCTTTTTTAGCAGAGTGACAAGTAGTCACATGTGAATGTACATCCATGGCTTGCCTGCATAGGACTTAGCCAGTTTCCTGACATCGGTCAAAAAACAAAACAAAAAAATCTTTGTATACTATTTCCTACTAAACGTATTCAATATATGAACAGTAAAAATACCTTTAAAATTCCTATTTGCTACTTGAATATGACATTGACACTTGTTTTCACGGAGTGAATTCCATGGAAATGACACAGAGGTAAAATTCGGGAAATTTCCGTAATGCCTGTACACAGGTCATCAAACTTCCTGTGGCCAAGTGGTCAGAAGCTGCCTGTAAGCAGCCTCCATGTTGGTTTTTTGCTCATCTAGCACAAACATGAGCTTTGTAAATCAAAAAAAAAAATTGACAATGAGCAACAAAAAAAAAGGAGAAAAGAAATGTACCAATATATTTATAAAGAAATGAAGTAGACTATACCTTGGCTATATTATGCCGTAGAAAGAGACATACACTTTAATTACACAGGTTAATCAGTAATCAGGTATTCAAATGTTGAAGAAAAGCCTCTAAAACACAGCTTGTCAAGTAATTTCCTTTTTGATTTTTTTAAAATCTATTTTCACAATTAAGAGTTATTTCTCTTGCATTTCTTAGCCACACAGCGCTTGCTCATGGAGAATAAAGCGTTACAGGAGTACAACGTAATTATCCCTCCTTTTCTTCTTAATCTTTCTGCTTCATGACTAATTTGACTCTAATAGCAACCACATTTGAGCACGCACACACACGCACACACACACACACGCACACACACACACTGGCCACAGAGGGACCTCTGGAGTTACCCATGCGGCATGCTGATAAATTGGGCCAGCTATCATGAATCAAAAGTGCTGCAAGACAAGTCATCTTTGCAACACATGGATTGGCTACACTCAAAATGGGGAACACATGGCTGTACCCTCTGAGAACTCCTTCGTGTTGCCATGGCGACAATTAATCATTGCCTCATACTTCTGCTTTTCATGTGGAAAAAAAAAATCTTTTCGTCGCCACGCAAATACTTCACCATATGTTGCTAATATGAGATGCACACTGAAAATCAATATCGGCTCCTTAAATATGCACAGCTATGGTGTCTGTAAGAAGACAAAGCACATGGATCGAATGCCAGAGGGATGGCGCACTCATAGATATTGCACATTGATTGATACTTTCAGTTGCAGCCAGCACAATGTGCATTAACCATACATGCGCATATGAAACAGAACATTTATGTATAGATCTACGAAAGTTCTGTAGAGCTCAGAACCTGCAGCCTGATCAGGGCTCGGCGAAGGATCAGTATCCGAGGTATTCATTTCCAACGACGCTTTATTCATCGTGCTCTAGATTCAACCACTGCATCTGGACATCCTGACGGAGGAGAAGAAGAGAGACCTGGGCCATCGCATCCTCCACTCTGCATTTCTCATCTCTCACAGCGGGAGATAATGTGTCATCATTATGCAGAGCAAGAGCACTTGTTCTCCCAGCGAAAGGGGATCCCAAGAGAAGGGCGCATCGGCACATGTGTCAGCCGTAAGACATCGCAAGCAGACAAGCGACTTTTGCGTATGAGCAAATGTACTTGGCATTCCATTCAAGAATGCTTCAAACAGCCTTAGAAAAATATTACAGCAAAGAAGTAGTGTTTCTTCTCAGCCATTGGGTGGGAGAGAAATATATTCTTTTAAAGCAAAACATACACTGTATACATTATCAGTGCTCTTTGCGAACATTTTCCAAATGCAGAGTATCACATTGCAAAAAATCCCTATTGTACCATTCTCGCAAACTGTATAGGACAGTGCAAAACCAATATTGTATACATATACAATGTATGTATTCTCCTGTCGTAAGCTCTACTCACTCATGTTCGCAATTCATGAAATTCATAAGGTTTTTTTTTTCTGCACAAGGATGGCACATTAAAGCCAAAGTTTTATACAAAGAGATGAGGAGATTGCTAAAATTGGATGGAAACGGCATCTTTATACTGCTGTCATGGAGTAGGCATTCCTTTGCACACAAATTATATATGTACTGGAGACCAAAGAGCATCTTCAATGAATAAAGGGGGGGGGGGGGAATCCCCACACACTCATTTCATTCAAATATTTTTGTGTGCTTAAAACATAACTTTTTTTTGTTCTATAAAATATCAAAATCCTGCAAACTGCTGACTCAGCTATACTATATCTGACAGATCCCTGTTTCATGAGCAAATTTGGATAACACACACACACACACACACCAACACACAAACACACACATACAACCGGCATGAATATCTTAACCAACTGTGGCACATTACAATTTAGTCGTGAAGCTACAATATTGAGACATTATGGCATTAACATGTTCTACTGCATTCAATTCACAGGCTATATTAATACATCAATGCACATGGGATACTCTCGTACAGTGCGTGGGAGTTCTAACTCTCTCGCAAGTTCTGAAGAATCCATTTTGTTGCTCACATTGCGTCACAGTATTAAATTTTGTCTTCTCTGCTGACATTGTATGCAACATCACACTTCTCTTGTGCAAGCGGCATCATGAAGCCTTGTACAGTGTACATGTTTTATAGACTGCTACCAAATATTTTTTCTTCTATCTCTCTCTCTCTCTCACACACTCACTTTGTCCCAGTACTGTTCAACAAGCAATACACGCATCCACGCACATCCGCACACGCATGAACACCACAATATCCACCAAATTAACATTTTCAAATGTCAACTGTTGCAGGCACATTGTACATACGTCAGTAGCCGTGTGAATGTACACATCGAAGTATCCTACAGGCATTATTGATACAAAGTGTATATGTCTTTATATCTGTGTAATGTTGCAAATTTCATATGATACAGAACAATGGCATTTGATAGGAGACCACAGCATGCTATGGAACACTCTATAAGAAACACATCCCACTTTATTATTACATGTAACTATTTGCCATAAAGAAATTATGGAGCAAGGTTTTAGCCCTTTCAATTTCTGCATAAACAAATACTTCAGTCGTACTCATGTTGTGGAATATGCAGTGTTCTTATCTCATGATGCTACATTTATAAAAAAAAAAATACCAATATTATACTTTAACTGTATACAATGTATTTCAAACATTCTAATGCATTGTTATATCTCACCATAGTATAAAGTCAAGGGGAAAAAGAATCTAAGACTTCAAGTCTACTGTCCCATCACATGATTTTTGGAATATACAGCTGTAAAGCAGGTTTGTTTTGCATTGTATTTCTCCTGTGAAGATCTCATTAAAAAATTATCTGTATGCTAATGTGCAATAGGGTTGCACGGTAGGAGAGTGAAACAGCATGCGTGCTGAGAAGGATAACACCTTGCCCCATGTTTCGTAATTCATAGTTGGACATCTCATAGATGTTATTTATTCATACACACACACAAACACACACACACATATTACAAGCCATCACGGCAAGCATGCTCTGGGCAGCTGAACCTCCCTGAGGGGCAATTGAAAAGCAGGATTATCTGAATGGTTGGGCACCTGTATATTAATGAGTTGACGATGTGGCATATCATATCACATGAAAGGAAAGATGCACTTCTCACACTGAATGCACTGCACTGTTAGTATCAATGCAACAATCATAGGAGTATGCATTGAGCGTATGAAAACATTTTCTATTTCATTTTTTATTGTTGCTAATCTTCTTCGGAGCTGTTTGGCTATTTGTTGGTGGTTTTATTTTGATTCGTTTTGTTTTTGATGCATTGTTTTGTTGCTGTTTTGTTTTGTTTTGTTTTGTTTTGTTTTGTTTTGTTTTGTTTTGTTTTGTTTTGTTTTGGTTTTTTTGGGTTTTTTTGTTTTTTTTTGTTTTTTTGTTTTTTTTTTAGGGGGGGGGGGAGGAGAATATTAAAAAAATGTTTACTTCTGGGACCCAAACCCAAATAACATTAGAAACCAACCCCAGTGTATATTATGAGGGCAAAGTCATTTCTGCTGTAAATGTACTGTCAAAGGATTAGCCATAAACAAAGGTGTCAAGAAAAGAAACGCTATGAACACTCTGCATCTTCTCCTACTTTGCCAGATCTGACACAGACCTTTGGTGTTTTCCCTCTCCAAAAAAGGGCCGAAGTCTGCCAAGCACCATATCGCTTCTGTCTCGGGGGAAGATGACTGTCACCGATCAGCGGAGACACAAACTTTGTGCACCGATCGCAATGGTGACTAAACCTCCAAAAGGCCCCTTTGTTTACCCATTCGAGGCAATCTGTTTTTTAGTGGGGTTTTTTTTCAGACGAGCTACCATGCATTGTTATGAACATCACTTACTTTCTCTTCACAATACATAAGTTTAAGGAAAAAAGAAAAAACAGCACAGAGATGTTTTTCAGTAGGTTTGCTTTTCGCATACAAACTTTGGAAGACTTTTAACAAAATCAAATGCTTTGACCCGCGTACGTGGCTGTAGATAGTTAAAACAAGGCAAGTGCCAAAATGTGTCTCGCCCATTCGCGTAGAAGAATTGATGTTTTTCTAACTCCCGGAAGTTCATTGACCCCGCCTATGACCTTTGACCTTGTAGTGACCATCAACTCCCCAAGGGACATTTACCAGCCAAGTTTGGTCACAAACGGACATATGGATCAAAAGTTATGAGCCATAATTGAAACACACCGTAAAAACTTAACATTGGGCCCTAAAAGTTTGCTGACCCCTGTCTGTGACCTTTGACCTTGTGATGACCTTCAACTCCCCAAGTGACATCTACCATCCAAGTTTGGTCACAAACAGACATAGGGATCAAAAGTTTTGAGCCATAGTTGAAATGTGCTGTAAAAACTTAACATTGGGCCCTAAAAGTTCGTTGACTCCTGTCTGTGATTTTGACCTTGTGGTGACCTTCAACTCCCCTCGTAAGGGACATTTACCATCCACGTTTGGTAACAAACGGACATATACATCAAAAGTTATGAGCCATAATCGAAACGCGCCGTAAAAACTTAACATTGGGCCCTTCAGTTCATTGACCCCTGCCTGTGACCTTTGACCTTGAGGTGACCTTCATGTTTGGTAAAATGTGTGACTTTGTATAACCACTCTTCCCTCCAAGTTTGATTGAAATTAAAGTCCTCAGTAGAGAGTTCTTCAAGTTTTTGTAGCGTTACGGACGGACGACGGACGGACGACGGACGGACGGACAACGGACGGACAGACACCGCAGGCGATCCCTTAGTCTTCCCGCACCTCTGGTGGGCTCGACAAAAAATGGAATTGAAAATGTACCTTACTTTGCACAACTGATTTAATAAATACTTTGAAGATCTATCAATGACATCACTTCTGCTGCAGTATTGGAAAGTTAAATTGGGCTGACCTCTCCATGAATGAGAGAAGAAAACTGTTACACTATATATTTAGTGAGTCTAATTTTTCGCAAATTGGGACTTCACCACAATTTCGCGAGTGGTTAAATTTGCGATCGTGGAATACAGCACCAATCAAAGAAATGCATGCATGCACATGTGTCAGGATCAGAGTTAACATTTTTGTGGGTTTTTTAATTTGCGAATAGCCCTTGGCTCGCAAAATTTGTGAAAATAAGAACCATGCAAAATTTTCGCTGTATACAGTAGATGGAAGATACAGTAGGTCCACTGACATCTCCCAAAGGTATAGGGGATGACATGGCCCTAGTTGTGGATGTGCCCACTATGGGAGAAATCTGATGTTTGTCAGGTTGAAGACTATTATGGGATTTACTGCATTTTTAAAGCTTTTTTCCTACCTCTATTTGTTTTTTCTTTTTTCTTTTTTTACCATTCCCATGCATTCCCACAGTTTCATTTCCTCGCCCGCGATAAAACAATCACTACAAGTGTGGAAAAGTGATCACTGAGGGGAAGCACGGGAAGCTTCTAGGAAGCAGGAGAGGAGAAGTTTACAGTTACTGGTCATCCCGGCCCAAGGTCGGCCCACTCTTGCTGGGGAGCCGTTCCCGGTGAGGTACTGCATAGCTGCCAGCTAGCAGCTCTGCTGGGACTTTCGCAATGCGGCCTCTCTGTCACAAAAATCATTACGTTCAAGGGTCTTTGAATGCCACAATCTCACGATAATGTAATTAACGATGCCCTCCTGATATGCTGTGTTGAGTTTGCATTTATTTCACACGGGCAACTATAGAAGCAATCAAATAATCATGGGACCCGTAACTTTACCCATCACTGCGAGAAAACAACCGGATAGTAAAAACGATGGGGTATTTTGCCCGAGTACACAGGGTACCACTGCTGCAGCTAGCAGACTTGATGTTGAACCAGGAACCTCCAGATTAAGGGTCTAGATGTTCTTGACCACTGAGCTACAGCAGCTCCTCTGTCTAGGGCACAACATACATGTAGTCAGCACAACTGCTACCATCAATTTTCCCTAGATATAAAGAGTTGATTTAATATTTTTCTGGTTTATGTCAGAATGTCAATGACTGTTTCATCTGCAAAGAAACTACAGAAACATACATTGTAGACTACACTGTACAGTATAGGTCCTAGATCAGTGAGTAGGTATACTAGAGTCTGACACACATTGCAGTTGTTCCATAAAATTAATATTACAAAGAACATTCAACTTTCTATCCTTGTAGTTGTAGAACACAACATTTACATTTACTGAAGCAATGTACGTTTATGCGAATAACTCTCATCATAAAATCCAGTGTCTGTAAAACCTGAAGGCATATTAAAGTGAATCATAAGTCATGTCTCACAGATATTCAGGCTATCCACCGTGGGCAAATGTCAGTGTAAATTGACAAGTTCTTGCACTCCAGAAAACCATCAAATGGAGTCATGATGTTACATAAAATGCACATGGGCAAATGACCAAGCACCAGCAAATGCACAAGATTTTCTACACTTGTACTCGGCCTCTTGACACACCTGGCTCTATGGGTCGAGCAAAGGTGAGAAAGAGAGCGAGACAGACAGAGAAGGAGCGGGAAGAGAGAAAAAAGAGAAGGAGGGAGCCATTCGGAAGAAAGCGGTTGCAGAACTTGACCTTTCCCTGCACAGGTCAACTCACAGCCAGGGCACAGGAACAACTATGGCACAATAATAGTACTGTGGCAGGCTTTTGCACTTCTATGGATATCACACAGGCATGCTTGGTGCACACATTGTGGGCCCCACTATTCAGCCCCCGCTTTCCTCCCTGTTGGGTTGTCTTGGGAGTCGCACTTGCTGCCAGCTCTCAACAAAAGAGAGGGAGAGAGCCCCCGGAAAAAAAAAAAACCCCTCCATCTCCAACATCTCACCTCGAACTACATAGACTTGTGTACAAGCATGTGGCACGCTGTGCACAAATACAGACCACATGTCTCGACATTTGGAACAACAGTCCTCATACACTGGGCGTACACATACCGTGTAGGAGCTGGGCTGCTTCAGTGCTTTTTACATTTGCATGCTTTACAAAAAGGAACACAACAGTAAAATGGCAGACCACGATGTCTTGCCCATGGTCAAAGCTACGTACAACGATATTGGGTGATTTCAAGTGTGGTGCTGGGGTTATCTCCCGAACAACTGCCTTTGCAGTTTGAGCTTCCACACCTACGGTCAAATTCATGCAAGTGATACCGATCGCAGCTATCGATTTCCAACACTACTGTTATATACTCACTCCACTGCAAAGTCATGCAGGAATAGCGCGATGAAAAAAGTGACTGTATTTGGTTCAAGTCAAATATGAAAAGGATGCAGCCATGAATACTCTGTAGTAGACAGGTGACGTGGAAGAAGCCACTGTTTTCTTCACATGATCTCCAAAAAAACAACAATCTTAATTTTGCTCCTGGGCATAGATTTGTGGCCATGTGTCTACAGCACAGGGAATAATTTTCAAACTCAAATTTGATTAGTAATTTCAGCTGATGAAAAATATCTTCAATGATATCCTGCACACTTTTATGTAAGAAAACTGCTACGCAAAAGTTAGTTTGTATAGCAGTGGTGTAAAAATGCATAGCAAATTGCAATGCGATACCAGGAAAATTATTCCCTGTAGCATTATGTACTTTCCACAGGTGACTTTTGAATTTAATACCATAGACTATGCACACGTATACTTGTGAGTAGGGACACGATGATGTGCAACCATACACTTTTATGGGTCCTGTACGAATACAGATAGCATCGCTAACACCAACCCCAAACTTGAAATTGCAAATTTGATAACCACTAGGGGCTGGTGTAAGCCAATTAGGGGAAAAGCATACATAACTACCAACAAGAACAGTGAGACTCGGTTCAGTACTGTACATGATATTCAGACCAGGCCCAACCTTGGCGGCAGAAACTATGACACAATTTTTAGGTCAATCTGTTAAAACCGACTGATTTCTAGTTTGGGATAATCATAGCTGGTGCTACAGTTGAAACGCCACTAACATCATCACTGGCAACAAATTTGAAATCACCCATTGGTTCAAATGTCTAGCTCGGTAAGCCTACAGTTCACACACAAAAACAAAAGGCAATACAATCTGAGAATATATTCCATTTGCAATTTTACTTTAAAATTTGAGGAGCTTTAACATTTGCATGGATATAGAGCACTGTTTATGTCTTGCGATGGCAAACCTCTTGCAGTAATATCTAAGCTAAATTGTGGTTTTGAGAAGGAAAAAAAAATCTAGAAATAAGAGCTGCTAATACATCACATTACTGTCAAATGTGAATGTAAGAAGACATAATTATGGCAAGCATGTAAGCAAGGAAATTTACACAAGTATAAATATCTCTTCAAAATGTATATTTTACAAACAAACATCTGCCTTGATTAGCATATAATGGTAATGTATGGGAAATAAAATTACTGCAATGTAATACCACACAGCCAGTACATGTTTGTGTTAATCAATTTTGTTGAACTCTTACACTATACCAATACTAAAACTTTAAAAAGTCGCCAAAACACATTTATGCCAACAAATTTCTATTCTTTAAACACCTCTTGAACCTCTTACCATGTCATGATAGTTTATCTGACAGTCATAACACAAAATTCCATGGATATGAACATTTCAAATAGCAGATGGCATTCTCCTACAAATAATATCAGAGCATGTTAAAACGAAATGTCAGAACCTACTGCCCACAGCTTACAAGTAAATGCAGCCTTATATCACTTGTGGGTCACTGGACGTTTTAGTGGGCCTACCCATCAGCTTTGATAGGAGACAACCAAGAAAAGAAAAAAAAAAGAAAAGAAAATCAGATTGATACTTCACCTTCTATAGTAGCCACTTTTTTCAAGACTTACAATCACAACTGTGAATTACAATAGCAACCAGCACAAACTGCAATTACTAGAAATCATGGCTTAGGGCATGCTTCCTTTGATTTTCAATTTAGGGGCTTTCACACGATATCCTTAGAATGCCTAATATTTTGTGAGGTTTTTATTTTCGCAATCCCGATGTGAATGTGACGTACGCGTGTACACTTCTCCATTCAGTACAGGACTCCACGATCGCAAATTTAACCACTCATGAAATCTTTGGGAATTCTCGTTTCACAGAAATTAAGACTCGCGAAATATATGCCGTATACAGTATTATCCATTTAAACACCCAATCACTGTCATCCAGGGAAAAGTTCTGGGTACTTTGTACATTTACCACCCAAATTTCCTAGTGGGAAATCACTTCATTTCTAACTCAATTTGTTTGCTCATTGGTCAGCTGTCATGCCAAAGGACCCTGAGCAAATTATCATTATACGCCAAGTAAAGACGGCACGTATTTTTCAGGATCACATCCAAAAATGGACAAAAGGAAACCCCTGAGAAAATTTATGCAAAGGAATCATTTTCATCCTGCAGATGGTAAAATTGGGCTGCATGTATTATCTTTCCCATGTTTGCAACATGTTTCAATACCCACTATCAAAACGCCTTTGCAAAGGCCTTTCCGATCGCGTTACTTAACCCGTTGAGGACAAGTCCCGAGTATACTCGAGCAGGCGTCTATGGGAAATGCGTGTTGTAGCAAAACCAGTCCATCCTTAACGGGTTAAGTCGTTGCGTTTATCATCTCCATTGTACAGTAAGTTGAAGGGAGGCCCTGTCACTGCACAACTACATTGCGCAGTTTGACCTGAGGTGCGGAGATGTGTTGTTGGCATGGTCCAAGCTATAAACATGTCTCTAACAACTTTGCGTTTATCATCTCCACAGAAACATATTTCTAGCTTTCACACATTGGCAATCGCACTTTATTCTATGTTTCGGAAAGGTATTTCTAACCCTATAATCAAAACAGCGTTGTGTCTATCATCTGCCCAAATCTCCCTGAAAGTTGTCTGGAAACCTGAATTCTATGCCACAAGTGAATTGAAAAACACACTCCTGGAAATATCCCACAACACTGGGAAAGGCAACATTTAGACAAGGAAATCTCTAAAAGACCATATCTTTCAATCTCTCATGACTGATACTGATATTTCAATAGTTTCCGTTTCCTCCACACAAAATCGTGCTCCTTTTTTCCCCCACAAGTGTGACAATACTAATGATAGACAGTTTGATAAGGAAATATTGATGAATTGTGGCTGAACCATGATTTGATTTTTGGTAGCATGCAGCTTCTGATGCTATGTAAAAGAAGAGCAAACACGCAAAGCCAATGGGTTATCATCAACATCATAAGAACATCAAACTCATCCAAACACATGCTCAGGAAAAGTTGAAGGGAGGGAAAGATGAAGGAAATTGGCATTCCCAGCCTAAAACCAGTCACGGATGCCACATTCAAGAAACATTTTGATTATTATGTTCACATTTTGTATATCTAACGATACTTAACATTAATTATACTGATTCAAATTTTAACATTGGTTGTTTCTACCCCTAACTCACATTTTAGAACAATTTTGAAGCACTAACAAGTTTCATCTGCAAATGGTAAATTATGCCTTTAATCAGAGCAGGGGTCTTTATACAGGAGGCGTCCTAATTATCAAGGCAGCGGCAGCTGTATTACAAACGTGATTAATTTTGTGAGTTGCATCATGACTTCAGCGGAAGGATACTTTGACCAAAACCCAACCGTTAATATTTAACAATCGTAGAAAACATGAACAAATAGAGAGAGAGAGGAACAGATTTCCAAACAACTAGACATTTCATGTCTACTCCAACCAGTGGTTTGTGACAAGCTCGTTTCCTCTGTGAACATTTTTTTTTCTTCCAAGTCAAAAGTTGGAATTCATTTTGTACAGCTAGCAGTTTTTGCCACACAAAGCCAGGCTCAAACTTCAGACATGCACACATTTAAAGGCTGCCATGTAAAACCTTTTATAGAAGAGCATATCTCTACACACATGAATCTAAATGGATGTGATTATATGTACTCTGTATATTTGTCTATGTATTTTGTTATTGCTGGCACATGTATGCCTCAAGGAGTTCTCTCCCTCTAATTTGTTTGTGCAAGAGTTTGTGAGAACATGCGTGGATGCTATGATACTGTACCAAAGTACTGCTCTTGTGTATGAGGTTCTTTTGTTCTTTCTCAGATTTGAATGTTGCATGCAAAATAAATCTCACTACATACTGTAAAACCACACACATTAATGGCATAAAACTTTTGTGAATTGCCACTGGCATTCAACGCTTTGTGTAGACAAAACCTTTCCCATGCATATTTACTTCGGGGAATCCTGACTCCTCACGAAATTCCCAAAGTTTCATGCACATGAAAATGTCTGGTTTTACAATACTGCTGCTTTAACATTCTTCTGTTTTTTGTTTGTTTGTTTTTTAAAGGGGGTGGGGCATCTAGTGATCTACAGCTCCATGCCAACTGGAGGGAATCTACATGCCCAGTTCTGGGTTAGGAAAGTGCAATCACCTGAAACTAATCTAGGCAAAAAAGACAATAAACCTGAGCCCTGGATGAAACCTGTGAGTCTGGGCTCAGGGGTCTGCAGTCCACTGCATATTTGGCCTGGATTCAGTGGGCGTTATACGGCCACTGCTTTGCACTAGGGGCCCACCTTTTTCACCTCTGAGGTATAACACATGCGCACGTGTGGATATTTCAGAAAGAAAAAAAAAAGTTAGCAATAAACACACAAAAAGAAGGTATTAGAAGAATTTACAAGGAAATTACAAGTTACAATGAATTGGGAGAAAATACATGCAATTGTAGTGATAAGAAATACAATATCCTTCTTGTATTTTGCTTGCATATATATTAAGTGTATACAGGTACATACAATTTGTATGTGTATGTGTGTGTGTGTGTGAGTGTGTGTATGTGTGTACTGTTGAATGCCTGCAGTACACTGTACTGCAGGAACATGTTGGTCTTTGCCAAAATGGATGTGAATGACCATGTTCGAAACTACTCACTGAATAAGAGACGGTCAGTGACCATTTCACAAGAGGCAGGATTACATTTTTTGTTGTTATTGGCTCAATGCCAGTGGATTATTGTTGCAGTTCTTCCAAGATCTATTAAGTTTTCATCCTTCATCATCTTGTGTATAGCATATAGAAATGTTCTAAAAGTATATCTTCTGCAATCATCTGCCTACATTGTATATCTTTGTATAAACTTGAGAGATATTGTTTGGTTTTATATATTCCTGTGAAATGATTCCAAGTGTTCGGTGGAATAACAAAGGCAATGAAACAGACAAGTCTCGGATCACTTCACAGAATAACAAATAACGAATCTTTAGGTAATGCTGCATTGATCCTTTGTGTAGCATATCAGTGGCGGATCCAGAGGGGGGCGCAACCGGCGTATGCCCCCCTCCCTTTATTTTTTTTTTAAACAAAAGAAATAAAAAGAAAAAAAATGAAATGAAACCCGGAAGTGGCACAAGAAATATTAGTTGCCCCCCCCCCCCCCCCCCTTTACAGAATTCCTGGATCCGCCCTTGCATAATGATATTCAACTTTTCATAACTTGTGTAGCATAATGACATTCAAATTAATTTTTATTTTTTAATTTTTATTGTCTAGGGAAGAGTTGCAAGGAAAAGTGAGGGTGTCTTTCACTTTCCCCCTCTTTCTTGCTACTGTACTCATGAAAATCTAAAACTTTCAAAAGTGGTTCTTGAACTTCTTTCCATACTACAGTATTGAAGTCTAGTAATTTGTATCAATATGACAGGGTCCTACACATCTCAACCTTCAACAATTTCTGTGAGACCTTAACTGGATGATCAAAGTACACACGTACTTGAACTCTGTGCGTGAAATGCAGTCATTACAATTTCTCATGTTTTTGCTGTACAGTTCTAATGGTAATCCTCAAATCTGAAATGCAAGGGGCAGTTCTTTTTGTTTGGATTTGGCCATAGAGGTATTGTTACATATGTGGAAATATAATAGCATTACTTGGGGACCATTCTGACAATTCACTTAACAGATCAAACATACACACACACACACAAACACACACGATAAATATTGGCGAGGGCACACCACAGAAGAAATATTTGTTTCCTAATCCGTGATGGTATAGGCCTACATTAAACTATTCTTGCAATGATGTATGCTGTTACTTTTAGTCCCAAATGAATGTTTGACAGTATACAAAATGAATACGCAGAAAAATTTGTTCCATGCTCAAAACAGTTGCAGACTACTCATGTATCATCCAGACATGCTACTGAAGTACTCACACGCTGCCAAGATACCAGCGGTTACGAATCTGCAAGTTGACCCAAATCACTCAGGCATGACTGAAAGCCAAGCAGCCATACTCTTGCAACACGAAGTCCATTTGCATTTGGGCCAAGTTTATTGGTTTTTTTAAACTTGTTTCACATGTAGTAGCGATGATCATTCTTGGCAAGGCTAAATTTCAGTGGCATCAACTTCCTCATTATGTACGCAGGTTGGTGCAAGTTGCCCATATTTGGCATTAGACTACCAGGGTCATCAGAGTATGGTACTAGGATGCAAAAGGGGAATAACCTTTATTGAAAAATTATGGAGGTCAGAGTTTGATGAATGCTTGGATATTGCACCTTTTGGTACGTTATCAAACATTACTCATCCCAAACTGAGTGGTAAGTTCTACTTTTTTATCATCATCGTCCGTCATAACAAGATCACTGTGAGCTTCAATATCATGCTAGTAGGCTAACAGTCAAATGCATTGTAGATTGGCACCAAGGCTAATCAATTCAATGGTCATTTCTATTATCGCTACTACAAACCACAGGCTCTTATTTGCTTATATGTTGGCAGTTTATGGGGGGGGGGGAGAAAATGAGTATCTAATGATCACACCAAAAAAAAAAGTCTATTGATTTACTGATCACAAAAAAGTATCTATTGATCACAAAAAAGTATCTACTGATCACAAAGGAATAATAAAATGTACAAGGTATGTTCACATGCAGTTGCCGAACTTGAAGTTTAGGTCGAAAACTGAACTGTCGATGATTAGCTCTACTCCTGAATTCCCATCACGGGTTCACACGTGCACCTAAACTTTAAGATATGTACAGTATGTACAACTTAGGAGTGAATTCAGTTAGCGTGGTTCACGCTAACTCACAAGCTCAATGATTATTGTGTCCATGCAGAGCAAAACTATCAATAGGACCCCCCCCCCACGCAGAGCAAAACTATCAATAGGATCCCCCTCCCCCCCCCCCATGGATAAATCCTCATAGCGTAAACCCCAAGATGTCTTGTGGTTCTAATCATCGGCTGAACTTTAAGATAGCTAACTTTTGAGTGCATCCACGTGGCGCTACACTACAAGCTAATCATCAAGAGTAAAGTTTTCAACCTAAACTGAAAGTTTAGAAACAGCGTGTGAACGTAACTAATGTCAGTCACGCAGGACTGAAGTTAGTAAAGGAATTACTTTCAAAAAGTCAGTCAGAAGAAATACCCAGTCATTCCGGAGAACGAATCAGGTGTAATGAAAAGCAGACTTGCTGCCTCCCTGTACTTTACTCACAATAGGTCTGGCCTCTTCAAGTTACTTTTATGACTCATGCTTCCTGTAATCCCGATTAGCGTTACTTTGCCAGGCAAAAGTACAATACCAGCTAGATTGGAAGGGGTCATATCTAAGTCTATTTTTAAAATCAACAAAAAGAAGGAGTTTATGCAATGGAGCCAATTGGTCACATTCTTCAACTACATTTGTAACTTAGGTCTCAATGCACTGAAAAAAAAAATATTGTTATCATATTGTGATCTGCAGTTTCCATTTTGTGTCTGCTTTTGATTACAATTGAGCTTTCACATTATATTTCTGTTGTTTTTCACCAAACACTCGGTTCTCTACTTGGTATCCTCTCTTATTGGAGAGACGCCGGTCAAAACATTCACATACCATCAACATTTAACATTAGAACAAGAGCAAAATTCAGTGAAAAAGAAGATGTGAAATTATTACCCAATTAGATAAATCTCTTTTCTGTTCTCTTCTAGCATGAAAGTCTGAAGGAAGGTAGGAAAGATTGTGCACTGCAGATGGTTCAACTTTTAGAATCCTTTTCGATTTCGATTTTGATCGTTCAGTTTTTTTTTTTTTTTCCTTCTGTTTTTTGAGTGAGCTTTGGTCAAAAGTTGAAGGGACAGACAGCGAAAGTTCAGCATTCCCGGTACGGACATCTTGATCTGCAATGTCATTTTCCTCCTCCCCCTTCCTCCCTGCCACAGATATCCCCGTCTGATTTGTGAGTCAAGTTTCCTCGCAGAAGAGTGAGAGGCTGTGTTCACACGGGCCAAGAAACGCGATTGCCATGCTGAATTACACTTACGACTCAAACAGTCCTCTGCAGGCACGAATGAGGAAGGGTTTGCGGGGATTCTGCGGTTTTCAATTTCAGAGTGAGGAGGGGGAGGTGTGGCCTCTTTCTGAGTTCCAATCAATCACTCTTGAGTAGCAAATAGCGTGCCCCTTGACAGAAGTGTAAGCATTTTAGGAGCGCGTTTTTTTTTTTTTTCTGCAGAAGGGGTTGAAAGGTCATTATAACCTCTGCCCTAGAACATGATTTGGAGGTCAATCTGTACACACAAAGCTGTTTCATTCCATAATTCTGGAGGATCGTGATTGGACAACACCTCCGGACCATCACTCGAATTACAATTTGAACATTGATTCCAACCACCCTCCACGATTACAGTTTGCATACACACTGCCAAAATGGAAAAAAAAAAAAAAAATTGGAAACATGATTCTAGTGATGCATCATTAGAATCGTGATTCAAATTATGCACTCATGGTACATGTGAAAACAGCCAGGGAGACAGCAACGCAAACTCGCCGAACTTCCTGTCATTGTAGCTCATGACAGTGCTTTTGAAACCGAGTCTGGGAGGGGGAAAGGAGAGAGAGGGGGGAGGAGGAGGGATTGATGTTTGAGAGACGAGCTTCAGGAAAGTTCATGTCTGCTCGTCCCTCTGAGAGGTCGGGGGATGCAAGCGCAATAAGCAATGGGGCACGGACAGGTCAAGTTAGCCTCACTACAAGTTCATTTGGGGGGAAAAAAGAACAGATGCTTATTTTGCTTTACAACAACAATTTGTGATTTTTTTTATAGCAACTGATTGAAAAACTGCCCTTCATCAATGTAAACAAGCACCGATTATTCAATATCTTTCATAGTAGCCATAAAAAAAAAAAATCATGGGTATTAATACTTGGGTTGGATATGAACCAACGATTCCTGCTTACCTGGCTGGTATTATATCCGTTACACAATCAAGCTGCAGCCGGACACAGCAACTGATTCAGTCTCTGTAATGTTATATCTTCTGTTAATTCTAAATTAACTTTTGGAAATTTGCCAATGCCTCGTCGACTATAAATAAAAGTAAAAAACATAACTGCAACCAACGATCTTAAAGTAAAATGATCTACACTGTATGTGTTTGTATGTCAAGGGCACGATGTCTGTCGGTTTCTCAAACTGCAGTCTTCGTAATCACAAGTACCATTTTACGATTAACTTCAAGTTGCAATTTGAGGGTAGCCAAATACTATTGTTGCAAACTTTGCTTGACAGAAGAACTGGTGGCAAAAGAAAGATGCTCGGATGAAAGAACACAGCATTGCCAGAAATGGGAGGAAAATAGGAAGTCATGACTGGTCACTGGGAAGCAAGATCCGGTATGACCTCGATTATCCAGCCATGTTGGGACCGGCGGGCCTCCGGATAATCGATTTGGCCGGATAAGAGAGAATCCGGATGATCGATGGTCAGATAATCGAGGTCCTACTGTACTTACAATCAGCCAGACAGATGAGCAACCAGGTACATACATTGTAGGACTAGGAGCATTTTGTCCTTGAGGAGTATGCACTGCCCAACACGCAACCAGTATGACAGAGGCATGAGGGTTGCCAAAAATCACATAAGAACGAGTCTGCTGTTTACTTTTTGATATTTGGTGTCAAAGCAGATGCCCAAGGGTATCAACATGCTACTGAAATGGTATCTCCACCTGATATTTTCACTGGTACTGCCATACACACAAAAACCACCAACTCCCCATAATCACTCAAGAGATCAGTGCTACACATGAAGAGTTCTGAATCCAGCCACTGCAAGATACCAGGTTCCAATTATCAGTTTACAAATGTCATTGAGAAAAAAAAAATTCACAGCTATTGTCAGACGGATCTGCAATCTCATGTACATTGTATACTGTAGGAAGCAGGTACAGTGTAGGAAGGCTAATACTTTGTTCCACACAATTACAAATTTATGTAATTCAGTGTCCAAAAGTTGCGGCTCAGAATAACAGGCAGTCTGGCAAACCTAATGTACACTACCAAACATGCAGCACACATTAATTTGCCTGCATTTCCTTGCCCAGAAGGAAAACCTAGACTTCGAGCTGGCAATATGAGCAAAGAGATCCAAATAAAAAAAAAATCACTGCTACTCTGCTATCTAATTACAGGAAACTGATATACAGTACTTTGTCCAGATAAAAAAAGACCAACACATTTAGCCAGAGTCATCGATCAGAGTAGATGTAGGCCCTACTATAAACAAACACAAAATATTTTGGAATGTGGACATTTCTGTGAGTTTCAAACTCAACTGAACTCTTACGAAAGTAATAACACCTGGTAATTTTACAAGATATCAAATTCTATGCAAGGTACTCTGATTCAACTGTTTCAGTCATTTTTAAAGGTAATGGCGAAGTTTTCATTGACCAAGGCAGGCACATACAAGTGGTGCAAGTGGGTTTGAAGTAAAAGATGTACATTGTCGTACCGTACCCCTGGGCTGAACTGATGAGTTCTAGAGAAGAAAAAAGGTAACACTGTGAGCATGGCATGGCAAAAATGACTGCTTGCCTACATTTGTACCGACATGTACTGTGCAACAAGCAAATATCAATGGCTTCTGCTTTCAGCTAGTGGCTTTACTCTTTCCAACCACACCTCCCTGGTCCAGTGGTGCAGAGAGCACATTCAGTAAAAACATTAGCAAACAAACGAACAAGCAACAGACAACAGGGGGCTCCACAATCTATACCAGTTGGCCTGAGAGATGGGCAGCTAGCCTGTCAATCACAGCCACTGGACATGGACGGAGGGACAAGGAATTACAAAGTGCAATCCACAGACTGGCTGACCCTGGGGGGGGGGGGGGTCCTCGTTTGAATTAAAGGTCCTGTTTACCTTTGGGAGCAGTGATTACAAAAAAATCTTTGAGATATCACATTTGATGCATACAGTACGCGCAATAGAAAACGCCCGACGAAAGTGCGTCCAAATTTCGTCCCAACGCTTTTTTCGTTGTTGATTTCGTCGGGGACGTTTTCAACGCTTTTTGCGTCCAGACTTCATGGACGGATTTTGGACGAATTCAACGAATTCAACGAAATCCCCGAACGCTTTTCCGAAGCTGTGGACGCTTTCAACGCTTTCGACGCTTTCAACCCTTTCAACGCTTTCAACCCTCTGTACACATCACACACACAGCTACACTGTACACAAAGTTAGCTCGAATCGCGAATCGCTAGCTCTCCCTTCGTCGAAGTTGTCTAGGTTTCCCGTCCATTTCTCTCATTTTCTCTCTTTTGCTTTCGTATCATTGTATCCCTTTCTTTTCAGAGTACAATCATACTCCTGAGAGTTTAGTTTTCTCATTTTTATTAAGTGATTACCTTGTTTGCAACAATTTGGGGTGAGTTTTTGTTCGAGTGTTTGTTGAGTTTTTCGATTGAACGATTTGTCGATTATCTTCGTGTGTGCGAGGACATCGTACCCACTCGTTTGTTTCCGTGTAAGTATTTTTACCGTAAAGTGTCTTCATCGTTCGTCTTCACGCATCGGGTTTTCACCTAGTTTTCCTCATCGTAGTTTTCCACATCCATTTTTTTTTTCCGGTGCAAGATACTCTGTGTATTTTCTGCTACGGTAAAATGCCATCGTCGATAGTTTTTGTGTATTCATCGTAGTTTTCCACCTCCATTTCATTTTTGTGTGCCAGATGTGTAGCTAGGTCTGCGATGTCTGAATCGTTTACAGGTTTGTTTTGAGAGGGATTTTGAGGGTTTCGCGGTGGATGAGATTGACTGGAATGATAGTGATAATAATAATGATTCTACTATCTAGTGGTGTTGATATACGAGCTCTTTTGATGATGCAATTTATTTCGTGTGACCGACCATCATGACGTTGGCGATGACGAGTACGAAACGAGTAGCCTACACATGTACAATGTAGGCCTGTAAGACGAGAGTGACACTGACGATATGGCCTGGCCCTGGGGGCGGTTTTAGTGTTGGCTCGCTCGATCGTGCACTGGAGTGGTCTAGAGACCTGCATTTTATTTTTTCATTTAATTGTATCCTTTTGCCTTTTTCACTCTGGTTTACTGCTACCAAAATTTATGTCTCTGAAGAAACTCAACCAGAAGTTAGACAATATGTTTGCACATCAAGCCCAAGTCTGTCAATTGCGATGTTCCTACTCCTTTTTAACTCGAAATCCCATTTTCTTTGCTCATTTTTCCACTGATAAATTATTTAGAACTGTACTGCATTTCTGATGAATTGCTTTTATATCAAGAGCCTGCTGAGTAGGTGTTTCATTCTATCCTTTCAATTATCTTTCTATCACTTTCTTCTTTGACCCTGGATGGAAAAGAAAAACCCTATCTTGCCATGTAAAGACAGAACACATACCATCATGAAATATCATGACATTACTAAAGTAATAAAAGAAATAGGAAAGCGATGAAAATTCTTGTTTGTAAAATCATAAATCAAAGGTGATTTCATATGAACCAGCTCTTTGAAACGTATTTAATTTGCCTATTGATACTTGCTTTGCAAGTACACTGTATACGTTTTCTCTCCCATGGACTTTGTGTCCCCCTTTTTTTATGTGCTTTAATGATTATTATTCTAGTTTGTTTTGTCAATATCATCATTATTGCTGTATCATTATTACCATACTTTGATATGGTTAATTGCATTTGTTGATTGACTCTCACTTTCATTTCGTTGCCTCCTCTTGGTACTTGTGCAGATCCTTTCTAGGGCTTGCTGTTTGCTCACCCCCCCCCTTTTTTTTTTGCTGTTGCTATTTCACTCTTTACCTTTCTTTATCTCTCTGTTGTTCCTTATCTTGTTTGATGTTGCCTCCACATTCATCCTTTTCCTTCAATGGTTGCCCCCTGGCCCTCACGACTATTACTAACCTTCCCCTGCCTTTTGTCTGTCCATCCTCCTGCTCTAATCCCCCTCCCTATACCTGTTGGGCTCCTTGCCCATGACATCCTACCCTCTCCTTTTGTTTTCTTTGTTTCGTGTCCCTTGCCTGTTCCTGACTGTTCTTGTTGTGTGAAGTCGCTTTACATGTATGTGGTTGCTTTTTCTGCCTATTTGCCATTTTGCTTCTGACGAAGATTCTGCTATGATCGAAAGCTTAGGTCCCTTTTGACTCTATCCTAAAAACATTCCTGTACACTCCCAAAACTTGCTGGGCTGTAGTAATGGAAACTTCATTATCTAGCATGGGAGGGGGAATGCTTTCATTTTCTCAAGAGAGCATTTGTGTGAGAGAATGCAAAACTTGATTGAGTGTTGCCAAGTTGTTTTCAAGCTTCTTCATTTTATTTGATCTTAAGCATAATCACTTTCGTAAGTACATGTACAGTATTACGATTTCTTCTCCCCTGACTGTAATCGGAAAGTTCGCCATAACGATGATCGCTAATGTGTTTGGATGTGCCGATATGGGAAACACGTGGTTCAAAGGAATGCACCATGTGCTACTGCAAGTTTAATGGATAGAATGCGCCATAGGCTTAGTTACGGTAAACAGTTTACGTTCGATGCGAATGATTATTACGTCTTTCAGGATCGAGGAATAATACACACAAAACATGCAAACAAACAAATCCACGAACGAGTGTTGATAACTAAAATTCATATAATGAAAAGTAATAGGCAGTTTTGATGAGCGTGAAATTAATTGTCATAATTTTGCTGTTTAATCGGGTGGTGGCTGCATCACATAGGACATCGCAGTGAATTTGTCTAGGCATATGAGACATTTCATATATTTCTGTGATTGCATTTTTGAGTGATTAATCAATTCCTTTTAACAGTTCGGGAACATATAAATGCATTGTACTTAGCTCAAGTACACAATAATCGACGGTTCGATGTATGCGCCTAAAGAAAGGCGAAAGAATCAGAACATCTTTGCAATGATTCCTTTAACTCAACTCACCAGCGAGTTCTTCGATCGATATTAGACCAGTGCGCGCATTCTTTCGACTGGCACCTGGGGTCTGGCACGCACCTGGTTTTGTGGAAATTTCCACAAAGGGAGAGGGTGGGGTTTTTCCAATCCCAAGAGACCGCATTACACAAGAAGACAATCTCGTCGCTTCTATTATTTTCCGTCACTTGTGTTTCCCCCTTATTCTTTGCTAATAATGAACATTTAGGTTGAACTTGATGATGGTTGTTCACACGTGGTTCCTTTTGTTGTGAGGTGTAGGTATTTTCTTTTTTATCATTCTTGGGAGGGGAAAGAAGAGTAAAAGAGGGAAAACTCATTTAAATAAACGAAGGGCACGTACGCTCAGCATCCACAGCAAGCCGTCTTTTACATCAGCATCGTTGATTATCATCACCATCATCAGGCATCACTCCGATAATTTTGTCCTTTTCTTATAAACATTTAGAAACACGATCACCATCACTCGAGATAAACACGTAGCAGTGGCAGATCCAGAGGGGGCGCATGAGGCGCACGCCCCCTTTATTTATCGTTAAAAGAAAAGAAAAAAAAAAAAAGAAAGACGTGAAACCCGGAAGTGGCACCAGAAATATTACAGAATTCCTGGATCCGCCCCTGCCTGTACGAAAATAAATGACAACAAACAAAGTATCAACAACCTCCCCGACAACTACATAAACATTACCACAGAGCACACCGAAGCGGCTGGGATCAAACACCCTTCGAAATACTGCAGCAAAGCGGGAAATCGCCGTTACTGAAATGCATATTCTTACACAGTGCGAGGCAATTGAAAGAATTACCTTTAAATATTTCAGAATATAAAGGGAACAAATGAAGTGATATGAAACGAAAGAAATCGTATACCAAACGAGAGGTATGAGAAACGACCTCCAATATTATAGGCCCTTAGCCGCAGCATATCAACAAACAGATAGGCACACGGAATATGCGTGTTTGGGATTCCTCCCTCCTATATTCTTTCCTGAACTACTAGTATTCCCAATGCCCGAATAAAATAATGACTAGTTTGTTACTCTGATTTCTTCTTCTGAGGTAAGGAAGTTCGTTCATCCGAAAACGAAAGGATTGACACTCCGAAAGTTTGCTAATCGGACAATGCCCCCCCCCAAAAAAAAAAAACAAAAACAGCCCACAAAATGCTCGTTAATCAAATTATTGGTTAATAATAGTGAAAGACAATAATAATGATAATAATAATAATAATAATAATAATAATAATAATATAACAAAAGACAGAAATAAAACAATATATGGCCCTATAGCAATTACCCGCAGCATGATTACATTTTCGAATCAACAAACATGGATAGGCACAAGGAATATGCGTGTTTCGGATTCGAAATAAAGCCGTAACCATCGGAATAGCGCACCCGTTTTCTTTTTAGGAATAATGAACACCAAGGAATGAATAAATTATTTCAAACTATAAGAATCCAACGTAATTCTTGCCTTAATGATTTTCCTCCCTTCTATATTTCTTTCCTGAACTATTCCCAATGCCCGAATAAAATAATGACTAGTTTGTTACTCTGAAAGTGGTGTTGTGAGTAAAGGAAGTTCGTTTATCCGAAAACGAAAGGATTGGCACTCCGAAGGTTTGCTAATCGAACAATGACACAAAAAAAAAATAATAATAATAGATTTTATTTTCACACTAGGTACGAACGTCTGCAAGGTGTAGGGAATTTGCGTGTTACGGAAAATTTTATCAGTTTCGCATCAGCGAACTTTACGTGGGTACTACAAAAATGCCTCCCCCCTAAAAAAAAAAAAAAGTATTACACCAACACTCGAGCATAACAACAAACAAATAAACAACTTAAGATTTAATCTCATTTAGCTGCTTTGAATATTTCACGTTCCGTCTGTATATTATACTTCTTTTCAGAATTATCTCTCGCTTCCCGCTTCACAACTAGGAAATAAACGATGTCATACTACAAGTATATAAGAATTAAACTTATTGTCTTGCTCTAATATAGAATTCATTATTCCAAAAGTTCGTTTATCCGTGAATACAAAAGGCTCGAAATATACAGTACTACGAAGGTTTGCTTATCCGACAATAACGCACTTACCCAATCACAAACATTCGTGCATTTTCGGATTATGAATCATAATATAATTTGACTATCACATTTACGAACATCTATACTAGTATTTCGTGTAGGGAAGTCGCGTGTATCTGAACGTTTCATTTTCGTACTAACGAACCTTTATATGGGTGCATGGGTACAACGAACATGACCCTCACCCCCCCCCCAAAAAAAAAAAGAAAGAAAGAAAGAAAGAGCTTAGTCAAACTAAGAATCAGTCAGAATTAGTCGCTTTGAAAATTCCACGTACCGTCTGAATTATCTCTCTGTCCAATAAAGAAATAAACGATATGAAACTAAGAATTAAACTTATTGTCTTGTTTTAAATATTTTTTTTTGCTTTTCTGATTCAATAAAAAAACGGGCAATGTAACGCGCAATTGCTGAAGAAAGAAAATATATTTAATGACCAAATAACGGCGAACAAATCCTTCTAATTTCTCTTTTCCTCTTTTGGGGGTTAATTTTCTTTCTAATACTCAAATGGATTTTACGTACACGCAATTTTAGTGAAACCATTTTCTTTTGGTCGGCATTCTACGATAAGGTTCCTGTGGGTTCCCGCTCGCCAAAATTGCGTGATTTCTCTTAAATACTATGAACCCGAATGATCTCTGATTGGTAATTTAGTCTATTTCATGATCAACAGTTGTTTATTTTCTGCTTGTAAAAAAAAAAAAAAAAAAAAAAAAAAAAACCACCACGTGAACTACTCGTACTAGTACATCGTACATATCTCTGTTTCGTTCAGCCAGTCTCACCTGCCTGGTTCAGCCCACAGAACGTGGTTCAGGCGAGCGAGCCATGCCATAGCAATGGCGACGCACACACGGCGCACTCGCCTTTCCCACCACGTGCACTTTCCCTGGTTAATACGTACATGCAGCCAGCAGCATGAAATGTGATGTATCAGGTGACTTACTAAATGCAGTGATAACGGTACCGTACTTACAGCTAGGGTAAGGGAAACTAAAACTTTTACAAATTGCTTCAATGAAAACGGCATCGATATATGTATACATGTTACCATTTTAATATTATCATGTGTATCAGGTGAATTCCACGCCTGTCTACAGTTCTCATTCCGACCGCTGTGCTACTTGCTGAGTCTTGCAGTGTGATTCTTGCCGGCTGGCTAGTGGATGTGGCCACTACACACACGTGTATTCCATGTGCGCCTTGGATCACGGACGCTTCTAACGAAATTTGGACGAAACTGCCGAGCTCCGAACACGCATTTTCCGAACGAGCAACGCATTTGCCGAACGGAATTGAGCGGGCGGTCGTGCGTGAAATGCGTCCACAAAGCGTCCACAAAGCGTCAGAATCGTTGCTACTGGATCGATAACGAAAGTTCGTCCAAATTTCGTCCAGATTTCGTTGCTACTGGATCGATAACGAACTTTCGTTGGAAAACGAAATTGACGGAGGCGTTTCTTATTGCGCGTACTGTATATGCAGGTCTGTTGTATCACAAAACATCTTGCCATATAAAAATTTGCAATAAAGCCTAAAATATATGGAGATATTAGTATTTTTCTCATTAAACCATAACTGTAGACGGTTTAGTCTGGGAAATAATTTATTATAACTATTGTTCACATTTTGTGTATTTAACGATACTTAACGTCAATAATACGGATTCAAATTTTTACAGAGGTTGTTTCTATCCTAACACACATTTTAGAACTATTTCAATGTACTTTAATATGCTAGGTTTTTTTTTCCTCTGCAAATGGTTAATCATGCCTTTAAAATCTTCTTCACAACATTAACCATACAAGGATGGTCTGCCACGGGGGGGGGGGGGGGGGGGGGGGGGTAACTTTTTTGTTTTGCTTTGCTTTGTTTTGTTCTAATTTCTCATTTTCAGCTAATCTCTCCCCCCCCCCATATCCTTGCTATTCAATTCGACCCTGTCATATCTTCACCGTCGAATCATGATGGCAATTCACTGTTCTTCCACCCACTTTTAAAAGAAGTCTATTGAGGGAAAAATGTTATGCCACTTCACCTGACTACATTGCTTGATTTGATGTCATACAACTTTTGATCCCAGTGTATCGATTCTGGAATTCTGACATTCAAGTCAGGGAAAGGATTGACAGAAGTACCAGCCAATTTGGCCACCCTAAGCATGCTTTTTAACCACTTCCATCACATGAGTAACAATTCACTGCTGCTATCCGAGTCTAGACATTATGTCAGTGAAATTCTCCCAATTTAGGCCTATATCTTTACACAATATTAGAGAGCAATAACATACTAGTAGTGCACTGAACCCAAATAGTATTTTGAGTCAGTGTAAGTCCTGGCTAACAATCTGGTTTAAAGGACCACAAAATGATATTCATCTTCTTGAAAGTGTATCATTTATTTGGGGTATGACTCTTTCTTTTTTCAAAAAGGAAAAACATGCAGTAAAAGCTGTTTAATTGGTTGATAAATGATAAAAATCTCACAATATAATCATTCTACCCTTCTGTACAAGGCTAGAAACATGAAGTCAGAAATTTCCTGCAAGCCCTATCGCAAGATGCTTTGCTAACACACATTACAAACCATGTCAATATTGCCTAACTGCTCAGAGAGTCTGGTCCTCATGTATATATATCGTATGTGTATCATGCGTCACCAGAGTTTTTCGGGAAAGCTGTGGATGGGTACCAGCGACCAGAGAGCTGTGTTCACATACACGTACATGTGCTGTTGACAACTACTTCATGTAGGCCTACAGGATGAAATGTTCAATGGTCCACAGGGTGCCGAACTGTTATCAAAGTGCATAACCTTTCTTCCTATTGTTAGCGACGTGCATGGCTTGAAATCTCCGCATACACATGCTGTAGAACTGGGCTTTTGGGGGTGAGAAAACAAAGACGCTTTATGAATGGAGCCCTTGTTTGAAAAGGTGAATGTTCTCTATCCTTGGCAGTGACGTCTGATTGCGAGAATGCTTTGTCCGCCATGAGGAGGAATGCCGGCATGCAGGGCTCCGTTTATTTTGAGGATCAGTCAGGGCTGTTCATTCTAAATATTCATGATTACATGGGCTGACCACAAGAAATGAATAGTTTCCTGGCAATTACCTCGCCAGCAGAATACTTCATCGGTGATGGTACTAAAATATCTTCAAATTTCATTTCCTATTTTGATTAAGCTCATACATTTTCCTTATTTAAATAGCGGCCGCTGATTTACCTGTGGAGTCGACAGCTTCTGTTGTTATGCTCGGTATAAACAGAAGCTGCCTGAAACTTCAGCAAGAACTTGGTGTGAGAAACAGACAGGGGGCAGTCAGGTGACCTGTCAGTTTTGATTAGTAGCGATTCCTGAAAGGACGAAAAGTGATCGTTTTTTTTTTTCCTGGAGTTGTGCGGACACCACGAAAGCTGCTCCAGCCTCCTAACCTTCCCGCAGGCTTCCTGTCCTCTTGGTTGGTACTGACCTAATGAAGACAGCTAGCTCACTGCTGTAACCTCGCTGACAGGGCTAAGTTTCTGAGGGGAATCATCTGTTGCTACACGCACATGTACGTCGACTTGATCTAGCCTCTTTCTCTGATATGCATTGTTTCTTCACAAGGATCATTCTATGTACAAAATGTGCTTGTGGGGCTTTGTTGTATCATTTCATGGCACAAAAGGGCTTGGTGAAGACTTAACATCCTTTGTATTACAAAACTATCATTAAAGTCACTGCAGTGAGAATTTTGCTGGAACTTTAAATGGATCTTTATCATCCACTGTATCAGATTTCAATATACAATGTCATGTCTAATCTAGCTGTCAATGACTCCTTTAATATTTCTGCATGTGTCAAATAAACTTCTCCCCATCCCCCCCACCCCCTGCAATTTAAGTATACTGCATTAATCACAAATGGCATATTGTTTGGATAACTTCCTCACTTTTCATCACCAAACTTGGACCCAAACATTGTGCTATTAATGTATATAGTACTGTAGGGATGCCAAGTTATGGTTTAAAGGGATGACATTGATGGAAATTAGGGAGGACGCATACACTTTTAATTATAGCTGCCTCTCACATGGCATCAGTGAAGGTCTACAACCCAAGTTGTGGACAAAAACTAATTTAAGTGTTACTATTCTTAAGTTCCCTCCATGAGCAATTCAGCAAGCATAATACAGATGTACAATTTTTATACAAAATGTAGTGTATGAAATTGAACTCAATTTCATTTGTGTACAAACTAATTGTACAAATGACATAAACCGAACAATTAACCTAGAACAATTTGACTACAGCACACAGTCAATTCAGATGCCCAACCCCCCCCCCCCCCCCCCCCCCCCCCCCCCCCCCCCCCCCCCGGCCAATGTCATATTGGATTTCCTAGAGAAGTTACATTGTACATTACATGTAATGGCAAGAAACTTACTTTTTTTCTTCTTTTTTTTGCTACATTTTAGTGACCTTTGAATGTAATCTCAATCCAACATTTCCGGCAACCGAACATAATTTCCATTATTCTTCATACAATCTAAATAATATTGTCAGTGAACACATCTATAAGTTAGGGGCAGACAAGCAATTTGGCGAGAGAATAGTGTAACCCAAGCACAGTGACCCTTGACCTTTGACCTATCACAATTATTATGTTTAGAGTAAATGATGCCCAATTCATTCTACCCTTTCAGCTAAAGTTCATTACCACTGGACATTCCTATGTGAAATTCCTATGGAAATGGAGGGGGGGGGGGGGTGTGCTAAAGTACACTGACCTCTGACCTTCACATTTCATTGCTGTTAGTGTTAAAATGTTGATTACTATTTGATCACATATTTCTAAAATACTGCCATATTATACAATTGCACATTCCTAGCTGAAGTTACATCGGAAATGTCATTCTCACTATAATGTTTACCCAAGTTCAGTGACCTTTGACCTCTGACAAAAATTGTATACAATGTAGGCGTTTGTTTAAAATCTACTCAGAAAAGGAAAATCTACCGATAGGTACAATTTCTTAAAATTCTGTGATCTGGGGTGCACAGACAGAAAACCCTTAAAAAATACATATGTACCTCTGGCATCCTTTCGGGAGAGGAAATAAAATCTGTTGGAAATTAGACATAAAAACCTTCAATGCCTCACATTTCTGACAGCACCTGGAACACGACTGGTTGGATTCTAAGCATGGAAAGAAAAAATAAGCTTTCGATTGGAAGAAAAATATTGATAACCTTCATCGTCTTTCAATGTATATTAATGTCATATGTGCAGTGTGTGTTCCATGATTTCGAACACTACTCACAACAAACCATTTTTTTTATCCATTTAGTTTCCTCAAATGTCAATAATGCAGCTTCAGTACAATAATCTACCTTTGCCTCATTTGTGCACGCAGCAGACGCAATTGTGGTAATGTCTGTCTGTTGGGAATAGTCAATATACAATATGACAGAAATGGCCAATAACCAGTACCCTTTGGTGACACTGCACGGATAATACATGTACCACCATACACCACATGATATGATATGCTGCGGTATGTATGGCAGCTTCTCCACACGTACAGTGGAAATATGTTTGACCCTTGATGTACTGTACATAAATGTCATTGCCACAATGCCTGAAATGTGCTTCAATTAACATGAAACTGATATTTGAAAACTTAAATGCAAAACTCGAAGCTTGTGATCTTTCACCTACTAATGAAGCATGAGGGATGTAACAAGCAAAACATTTGTGCACAGTCAACAAAACATATGGACATATCACTTCCTCTTGTTGTGCCTGGGATGAATTACATCTTTCTTTTTTTTGTGAAAGATTCAGCAAAACAAAGTTGGTTCTTCTACTACTAATTTGATGAAAAATCATGATTTCGCCATTCTGCTGGCTTATTCCATCACACAAAGAGACAGAAATATTTGACCTTGAGCATCACACTGCCCAACAATCAAGAAAGTCTTTGAGATGCAGTGTGTCATGGCAATGTACATGCCAAATCAAAACCATTCGTTGTATGTTGAGTTGTTGTTTTTTCCTACCTTGCAAATCAAATGAAATCTTTGAGAAAATTAACATCTAACAAAGAGGTCAGAGCAAGACAAATGCTCTTTTTTTAATGAATGTAGTGAAACATAAGACTCAAAAGCTGTAACCATACAACTATCTGTGTGATAGCATAGACAACAGAGGCTGCCTGTAAGTCATACAAATGTGGCTCTAAATAGGCTCTGCGTGACGATTCATTTTGGCAATGTTTGTGGAATATTTCAAATCTACCATTTCCTTGGAATATTAATCTGTATGGAATCTGTAAATCAAGGTGCTACATAAGCACTAGCCCAATTGCCAAGGCAAGTGAAAATCAAAGTCAGCCAAGTGTTTTGGAATGAGAAAAAATGCTTGCCCAAAATGCTCTAGCAAAAAGTGTTGAAGCCATCTTCTTTCTTTTTACGCTTTTCCCCTTTCTTTATGTCAACCGTACACTAGCCCACAGATAAGGATTGTTTTGTGACCATGCAATGCACTAAATTTCATTTCAACAACTTTCTAACACTTTTACGTGAAGAAGGTCCATTGCAATGTAACATCGACATTTTTGATTGAACCAAGTTTGTTACTCCAATATGTGTTTGAGTGTGAATCAACCTGTACTGTTTATTCAAACATTGTGTTCTATCTAGCCTATGTAGGTAATATCTTGTATAGAAAGAGGCAAAACACTCTCGTCTCTCAGACAGGACATCAAGAGGCCCCATGTACTCTCAGAGTGTCACAGACCACACAACAAAAGAAGCAATAACATGAATGAAATGGAATCACTTCTCACAAAGGGCAGGGTACTGTATTTACACCCACTGAAGTTGCCCAGCAGACATAAACCAGGACTAGAAAACAGCCTAATGATGTCAGGTCCTTGGGTACTGTAAAAGTGGTTTCTTTCGCGTACAGATACTTTCGCGGTTTCCATCGATGCTGACTTTTTCGCGTGTGTTTAAATTCGCGGTCGGCAAAATCTGTGAATTCACAGTCGGTAAAAACTGCTTTATTTTGCACATGAAAACCCAAACTACATTGTATAATCCAATTATTCTCTTATTTATTCCATAGAAATCTAAATTAAAGGCGGGCTTATCTGACATTCCGTCTCTCCAGTACTTTATGACATGCTTGTACCTACATTGCGCGGTATCGCTGTGTGTATGTTGACCATCAATACACTCAATGCGCGGAATCTTCTTGTGTGCATGTGCGCAATAGCGTTGTAACAAGCGGCGAGTTCAAAACATTTTCGCGTGATGTTAAATTCGCGGTCCAACCTCAAAGCGCAAAAATAAAACCACCGCGAAAGAAACCGCTTTTACAGTACATCACCAGAGGTGCCTAGCAATAGTCAGCTAGTATCAATGAAGCAACTCTGTGAACTACTCTACATGTACAATTCTGCACCTCACTGGCTAGTCATTTATCTGCCACTTTTCTATGTTCTCAGTTAGTTTCTTCTACATGTATAATACAAGTAGTATGAGGGGCTGAATCATTGGCTTACATATACCCGGTCAAGTCTGGTCTTGAATGTGATCACCAATGGAGCACTGACCACATTCTCAGACAGAGAATTCCAATCATTTATTATTTGTTAGATGAAGGTTTCCTCTCTTTGCTTGGTTTTGCATTGATCTGCTTTTGGTGAGCTTCAGGATATAAACCATTGTGTACTGGAAGTAGGCCTATGAAATTTTCTTTAAAATGTTATACTTGTGGATTTTTGCATTGAACATGTCATTCTATTTGTGGGTGATAATAGATCAATCTGTGGCTGGGTTGTTTAATACATCACAATATACTGGACTGTGCACAGGGTTGTATTGAATTTGAAAGGAAAATAATGGCAAATAGCTATCTACAATATACACACACTGGCTTTAAATTGTTATTTAATATCTTTGCAAAAGTCTAGATCTTCCTAATGCAATCGATCCGACTTGGAATCGTGCCAAGGAGAAATGAGAGCATTTGAACATGCATCCTACAACAATTACACATTCCTAACCTGAACTCAGGCAGCTACTGTGTTTGCTATTCTCAGTTGATTTCACAGAAGCAGTCAACATTAGTTTATGTTTAATTTTACTATAGTCAATGTATGTACTGTTTCTGATCTCTGTCTTCAAAAAAGGTAATAGAGATCTCAAAGAAAAATGTTCTAAGGTAAATTCACCCGTAGCTAATGTAAATGACCTCCCATGCCTAAATTAGACCACAAGCAATGGCATTGTAGGTTTCTATACACATACTACCCATAGTCGGCAGACAAATTTTTGGATGGTGTTATGGTCAAATTATGGGCAGCTTGCTTTATGACTGGATGTGCAATATACTTATGTACTGTCTGGGGTCTACAGAATTAGAAATCTAATCTAGCGCTGGACGGCTGGGAACTGTAGCACTTCCACTGAAGTGTAAATTCTTCAGCTGCTACGCTGAGCTAATCTCATTTTATATATGCATTTTTGATAGAGTAGATTAAAATCACTAATGTTAGGACCTATGCTGATGATGGTGACAGAGAGAGACAGTGAGTGTGTACTGTATTCTGTAGCTCACCGGCCTGGCTGATTAGAAAAAGTTTCATACTCTCTGAAGAAGATACGAGTGGTTGCCGGTATAGTTGGGTATCCAACACATCAACACCCTAATACCTTTCTATCAATAGATACTTAAAATATCTCACAATTTGCCTGAAATTTTACTCACATGTAAAGAAAATACTCTGAATTCAAAAGCACACACTAAAAACGTGATTTGCGGTACACACTCCAAGACCAAGGTTTCACCTGCTTCTAACACGTAGGCTCTTATTTTGACGCACTCAGTTGCACCGTAATTTTGAAACCAACACCCCTACCCTCTATTGACAATACGTGTGAAATGCACGTAGATGGGGTGTAATGCTTTTCCAATAGTGTGCATTTATAATCTACGATATCATTGTTTTGCTGTTATTCTTGTTTATTGTTTTTTTTCAGTAATATTTGGACATCTTCAAATCCCCACTGAAGAATGCAAAACCACTGCACGTGGTCTTGAGCGTGACAGTTCGTTCTTTATGCGCAATACAAGTTGTGTATATAGAGCCAGAGGGGTGTCGGTTTCAATGTATGTGTACAGTGTCGATGTGTTGGACACCTACTATACGATACACTAGAAACCTACAACATATAAAAAGTTGTAAACAAATTTTGATTGATTGATTTGACTGATGTGCGCGCACCATTGCACTCTGCACTTTGTTAAATCTTCAGACCCTGAAGGGTATGCTATATGTAAATTATATTAAAGGGAAGCAGTCCTGAGATTTTCACTGTACTGATCATTAAGAAGAGTAAAAAATATAACCTTTCACCAATTTATACGCGTGGACATCAAAAATTGTCTCCGTACGCGATTTTTAACCAATAATTCCTGCAAGCGATCGTGTAAGAGCCTGCCAAAAGGTGCAACGTCATTGATGCCCTACTCTCAAGTTGACAGCCGTGCCTCAGAAAACCAATTTAAGTGTTCAAAATGATCATATCTGATTTTTTCATAAAATGTGACAATATGTGATTTTATTATTTCAAACAAAATATTTCAAGCTTATCTATATATACAATCAATATGAAAATAAATAGTAAACATGTATTTATAAATAACTAGGGATGACGAGCAGAACACCACTGGAAAGAGTTGTGCATCGATGACGTATGACTCTCCGCCAAGACTTGCTCATTTGCAGAGTCACACTTTTTTAACCGAAATGTACGAGCTTATTTGGTGACTTGAAAGTTTGTTTTTGATGAAAGTAGTTCATTGGAGGTACCAACAACAACATATTTTTTAAAATTTCGTGAGGACTGCGTCCCTTTAAGTGGGTCTATGGAAGAAGCTGCTAATTGCTTTGACCAAAAGATCGGTCTGCATCTGTCCGTCGGGGAATGTTCCGCGGAGACTGCGTCTGGCTTCACGGATCCCCTCCGTATACAGACCGAAGTCAATGATTCCGGCTCCTGTGTGGAGCAGTCGCGCACAGATCAAACGTTACGATAAACCAAATTTCAGACAGCTTTTTTACATTCAAACAAGTTTGACATGACATGACACATTATGCAGCAATATTTGGGGGAAATTTCTCACATTGTGCAATCGAAATACTCACAATAACTCGGTTATAATGCAGACATTTTATCCATATCGCAACATCGCCGTTCGCTAGCTGTAAGTCGCCATTTTGAATCTGTAAGCCAATCACATGCGAGGTACACGTACGTGTTTTAGTAAAAAAAAACATGTAGAAACTACCTCGCATGTGATTGGCTAATAGATTCATACTGTATGTTTCTGCAGTTTGAACGTGACGACGCGACGGGCTGGTTGATGTGTGTTTTACGTTGAAAATTCTACCAAAATGTTGGATTATTCATTAATCTGGTGAGTGTAGTGTATTCTTGAAAAGTTGATTTCACTATACAAGCTTGAATTTGCCGACCTAGGGCCGTGAATTAGACGCAATCGAGAAGGGCGAGGTACCTCACCCAATTTTTCATAGAGACAGTGGTTAAGAACATCCATACAGCAATGGGTACTGATACCTTCCGTCTGTCTACGGAGGACAGCGTTAATGGCAAAATATAAAAGAGTCCTCCGGACAGACGGATCTTTCTGTCTACTAATTGCTATGCTATCACTAGTCAGCTATGATCGATGATTTATAGAGAGAAGTCTAGAACAAGTTCTAGCAAATGTTAGATCTATGAACATTTCGTAGAGCTTGTGGCCATACCTCCAAATATAGCAACGTACACAGTTATCATATCACTGGTCATAGGGGACCTACCCTAGTGATCCATTTTGATTGTTACACACAAGAAGACGTGGTGCAATTCGATGCCTTTCCAACACACACACACACCACATGCTTTCCTTATGGATGTGCAACTGTAACTCAACTGCTCTCTTCTTGGAACAAGATATGATGTTACCCATTACAAGAACAACCTGTATTGCACCTAACGTACCATTATTGACATAACTTGCAGGTTTTCTATGTGGAAATTCGATTGGCGACGGGCATAAGTTGGCACAGTCCTACATTGTACGTGCGTTGGATTGCAACTTTTATTAGCCGATCGTAGTCTGACATTTACCTCAAATGACCTTTTCCATTTCTCTGCGTATGGTATGCGTGTGTGCGTGTAGCAATCACCCAGCAAGATTAGAATATTGGCTTCGTTGTGACAGCCAAAACTTACGATTCACCTCCAAAATTGTGACTAGACTTACCCAGATCTGGCATATTATCCATCTTTATATCCCCTTGAATCCGTGCTTTAGAGTATATACCACTTCAGGCTCAAACTGTTGAATATTTACAACACTGCGATGATAACCGCCGGCTCAAAATTGTACAGTTCGGGGGCACTTCAAGTATTCGGTCATACATACAATACAGCGAGTGTGTGTATTCTTCACTCACGATACGCCACGAACTTTTACCGCCGCTGCTGGGGCCGCCACTTGCTTCACACTAGGCTAGCTGCTGCTCGGCGCGCATGGACGTCTTCGTACAATACACATGTACAAATAGCTTTTTTTATGGACATATATTACGTAGGCGATTGTTTGCATACATGAACGTACGTACGCGTACGACGGTACGACTCCCACACAGACTACTCGCAGTCCAAAAGGCAAATGCACTAAACGACATCCCATCCTGCACCGCGATGTATGAGGTCATTGTCTGTTTGGCCAATCGCATTTTGCTGTTTATACAGGATGGAGCAGGTACCATGTGATAGAAAATACACGAAGGGGGAAAATGAATAATAATTTCAGCGAGCATACCGCATATAATTTTGCGTTTATGTCGAAGTTATATTCGCAAGTAAATTTTGTTCCCAGAGGATGTCAGTTTGATGACAGAATCCCGCATAAAAGGGGAAAAAAGTGTTCGTTTGCATTGTTGCAGTAGCAATGAGCAATGGATTCCATGTTCAACTTCTCCGCAGTTTCGTCAGTGGGAGATAATCCCTTTCGAGTGGACTAATTATTACTCCCGTTATAATCAACCAAGCCACCTCCCCAAATTAACTTTCCCAGCTCTCTAAGGAAGGAACTTGGTTACAGAAAGAACAGAGACCGGATTAAGCAGCTTCCTAGCTTTGTACGATGGCACCACTGTCGCAGAATTCAGAATCTATAGGAATGGGTGGTATCACCCCTCCCCCACCCCACCCCGTACACAGACACAGACACACACACAGACACACACACACACACACACACACACACACACACACACACACACACAAACAAACACTCACATGCACTCTTATTTCATTTTATTTTCTGAGGGGATGGTGTTGACGTATACCCTGTACAGGCCTAATCACCCTTCAATTTTTGCACAAGTTATGAAAGTGAAAGAAAGAAAAGCACAAAGCTATTTTCAATTTTGATAGCAACTAACATTACCAGTGATAATGATAGTGATAGTTGCAGAAGCAATAGTAATCATACACTTTACAAATAATAGAATAGAAATAGATTCAATTACATTAATAGTAATCATAATAGTGAAAATCATGATAACGATGATGATGAAAACGACATCACAACCATTAATTAAACATTCTGGTGATGGCTATTAAACCATTGCAATCATACAGTCATCATCATTGTCATTGTTATTATTATCATATATTATTTGAATTATTATTATTATCATTATCATTATTACCATTATTATTGTTATTATTATTATTATCATTATCATTATTATTTTCATTATTATTATTATTGTTATTATCATTATTATCATCACTACTGATAGGCATGTATAGGCAGCCTATTTTTACTCGGTTGCTGTTCGTTATTCCGAAGGTTCGTTATTCCTAAGGTTCGTTATTCCGAAGGTTCGTTAATCCGAAACACACAAATTCCCAATACCTTAGAGGTTCGTTAATCCGAAAATGAAAAAGGATTCGTTAATCCGAACATTTGTGGCGTTATTCCGAAGGTTCGTTATTCCGGAGGTTCGTTAATCCGAAAATGAAATTCGGAATAACGAACCTTCGGAAAAACGAATCTTCGGACTAAAGAGCCTTCGGAATAACGAACCTTCGGAATAACGAACTGTAACCTTTTTACCCTAGCAGTGACATTTTTCCTACTAGGTCACTCGCTTCCTCGTATGGTGTAATTCCTGCATCTTTGAGCTTGATAGACCGCATTTCTCTCTCAAATCATTGGAAGGTGTAACCCAACTCCTCATCACCACAAATAACACTTGATGGGGGTGATCATCCTCACCACCTCGCTCAACCACCACCACTCCCACCCCCGCCCCACCCCCGCCCTACTTCGACTAACGCAAGCACATCTTCGAATCGGGGGGCAAAAGTCATATGTTTTTACTCACGATAATATTCTATCAGTCATCCATGTTAAAACGGCTGTTTTATCTACTCTAGTAGATGTGCTATCCTTCTGGGGAGGTGGTTGAGGAGGCTCATGTTACTCATTCGTTCCAAAATAACCGCAAATATTCTAATAATGTTGACTATATCGGTTATAAATAGATAGAAAAAGGATATGTCCTTGACAAGTCATATACACGTTCTATATATGTACAGTATATATATATATATATATATATATATATATATATATATATATATATATATATATATGTAATATACCCAATTTGGGTATCACGTATATATATATATATATATATATATATATATATATATATATATATATATATATATAACTGTTTTGATTGCGGCTGACATGTATTCAATTTGGGTATCGCGTTTCGAGATCTCTCACCACAGCCGCCTATGTCAAAACAAACAATGAAGGTAAAGTGCTATAGTGATCATGGTGATTTCATTTTATATGCGTAAAGAGCTGAGTGATGGTACATCGGGTATCTATAGTATTTATCACAAAGTTTGACAAATAAGAAATTGCGTCAACAATTCTCTTTTGTGGTCGGGGTTAAATTTTCTTTTCATCTCGACCAGATCTGTCCCTGTGCCATATACTGTTTGCTTCATTTTTCCATTTGAAAAGATGGCTGGATATGGCCCATAATATTCAGCTGCGCTATCCCTGATGGGCCCCATTTCAATAAACGTTGATATGATAGCAACTCTCGCTAAAATGGCAATTGTCATAGTAACGAAAAGAATCCGGCTTCCTGATTGGCTGTTGCTGTGGGAAGTTGCCATTCCAGCAAGAGTTGCCATCCTATATAACTTCTTTTATAGTTTTACGAAACGGTCTTCCATGTTGGATGTGATAACTAACACATGGTAGTGGCCCAACTCTAAAATTCATCTCTAATAGCATGTTTATTGTTACTCGATTGAACCAAACTATATATCGCCATCGTTATCTTGATATGCCAAGTAGTAATGTCTGTCATTATCATTATCATTATCATTGTAATAATTAGTAGTACAGTGTTAAAGTATAGCAGAAGCAGTAAAGTAGTAGTATAGTAGTAGATTGTTGCTGTTGTTGTAACTGTTATTTGTTGATTTTGTTGTTCTTGTATAAGTGGTTTGTTGTTGCTGTCGTTGTTGTCGTTGTTGTCGTTGTTGTCGTCGTCGTCGTCGTCGTCGTCGTCGTTGTTGTTGTTGTTGTTGTTGTTGTTGTTTCTGGTGGTGGTGGTGGTGGTAGTAGTAGTAGTTGTGGAGGTGGTGGGGTGGTGGTGATAGTTGAGGTATAGCATCATCATTATTGACATCATAATCAACATCATTATCATTAATTACTTCCTCATATAGTGACAGTCGTTTGTGTTTCTCTCTTGATTCTTCCTCCCCCTCTCTCTCTCGCTCTACCCTCTTCCATCCTCCTTATATATCTGCCCCTTCTCTCCCCCCCCCCCCCCGTCCTCCTTTATACCAAAGACGATTGCCTTCAACTATATAGCCTTGTATTCCCGCACTCGATCCGATCCATTTCCAACAGCCGAAGTAAAACTGGAACATTCCCATACCCTCTGGAAGATGTATGATTTAGAACCCCGGGGGCAACATCTAAAAACGAGTGCATTCATATTTTCATCGTGACATTTGTAGCTTTTGTCACAAGTAAGAAGATAGCTTAACAATTATTGAAGTAAGGAATTAATACTTACATCATGCAGGGAGAATGGTGAACAACAATTAAAAGAATGAACCTGCATTGCGTAATCTATTGAGAGGTAAAGCAAGCTGATACGCTTTTTAAAAGGGGGGGGCTTGATTTGCACTGGGTATATTTTTCAAGCCTATTTTGATACGGGACAGCTATTTGTATTTTTCTCAGGGAAAAGTGGGAAATAATTTTGTTGGAAATACATTCATCTCGCCTGAGTGAAAGTAATAACGACACAGTCATTTACCACAATCGATCATTTTCAGAGGGACGGGTGGGGGCGGGGCGGGGGAGGGGATGGAGACGGTATGTAAACAAACAAACTTGCGAACGCAAATACACTGGCAAGCACCTTTGTTTATAGTCTCTCTATAAACAGGGAGAGTGGTGATGTCCTTTGTGGTGTCCTATATAGCTACAATACAAAATCAATGGTGCAAAGGAATGGATTGTAGGAACAATAAAAATGCATTTGGTTTGATAGGAGTGGAAGCACACAACATACAGTGAATACAAAGTATATATAGCAATGTTTTGTTGTTGTTGTTTTTTTTTAGAATGAATTGTAATAAAAGATTTCTTTCATATTTCCGCTTTTTATGTATAACAGTATATCAATCATATCACTTGTTGCATTCCGTGTTGGGGAAATGCACCCTACAAGCACTACTTACTCTTCCTCATTCATATCAGCATTTCCGTAATCTTGAAAATATTCTGTAAAATTCTCTTTTATTATTCATTTCGATGTAAGTATTCAATTTCTGTAAAATGTTTATACGTTTCTGTTCGAAATGGGAAAAAAAATGTATGAATGAGAGAAAGAATCTCAGAGCCAATCCGAGAATTTTGAATTTTCACCCAGAACCCAATCATGAAACACATCAGACTTGGATTTTACATCGTGTGATACAGTCATACATTGTATGTGAAAAGTCGAAATGCAAAAGCCGATGTATCCATTTGTATCAACTTCAGATAACTGAAATTGAAGCTGCTAAGAAACCCATATACACACAAGAAAATGATTAAACTGTATGGGATAATTTTAATGATATCGTTAAATATATATCTTATGTATCTTACACTGCAAAAAGTCCGGTGTTAAATAGTGAACACCGAGCTGGTGTTAAATTTTCGGTGCTTATTTATGGTGTTAAATTAACACCTCCGGGTGTCATTTCCAAATTTTAAACTCTTTTTTGAAGAGTTTCTTAGTAACTGCACTTCTTGTTGATTTTTAATTTAAACAAGACGATCAAGAATTTTACATTAAAATACTAGATTTTTGAAAAAATGTGAAAATAAATTTACATTAAAGTAACACCAGCTGGTGTGGTCTCTTATTGAAGCTGGACCGGTGTTAAACCATTGATATTAACACCAACAAATATCAAATCAACACCATGTGGTGTCATTTTTTAATTAACACCAGTACAATGTCACAATAACACCAGGTACAGTGTCAAATTAACACCACGAAGTGTCAGGTGAACACTTTTCAACACCATCACAGTGCATTTTTTTTTAACACCTGTGGGTGTGGTCCTTTATTGAAGTTTGATCGGTGTTAGATTTAACACCCATGGTGTTAAATCTAACACCGATGTTTTTACAGTGTATGTATCTTACTTTTGTAAGTTTTGTGTATATAGGGCCTATATACCCCAACTGACACTTTGTGAAAAAGCACCATCCATCACTGCAGAAACAGAGAAAATAATGTTATGAAATCACAGTCGAACCTGCTGAGGCTAACCCTTTCTTTGGATTGTAAGTCATTGCTATGGGGTGTTCTGTGTCAATCTGCACTCAAAGCACACAGAAGGTTAAAGAGACATCCTGTGATCCTTTGTATTTTTGTATTTTTGTGTTATTGCTTTTTTATTCACGAGTGAACCAAGAGGAGAGGTAGGGGGGAAGGGAAGGAGTATAGAAATTAATTCAAATTTGACAAATGTAACGCCGGTCACGGTCTTATCTTCACATCTTCAAATCCATGCAGAAACAATAAATGGAAAATGAACAAATGCAAATGAAAAATCAGATGAGGTGATGATATCAATACCTCAGGAGTAATATTGAACATCGAGTATAAAAAGTATCAAACTTTTGCAGTTTGTTGTTCCGAAGGTTCGTTATTCCGATGTTTCGTTAATCTGAGGAATGTTTTTTTTTTTTTTTTTAAGGTTGGCAAATTCCGGAGATTCGTTTTGTAGTATCCACTTTCCTTTCATTTGCGGATGAACGAACCTTCGGATCAACGCCATAGATCTTCAGATTTGGACGAACCCTCTTTCATTTTCGGATTAGCGAATATCTATAGGTATAGGGAATTAATGTGTGTGTTTCTGAATAATGAACTTTCGGAATGACGAACTTAATTTCATTTTCGGCTTAAGTCGAGTCTCTGATTAGATTAAGAATACCCATTCTTTTTAGTGGGTTAATAATATATGCCTCGTCATCACGTCAGGGAGTCTGCAGTTACGACAGAATAGTTCTCTCTCTCCAGACGAAAAGCCAAAATCAAAGAGGTTTGGCATCATTACTGGTTTAATACAAAAGTCAACCCATCCGTGATATCCAAAACGATCATAACAGATACACACTGGCACATCGTGATACAACCATTACAACAGGGAACAACGGAATGATGTTCATGTATACTGACAAAAGAGGGCGCTAATTACCTTTATAAAGAAGCACTGGATTCAATGATAAAGAAATAAACAATAACATGTATATCACGTCTTTGAAAGTGATACATGATTATAAACGTTTCGGTCTCATCGTTCCATGAATCTATACTCCATGATATTGGGTTGTCTATTTCTAAACTTCATCAAAGAAATAAAATCGGACAAAAAGGAAACACAGCAGGGAATGTTCCGTCATAAATTAGCAATGTTCAGCAAGACTGGATGTGGCGTTTTCTGGGAAGTTTTCAGATTTAGTTTTGTTTGTATAGAGAAGCACAAATTCATAACCAGGAGAAGGTACTCAGCTATGCCTATGACAACGAAAAATAAGAAAATCATGGAACTTGAAATTCACGAAATTAAGAATGATTAAATTGATTAATTATTGCATAAATAATTCACCGACTGACCAACAACATTCGTAAATTAGTTGAGACGACTACAGTATGACATCTCTTCTCTTCTATTAGTTTATTTACCAAAATGTTGGGGGTTTTTTAATCATGCTTTGGTCAATATTTTAAAGAAACTATAACCTTATCCCCTAAAGGTCATCATTCTTACTTATTGCAACACAATATTGATTTGAAACTTAAATCAAAACTGCAAAAAGCTTTGTTTTTATGTCTGATTTGGCTGGGCCGATGCCATTGTCTTCGTTTGATTTCATTCTATTTATCAACGCAGGTTATGTAGACTTCGACACGGCGTAGACTTGAACTTTAGTACTTACACGGAGTGATCCAACTATTGAGATTAGTGTACTTGATATATGCAACTGGTTTATTTGAGGAGTTGCTATTACCCTTATCTCATGTTTGTTTGTTTGTTTGTTTGTTTCATTTCCATCTGAGAAGATGGGCTGTTCGGCCCATTATTCAGCTGCAATACCTTGTCTTCCATGTGGCCCAGTTGGATGTAAGGTGGGACCACTTCACCAGGTTAAACCCCCCTGCTCTTGGCGATGACTAAAATGAAGCGGGATCTTTTATGCGCACGAGCTGTGACTCTCTCACACAAGGAACCTCTCCATATATCTTTTATGTCCTATCCAAGGGACAGATCGAGTGTTTTGCCTCCTATACCAGCGGGGACGGCGTGATTACACACCACAATGCGCTTAGAAACATCAGTATTAAGCGCTATATAAATGTTATTCATTATCATTATCATTATCATTACTCAGTGGGACCCGCCCGGGAATCGAACCGGGGTCCTTTGGATCGTGAGGCAGACCCGCTACCGACTGAGCTAACTTACCTTCGGCCTCACTAGAACTCGTCTGACAAATTTCGCGTCGTATACTTCTGTACATCTCTCGTAATAGGCCTACATTGTATCGAGCATGCATGTACTTAACATGCTGTACTCTATCAGTTTGGTTTGTGAAACTTAAAAAAACAACAGCATGAAAGTGTTACTGCAAATTTGCAATGAAAAGCATGATATGATATATTTTCTCTCAGCATTACAATATTGACGTAATATTCTCCTTACTTTGATGCTGTTTTGTTGTCTTTTCTCGTTTGTGTGTGTGTGTGTGTGTATCCATGTGAGCGTGGGTACAAGACTCCCCTACATATCCACATATACCGCTACATAATCAAACATGACGGTGTAATACTCACGTGACTCGAGTATCACGTGCGTATGTATTACCTGTTGTTTGGTGGAAATAAAGTACAGATGAATTGAAACTTAAATTTGAATGTGGCTGTAAATGTGAGACATACGGTCACGAGTCGACATTCCTAACGATTTTCAGTCAAGGTGCACGATCGTTTCGTGACAAACGATCAAGCTCCGTTCAGAACAAAACAAAACATGAAGCAATTAAAATCAAACAAGAAAAATGTCGCATATTTTTTAGTATGTTCGGTTATAACTTCTGGCCGCCCCCGTGAGAACATGAAACCTAAACATTCCGCAATAGATCCAGAAGAGTTCACTAAATTACATTAATGTGTTTACTCTCTTCCCATTTCATCGTGCGCTCTTCAGAGGAATACATACCGGCATCCAAACTCGTAAGGATGTGATGCGGTAGTTAGAATAAAAGTGCAGGTAGCGGCTCATTTTTGTAAGCTTTCAAATTGTTGTGACAGAATACAGAGAGGAAATGAATATTTCTATAAATAGGCACTTTATGTTCCAATTTTAGAAGGATCCTGCACGCTTAGCAGGGAATTGCTTCGTGTATGAGCGCTGCAAGGCAAATGTGATACGTTTAGATCGAAATTGGATATACAAATCGAAATTTCAGAAACCGTCGGTCAACGGTATCTGAATATTTGGGAGTCAAAGTGGTTGTAAGAGGCCAAGTTGAAAGGGAAATCTTTGAATTCACGTCACTTCCGGTATCAACATGGTAGCATTGTTGTTGTTGTTGATTGTTTGTTTGTTTGTTTGGTCTTTTGGGGGTGTCATTTTACACAACGATAGTGTTCTTGATAAAGACACATATCTTTCACGCTCTTTTAAAGATAACCATGTTCCGTAAAGGTTCTTAAACTGTTTGAATCAATTCCCTTTAAGAAAAGTCACGAAAAACATCTTTAATCCTTTTTTGTGCACTTGATTGGGTGACAAATGATTACTGGTTTAGTCTGCGCCATTGTCTTTCTCCTCGCGAAATATGGATATAAACAAAGATAAATTATATTGAGAGCAATACAAATGAAAAACCACTCTTAACAGGGTTAATTCCTTCACTTAATTGTAGACTGGCCGACTCCTTTAAAAAGAAAATGCAGACTGCGCAATATACTTTAATAGCGGAGTTTTAAAAACATAGTCTCGCTGCTTGGGTTCCATGTAATCTAAGGGCTTGAAGTATATCACAAATCGAGGCAGCCATGACGGCATGTGGTCGGCGTTTTTATGACTCGTGTTTATATCTTGATAAATATGATTATCATGCGCCTTTTTCTTGTGTGAAAGCGGATTCAGCTCACGATCACAAGGTGGGTACCTGTGGTCGGCGTTTTTATGACTCGTGTTTATATCTTGATAAAAATGATTATCATACACCTTTTTCTTGTGTGAAAGCAGATTCGGCTCACGATCACAAGGTGGGTACCTCACACTGACACCAACAAAGTTTGTTTGTTTTTTTTCGTTATTTCTGTTCATTCAATTCCAAAATAAACATAAATCATAATTCCTTTCAACTAATGTGTATGATTAGTGTCATTATACTATATGAGACGCACAAACCCCAAACAAACTGCCAAGCAATCTAAAACATGCATGGTAGATGCCTTCATGCATTATTAACTTTCTTCGACCGTGAAAAATCCTAATGTAAGTCGTTGATATTGACATTCATTCTGCGATTACAAGTCACGCCATCGTCTTTATAGTACTATAGTAACATCAATGTTGGATTTATCTTTAGTGCCGATTTCATTTTGTGATGCCAACGTTGGATCAGCGTGTAATTTGACATAGCGCCATCTACGGCTAATTACCAAACAACCACTGCCTCAGTGCATCCAGGTGATCATGTGCGTATTTACCTCTTTGACTATCTTCTAATCCCAAAACTAGATCAGTGGTCGAGCTATCCTTTCACTCACCTCAAGGGATCCTGGTAGGTCTTGTTCCATGTCTATGATAATTTTTAGAATCTTTAGAAGGGAAATGGTGAACAAGAAGAAACTTAGCACACTACCACTATACTACTAGCGGCCTTGAAACAGCTTTTTATCGAATAGTCTAATGATGGAACGAGAAAAGTGTTTATGTTAGACATTTTATTATTCTTTGCTGATTTTTCTTTGTTGTCCGATCAGTAAGAAGGCCTTCGGTGAATCATTCGTGGGTATGATTTGTGATTCTAGAGGTAGGACAAAACTGCGAAAGACGTCGATTATTCCATTACTAAAATCTTGTCCGGAATTTTAATGCGATTCAGTTGCACCGCGCTAAAAGGCAACTATTTGGAGAGGAGTATGCTTGAGTCTATTAAAAAAAAGATCGGAGTGAATAATTTTCATAATTTTGCTGAATTCGTAGTTTTCAGGACTTTGTGAATAACTGGTGCAGCAGCTATTCTGGCCAAAATGTCATCCTCTGAGTACCGAATACGGAGCCACGAAAAGAAAACCCCCCAAAAACAAAGCGTCCGGTGATACGATCCACTCTCCTACTACTACTACTCATGGGCGTAAATCCCGGGGGGGATGGGGGGATATATCCCCCCCTGAAATGGAGGAGGGGGGATGGCCTGTACAATCATCCCCCCCTGAATTTTGAGGAAAAATGGAGGAAGCAGAAATGTGATTGTATCAATTTTGGCATATTGCATGACGTTTGTACGCCGGCCTTCAGACAGGTAACAGAGCTGAACAGTATTCTATCTTGTAGGAAAATGTATAATTTTCTCAAGCGCTCGCTCGCTTCGCTCGCTCGCGAAGAAAGTAAAATCGACATGCACTGTAAGATGTGGCTCAGACGTTGACAACGTCAAATAGTATAGGCCTACATGTAAACATGCTATGACGCGAGTAACTGGGGACCATCTGCAAAATATGAACGAAAAGAAAAAAAAACAATAAAAAAACTATAAAGCCATAATTGAACCCCCTCCATTTCCTGAATCATTCCTGAGAAACGACAGTGACTGATGACTCAGTCAGGATACATCTATGGGCATACCCAGGGAAGATCATTGGCGTCGAATCTATGGGGGGGGGGGGGCAAAGGGGCATTTGCCCCACCCCTACGGAAGTGTTTAGGCAGACAAATCATTTATCCCCCAAGCAATTCCCGAGATGAGGACAAATCTCGAACTTTCTAAATGGAAAATTGTCCAAATATCGCCAGAACTATGCACCAGATCGTTTCATAACAATCATAAACATGCAAAGCTGCGCTATACACGATCCCTTTCGATAAACTTTGTACACTTTTGACATTGACGTATATTTCCCTAATTCATCAAAGGGTGTGTAGCAGATCTTTTACTTAACAAAGGCACCCTCATTATGCAGAGGCGTCGATGAGGGGGGGGGGGGGATGGTTCCCCCATAAAAGTGGGACAAACAAAAGCGAAAAATATAGCTACAAACGGCAGTTTTTTGAGTGTAAAATGTAAAAATCTTAAGGCTCGCTCGCTCCGCTCGCTCGCATTTAACCGCTATGCCGTTCTCCTAATGTTGCTGCCACTGACTGACAGCAGTTGCGCCCGGTGCGCCCCCTTAATTTCCAAAGCGGAAAAAAAAAAACCAGCCACAAACGACAGGTTTGGGGACTGTAAATGTCAAAATTTTTAAGTTCACTCGCTTCGCTCGCTCGCATTTAATCATTATGCCATTCTCCTGATGTTGCTGCCAGTAATTGCCAGCAGTTTTCGCCCGGTGTGCCCCCCCCCCCTTAATTTCCAAAGCGAAAAAAAAAAATACAGCGACAAACGGCAGTCTTTGGACTGTAAAATGTCAAAATTTTGAAGCTCGCTCGCTTCACTCGCTCGCATTTGATCATTATTCCATTCTATTGATTTTGCTGCCAGTAATTGCCAGCAGTTTTCGCCCGTTGCGCCCCCCTTAATTTGCAAAGCAAAAATATACATATATATACAGCCATAAAGGACAGTTTTGGGGACTGTAAAATATCAAAATTTTCAAGCTCACTCGCTTCGCTCGCTCGCATTAAATCATTATACCATTCACCTGATGTTGCTGCCAGTAATTGCCGGCAGTTGCGCCCGGTGTGCCCCCCTTAATTTCCAAAGCGAAAAAAAATACAGCGACAAACGGCAGTCTTTGGACTGTAAGATGTCAAAATTTTGAAGCTCGCTCGCCTCGCTCGCTCGCATTTGATCATTATTCCATTCTCCTGATTTTGCTGCCAATAATTGCCAGCAGTTTTCGCCCGGTGCGCCCCCCCCCCTTAATTTCCAAAGCGAAAAAGTATGGCTACAAACGGCAGTTTGGGGGACTGTAAAATGTCAAAATTTTGAAGCTCGCTCGCTTCGTTCGCTCGCATTCAATTATTATGCCATTTTCCTGATGCTGCTGCCAGTAATTGCCAGTAGTTTTCGCCCTGTGCGCCCCCTTAATTTCCAAAGCGAAAAAAAAGCCACAAACGACAGTTTTTGGGACTGTAAAATGTCAAAAATTTTCAGCTCACTCGCTTCGCTCGCTCGCATTATCATTATGCCATTCTCCTGATGTTGCTGCCAGTAATTGCCAGCAATTTTCGCCCGGTGCGCCCCCTTAATTTCCAAAGCGAAAAAAATACAGCCACAAAGGAAAGTTTTTGGGACTGTAAAATATCAAAATTTTCAAGCTCACTCGCTTCGCTCGCTCGCATTTAATCGTTATGCCATTCTCCTGATGTTGCTGCCAGTAATTGCCGGCAGTTGCGCCCGGTGTGCCCCCCTTAATTTCCAAAGCGAAAAAAATACAGCGACAAACGGCAGTCTTTGGACTGTAAAATGTCAAAATTTTGAAGCTCGCTCGCTTCGCTCGCTCGCATTTGATCATTATTCCATTCTCCTGATTTTGCTGCCAGTAATTGCCAGCAGTTTTCGCCCGGTGCGCCCCCTTAATTTCCAAAGCGAAAAAGTATAGCTACAAATGGCAGTTTTGGGGACTGTAAAATGTCAAAATTTTCAAACTCACTCGCTTCGCTCCCTCGCATTTAATCATTATGCCATTTTCCTGATGTTGCTGCCAGTAATTGCCAGCAGTTTTCGCCCGGTGCGCCCCCCTTAATTTCCAAAGCGAAAAATACAGCCACAAAGGACAGTTTTTGGGACCGTAAAATATCAAAATTTTCAAGCTCACTCGCTTCGCTCGCTCGCATTTAATCGTTATGCCACTCTCCTGATGTCGCTGCCAGTAATTGCCGGCAGTTTTCGCCCGGTGTGCCCCCCTTAATTTCCATAGCGAAAAAATACAGCCACAAACGGCAGTCTTTGGACTGTAAAATGTCAAAATTTTGAAGCTCGCTCGCTCCGCTCGCTCGCATTTAACCGCTATGCCATTCTCCTGATGTTGCTGCCAGTGATTGACAGCAGTTGCGCCCGGTGCGGTCCCCCTTAATTTCCAAAGCGAAAAAGTATAGCTACAAACGGCAGTTTTTAGACTGTAAAATGTCAAAATTTTCAAGCTCGCTCGCATCTAATCGCTATGCCATTCTCCTGATGTTGCTGCCAGTGATTGGCAGCAGTTGCGCCCGGTGTGCCCCTCCCTTAATTTCCAAAGCGAAGAATATAGCTACAAACGGCAGTTTTTTGACTGTAAAATGTCAAAATTTTCAATGCAAAAAGATTTCACCGCGGGAGGGGGAAACCCCCCTACCATACCCTCCCCCCCCCCCCTCGCTTGCTTCGCTCCCTCACATAACCGCTCCTCCTTAGATCAAATCCTGTCTACGCCGGTGATAGGCCCCACTATTTAGTAGGCCTTCACAGTGATGTCGCACATGCGGAGCAAGAGCTGAAATACCACGATTTAGTCATTCAATAATATATTGTGAATATTTCATTTTCTTATTGTTTTTTTAAAGAAAAGAAAACACATTTTTTACCAAAAGTGTGCACCAGATCGCTGAATTTCAGGGCTGAAAATGCAAAATCTTCCTCGTGTGGGAGAAGGCTACCACCCCCCATACACACCCTCCCCCCTTTCGGTCGTTCCGCTCCCTCTCACATATATTTAAAAAAAAAATGTTTTCATAATTTTAAGGTCTGATTTTCCGCCGAAAGTCATCTGATAAGCAAAAAAAAAAAAAAAAAAAGGCAACAAGAACTTCGTCTTCATATATTTGCTGCCACTTTCCTCCCACATTATATTTCATGCAAAAGAGTGGGACGTCCGATCCCTGTATAAAGTGTGTGTGTGGGGGGGGGGCACCAAGCTTCTCCCCCCCCCCCCCCCCCCCCTCCCCAAGGCTGCGCCGGTCCGGTGGGCTTGTAATCGTGGTGATGGTGACCATCCCCCCCACTCCTCAGGACGGATTTACGCCGTTGCTACTACTACTACTTCTACTACTACTACTACTACTACTACTACTACTACTTCTACTACTACTACTACTATACTCCTATTACTGTACGACTGCTACTAAGATCAATCTTTAGCAAGATTAGATACCAATCAAGAAGTACAATGAGTATAACCTTTGATATTTTTCTTCTAAACTGCGAAATCTCTGTTGACTGTTCGAAATTTATTTTTTAAACACAACGCTGTGAAAAATATATCGCATTCTGTACAAATAATGTGAAGATTATACAGGTATGGTATTACCAGACTGCATGGTAATTCCGGACGCGCACATTAATTTCTGCTACTAATGACACTGATACGGGTGGGACTTCGTAAATTAGCCTCACAGAGCGTTGTATGAACTGAAATCGCAAAAAAAAAAAAATAGTGACATAAAAATGTAAAAACACATTACATCACCTCAGATTTAAAAGAAGATGTCAACTTATCGCAAGGTTTTATTTCGTGAACGGTTCCAAATTTTCTAGTTTGACATTTTACCGTAAAATACGAAATTCGAGTCTCATTTGACAATTTTTTTCTTCCTTTACGAAAATCGTGTCCGGAATGCGATTTTACGTCGCCCAAAAAGACAACTCTTTGGAGACAACGGCGTAGCCAGGATTTCATCTTAGGGGGGGCGGTTAGTCTGCGAGGGAGCGAAGCGACCGAGCCCGAGCGAGCGGAGTGAGCGAGGGGGGGAGGGTGTGGGGGGGGGGGGGTGTCCCCCTCCCACGATAAGAACTTTTTGCATTTTGATGTTGTAAATGGTGCAATTTGATGCATGTTTTTGCGCGTTTTATCGACGTGAAACAGTCCCACTTGTAGGAGCTAGCAGTTTATTTTGATGTAGATTACTATTGAACAATTTGCCTATAAAATGGTATAAGTAATATACACTTCTTGTATTAATTCTTTTCACTGAATATCATGAACGCGACTGAACCCGAGCGAGCGGAGCGAGTGAAGGGGGAGGGGAGGGTGTGGGAGGGGGGTGTCCCCCCTCCCACGGTGAGGACTTTTTGCATTTTGATGTTGCAAATGGTGCAATTCGATGCATGTTTTTGCGTGTTTTAACGAGTTGAAACAGTCCCACTTGTTTAAGGTTGCAGTATATTTTGATGTAGATTACCATTGAACAATTTGCCTACATAATGGTATAATTTGAATACACTTCTTGTATTCATTCTTTTCACTGAATCATGAACGCGACTGAACCCGAGCAAGCGGAGCGAGCGAGGGGAGAGGGGAGGGGGTGTCCCCCCTCCCACGGTGAGAACTTTTTGCATTTTGATGTTGCAAATGGTGCAATTTGATGCATGTTTTTGCGCGTTTTATCGACGTGAAACAGTCCCACTTGTTTAAGGTAGCAGTATATTTTAGTGTAGATTATCATTGAACAATTTGCCTATAAAATGCTATCATTTAAATACGCTTCTTGTATTAATTCTTTTCACTGAATATCATGAACGCGATTGAACCCGAGAGAGCGGAGAGAGCGAAGGGGGGAGGGGAGGGTGTGGGAGGGGGTGTCCCCCCTCCCACGGTAAGAACTTTTTGCATTTTGATGTTGCAAATGGTGCAGTTAGATGCATGTTTTTGCGCGTTTTATCGACGTGAAACAGTCCCACTTGTTTAAGGTTGCAGTATATTTTAGTGTAGATTATTATTGAACAATTTGCCTATAAAATGGTATAAGTTAACACTTCTTGTATTAATTCTTTTCACTAAATATCATGAACGCGACTGAACGCGACTGGCCCCGAGCGAGCGGAGCGAGTGAAGGGGGAGGGGAGGGTGTGGGAGGGGAGGGGAGGGACGGTGAGAACTTTTTGCATTTTGATGTTGCAAATGGTGCAATTTGATGCATGTTTTTGCGTGTTTTAATGAGTTGAAACAGTCCCACTTGTTTAAGGTTGCAGTATATTTTGATGTAGATTATCATTGAACAATTTGCCTATATAATGGTATAATTTAAATACACTTCTTGTATTAATTCTTTTCACTAAATATCATGAACGCGACTGAACCCGAGCGAGAGGAGCGAGCGAGGGGGAGGGGAGGGGGTGTCCCCCCTCCCACGGTGAGAACGTTTTGCATTTTGATGTTGCAAATGGTGCAATTTGATGCATGTTTTTGCGTGTTTTAACAAGTTGAAACAGTCCCACTTGTTTAAAGTTGCAGTACATTTTAGTGTAGATTATTATTGAACAATTTGCCTATAAAATGGTATCATTAAAATAATCGAAGGTGATTTTGCATTTTCAGACCTGAAATTCAGCGATCTGTTGCAAATTTTTGGTGCAATACTTTTTCATCGAAGTGATAAAATCACGGAATTTAGCTCTTATTCCGAATGTGCACCATCTGTGTGTATGTATAAAGTCTAGTGAGGTAGAGCTTAGAGGAAGGGGGATTCCTCCTCCCCCTCGCGGAGCTTTTGCGTTTTTAGAATTGAAATAAAGCGATCTGGGTATAGCCACAGTCTACTTCTATGCATGGCGGAAGGTGGGGGGGGGGGGGGGGGGGAGGAAGGGGCGGGCGAGCAGGGAGAAGGCATGGGCGAGTGTTATCTCCACCCTTCCCTTCCGATGGAGCTTTTGCCTTTTTAAGGTTGAAATTGAGATATCTCGTCCATGCATATTTGATGGAATCAACATTTGGGAAATCACACACACACACACACACACACACACAAAATGATTGGGGGGCGGGGACTGAGGGAGGAAAGGGTCGATTAAAAGGGGAAATTCCCCTTATACATGAGGGAACCTTGAGTTTTCGGAATATAAGTGATAAGTCTTGTGCACTCAGAATTATTCATAATTTTAAAAAAATAAAAAAAGTGTACTAAGCTAGGGAAAGAGGCACAGAGGGGGAGGGTTTGCACGAGAGATTTTGCATATTTTGAATTGAAATTCAACGATCTGGTGCACACTTTGGGTGAAATATTAAAAAAAAAATCTTATTTGATGAAAGGTTGCAATGGAGACCCGCTTCATGTGCATGCATACAGTATACACGCATTTTTTTTTCCCGCCTCCCAAATCCCCGGTCCAAATCTTAGGGGGGGGGGGGCGATCGCCCCCATCGCCCCCCCCCCCCCCTGGCTACGCCAGTGTTTGGAGAGGGCTATATTTTAAGTCTATTTTCCAAAAATCGGAGTGAATGATTTTCATGATTTTGCGAATTCGTAATTTTTAAGACTCTGTGAATAACTGGTGCTATTGTTGGCCGAAATTTCATCCTGTGAGTACCATAAGGAATTCAGAGCGACGAATAAAAAACGTCCGATGATAATAGAGATACGATCCACTCTCCAGAGACCTACAGTCGTAAAGTGGTCTAGCGCCATCTTTTGTCATGTAATAAATCCAACATGTCTGCGCCCATTGAATTCGTGCATGGTTAATATTTTGAATGTTTACTTCTCCACCGTGATTGCTAAGACGTGATGGCCACCGTAAAGAAAGGCAAACAAAGCTCTACTAAAAACATTGAATCGAAAGGGAGTGAAAAGAGGTATGTTCTGTGTTATAACAATCGTTTCACTTTCAATTAGGAAGTAGTACCGGTAATGCAAGAGTGTAAGAATTTCTAGAATTGAAAATGAAAGTGTACAGTCCCACGTGTTCGATATGACGTTAGTAAGTGTAACTGTGGTGTGGTGTGGTGTAGACCTGTCTATGGCTATTGACTGTAAACTATTGTCATTATACTTTCGTTGAAGGTAGTGTAGCTGCTGTTAATGTTAGTATGCACCTCGGAATATGTGAGATGTGAGATATGTGAGATGAATAGAGTAGAATATCCCGTTTGCGGCAGTTTAAGCATTGTTAACGGTTTTTCCAACTTGTAAACAAATCAGGCAAATTATTTTCAACCATTTCATATATCATAGACAAGATTATTGTCCCCGCCGAACGAGTTCGAGCAGGGGACTATGAAACGGGCTCCGTACGTGTGTGTGTCCGTCCGTGCGTCCGTGCGTCCGTGCGTCCGTGCGTCCGTGCGTCCGTGCGTCCGTGTGTCCGTCCGTGTGTGCGTCCGTGTGTGATCAAAATGTTCAAAATGCTACTCCTTCGCCATTTCTAACCCGATTTTGATTCTGTTTGCTTTATATGATAGCACTACATGGGAGCTTTGAAACTTCTATACAGAATTTCAATTGTGACCTTTGACCTTGACCTTTGACCTACATGTATATTGTACATTTTGCTTCAAAATGCTACTCCTTCGCCATTTCTAACCCGATTTTGATTCCGTTTGCTTTATATGATGGCACTAGGTGAGGGCTTCAAAACTTCTACACAGAATTTTGACCTTTGACTTCTTTGACCTTTGACCTTGATTTTTGACCTATATTGTACATTTTGCTACAAAATGCTACTCCTTCGCCATTTGTAACCCGATTTCAATTCCGTTTGCTTAAAGTGATGGCACTAGGTGAGGGCTTCAAAACTTCTACACAGAATTTTGACCTTTGACTTCTTTGACCTTTGACCTTGATTTTTGACCTATATTGTACATTGCCTACAAAATGCTACTCCTTCGCCATTTCTAACCCGATTTTGATTCTGTTTGCTTTATGTGATGGCACTAGGTGAGGGCTTCAAAACTTCTACACAGAATTTTGACCTTTGACTTCTTTGACCTTTGACCTTGATTTTTTTACCTATATTGTACATTGGCTACAAAATGCTACTCCTTCGCCATTTCTAACCCGATTTCGATTCCGTTTGCTTTATGTGATGGCACTAGGTGAGGGCTTCAAAACTTCTACACAGAATTTTGACCTTTGACTTCTTTGACCTTTGACCTTCATCTTTTTACCTATATTGTACATTTTGCTACTAAATGCTACTTCCGGCGGGGACATATATTACGCACCGCGTAATTTCTACTCTTCCTTGTTCATTAACGCAATTGTTTTCATGAAAGAAATTTACCATTGACCAACGCAGTTTTCATGATTTACCAGGGCAAAACCCGGCACAATTTTCGCCGATAAGGGCGATATGCGACGTAGTATTTCTGCTTGCGGCACGATGTACAATCCCTATGCAATACGCGCGATCTTTAGCTGAACGCCTTCACATGTCTCGCGAACATTGCGTAAGCGCCAATTCCCATTCCGAAAGCACGTGAAAATAGCGTGCGCACATGTATTGGCCGCAAACAAGATCGCAATTCTGGCGGTGTTGTTGATGTCTTTCTCGTGTTTTTCTCATTTTTTTTCGATGGTAACATCCACTTTCCGAAAAAAATGGCGGCCCACATCGGCTCGCGAAAATTCTATTTTACGTGAGGATATGTTTTCAAAATCCATGAACATTGAGAAAACGACAAAAAATCCAGTTTCTTGGACCATTGTTTCTTAACTGTTATGTTAAGAAGTACCGAAAATTTCATTTTGGATGCGATATGTTGTCATTTAGGTGAGAAAATTTCACTTTCGTCAGAGATCGTGCCCATTTTATCGGTTGGTTTTTGTTGATTGCTAGTGTGTTAGTATATGTGTAGTGTGCATGTAACAGTGCAATGCTGTGTTCAGCTGTATATTACCGTGTATACATGTTGTACCTGCCGCGAACGGCTGCACGGCCGCTTACTGACGCAGTTACTCTATGTGAAATTGTGAGAGGAAACTTACATGGCTCATATGTAATTTGATCATTTTTCCACACTCACTGCAAATCCGTAGATACTAGACTATAAAAACTGTCACTGTCAGTGTCACTGCCACTGGCTTGGTATGGACTGTGGTGGTGGTGGTGGTGGTGGTTCTTGCAACAAGTCTGTACACCACACAGAGGAAGTGGATATCCCGGGTCACTTGTGGGTGATATTTGATGCAAAGCTCATCCAGTTGACCTCTGCTTTCATCTTCTATTTGTCTTCCCTCTTATCCCTTCTCAGTTGGTTGTCCTTGTCCTTCTGTTTCTATCAACTTCTTCCTCAGGTTTAGAATGACACAAGGAACAGATGGTTCAATTTTGGTAGTGATTATTCGTAGAGAATTTCAGGACTGGAGATGCCAGATAACTTGTCATCGGTCTTGTGCATGATCGAAATCTTATTTCCGACTTTTGTTTCAAATGCTAGTACCATTATTTAAAGAATTGCCTTAAAGACCTCTGTCTTTAAGGCAATAATAGATACTTCTTCAAGAATAGTGCATTATGTAGAATTTATTCATTCTCTGTCAGAAAGCTAAAATAAAAACAAGAGGTCCCTGCAGTTTTTGTTTTTAAGAAGAATTACAAAGCCCTGCAGCTACTGTAGGACTAGACTTTTCCCTTATACCTCTTTGATTGATGTGATTGACTCTTAATCTTGTCCTTGCTATGTATTCTATGACTGGAAGTCCAGCCAGTTCTAGAACTAGTGTTACATAAAGAATTTATATTATTTTTTCTTTTGTTAACAGGTGTGTATTTTGATGAAGGCTCTGGTATTTTTTTTTCTCCCATTTTCAGGAAAGAAGAGGTCCTAGCAGCAGCCAGGAGGAAAGCAGAATCTGAAAAGACAGCTCTGAGAATTGTTGAACGTCTTCTGGAGGAGTCCATTTCTGAGTCCTTCTTCGAAGACTGCGTGAGTTGAAATGACTTTCTCCCTAGAAAAAGCAATCAACAAACAAAATTTGTTACTGATTTTACTTGTTTGTTTACTCTTTTTCCCACCAAAGACTTGTGACCTGTATTAGCTATCAAAGTCAAGTCGTATTGGGTGTCCTAACTTTCAACTCAGAAGCAAGAACATTGTCAGTAAGAAAATGTATTTCACCACCAAGTGAGTGTCATACTAGCCAAATTTTTACAATGAAATACTTGAACCGCCCTTATTGATACCCTCACAGCAATGCCATTCAAGGTATTGTAGGTTTTGAAACTATAGGATCATTATCTTTGTTTTGTAAGTTGGTGTGGGATATATGACCCCATTTACAGTGCGGGGCTGGGCCGAGCCGCAGCCAAGCCCAGCCTCATGAGCCCCGCAATTTGTCCGTTTACACTGCTGGGCTCGGCCGTGCTTTTAATTCAAACCTTTCAATATTTTGTCGTAGTGGTGCTCTGCTTGTAAACAAACGCAATTTGGTATAGTCTGGTTTTCAGACCCTTTGCCAACTGGATTCCATGGCGACAAAGTTGCCGTTCGAGCAAAGGCCTTTGCCGAAGGAAAAATCCTTTGCAGGACAAAACCACCTTAAACTATACTAGCTTTCGACGTTGAGGGGGTTAATATCCTGAATAGCGAAATAGTACGGGCAGAGGGTTTGGAAGCCAGACTAAAATTGGCCACGCATTTGGCCCAGTTTGCGTTTACACTGAGAAAAGGCCGGGCTCAGCCGTGGCTCGGCCGCGGCCGAGACCACCTCCAGAGCGAGGCCAAATGTGAGGCCAATTTTGGCCCTGCATTTGGCCTTTTGCATGTTTACACTGAAGCGGGGCTGGGCCGAGCCTCGCACTGTAAACAGGGTCTATGACTACTGTATGTGTAGTCATATTTATCACTATCATTTAAGCATTATCACAGAATGTCCTTATAGCAGGATGATAGTTTATTTTTGTTTTGTTTTTTATCAATTAGGAGATGATTTTGACTTTGAATGATCTTGAATGATTCTAACTTGCCAGTATATTCTGCCTGTCGCAATAAAATTCATGACTTACTCAATTAAGATTCTTAACAGCATGTTCGTGAAATCATTACCCAGTATGATATCTATGTCTGGGATACATATTAGTTGCATAGCTTGCCAGAATCATATCTTCAATATGAGGTTTGATAGTACAACAGTCTTACACGGGGCATATAATGCAAGGTAAACTGTTCATTATGAATAGTAATTGGCTATTTGATTCTGAAGATTTGTAAGTCTGTGGAGGGTTATGTAGTAAACGGCATATTAGGAAGATCTGCAAAGGAAACTTCGCTCATCCTCTGAAGAGAAGATCTCTAATCATGGCAAACTTCTTTCCCTCCGTCAGGGCAACTACATCACCAGGAAACAGTTTGAGGATGTCGCCGTGGAGAGGGCGATCGAGAAGATGTGCGGTTATCCCCTCTGCTCCCGGAAGCTCACGACCATTCCTCGCCAGCAGTACCACATCTCGCTAAAGAGCAAGAAAGTCTATGACATCTCGGAGAGGAAGGTACGGTCCAGTGGTGCATGTTTGTGTTTTTGTTTTTGTGCCATAATATGAACAACTAGAATTTAAGCACTCTGAGAGTGCAGACCTCCGCCAAGCAGCTACTTCATTTCCACCGAGGATAGTGCTCTTCCACAGAGATCAGTGAATTCCACCCATATGTACTAGTATGCAATTTCCCAATATAGAAGCCTTTGTTACGTCATAAACCTAAGCTGTGCAGCGCGCCTTGCCCTAACAGAAACTAGAGAATGCACTTTAGTGCACGTATAAAAACCTCAAAAATGTGCAGCTTGAACTCCCACGTTCATTGACCCTACCTACCAAAATATTAAAAATCCTTGATAAAATCCATAAAAATTTTCGAATCACTACCAAAACAAAGTCATCTGTTTCTTGTGCCATTCTCGACCTTTCCTGCAAGTTTCATCTAAAATCCGTGCACAAATTTTTGAGTTATTTTGCGCACAGACAAACAAACAAACAAACAAACAAACAAACAAACCAACGGTAATGAAAACATAACCTCCTCCCTTGGCAGAGGTAATTACAGCATTCATGTACAGATCAATCAATCTGACATATTATCTGTACTGTGCTGTTGTGCATATTTTACTTGGCACAAAATGATACACTTGCACAATCAAATAATTTTTTGCTTATTTTGACAAGGCACAAAATGATACAATCAGATTTTCCAGTTTCCTGCCGGCCTTACTTGCAGCTTCGGAGATGGACACAATCGAAACATTTCAGTATCGAATTAGGTATAATTTCAGCAGTGCAGTCTGCTAAAATACCAAAAGTTGTTTTCTTCTTGTATTCTTTTGCATTATCAATACCAGCATTTGCAGTTTTACTTCATAAGCTGTTATCTTTTGCAAGGGTTTAATTTTCAGAAATTTCACAAATCACTGTTGGACTGTGAATTTGTTAACATATGAAAATGTTGCGATGCACTAGGATAATAGTACACTTACGATAGCCTCGGTGTCAATTCGTAAAAACAGCATCTTGCAAAAATGTCAGTAATCTCATATTTGCAAAAATAACAGCTTCCATACAGTATTGGGAACTGACTTGATATTTTAAAAAAAACCCACACTTTTATCTAGATGTATGTTTATAACAGTGCATTTCTCACCTGTTTTCTTGTTCTTTCCCTTTTTTTTTTAAATCAGAATTTCTGTCGACAATTCTGTTACAAGGCATTCAAATACTACCAGGAACAACTCACTGATGAGCCACTTTGGACAAGAGATCACAAAAGGTGATGAATATTAATACTTGGACTATTGACTGGGGACTGCTTGGTATAACTTATACAGACCTCTCAACCATTTTGACTGTGGAGGAAAGAATCTGAATTTTGACCATTCCCAGCTCTTTTTTCAATAAGGGTTTCCTGTCTTTCTTGATGATTTTACTACACAATATATGGGAACTGCTCTTTCTCTCCTACTTTTGAGCCAAATCATCCTTATTTATCAGTCAGAAAGGTTAGGATGTCTGTACCATATATACAATGTATGTCTGCATGAACAAAGTGCTTTCTGATTCAGCACCAAGGAATGGCGAAGTTTTTTAAATTAGCCTATTTCATTTGAGTACAATGCCTGAAATACACCACTTGCCTGTTGCTTTTGGAAGTATACTTTTGGTTTCTTATGTGATCTGTATAATTTGGCCACGACTTGGCAACATATGCAGAATGTGGGGAGAAAAGAAATGTTCATTTGATTGACATATTTGCTTTCCTTGGGGTCTCCTGCCGATGAAATGGCCGTAACATACCTTGGAAATCATACCTTGAAAGTGGGCTTAAAGTTATAATACCAAACATATTTGCCCCTCTGCGCCAATAAAGATAATTAATTTCTGTGCGATAGGCTTTGTGCAGCTGGGGTACATGGACATTTGAAAACTTAATCAGGGTTATAGTTATCTATCTTTCCGGATCTTGCCCAAAATCTTTTTATATTTGTTTTGAATGTGTTGATTGAAGCGCTTTCTACTACATACAAGGTAGACTGTTCCATTCCGATATCACTCTTGAGAAAGAGAGGATTGCCTCAACTTTGTATTGACATGCTTCTTCAATATCTTAAATCGATATCCTCTTGTTAAGCTGCCAGTTGAAAAGTCAAAGAAGTCAGTTGACTGGAGAGCATATATTCCCTGTACAATTTTGGAGGTAGGTATCATGTCTGATCTATGACATTTGTAGGCCAGTTGATCAGCAATAATTACTACTCAATGGACCAGACTACCTTCAAGAGCATAAGGGCGGACATTCACCTGACACACTTAAAACTCGATCGTATGTGGTTTAGGAAGTTAGTTGTTTTAAATGAGACTGCAGTCGCAGTCACCCCGGAGAAACTGCGTCAAGTTCAACTTTCAGAACAGTTTTGGAAGTTTGCTTGTCCATTACATCAATGGCCAAACTTCTTGAAGTTCTTGAAATTCTCCAAGTTTGGGTCACGTAGCAAAAGAAGAAAGCAAGTCGCCTGACAGCTAATGATTGCTCTGTATAAACGAACAATGCACACACATGCATCCCAATGAGCACACTCTTTGCAGGCACTGCATACAAGAAACTTTTAAGAAATTTACAGGAGTTCAGGAAGTTCCCCTAGTTTTGGCGATAAGTTTTGCAAAAGTTTTTAGGAAGTTTGCAGTGACACTGACAAAACTGTGAGAACTTGAACTTTTGAGAAATTTTACCGGTATGACCATGGCTTGCATGTATGATAAGCACTCTGAGTTCTTGTCGTTCTTGCAGCATGCCGCCAATCAAGTTCCTGAGAGAAGATGAGGAGAATTCGGTGGCTCCTTCCTCCCTCAGATCCCAGGATGAGGTGAAGATGAAGATCCAGATCAGGGAGGAAGAGGTGGAGCACGTCCCGGAGACGGGGCCGCCCGGCAACGGCAGTGATGAAGAGGATGAGATTGGGTCCACGGAGAACCAGGAGATGCCCGTGGAAGACGAGATGTCCACACTGAGTTTGACATTGCAGCATGAAAAGGATAGGGGGATGGGACTGCAAGCAAAACTTGAGAAAATTGCTGCAGCAACTAGACAGGAGCAGGCTGCTGTTACCATGGCGAGCCAGTCATCCAATGTTGGGTGTGGTGCTGCCGATGATGTGTCGGCAGCACCTGGCCGTGGTGTTGTCGTCTCTGAGGATTCCTGTGTTGTTGCCAACAGGAATGAAGCACCGGCTCCATCCACTTCAAACCAGAGTGATGCAGTCCAATCCAGCATCAAACGGGACTGTCCAGCTAGTGATGCAAGTATTGGAAAGACAGATACTGACTCATCTCAACCTGTTAGTGCTAGAGGCAGACGTGAAGATGGAAGCTCATTTAAGGATGGGGTATCTTCGGAGGGCTGCACTCCGTTGCCATCAGGACGCGAAAAGAAGATGAAGAAGAGGAAGAAGCAAAGGCCAGGGAGCAAAGTAAAGAGCAATGCAAGGATTAACCCTTATCTGGCAATCCTGAGGCACATTCAGCAGTGCCTGTCGGAGTGGAAGACTGCTGCAACGATGAAACACCTGTATGGTGAAAACATGACAACACCAAAGAAAGAAGGCATCCCCGAAGACAGTAGCATTTTTGGGAGTGATAACCCCAGCAATACCATCCCTCCACAAGCTGTTCGATCGATTGGAGAGCGAGCTGAGGATGCTCTGAGGGATTTTGAAAATGAGGTGGAGAAGAGGATTGAGATGGAACATGAGGAGGAGGAGGAAGAGGAGGAGGAGCTTAAAGGAGGTATGATGCCCGTTTCCAAGCCAGTGCCAGAAATAGAAAAGCTGCGACGAGAAACGGAACAGTTCTCGATCAAGGTGCAAGAGTTCTTCATGGGGCGGGAGGTAGCTGCTCCTTCTGCATCCAAGACGACGGACACTGATGTTAAAGAGGTACAGTATGAAAAAGAACAATCCCAAGTCAAGCTGCAGTGTTTGTTGTTAAAGGAATAATTTACCATTTGCAGATGAAACAAAAACCCAGCATTAGTGCTTTAAAATAGTTCCAAAATGTTAGTTTGGGATAGAAACAACCTCTGTAAAAATTTGAATCCATATAATCAATATCAAGTATTGTTAAATAGACAAAATATGAACAATAGTTATAATAAAAATGTTGCCAGTCTAAACCATCTTCAATTATGTTTTAATAAGAAAAATACTGATATCTCCTTATATTTTAGGCTTTATTGCGAAAATGTTATATGGTAGGATGTTTTGTGATGCAACAGACCTACACATATGCATCAAATGTGATATCTTGAAAATTTTTTAAAATCACTGCTCCCAAAGGTAAACAGGACCTTTAAAGGAAACCAAAATCCAAATGTGGATTGAGTGAAAGAAGCAATATAAGTAGAACAGATCGGTGAAAATATGAGAAAATTCAGATAATTGACTGAAAAGTTATGAATTTTTAAAGGTTTGGTGCCATTATTGCAGGATAAGGAAACTAACACTGTTCGTGATGGTATTACAGATAACAATATAAAGAAAATCTAAAGAAATTTCAACATATATTTACTTTTCTAGCATAATGAAAGGGTCCTTGAGTATACCGTCTTCAGAAAGCAAGGGGAATGATATTACCCTAAACATATGTCAGTAACAAGTTGATGAAATGTGCACTTCTCATGAAAAATTTAATTTTGTGGAATTCTCCATGTTTTTTCTTTATGTTGGCATCCATAATGATGTTATAAGCTGTAGTAGTCTTCTTATCCCGTGGTGACAGCACCAAAATTGTAATTATTCATAACTTTTGAATTGATTATCCAATCCACATCCGTATTGGATTTTGGTTTCCTTTTATGTTGTAGCCAAACAGTAAGGTACATGAAGACATATTAGATGATAGTTTTGGTTTTGGGGCAGGTTAGCAAAAGCGACATTGGAAAGGAAAGCCCCCCCCCCCCCCCCCTTGACATTCCGCGCAATGTATCGCCATCGCAAAAAGTTACTGCCATGATGTTTCATGACTTTTTTCTTTTAAGGCTCCCCGGCTCTATCATACTGCCAAAATAGCCTGGCCTACATAGGGTTAAACAAGTACAACAAGTGGATATTTAAGTATCATGTATCCATTGCACGAAAAAAACACATAATGACTCAATGAATACTTTGGTCAATGATTCGTGGTATTTGAACTTTAATATAGCCCTTTTGTCCTGGAAAATAATGCTTCAAACTATTCTGGCTTTTCTACTTTGAAAAAATATTATTTGATTTCCATATGCTCCCTTGGAATTGAACTTTCTTAACTTTAAAAGCCACATGGATATGGATATGGTCTTTTCCATCCAGCAAGTCCCAGAGCCGGTCAGTCGTACCCTTGGTCTTCCCCCGGTGGATTCCCATCAACAGATGAAAGTCAGACGCCGGATTTTCCTGGAAAGATTGGGGAAAGTGTAAGCATGATTTAATATGATTAGATTGATGAAGGTGTATTCAGGGGATGCAGAAAGATTAGTGAAACACTTAGTGAAAGTATAAAAAAAAAATCAGGTGATATGTGCAAAGCTAATTGATTTATAAATTTTTGGAGAAATTACATGTACTGCCTTCTCTACATTGCAACTCTACAACAAGTGCAATATGTCACAATGGTGGAATGATATTGAAAGAAAAATATGGAAAGGAATTTCACACTAACTTTAGTTATATCACAAAATATAAGCATTCCCTTGCCCTGTTACTGATATATGTCAGGCAAGTGTCATTTTCCATGCCCTTTTCGTGAGCTAGACCAAGTGCACTTTCATATGTCTTGGGAAATTAAACTTGTGCAAAATTCCTCTTACATGGTTTCTTCAAACTTTCACTGAGCGTTAGCACTGACTCCACATGGTCTTCCTCGTAGAAAAATGCAAAACTGTCAAATGAAGAATGTTGAGGCTGTGGAGTTGTCAGTGGGTGCGTTCAAGCGCTCTCCTAAAGCGAACTGTACCTTACCGTCCCCCCACCAGAGGAGCGCTCGAACGCTCCTAAAGTGTACCGTACCGTACTGTACCGAGCCAAAAGTGGACCACTTCCCGATGTGCTCCAAAAGCGTACCAAAGCGTACCAAAAGTTCGCTGTAAAACATGGGCGTATCATGCGCATACGTCACAATGCAAAGACATCTTTCTCTTTGTTCGGGACAGCTGTAAGTGGTTCAAGCGCCAGATGGATGACACTCTTGCTACAAAATGCGTGACCTTTTCTAGAATAACTCGTGAGGTACGCTTTCTCGACAGAGCGCTCGAACGCTTCAAATCTGGCACAGTTCGGTACGGTACGCTTTGGTTCAGTTCGCTTTGGTTCGCTTTAGAGTGCTCGAACGCACCCAATGACTAGTACTGAGTTCTCTTCCACCATAGACTTAACACTTTGGACATGCCATGCATTGACATTGCACCATTTGAAGCCACTATATCTTACCTTCCATGCCAGCTGGCATTGGCTGGGTTAAGACATCTTTATATAGGGCTCCCACACCCAAGATGATATCAAGCAAAATTTAGTAATCATCGGCTGTGAGGGCGTTGTTAGATTGTATCCATTGCCCGAGAAATAGGAGATGATTATTTGCTTTATATCCCACATTGATTAACAAACTTTAGATTTGATAAAAATGTAGGCCCTATTCCATCAACCACGCAGATTTTTATTTTACACACGTGCTGAATGTTTACAACACAGGTAGTTGTAGGCCTACCGTAAAACCACGGTCCGCGTCACGTCGGCAGTCAAATAAATGAGAGTAATGTTACAGCTATGAAAGCGATAATGGGTGATACTGATGAATCGATAATTGTGCGCTGTGCACGGATGTGTGCCACTAGAACTTGCTAGCTACCTGCGTGGCTGATACATGCGAGCGATACCTTTATCGATTCCAATCGCAGGTATGTAAAAGCGTGCTGACGAAAAAGACTATCACATATGTGATAGTCTCACAGCATGGATGTTGGGAGAAGATTATCTCTCGGTCACATGTTCCAAATTAAGTAATCCCATTGATCAAACATACTTATGTGGGATATAAATCCTTTTACTCCTGAGATGAAGGGAGCTATGTTGGTCACCATGACAATGCCTCATTAAACCAAACACTTCCACTTCCAGTCAGTAGCGATCATTTTTAGAATGTGTATTTTTCCGAAAGTGGAATCCTCTTTCTAAGTTTGAGGTTTTGATGGAAAATGAGAAAAAGATAGTGTGTTGTACACTTCTTCTCCACCCAGAGGTGTTAACATCAAGTTTTCTCTGTTTTTTGGTTCATGAGGTACATTAATGATTGCATGAAAAAACAAACAAAAACAAAACATATTTGATTAAATTTCCAGCAGTTGTGTGTAATACGTATTTCAGTCTCTGATATAATCCATGAATCACTTCATGGCAGTTGCTATTGAATTTTAAGCCCCTTTTTCTTTGATCTACTCACAGAGAGTTTATCAGTGAATATCTAGACACTTCTCAAAGCTCTTCAGGCTAGGGACATCATTTTAAAGCTGAGAACCTGCTCTCTCAAAAATCTGATCAAAATGAAAAGTTTTATCTGGCCATTTCGTTTTTGCAAACATTGTGCTATGGCATGATTGGGCCCCGAAGCAGGACCAGTGTGTTAAGTAGTCCAGAGATGGACATGGTGTCATGGTGCAAATTGTTCATGAAGTCAAGAAGCATTTATAGAGACGTCTGTTTCTATGGCACCCCTCTGGTTTCTGATTTGCACCCCACTCAGTCTTCCGGGTGTAGTGGTTCCGCTACAGTTGTCGTTGCGTGACGTCAACCCCACGGTGATCGACTTGGTGAGCACCTTCCATCTTGGCAGCGGCAACATCCTCTTCAAACCGGTCGGATGGACACTTCTGGCCCTGGTTCTTCTGCATCTGTGAGTACAAAAGAATAGAGAAAGAACAAAATCATATTTATTCAATGCTCAGAGGTCACTCACCACATGGCCGGCACCATGTTTTAAAAAGTTGGGGGGGGGGGGGGGCACTTCAGACTTCTGGTGCCAATTCCAGGTTTCATCAGTGAACAAGCTAAAAAAAAAAAGGTCTTCAGCGCAAAGACAAAGCCTTACCGTGCTCACACTTCAAGGTTTGAGGGGCCCAAAGTAGTGACACCTTATGTATTCCTTTGTCTGGTGCAAAAAAAGTGGGGTTGGGGGGTGGGGGGGCTCGAGCCCTCCCAGCCCCCCTGGTTCTGCCGGCCCTGCACCAAATGATCTTGATTCATTTATTTTTTATCTTTGAGTACAAAGTGTGGCCAGGCATTGTCATATGCGCCTGTAATCCAGCTACTTTGGGGGCAGAGGCGGTGATATGGCTCAGTGGGTATTGTGTCCACCTTCAGATTCAAGGGTACTGGGTACGATTCCCGTGTCTTCCTGAGCAATGTTGTATTTAAGCTTTCTGTCTTCTCTAGTCAAAGAGGGCAAAACACTTTGTCCCTCGGATAGGACATTAAATGGAGGTCCCGTGTGTGAGTTACCCACGAATCAGACTCATAAAAGATCCCACTTCATTCATTCAGTGCAAAGAGCAGGGTGCCAACCCGGTGAAGTGGTCCCCCTACCCACCCACACAAGAAAATGGATGAATGATGCCGACTCCTCAGGGTTCATCTTAGGTGACTAGCAATAGTCAGCAAATGATATCATCCAGGCACATTGCGCCAAATGCTGGAAGAAGAAGAAGAAGTAAAATATGTGATTAGAAGGCAAATATCAGTCTCCCCCCCCCCCCCCACCCCATGTTCAGAGCATGCAAGCTGTATGTTGTGAATATTGTGTACGGTTCCATTTGAATCACCCTGGATTGTGTGTACTTTACTTTGTACCTGTCTTTTAGCCAGGAAAAAGGGGGGAGGGGGAGTGGGGAAGGGGAATGAAAATTGTCTGTCAAATATCAAATATGAACGTATGGACCCTCTTTGACCCACTTTGAGAGCATGTAAAAATAATTTCAAGGCTAGGATCTTTCCAATGGGGAGGAGAGGAGGTTTATTGCTGTAAAACCTGGAAATGTACCCGGCCATAACCAGGCTTTACCCGTGAAGCAATTAAGAAATTATCTATCCCGTGAGAATTCAACCCCTTGCTTCATCGAACACAGAGAGGCAGTAAGATACAATCATTTGTTACTGAAAAAGATAAAAAAAAGTAAACCTGTGTGCCTATTGAACCACAGTTTGTTTTACATGCCCAACATTTCATGCAACTGTAGTAAAAATTTTTAACATGTGGCCAAAAATCCTGTTAGTAGACCTAATCTCTTAGTATTTTTTTGGATGCTATATATACAATATGAAACCAAAGTATGCTGCCATCCCAGGTGGGATTAAAATCAGTAGGTCAGCAGTAAATTTATATGGTACTATTTAAGGTGGCCTAGGGCCAATAGTTTTATTTGGAATGTTTACTGCTGCTACAACTACAACCATGACTACTACTACTTCTACTGCTATTACTACTTCTTCTTCTTCTACTACTACTTCTACTTCTACTACTACTACTACTACTACTACTACTACTACTACTACTACTACTACTACTACTACTACTACTACTACTACTACAACTGCAGCTGCAACTACTACTGCTACTTCTGCTACTGCTACTGTAACTACTTGTACTACTTGTACCACTACTACTACAACAACTAGCTGTTACTACTACTACTACCAGTACTAGTACTACTACTACTACTACCACTAGCTGTTACTACTACTACTACTTCTACTACTACAACTACTAAAGTGTACTACTGCTACTTCTGCTAGTACTACTACTACTACTGCTAAGTTTATTCTACTATTACTGCTGCTACTACTACTACTGCTGCAACAACAACAACAACAACAACAACAACTACTACTACTACTACTACTACTACTTCTACTACAGTTTCTGCTGTTCCTACTGCTTGTAATATTTGTATTTCTTGTGCATAGATTTTTGTTGAAATGAAAGCTCCTTGTCTTTTCAATACTATGGCTATTAATACCCTTTTGTTAATTTCACGCCTGTGATATTTCACTCCGTGGTGAGCTTGCTTTCAAAAAAGCAATACACAAAAGCCCACCAAAAAATATTACCTTCAGAGCACGGCCTATCCTTGATTGCTGAGTGATTCAGAAACAATCATCATTATAACAGAATCATCAGGGCGCTTTAATCCCAATCAAAATAATGGAACGGGGAGCTAACGACGCCGAGTGATTACACGTGAGCACTGCCCTTTTACTTTGCCGTAATTGGTTTCATGATTTTTCCTCCTGCTTTGTTTTGCAACTTTTCTGATGCGTGCTCAAAAACCGTGACAAGGAGACAAGATAGTAAAGAGAGGTGGATAGAGAAATCGATAGAGATAGAGATAATAGAGAGAGAGAGCGTGTGTGTTATGCCCACACTCTTAATAGAGATTTAGATTTCATGGGCGATGATTGTAGCATCTGACCCGAAGGAAGGAATTCATTTATGTTTTATGCGTCACCAAAGTCATCTGGCATTTTATCCAATTACTGGACTCTGCGGGTCTGCCTTGAGAGACCGGAAGGTTGCACGGTTATTCAAAAAATGAAAGCAATTTCCTAATGACGAAAAGCGATCTCTAATGATGATGAGGAGCATTTACTTTATTCCGTGCCCTGAGCCATGATTATGGTAGATACTCATGTTGAGCTCGCCCTTGATGTTCCCCTTCGGGCTGTCAGACATTGCCAGGCAGGAGAGAGAATGACAATGTCGCATCATTTAACATCAGCAGCTGGCATCTTTAAGATCTCGTTAATCCCCTTCCACTCTCTCTCCCGTCAAATGCCGTACTCTGACCTTGAGTCCAAAGCTGTGATTTTATATTTCTTGGCTTTGTCTGTACACTGTACGTTTGTTTTTTTTTTTTATTTAAAGCTACACTACAAGTCATAAATTTTAATCCCTTAGCATCCAGTCTTGAGTGTGTACCAAGTATTCTGAAAAGATATTTCTGTATATCTTGAAGTTTAGTTAAAAGGGAAATTTGTCAAACTAGTAGCATTTTGCTGTCCGTCAAAATATAGCAATTGCCTATAAGAGCATTCAAAGTAGAAGAGGAAAAGTATGGTACCAAATCTGAAGAAATTATCATTTAAAAACTATCACTTTAAAAAGTCAAAAATTGAAATGAAAAAAAAAAAAACCCCAGAGGAATTGGTAAAGGAAAAAATGGAGAGGATCAGGCATTCAACCCAGAATTAAATTTGAGTCGGCATAATGGTGTGGCCCAGTTGCAATGTTGAGGTCAGTCTTTTGTACTCGGTCATCAGGGTGAATATGGGTAATGGTTTCCAATTGATTGAAACAAATAATGAAATCAGCCATGCTTTAAGAGTGAGAAGTGTATCATAATAGTCATTTTGTCACTTATTGATATCATTGTGGTAGTCCAATCATCATTCTCAATGGCACTAAACTGCAGACGTATATATGGTAATCAAAACATGAGAGATTTTTTTTTTTTAAATTTATTTTGGGCCACATTTATCAATGAGTTTGTTGGGAGAGTTACATTTCACTTTTCATACCTGATCAAGGTCTTAATCAGCTGGTGCTCCATCCGTACTGTAATGGGTTTGCACTGCTAATTGTTTTTGCTCGTGAATTGAGCCATCTTGTCATCAATAAAACAATGCAAACGTGTGCGAATCCCCACGTGGGGCCGTGGCGCGATGGGGCTGGCATGCTTGTAGCCTTTGTCGTGTGGCTAATCGGCCAAATGAGCCCATTGTTTCGCCCCCTTGAGCCCAAAACAGTTTCATTTCACTAGATTAAACTATCTGGTAATTACCACCCGATTGTGATTCATTGTTTCATTACTGGCGGATGGCCATGATACGCGCCCGCACCCCCGGTAATGGTGGGGGAGGATTCTTTCGGTGCAATTAGGGAATGGAATGCTTGTGGATTTCCTTTTTTCTTTCTCATCTGCCTTGTCTGGCTAATGTATAACTTCCCTTTTCACCTGGTTTGGCAAATGCACTATGCAATCTTTGTCAGAATGGACAATAGATCTTCTCATCTCATCAAACTTTTCATTTTTTGTTTAATTTAGCATGGGACATATCCAGAGATTATTATCTTGGACAATTGCCAACTTGATTATGCAGTGGTAGATTTTATCCTTTCTGAGATTTCACCTGAAATCATTCACTTCTCAACAAAACTCGCACGGGTCATTAACGTAAATCCCAAGTCTATGGCACCGTGCAATGGTGGCCAATGCCGCGAGACTGTCATCATCATCGTGTTTTCTTTTCAAGTTATACTGTATAAGTGGTTTCTTTCGCGGTGGTTTTATTTTCGCGCTTTTCGCGCTTTGAGGTTGAACCGCGAATTTAACATCACGCGAAAATGTTTTGAACTCGTAGCTTGTTACAACGCTATCATTACCGACCGCGAATTTAAACACACGCGAAAAAGTCGGCACCGATGGAAACCGCGAAAGTTTCTGTACGCGAAAGAAACCACTTTTACAGTAGAAATATGGCAACCAAGTTTACACAGTCTTTTACACAAGTGCAAGGCTGATGGACTGTACTCCTGCCACTAAGTTGAACATCATAAGACTAGAGGACAATATATACCGAGTTTGCCCCACATTATTGTCTGCTTTTACCACGTTACTTATTCATCCATACATTTGTAGTTAAAAATACAAACAAACCACTGCCAGAAATGAATGCTTGTCTTGAAGGTGGGTCGTGTTTTAAGTCAAGGCATGCAGATTAAAAAATGAATATGGGTAAAGGCATGATAAAATGGTGCACAATCTAGAATGAAAAGCTGAGTAATGTTTTGTGTAATCATACTGTCCCCTCTAGCAAGAGGTAAAACACTCTGTCCCTCGGATAGGACATAAAATGGAGGTCCCGTGTGTGAGAGAGTCACAACTCATGCAAGGAAAAGATCCCATTTCATTCATTCATCGCAAAGAGCAGGGTGTTTAACCCGGTGAAGTGGTCCTGCCTCACATCGAACCAGGCCCCAAGGAATACCAGCTTAGCATAGCTGAATATGGGCTATCCAGCCATCTTCTCCGATGGGAAATGAACAAACAAACAAACAAACAAACAAACAAACAAACAAACAAACAAACAAACAAACAAACGAACAAACTTGTTTTGTTTTCCAGCTCTGCTATGTCTTCTTGTCCACAAATGTTCCTATCAAAACTTCTGTGTTTTGATCTTTTAATTCATATTTAAATATCACATTTCAAGTAACAATTCTTAACATTTTCTCTGTTCTTTTTTCCCTTTTAATAGTGCAAGTCAAACAGATGTATAACTGTATGGTATTTGTGTTGCTATATGTGAGATAATAAAAAAAAGGGGGAATTGAATTGATATAGTATTAGCAGGTTCGAAGTGCACAAGTTGATGTGAATCTACATACTAATGCTGATTACCCTCGTCAGTCAATGAGATATACTGACTATGGACAGCTGTGTCAAAATCTACAGTTTTAACTCCAAATTGATAGTGATCCCTCAAACAATTCTCTTGTTAACAAACCCCAAAGTGATCCTATGTTCATTCAAAGATACCCCATTCACTCACATCTTGTTAAAGTAGGCCCGCATAGAAATCTAAATTATGCATAAACCAGGGTCATATATACCTCATTATAACGAGGAAGTACCATAGATTCCACCTAACCATGTTTCTAACTCACCTAGAAACGCTTACCAATGACAGGCCCTTCTTAATAAAACGAATAACTAGTTTTAATAAAGCCAGAGAACAGCTCGTTTGTACTCTCAGCGGGGAGATGACGTCACCGTGATGAGGCCTCGATCTTATGCGAGAGAGCGAGCGCGAGCTAGCGCTAGCTATACAGCGTATAGCTAGCTGTATACAAAGCCAAGCTAATACGTGTAGGATGCGAAGCCGACTAGACTTTCTTGTTGAAAATGGCAGAAGGTATCTCTGACTTGGATATCGAGGACCTCATTTTGGAATGTGATCCAGATTCGGAGGATTCGTTTGATGATTCGGACTCTTACGATAACGACCATGGGGAGATAGGCGAGTATGACGAAGATGAAAGTGACGTCGAAGGATCATCAGGCAGTGCAGGTGCAGTTGAACGCCAGCCTGTACCGTATCAAAACGAGCCTCTTCCTCGCAATCCCGCCGTGGCTGGCCGGGTAGTGGAGCGGGAGAGAGATGGCGACGAAGGCGCGGGTGAAATCGATCTCCGCAGTAGACTTGACCCAGCTAATGATCAAAATTGGTAAGTTTTAGCACCATTTGTAGCAGATTTCATATCAAATTGAATAATGTGAAATGTGAGTATGTATTAGCCCAGCCACAGGCCATCAACATGAATTTGGGAAAGTATCAGAGTATAGAGACCTTTCAGTTTCAGTTCAATAGAACTAGAACAAGATTCAAGAAGTTCGATTGTGAGATTTTGAGTTTGGAATGAGAGCAAGGGCCTAACTGCTAGCAATTCAATTAGCATGACTTTGTCTGAGCTAGGGCCTAACTTTTTAGACTATGCCAAAATGGGGAAATTAGCAAAGGTAGTTTTGTTGTTGAATCAAGATATCTGGCCTCAAAATGCATTTTTGATTTGGATTTACCAATTAATACCCCTTGATTTTTTAATGTATGCATACAGGCCTTAATTGCATAGCCAAAAGAAATAGTACAGTATTGTAAGAAATTTAAACCCATAATACCCCACCCCCCCAAAAAAAAATATAGTAAACAAAAGGTCAAAATGTACAAGGAAATATGTAAGAAATTCACACAAAAATGCATGAGACATATTAATGATACTGATTTTTTCCCTGTAACTATTTGTTTGAATGTTAAAACGACCTTGGTGTTAATACGACCACCATGAGATTTATCTCGACCACAAAAACATTGAAAATTCATAAAGCAGATACCTTACCTGCAACGCTAGACCTTGGAGTCTGGACTTTCATCTGGACTTTCTTCAAGTTCTGGCAGCAGGGCTAGGGCCATTCGGGGTATGTATTGCATACGAAACGTTTACGCTGTGCCTATTATTAGCGCTGTGCACGTACAGCTGTCGACGGAGCGGCGAGTAGAATCTTCTCGGTCCTTGACTGCTCACTAGTCCTAGTCCTAGTTCTAGTCTAGAGTCTATATGTACTGAGTGTCGTTTTCTTCTAACTAGGCATAAAACGTGATTGCCGTTGACTATTTTTTGGATTTAGATTTTAAGAATCACTCAGTCCTCATCTTCGTTAGATAGTTTGAACTGTGATGTCGAACCATTAACTATCGCTCATCATGAATGCATAGTTAGTGCAACGTTACTTTTTTTACACACAGTTTTCTATGGGCAGCACGTTCGGACAATGATGCCAATTTCATTTTGCATATCTGGAATATTCCCCACAAATTTGATCTAAATAAAAAGCTTTTGAAGAGATTCCTTTTAAAAATTAATAAATATTGTTTAACATGTTTATTTCAGCTCCATATTGCAATTTTACTAAATAACAGTTTTTGCAGTACTTCGTGTGAGATTTCATCTGTAAATTGACATGTGTAGAACCTTTCTAGTTCGTTTTGCTAAAGTCAGTACATATTTTCTGTTGGCGCAAAAGGGCCGATAACAATATTTGAATAGCGGAACAGAGATGGCCGTGTGTAAGCAAAGGCTTACACAGAAATGAAATAAAATCACACAAAAGAAATATCAAAGATTCATTTTCTTGTGATCTTTATTGATTGCATTTCATATAAACAGAAAACATCATCCAGGTGAATAGGTACAATGTTCCCACAAACGAAATATCGCAGACGATTGTACACCGGTAAAATAATGACTTACTGATATCAAAAAGCTTGAATTTCCACGGAAATGTTATATTACTTTGATAATCCCGTAGTTTTAAATCAGAACTTTACAGTGACAGATTTGATTTTACTAAACTTCCGAGTTTCCTGACGATGAGGCGATCGCGAGCAGAAAAACATAGATCTACAGTCTAGCAATGCATATCACATGCATGCAGCTAGCTAGCTGCAGCGTGCGCGTGCAGGCTCGATACGGTGACGTCACATTCACAGCCTTTTCCAGATCGACTCGCTCCGTGTCTGGTGCCTGCCCCGAGTTGTCCGAGAGAGGGCGATTCTTTATGCGGGCCTACTTTAAACAGTGTCTATTCAGAACAAGAAATACTCTTTCTGCATCAATGGCTTACACTGTTGACGGGGAAGCTTTTTCGTGACAGATCTTTAGCAATTTGCCGATTTCAGTCAAGTTCAGTAATTTCATCAATTTTGTGGCTGTGAGAGTTTTCCTGCGAAATTCGACATCTCCCAATATATTTACACTTTGTTGTTTGTTCAGTCAAGTGTAGAATGCAGGAAAATTTTCACCCCACAAAATATTCCTTGTGTGCAGTATTTGCCCCAAAGCTGCCGTAGCAGACGATGGATGAAGGGAGTAGATGGTTGCCATGGCGATGAACACTTCTATTTCATTCCGTGTGCGATACCAGGAACTTGAATATACTTGCAACTTCAGAACATTCTTTCCCCGAAAATTGCATTTCTTTATTTTTGATTTTGCATCATTTTGATTTTGCATGGTATGGACAGTCAACTTTACAGTGTCGTAAATCATTTTAAAGCTGAGTAGTTTCCCTCCCAGAATTTGATCGAAAGAAAGAAATCTTTTTTCTTTTTTTTTTCCATGTGTCATTATTTTCCTTTTGGATACAAGATTCCAAATGCATACAAAGTCACATGTATGTGACATAGCAATAGTCCCTGATATGTTGTAGAATCCAATCAGTGTGAAAAGTCGATGTAAAGTGCCAACATTTTCAAGTTTTCCTTTATTTCCTCAATTTACCTGTCATTGGGGAATCATTAGCCACCATACTAATGATGTATCATTATAGAATGTCCCCCTGATTTAGGAAATTTTGCCCTCCCTATAAATGTCCTCATTAAGAGTCATAATGGTCAACCTTGAAAGTCAAGCGGATGCCTGTAGCAGGTGGCCGTAAATCACCCGGGGAAGCCAGGTGCCAATAGGAAGATTTCTCCTTTTAACCTCTCGTCTGGTCCCGGCTGAAATGCTTTTTTTAGGGCCGATGTGGCATCATCATTTATTGACTGCATGCCGATGTTCATCGCGACGATAATTTCCTGTGTTTTTACACCCACAATTAGCGTAATGGTTGCCACAAAGTGTGCAGCAGTGCGTTCGTCTCGCCGCATCAAAGTTGTGTCGATTTTCTTGGAAGTAGACTTCTATAATCGATGTATCCCTGGGTTTATTGAGGCTCCTAGGGCAGCAAATCCATCTTGCATATGCCCCTATCATTCCTCACAAAGAAGACTCTGAGGTTGTACTTGTTTTTTTATTCCACAGTTTTGTTGTTGTCATTGTTAATTGAATTTTTGTACCAATAACCTGAATACTAGCATTCTGCACACAAAAACTCATACAAGGAACTTCACAATCACATGTCTGGAAAGATGCAAATGACGCATTTTGCACATACTGCCGTGTTATAATTTTAAATTTTTTTTTGTGATTTTTTTCCCCTCATTTTCACTCATACTTTCAAGGTAATCATAGGATGAAACTTGGCATACAATTTCTTCTATAGTTTGATTTGTGCGCCGACGCGCATGTCGCATAATTGGATATATTTCGGAGGGATTATGCTGCTTTTGACACTTCTTAGGCTATGACTTAGAAATGAGTGAGTTAGAATATTCGTAGAAGATATTTCTCTTTGTCTTTTTATCATCAAGCATTGCTTACAATATTTCATTGTAAGTTCTTATCACAAAGGCAAACAAGGGGGAAGAGTGCATAGATTAAGCTGGCATTATTAACATAATGGGCAGTTCAAAACCTTTGCAAAGATTTGAAATGAAGAAGACCTGTAAAGTACTTTCACAATCATATTTGTATGTTTACCCTGGTAGTATACAAATGCTTATTAAAATGTTTAGGAAATGAAGGTCATCTGTTTCATCTTTTTTCTTGATAGTGAATGAAATGATTATTGACAACGTAATTACATTACTTTGCAAGCATTGCCACGACTATTATTCTTTGTATGATGATAATTTTTATTGTTTTTATTATAGCTATCATTGTTATCAGTATTATTATCATTGTCATTGTTACTATCATTATTATCATTCTCCTTCTTCCTATGAATTATCATTATCATTATTATTATTATTTTTCAGTATTATGATGGCAGCTATGCAGCTGGAATGAGTGATCCAAATGTGACATGAAAGACAAGCTTTATTATTTTTTTTTTTGTGCCAGTCTTTAGGTGCGAGCTGCCTTTTTCTCGCGGAAAATAATTGGTTTTTCATTCGGCACTGAGTCTAATGGTCCGTAAGATTGTCAGTTCTGTTCCCACTGTGCTTGAACGACAAAGAAATTAATTTGCCCTTGAACAAGATAATTTAGATAAGTGAAATACTTCAATCAAGCTGATTTCATTGATGGGATATGTGTGTGTGTGTGCATGTCTGTGTGTGTGTATGTGTGTGTCAAGGGTGCCATTTAATGGATATATTTTTAGAGTGTCTTATTGAGCTGTAAAATTCATGGCACTCTTGTGCTTTGATTAGTGGCAAAATATCTGAAAAATGCCAGTTTTCATGCATAATTAAATTGTTTCTCCGTTTGAATGCACGGGACTGGACAGAGTGTATTTTTAATGCAAACATGCCTAAATTGATACCATTTATTACTTCCCTTATTTCTGTTTTAGTATCCCAGGAGCAGTCTCTCAGAAGGAAATGTTTACATGATAGAGTTATAAACTTGAAAGTTAGGTTGCAGTAAATATATTAAAAGACCAACACTTCCATGTGCATTACTCCGTAATACAATACCATCTTTTAGGACCGTTTAACGAGAGATCACTTTACCCTAAAATTGTTTCAAAGAAGCAATCTATTAGAATTTATGCCAAAATTAAAAAAAAATATTTGGGTAGCAAAAGCTGCATACTGGCACTGGTCTGATAGTCCAGGATGGGTAGAAATCTCTGTCGGACCAGTAACTTTTTCAGGAATGGACCAGAAAAAATAGAAAAACTTGGTACCTACTGGTCCGACAGACAGGTCTGACCAGTAGAAAAAGATGTGTTGGTGTGCAGCCGTGGGGTAACGTACATGTATGCTAAGCTAGACAGACATATGTACTAATATGTGAAGGTCAAATAGCGAATGCTCAATGAGACTTTCTTGTTTTTCAACTGAATGGCATAATATTGATTAGAAAAGATGATAACAACTCTTAAAAATTCTATTAAACATTGGGTTTTACACCATTTCTTGACTTAGTGTGTAATGTATGCAGCATGGACAAACAAAACTGCCTGCATCACAGCAGAAAAAAACAACAACTTTGTCCACATAGAGCGCTCTGCTGTGACGAAATATTGAACATTGTTGGTGTTAAGTCACAAATTGTGGGCCCCAAGTACCACAGTTGGGGCTAGCCTGGGCGGCACAACACCTGCTCAGCAGCGTAAATGGGGGCTAGGGTGAACATTTAAGTCAAAATATATACACAAGGAATGGAACATATGAATTTAACCTGTTGAAAACTAATCCCACTCGGGCAGGTGTCTGTGGGGAAATTGAGTTGATTTGATTTGATTTGATTTGATTTGATTTGATTTGATTTGATTTGATTTGATTTGATTTGATTTGATTTGATTGTTCCACATCTCAAACACAAATAACATGATACAATCGATTCAACATAAGACTACAAATGTGTGTTAAAGCAAAATCAGTTTGTCCTCAATGGGTTAAATGATGAATTAAGTATGACGAGATAACAATTAACTGAATATAAATCAATGTATTTATATGATTAACTGCAAATAGGAACAGATGTGTAGTTTGTAATCGCCTGACTGGATATTTTTGTTCTTCTATACGTTAATGGAATGAAACCACAATCGCCATACCTCAAAAATGAGATATCAGTGCAAGGAAAGGGAAAAACAGCAAACAAAACTGATCACATGCCTGTGCAGTGACAGAGTTTACCTGCTGTCCAAGTCCGCCACCGCAGACGGGAGTGAGCCACTCGCTTTCAAACCCCGCGTTGCGTCTCGCTCGCATGTTTTCGTCATCTCTCAATTGGTCAAAACGGACGATTGCAAACTTGATGGAAGACATCAAAAATTCATGCCCGCTAAAAGGTCCCGTTTGTAGGTCAGAGATGAGATGGAGAGACGGAGTGGGAGAGGAGGAGGAAGAGGGGTAGAAAAAGAAAGGTAAAGGAGGGGGGAGGGATGGATGCTGTGGGTTTGAATGGGGGTGGACCAGGCTTGGGTGCCATGCAAATTGAGGGCAAATCACCAAGTGCAGAGGGTGAAATCCTCTGGCGATCTGGCCATTGATCCGGAAAGTGGTTGTGTGTCACGGGGTACTGGGCACTTTGTGTAAAGGGCAGGGGTGTTCCATTCTCAGCCAATGTATGGAGATGCAGCTGCCAGCTGAATGCACTGGACCACATTTAAAAAAAATTATTTATTGTTTTTTTAAGCCAGTATCTCGGTTACATTAATGAATTTCAAATTTATGGGTGATTTTCCTTTGATAAGCGCTTAATGGTAATGAATGTTCTGTCTACATGTACGCGGTTTGATAGATTTTTAATACTTACCATCCCAGTTTGCATGCATTAGTTGTTGCTATGTCAGTCTACACTCAGGTGTGCCTTTGTGTTGTCGAGAATAACTTTGTTATTATTAATCGTGTGTGAAAAGTGTAAAGGGCCAGTCTAGGTTTGGTTGAGATGGGGGATTCAGATTTTGACTTTCTGCGAGATGATTAGAAACCACTGAACTATGAAATATTAACTCATTAAGGATGGGCTGATATTTGCTACAGCATGCATTTCCCATGTACACCTGGCCGAGTATACTTGGGACTTGTCCTCAGTGGTTTAAGGAGCCTACATTTCTAAGAGGAATTCAGAGGTTATTTCATGAAAATCGGTTTTGAAATGTCTGAGATAACCAAAAACAAAGTAAAACAAAGCGGTCCTAGTGATAGGTAGGTCCCACCTTTTCTTCGGACCTCAAAGTTGGTTTGGGATAATCTCAGCATTTCAAAACCGATTTTCATCAAATAAACCTTGAAGTCCTTTTAGAATTGTATGCTCTTTCATATTTTGTAAGAGGTTTCTTATCATCTCACAAAGAAGTTGGAAACCTGAAGCCCCATCTCAGCAAAACTAGTCATTCCCAATTTAAATATGCTTAGATTTAGATTGCTTCTCAATTCTTCATTTCTTGAAAAGAACAGAGCTAAACCAAATGATTCTGCAGTAATGATACAACACTCTAGTGGCTACTTGTACTTCAGTATGCGGAATCTTTATGGTCAAGTACCCATACCCTGGAGGGCTAATGACTATGTTTGACCAAACACGGCTTCGCTGGACATGAATTTGTCATGACGTTTTCACCCTGATGTGACCTCATTTGGCTTCACATGCCATTGTGTTCATTTAGGCTCACCGTGATGCAGTATAAAAAGTGCAATAGATTAACTGTACGTAGACACCATTGCTAGAATCAGATGCTGTACCACAGCAAGTAGACAATGGGGCCCCTAATCCCATGATTTCTGATATATTTATATAGTAATAATTCTTTTTGTGTATGAATTATTACAAAAATGGTGCTATCAGGCCATCTGCATACACTGCAGGCGTTGTGCGTTAGGATGACAGGAGTGAGATTTGGAACTTGATTTGAACCGCAATCCAAATCTCAATTTTTAGATCACCATTTAAACCAGGTAAAAGTGCTACTGTATAATTACAATGAAAGCATCAAAGGTTTTTGTTTGTTTGTGTTTTTGTTTTTTAAGCCAGTGTTCACATGATGACCAAAATTTTACTATGGCACTAAAGCAGAAGCATGTTATAGCTTGTCCTCAATAGGCTAAAAAAGCATTTGACATGTCTCCACCAGAAGGCATGGAGAATAACATGTGCCATGAATATATCACAGGAACAGTTCTAAGGAATACTGTATTTTTCATGAAAAATTTGAAAAATGATATCAAATCAAAGGACTGGTAAAGTGGAAGAAAAAGAAAGAAACCAAATACACATGAGTACATATAAATAGATTTATCGATAGATATGTATAGATATATACACATCTGTTAATGTAAAGACCCAAATGCATATTAACCTTCTCAGCAAATAAAGACAGATGATTCCTTTGTTAGGGAAAACTTGAACTCAGCCTCCACTCACAGCAAAACTCAACGAGAAAATGATTTGTGTATCGCAATTGCTGTGTAAATATGACAGAACTTGAAATGAAAAGAAAGGGGGAAAAAATGCCAGCCTTTGAAAACCTCTCACTTGTTATGATTGAAAGTGCTGGTCGGCATGACGACCTTTGTGGAAAAGACACCACTTTGAGGTTAAAGATCTTTGTGTCAGCCGCCGTGTTACCCTGTTGCTAAGAGTATCTTCCGCTTGGTTTCAATCCAGACTTCCAGTGAAGCGTCGGTTATTCAATTTGTTAAGTCCTTCATTTACCGACACCGGGGCAAGTCCCCCCCCCCCCCCCCCCCCCCCCTGGAAAACAAGGAAACTGACGGAGGAAATATGCAGCTATGTGTTTTTATTAACTCACAGCTTGGTGAACTGGATTTTGTTTTGCTGCTCGTAATTGTGTAATTTCATTTCAGTTTTTTCCTTAATTTCTTGTTAAGGGACAAAGATGCGACTGCCATTTTTTTAACCTCTCCGTCATTAGAAATATTTATTTTTAAACGGGCTGTTACTAGAATTTGATTTCATCTGTCCTTTTATTTTTATGTTCTTCTCATTTTTCTTTTTTTTTTCCCCCTGAAAAGGAGTAAGGTACTACTGTACTTTTTCATTGTATAAAGGTCGATGTCAATTATCTTCTGGGGGCAAAATTAAGAAACTGTCGAGAAACTGTCTCTGATGAGGTGAAAAATCAGTTAGGTATGATACTTGCGGTATCTGTTTTTGTGTGATTGTAATAACATGAACCTCTGTGAAAATTAATGGAGAGCGAGGAAAAACAGGTGAATGTAAGAGAACAGAAAGGCTATGCCGAATAGAAGAATATTCTAAAACATCAGAGTTAAAAGTAGTGTCCATGGTCCGTAAAACTAGAGCTAGCTGTAATTTTACAAGGCTGTACACGTGCGCTTGTGTGTGTGTGTGTGTGTATGTGTGTTGTATATGTGTGTGATATGTGTGTGTGTGTGTGTGTTTGTGTGTATGCGTGTGTGTGTATGCGTGTGTGTGTGTGTGTGTGTGTGTGTGTGTGTGTGTGTGGAGAGAGAGGGGGATTAAAAAAACCCAAATGTAAGATATGGCGCACTTGCATGAAAAATGAATGATACATAAATGACAATAGGATGAGTGATAATAACTTTTTTTGGGTATGAATGACAGAAGAATGAATAATGAATGAATGGAAAGATACAAAATTATTAAGTAGTGAGTGAATGCACAAATAAATGACTAACTGAAGGAGGGAATGAATTCAAAACTTAATGATAACTGAATGAGTGAATGCATGAATGAATAATTGCAAAATATTTACAGTACAAATGTATGACTGATTGAAAGCATAAATGAATGAATAGATAAAAAGAAATAATTGAACGAAGGAATGAATGAGTAGATGGATCTTTTTATTTATAGCAAATGGTATAACGATGCTAGGCAGGGGTAATGTTAGAAAGTTATTGTTAGGAAAAAGACAGATACATACCTCGTTGTCAGCAATTAAACTAAGCACTGGGCCCTTTTTTTAAATCAATCTGTCCTTGCTTTCACACGTACTGAGATTACTCATTTTGAATACTGAATTACAAATATGATTGCAAGTACGATTCAAACTGTCGTTCATTCACACAGTGGGAGAAGGCTTGGCAGATTCTGTGGTTTTGAATTTCAGAGTGAGGAGGAGAGGTTTGCCTTCTTTTCAACTTCCCGTCAATCACTCCTTATAAGCCTTTAATAGCACAAGCTTTGGCGGCATTGCGAGCATCTGAAGAGCGCGGTCTTTCTGCGGAAGTGGTTGAAAGGTCACCGTTAGCTCCACCCCAAAAAACAGGATTGGAAGTCAATCCATTTACACGAATGTTTTGCTCTGTAATTCTTGCGAAACATGATTGGAAAACACCTCCGGACTGTCATTTAAAACATGATTGGAATCATGATTCAAATTTTGCATTGACATGGCAGGAAGGCTCAATTTGAAACACTATTCAAGTAATGCATCATTAGAATCATATTTCAAATCAAGCACTCTCGGTACGTGTGAAAGCAAGATGTATTTTTGTTCCTGTTGTGCACCACAAACACTGAGAGTTAGTGGTCAGGAATACAGAGCCATTTTAATTAGATCTGATAAGAGCCTGTTTCCAGTAAATGAATTGTGTGTGACCAAGAGTGGTATGGAAGAATTGAACAGGGAAGTAGACAACTCAGAATAAAACTAATTATCCAACCAACACACAGCCTTGAATGTAAGAGAGAAAAAAAAAAAACGATCCCATAGTTTCAGAATCTGTGATGTCTACATGTATAATCAATTTTAAGGTAATTTTGATTTATTTTTCCACACCAAAGATGCACTTCTCCAAACTGTCCCTGCTGTTGAAATGAATCTTCTTTATTTTTTTTCAGGTGTTGTCAGTGTGTACATAGAAGTCTACCTTCATATACAGTACATAGGGATTGAGTGAATGCAGCAATATTAGTAGAACACATCAGTGAAAGTTTGAGGAAAATTGGACAATCCATTCAAAATTTATGAATTTATAAAGTTTCTGCGTAGTCACTGCTGGATTAGAAAACTACTACTGCAATGTATGATGTCACTGTACATAGCACGATATAAGGAAAATATAAAGAGAATTCCACAAAATTCAATTTTTTGAAAAAAGTACACATTCCCTCAACTCGCTACTGACATTATATGTTAAGGGTAATATCATTCCCCCTGCCTTCTGAAAGAGGCAAGTCAAGTGCTGTATTTTTATGTGAGAAAAGTGAAAATAGGTTCAATTTTCTTTATACTTTCCTTATATCGTTCTACACTTGTGACATCACAAGATGTAGTAGCCTTCTCATCCAGTGCTGGCAGCACTGAAACTTCCAAAATTCATAATTTTTGAAAGGATTGTCCGATTTTCCTCAAGCTTTCACTGATGTGTTCTACTGAAGTGCTGCATTTTCTCAATCCTTAAATGTGCATTGTATATGAAGGTGGACTTGCCCTTTAACCTAGTGTTGAGGACGAGTCCCGAGTATACTCGTGCAGGTGTCTATGTGGAAATGCGTGTTGTAGCAAAATCAGTCCGTCCTCAATGAGTTAAAAGTAAGATCAGCATGGCTCACAGCTGATGGGGGAGGGGAGTGGTTACGTAATGAAAATCATGGGTGGGATATAAAAGATGCGGATGCTTGCGATTATGTGTTCAGGGTGTGTCCACATGCTTTTGAATTAAGGGCCAAAATCCTGAATTTAGAATTTGGTGACTTGTATGGAGCACTCCTGATGCTGTAATTCTTTGGCAGTTTTGATTTCATCATCAGTGCACCCATCAGTGAATACTGTATATGCCAAATATTTCGCGAGGTTTTTATTTTCGCGAATTTTGCGAGTCAGCTGCTATTCGCAAAATCAAAAACATGTGAAAATATTGACTCTGATCCCGATATGAATGTGATGTACACGTGTACATTTCTCCGTTCAGTACAGGACTCCACGATTGCGAAATAACCACTCGCCAAATCGTCGGGAAGTCTTGATTCGCAAAAAAATTTAGACTCCCTAAAACATATGGCGTATACAGTATGTGCATCAAAGTGTATGCTCTTCAGTAACAGCCGACTCTATTTGAGACTCTCGGGCTGTGTGTTTACTCACAGAAAGATCAGCAATATAGCTGAACAAAAAGTTGTTACGGGGATTCTGGGATATCTCTGAGCGAGGTCAGCCTCCCACAGAGCCATGGTATCCCAGCCCTGCTGGGTCTTTAACCCGTTGAGGACGAGTCCCGAGTATACTCGGGCAGGGGTCTATGGGAAATGCATGTTGAAGCAAAATCAGCCCGTCCTCAATAGGTTAAAAGAAAATAATCCTAATTTCTCATTCCGCTGCTTTGGTTCTCAATCACGAATTTAAACACTCATGAAGTTGGTATTTACAAAATGCGTAAGTCTTGACCCGTTTACACAAGGATATCTGATGCAATATTTGGTACCCTGGGATACCGAACGAAAATTCGCCATTGTGTTTAATTATTATTTTTCTCAGCGCTGTACCCTGGGTTGCCAAAAATGTGTAAAAATAATTCTTAGTATTATTATGCACAAAAATGTTTTCTTGTTTGTGATTATGCAACAATTAATGCATGCAAATAGTAACTTTTTTCTCATTTACATGCTCTGTTGTACTCTTCGCTGTTTAAAAGTTGACATGGAAGGAAAATCGGCATTACGATCGTTATCGCCACGCCGATTTATGCCGGCGCAGATGATGAGAAAATAGTTGCCATGACAACATTGTAAAACTGTATGATAATGGACATGAGATGGCGCTTCACAACGCCGTACCCCGGGTTACAACGGTACCCCGGTATACGGCATGACGAATCATTTGATTCATTATGTGAGTGTGTGTGTGTATGAGCGTGTGTGTGTGTGTGTGTGTGTGTGTGTGTGTGTGTGTGTGTGTGTGTCCATTGACTCTCTTATTGATAACAATTATCATTACATGCTGATTATGAGGAATTTTTAACCATCTATGCATCATGGTCTGCTTGTTCTAAAGCGTGCTGTTTCATGTTGTCTAGATGACATTCATGTTAATACTGTTTTCTTAAAAGCATTCGCTAGCAAAAAAAAAAAAAATTGTCTGAGCGATGCACCTGTTTTGCTTGTCTCGTTTATTTGACTTCCATAAAGTTCCAAGAAGTGATCTGAGGAGAAGGGTATATTGGAAAGTAATCAATGAATTTGTGAAATGTGTTTTCATTTTCTCCAATTGTTGATCGCTGTAGTGCACATGAGTGCTTTGGGGGTAGATTTAGTTCATTGTTGTTGTTTTTTTTAAAGCAGTGTCATCATTTTTATTTCAAACCATGCCATTTCACTGTTATCACCAATCTCACTGCAGTAGACTGCTATTAGGTTGAATTATAAGGGATCAGTTGTTTAACGGGTTCCCTCCCAAGGGTGTGAATTCTCCATTTATATACAAAAGCATGGAACCTCTTGGGTTTATACTTTATATGCAATTGCTTTTAATGCCACATGCATCATTACAGAGTGGATATTTCACCCTAAATGCTAGGCTCAGCAATTGCCTTGCCCCAAAATATTTCCTTTCTTTTGTAGTAGCTTTGATTATGTAATAGGCTTTCCATCATTAGTTTGTGCATGAAAATATCATCAAGACCAGTTTATGTCAATAATGTAATAGTTGTATCTTATCCCCACATAAAGAGTCATTGTCACTTAATCACTTTTCTATGATAAAGTGATACCTGGAATTTCTTCTTTCTGAATTCATTTGAATACAGAAAATTGTGTGAAGATGTGTGTACATATCAGATGGATATCATTATAATAATCAATAATGACATAATTGCTTCAGATTGTTTGCACATATGTGCACAATTGTGACACACTATAATGTCACTGTATATTACTCTGAGACTTATATATGACATGGTAGACTTGTTTCCTGTCCAATTTCAATGAAATTTTTTGCCATTCCACTTCTCTGACTTTGCTCATATTGTATTGAAGTCAGTGTGATGCGAAAAAGGAGTTTCTCCTTAGTATTACGTCAAGCATCAATCACCCACCCCTCTAGATCTTATGGAGAGCCGTCCCCTACGCCACAAAAGTTTCCCAAATGACGGTTTGCAGCCACTGACATTCCATGCTGCCTCAAACTAGCACACCTAACTTTCAGAAGAGGCGACAAGAGGGATAATATGATTGTCATCTGTGTTCTCGCCAACAAACAAAACAAAACCAAAAATCAAAGGTTGGGAACGAGGGATACGCTCCCTTTGTCGGCCGCGCCGTGACGTCGTCGGGAGCCGAGAAAAGTCGAGACCCGATTCCGCCCCCACGGAGTGGATCGCCAGCTCTGATTTGGGGGAGAGATAAACGTTATCGATCGCATCATGTGGGTCAGATGAGCAACAAACAGCACTCTGCTCGCAAAAATGATTGACGTCCCTCTAGAGTTGTGATGTTGTTGTTTGCTTTTCTTTTCATTTCCCTTTGCCCCACTCTATCGCAAAGACACACTTTGATTGCCAGTATATTATGCCCTGGCTTTGAGTATTACACTTTTTTTATTTGGTTCACGATGGCAATCAAAAATGGAAATAAAAATGTAAACATGGAGCCATCAGACTGCCATTACTGCATGCAAAAATCCAAAGTTGAAAAAGAAACAACAAAATCTATTTGACGACACTGAAGACGTCTATTCTGTTTGTGTGTATGTGTAATTTGTATGTTTGTATGTGTATGTGTGTGTAATGGTTGTGTGTGTTTGAGTTGTGCAGGAATGTCCAGCATTGATATGACTTGGTATAACAAGATTGATAATCAATAACTTACCTGGAATGACTGGGGTATTTCCTGGGGTGAATGGTCAAAGGTCAAAGGTCAAAACCTATCAAAATGAAATTACAATACTATTTTCTACCCTCAAATTCCATGTGATAAGTTTTGTAATAATGCTGTTTGGTATAGTGGATTGAAATGAATTTGAAAATATTTCCTTTGTGCAGAGAGGGTTGAAGGTTTATCTGTGGTCAGTGGTCAAGATCATTGAACTTCATCAAAATGTAAATGAAGAACCATGCACTTGTCCAGCACATTAGAGATTACTTGTGAGGTGGGGACATCCCAGGTGACTGTTGAAGCAGATGAGTTGTTAATTTCTTTACCAAACAGACTGGTAAGGGTACTGTACGTGATTTCAAGTTGGAACCAAAAAGGTAATTAGTGTTGTACAGCGTCGATGGAGTTACAACCCTCTACATCTAAAGTGCAGAGCCATTCTCTTGGAATAATCTGGCTGTGGCAATTTGGGATGATTTTGCACCATGCGTGACAAGTGCCATTATATGGGTGACACAACATTTGCTCCTGCGATAATTGCTCCGGTTATTTTTTTTTCCTCCAAGGACTTAGGATTGGGGTTAGGGTGTGATAAAGTTTTAGGATTAGTTTGATGTGAGGATTAGGATTAGGTTTACGGTTATGTTCATGGGTAGAATTTATGTTTGGCTTAGTGTTCAGATATTCCATGGAAGCAATTGTCGCAGGAGCAAATGTCATGGAACCGTTATATGAACATGCAAAGATTTTATTTACCGAGCTGTACATATGAATTGTAAATATTTTCTGTACCAATAGTTCGACAGTCTGTGAAATTATCAACGTGCAACACTCACCCTACTTGAATGAGTGTAAAAAAATCACACAGCACAGATCCCAATTTTTATAATACATAATACAAATTCTATAATATATACATTTATGTTTAATACAAAAAACAGTCAACTATTGCTGCTGGATGCAATTTCGTGAAAATTTTACAGAAGCCTGGTAAATTCACAAGTGGCTGCCACTCATGCAGCAAACCACTTTGTTGTAGAGAAAATTATCATTGCAAACATGTTTGGATATTCAATTCAATTCAATTCAATTTTATTCCACATGCTAAAAAGTATAAAAAACACAAATACATGTACACGGACATAACATATATTGCACATTAGATTTACATAAGAAACAAAAGGAATGATGCAAACAGCTATAATTAGCATGTGTGGGAATCAGAAAAAGACCATATAGGACTTATCAAGGTCGATTAAATCCCTTACAAATGAGGCTACAAATTGCAATCAAAGATATACATTTTTAGAATGAATCTATACCATTAGAAATTATACACAAAATTGCAAAAAATGACAAAATACACACAAAAGACAAAAACAAAACGAAACAAAAAGGCAAATATCCCAATAATTATTCAGCTGCACTTTGGATTAAAATCATTCTGGATTAAAAACACGTAATATCTTACATAGTCTGATTTTTTTTTTTTTTTTTTGGGGGGGGGGAGGAAAAAAATGTGCCTGTACCTTGAAGGCTTTTATGAAATCAATTAGACTAGATTTACCTTGCTCTATTGATAGAACATTGCTTCTCTTCATGACATTTTCGCTAAGTGTGTCATATTGGTTTACATGGTCATAAACAGCTCCTTGCATTGAGGGTGATTGCAAAAGACAGCATATTTCATATCAGTACTGCAATTTAGCTGATCAAGAGTAGAGAAAATAACATATATGTGACCGTGCATCACAAAACCAACAAAAAGTTGCACCCCTTGATTTTACGTGAGGACTCAAAAAAAAAATGAAACCGGTCCACCAAGTCAGTCTTGTGTTTTTCATATAATCTGAAAGAGGTATTCTTCTTCTGCATTGTTCTTAAGTATGGGGTCATAAAATATATGGTAAAGTGTGATTTCAGCAGTTTTTTGTAAAACCCTTTTTTGTAGAGTAGTGAGATCAGGTAGAGGGCCCTTCAGTTTTGGAAAATCGTTTGCCCACCCTTCACTTTCAATTAGGTAATAACTTTTTAAAAAGGAAAGGGCTACTGCCTTGAAAGTTGGCATTAATTATGGACAGAATGTGTTGATAGAGGATGGTAAATTTCAGCTGAATCTGATAATCCTGTCATTGTCATTGCTACAGTGGTTTACATCCTGTGTTTTGTCCCGTTCATAGCACAGCCAGCACGGTTTGGTATTAACCTGTTGAGGACGGAATGATTTTGCTACAACACGCATTTCCTATAGACACCTCAACAGGTTAAGATTAAACACTTGAATAGACCCTGTACTACAAAGCCTCTTTTCTCGGTTCACACTTTCCCAGAGTGCATGCTCTCTTTCCAATATTTCAAAAGGTTAGGAGAGTCCATATGAATCGAGTTATACATCATTTTAAAGCTTAGAGTCTGCTCTTTTAGAATCTGCCCTTCACTAAAATTCTACATCTTGCGACTTTTTGTTGGTTTTGTGATGCAGGGTCACATATATTATATAGTTTTCTTTGTTCTTGTTTGTTTTTACATAGTCAACTACCAGTAATTCAACTGTAAATTCAGCCATAAGGTATAAAGAGCTCCTGGTGAGTTAGGATTATTTTTTGAACAGTTTTGGAGAATCTGGGCTTTTCAACATATGCTAGTCTTCTTCTTCTTCTTTTTATTTACTTATTTTTTTTTTTTTGGGGGGGGGGAAGGGGAGAGGAGTTCTTCATGATTTCTTTTAATCTATTTGGGTAAATCTCTTTGGTCCCTGTCAGTGACAAAATTACTCTGCACACTTGTCAAAGATTCATCACTTGCATAAGATGGCCGTATCTTTTGGGATAGATAATGATGATGATGATGATGATGATACATACAGGGTTCCTCTTTCCACGAACTGATGCGCAACTGAAACCATTACCCTACATTACACCATTACTCCGTGGCTTATCAATGCTCGCTATCACCGTCACTGCCAGTGGTTTAAGCGATTTTTTTGAGGGGCAGTTTCGTTTTAGTGGGTCCGAGGCAAGGAAGGGGAGTGATGACCCTCCAGCTATTGTCAGTGAATGAGATGAGGGCTGGGGGTGGGGGAGAGATATGACGAGCCTTTCAGATTGGAAAAGAACTCGTCAGTAACCCATTACTTCTGCAATTCTCAGAGAACCTTCAATGCCCCCAAACGAGAGTCTTCGACGAAGAATAGCAAAGAATAGACAGGTTTGTAATCCGCTTGTCCAAAAGCAGTGAAGTGGTACATGTTTCACCTTTTCACAGTCAACTGCATGTGCCATCGAACAACGCAAAATATCGATCAGACTTGACATGTAAATAGAGTGCGCGCTGATGGTCTCACCACTTTTTTGTTATACACTATCAAGGGCATCTGAATGGGGACAGTGAAAGTCAATATCTAGTGAGCCTCGATTGCTGTATATATGTACATCTTCATACAACTTATACTGCAAAACAAGCACACCACGATGTTGCAAAAGGTAAATTACACATTAAAAGATGTAATTCTGAAACAGAAAAAGGACAGATATTGAAATTGTGTCAAAAGTTGTTTTCAATTTGTCAGTGTAGCAGTAGAGGAGGGTACTATACAGTTCTGTATCTAAACACAATCATGGTATTTCTCGGAACACACCTTTCACAAATGCATGCCCTTATTATCTGCACAAGAGCAATGTAGACAATTCATTAAAAAGAATTGCACACACGAGCAATCTTATCAATGCACTCAAAGCATCCATGAAAAAAAAACAAACAAGACTGGAAAATACAAGTAATTGTCATGGTAACTGCACACGCCCCTCCGATGATTCTTGTTGAGAAAAAGGGTGACCTTTTGACCTTACCTTTAGAAATAATAATACACATTATTTGGGAACTCCCAGTCTGGTTTTGATGTGGATAATAGCAGTGTTGAAATTGTGCAAACTACTCTGGTCCCACTCCAATTTTCCGACCAAATAATATGGAAATTATCTGCATAAATAAGTTTTTTGAAAGGGGTATTATTTGTTAAAGTGATTGACACATCCAAAGGAGTGCTTCCTTCACCAATTGGCACAGATGTCTGGAAACTAATCATCAATGAAAAGAGATTATCTAATCCCCCTAATCCCTAATGTGTTACCCTCGCCTTTCTGTAGGACTGAGGCACAGTGTCATGTCTGAATACGTCGACAAACTTTGACACATTACCTCATGTCCCCAAAAAACATTACAAAGGAACCCTCCTCAACAATAACTTTAAAAATTGTGAATCAATCCAAATACAATTTCAGGGTATGAACTTATAACTCATTGCCCACATCTTACAGAAAACCCCATTCAATTTGCTTCAGCTGTCAGTAAGAGAAATGAGGAATTTTGTAGAGCATCTCAGGAATCTCTCCCCTCCAAGTTCTGTCTATTGTGTTCACACATTCATTTGCATTTCCAAGAGCATCCAAAGTGCTAAACTTGGAAGAATTGGACTCATGACATGCTTTACAAAATAGAGCTAAGATATTATATTTCAAGACCCTGAAGTTGCATTTAGATGGTTTAATCAAATTGGGTTTATCAATGCGAAAATCTGAGTGTAATGTTTTTTTTTTTTGGACATACTGTACAATTCACTTTGGAAGAATAGACTGGAGGCTTATGGCATAGCATGGGAAGATACAAAAGAGTGCCTGGACAGGTAAAAGGATGACTTTGCATCAATCTGTGGCTTTAGCATCTGATTTGAACAATTTTTTCTTCTTTCCCCCCCCCCCTCCTTTTTTTTCTTCTTCTTTTTTTGTTCAAATATTGACATTGTGCCATGTTAGTAAAAAAAAAAGAAAAAGAAAGAGAAAAAGAACTATTGATAGTGATAAATAATGTGTCTTTGAATTTCATTATGGTCATCAACAGATACAGAGCTTAATCAGATTGATATTTGATGCCATTCTGTTCACAGTGACAGATTGCATGTGGCGTTTAAATGTATTAAACTTAATGAGGGGATATGACAATAGATCTCCCCCAGTATCGGATTTGTCCTTTTATGCCTGTCTCATGACCGCGATAGCATGAACTTCAATGGCCTGATTTTAATGATTATTGATGAATGCCATGAATTCTGCATTTGCTCTGAATCATAATTGTTTTTTTATTGGAGATGTTGTGCATTCACTTGGGAAATGATGATTGTGTCAGGAAAATGCAATTACAAGCAAAATTGGAATGTGTTCTCATAATTCTCATCGTAACTTCCCTGGAATCCACATGTTTTTTTTGGGGGGGATTTCATTGAATGTCCATCGCATTATTTGATTCTCCACAGGATACCAGCTGACTCTGTGATGGGTAAACTCTTGTCATTCTCTACGCCTCTGCCACAAAGTGTCGCCGGGGGCAATATCTCTTTCTCTATTGTTTTCTTTTGTTGTTGTCACTATCATTCTTATCACATAATCAGTCTCATTTTGCTTTAGACATGCCCAAAACTTTTCAAGTCGAAATAATCATAATCTAATATTAGTGATGATCATCTCCAGGCCATTCCCATGTCATGTCATAGTTTAGAGGGCGCTTCTCTCGTAGCCCACTTATTCGCACCAGCACACGCCTAAAAGATATTTTCAGCAGACCTGCAGCTGTCATCCTTGGACCGCCCACTGGAGCAGCATGGCACAGTGCAATCTGGGGGAGGCATGGACTACTACCCAAACCAAGGACAATAAGCACACACAATTGGCTTCTTACACATAAAATGTGAGGGCTCAGCTCAAAACCCAGAAAAAGTTGCAGATTAGGATAATTCTCTGTAATGGACCAGATAATTATGTCATTTGGAATGAGTGACTCAAATCTTTAACTCTTTATGTGCCATGGTGTAAACCCCCTGTGTGCCACATTATTCTGAGACACCAATGTAGACATGCTTTGGAGAAACAATCCCCTTTTCAAACCTCTTCAAGTTAAAGCAGATTTTTGTTACCCAGGAAATATAATGAGTGAAGTTGTCGAGAAAATACCAAACTTTGCCTTGATGTAAATTGTATGTCAAATCTATGATCGTTTTTCTTTCAAATGACCAGTAGCCATATTCTTGTAGAGGCATTAGTTTTGTACTCAAAACAGTGCCAGAAACTTAGAATTTACTCGCAAATCCAGTAGGGAACACCACTTGATAGCCAATCACCACATAAAATCAAGTTACCTGTGGCAGGAATGGAATCACGAGAAACACTTTCATCGTACTGTGGCATTTGGAGATTTATCAGTCCGTTTGGGCGGCTTTGTACTTTTGAGCAGAATATGCGAAAATGGCACGCCGTCGACTTAGTTGGAGGTGCGAACGTGGCACGTAAAGAGTTAAAGATTACATTATCAGTGAGTGTGATCTTTTCTCTTTTTTTTTCTCTACTCCTGCTGTCAAAATTGGGCAGCTTTAAAACAAAACGGAAATCAAGATATTGACAATTTTTTTTAAACCATATTTTTGTTTTTCGGACAGTTACTGTTTTTTACTGGGAAATAGAATATATTCTCATTGATATTTCTGCATAGCACACTAAGTGACCATAATCTCTAAAGAACAAGTGTGCCTTCACATACATATATTTGTAGATTGAATAAATGCAATAATATTTGTAGGACACATCAGTAAAAGTTTGGGGAAAATCGGACAATTCGTTCAAAAGTTGTGAATTTTTAAAGTATCTGTGCAGTCACTGCTGGATGAGAAGACCACTACAGTGTATGATGCCACATGCATAGAATGATAGAAGGAAAATGTATTAAAGAGAATGTCACAAAATGGTATTTTTTGTAAAGAGTATAATTTCCTTGACTTGTTACTGACATGTATGTTAAGGGTAATGTTATTCCCCCTGCCTTCTTAAAGAGGCAAGTCAAATGTTCTTTTATCATTTGAAAATGTTCAAATCTTAAATTTTCATTATATTTTCTTTATATCATTCTACACATGTGACATCACATGCTGTAGTAGTCTTCTCATCCAGCAGTCACTGAGCAGAAACTGTAAAAATTTCATAACTTTTGAATGTCTTGTCCAATTTTCCTCAAACACTCACTGATGTGTTCTACTAAATATTGCTGCATTCACTCAATTCACATGTCTATGAAAGCGAACTTGTCCTTTAAATCCTCTTTTCTCCCTTTTGTATGAAACTGCACCTCTTTATAACTCTCTCTGTAACAGTACAATCACTTATTGAATGGATTAGGGTGGTCTAAATTTTAACAAGTTCTATATCACTTTAAAGCTTAGGGTCCTTTAAACTCTATAGATATGTAGAAATTCATTTTGGCCAACTTTTTGTGGATTTTGAAGTGGGCAGTCATAAATACATCTATAAACTTGACTTGAATATTCATCATCCATCATGCGGCAAACTTTGTTGTATAACCCTTTTAGTGCCAGGGACTTTGGACGGGGTGTGCGATGCTGTGGGGTTTTCTGTCCCATTCAGCACTCAAAGGACACAAGGGATTTAAAGAAGAATTGTGATTCCTCTTTATAGAAACTTAAGTAATAAGCGCTCTTTAAATGATATTCATTATCATTATTCTTCCTGCCACTGACGGCATATTCCAAACCCTGCTAGTTTTAGTGGGATCCATTTAAATATTATGCAAATTGCATGGTATGCCTTAGGATCTTAAAATATAAAATCTCAGCTACATTATGCAGAAAAACCTCATTAAATTTGGTCAAGTGGTCACAGAGAAATGTGAATCATTGTAAAGCATGCATGCTGTGGGTCTGATTCTTCCAAGTTATGCACTGGGATGCTCTTGGAACTGCATAATGTGTGAACACTTTGGACAGAACTTGGAGGGAAGGGGTTCCTGACATACTCTACAAAACTCCTCATTTCTCTTTGACCACTGAAGCAAATTGAATGGGGTGTTCTGTAAAGATGTGGGTACTAAGTTATAGTTTCATGTAGTGAAATTGTGTTTGGATTGATTTAGTATTCTTAAAGTTATTATTGCGGGGAGTCCCATCATTTTCTTTTTTTTTGGGGGGGGGGGGATATATTATGGTAAAGCTTCAGTATCTTATAAAGGATAGGTTTCCTCCAATATTTTCTCCAGTCTGCATGTTTGGAGGTGTACAAACAATCAAGTGATTGAAGTGAAACAAAAGAACAGGTGGGTTGAAATCAAGAAGACAAGGATCAAATATCCAGATGTGATATGTGGCATGCTCATAATGCAATGAAAAATAATGAGAAGTGAAAACAATAAAAATCCAGAAATAGTCCAACCTAATTTCGATCTATAAAAATGGGCAGCTCTTAATGATGTCATTAAACATGCAACTTGTGCTAATTTCTGTGGCAGCATTTATGAGCTTTGTCTCTATGGCTGTGTAATGAACCATAGAGTCAATGTACTGTAAACTGGATCTGCACTTCCATCTGCATGTTGTCATGTGACATGGCCAGGGTTGCTGACCGACCACCTGATAGTTTAAGCTCAGCTGATAATGGGATCTGTGTGCAAGGCTTGTATTGTTAGTATTCGTAAATGCATTCAAACCTGATGTGCACAATGTTAGCAGACAAAGGCTGCACATGTGCTCCCCCCTCCGACATCTGATGCCATTTTGAGATTTTTCAGGGGGGCGTTTCATCAATGAGTTCGTCGGAGATTTCACCGACAAATTTGCTATCAGCCAATCAGACCAAGGATTTCATTAGCTTTTAACAGTTGTCAGTGTAAATCCTTGCGTCTGATTGGCTGATAGAAAATTTGTCGGTGAAAACTCCGACGAACTCGTTGATGAAACGCCCCCCTGTTGAACAGTTTAACAGTTTTCTGCCTATTATTGTGCTTGTAAGAGGACCGTGTCTTTGTGTTTGTTTTGAAAAATGCTCTTGTAGGTACTGGCTTTGTCTGGCAACATACTAATAAGACTTCAGCATATTCAGTGCAGTGATCGCCATATCTTTCTATTAAACAAATGAATTAAAACAACAAATTCTTTCTGGAATCCTGCAAAGACAAACATATAATTCCTCCCCCATTTTTTTTTTTTAACTGCATCACATTTCCATGACATACACTGCAGAGAGACGACTTGTTGTGTACATTTTTGGCTTCTTTGGTGCAACAGTGCTGTACACTTGTATGTGTAGAGCATCTTCAGCTAGGTGTGTCCAATTATTGTATACGCTGTTCTTTTCGCGTATAGATATTTTCGCGAATGACGAGGTCATAGACATTTTTGGGAGATGTTGTTTTCGCGAATCGATGCCATTGCTTACGTTAATGCTCAAAACGCATGGAGACACTTTCGCATGTTGTTAAATTCGCGATCCAACACTGTGATTCGCGAAATTCGCAAATGTTAAGCCCTCATGAAAATAACAGCTTATACATTATCATGGCTGCCAATGTAGTGCTTTGAAATAAAGGAATTATCAATGCAGAGGGGTAAAGATGTCTTCTTTCTTTTTCTATTTAGTGATTGTAACCTTCTGTATAAATGTGTTTGTGAGATTGCAACTGCTGATCTACTCTACAACAAATGTGCTGGAAAACAGAGCCAGTCGGATTCAAACTTATCGGAGTCTGGGTGTTTGTTCCAAGTTCATTGCATCACTGCCAGCATCCAGGGAAAACCTGGTGGTAGGGTCACCGCGCTGAAAGCAGTAGATGACTGGTTCAAATCCTGCAGGCTCCTTTCTCCAGCAAAATGTAGATCAGAAGTTGTGAACTTGCATGTTCAGAGGGAGGCAATTGCTAAAAGAAGACCATAGAAAAACTCAGCCAATATTGTGCCTTGTTGAAGTATATATACACCGCCTTCCTGTATCATATTTAGCAGTGCTTCCAAACACGGGCTGGCATTTAATTCATGCATCCAAACAATAGACGAAAAAAAATCTAAAGTAATCAAACTGCTAGTGTGTTACAATACTTGGAGAGTCTAGCGAGTTCAGTGCAGGAATCGGGCCATCCGTGGGACCCGTAGGCAAAAATTGTACTTATAATGAGTGGTTCTCGATTGTGTTACTAAGCTGACAAATTGTGCTATTGTCATCAGATTTTTCATGTTTTGTTTTCGTCAGTTGTTCCTATAGTGTGACTTGGGCGAAAAACTTTGCACACATCAGACATGCTTTCGCTGTTTGAGAGATGAACTGAAAGTAAAATGTTATTTCTGTTTCTTGACCCTTCATACTTTTTTTTTCGTCGTTGTAGTTACAGAACTGCAGTGATGGTATGTGACTGCAGTTTTCAACTGAATTTGAATGCCACCGCTCGCAGTACTCTTCTACATTTATCTGGGAGTACAAAGGATGCATTGTTATGCAGATTAAATGTTTTAACTGTCCAGGGTTTCAGATTCCTTCCCAACTCCGCGCTGGAAAGTCGATCCTCCCCAGTTCTATTCATCGTGCAAAATTGTTGTTGTTCATCATTTTCTTCCCCTTTTCCTTTCTTTCTCTTCTTTTCTTTTCCCCGTTTTTTTTTTAATTCTCGTCACAACTGTAAAGATTTCTTGTATCTTGAGTTTGAATTCTACACCCTCTTTCTCGTCGCACTCCCTCTCAATTTGATGCCCCAAACGATACACTGATACTTTCATCATTTTGCCATCAATAAAATTACAGCCAGTGTAATGGGAATTTTCTGCCTCCCGGCAGTTTTCCCTTCTTTTCTCAACTGTCATCTCGGTTTGCTGATGGGGAAAGTAGGGTGCGAACGGAGAAAAAGAGAGGTTTTTTTTTTTCGAAGAAGGACCAGGATTTCCTACACTCCTTTATCAATTTACTGTGATGAAATTCTGGCAGTCCGCACAAAAAGAAGAAGAAGAAGAAGAAAAAAAAACCCTCCTCCTATCGGGAAGTCTCCCGAGAGACGAAGAACTGTAGAGATTTCTATCGTGGTTTCTAAGTGATGTCCCAAATGCCTCCTGTGGGTAGAGTCCTTCCCCCCTTTTTTCCCCGTACTCCTTTAGATTTTTCCCTGCAGCCACGCCGTGCTGTGGAGATGCACACCCCGAAACAAAACCAATTTCTCTCTTTCCTTTGTGTCCGCGTCTCGACCCTCCTCAGCGACGGAGACGGTTGGGGGGGGGGGGGGGGAGAGGGGGGAGGGATGTTGTAGGAGGAAAGTCATCTCACCGCCCGCCCGGATGGGGAGGGCGAGAGATGTCACAGGAAAGTCAGGAAGGAGGAAATGGCCAGAGACAGAGAAAAAGAGACAAAGACAGACAGACAGACAGACAAACAGACAGATAAAGACAGACAGAAGCAGGAGGGAGGGATGGTATAAAAACAGGGAGAGATGGACCCTCCTTGAGAAACAGAAGAAGGAGGAGGAAGAGGAGGAAAAGATGAAGATCCAAAGTAGATGGAATGAAGGAATCAAAAGAGATTAGAAAGAGGGAAAAAACAAGATTAAGAATAAGAGGAAGAAGGAACAGATGAAAAAAAAAAGCATTGGCAGTAGGAGAAGAGAAGAAAGAAAAAGAAAACCTGAATTGGACAGAGACATACACAGGAAACAAGCAGAAGGAGTAACAGAATGTTTAGTGGCAGAGTCGAAGGAGGAAGTTGTGTTATTGGAATCAGAGAGATTTTAAAAACAGAATGAAAGAAAGAGAAAAAACAGTAACAACAGACACTGGCAGACAGAAATTGACTGGATAATCAGATAAGACTGAAAATGAAAGGTGACAGAGTATTGAACTTGAAGAACAAGGGAATAGATAAGCAGAGAAGAGAAAGAGGGAGTGATGAAAATGCATAACAACAAAAAATACCAATTTCTGATGTGATGAATCAAAGACATTTTACAAACTAACCCCCCCCCCCCTAAAAAAAGAAGAAGAAGGAAGAACACATCACCAGTTGAAAGCAAAACAGGCTTTGGTGCTGTATAGTAGTTGTAGGGAGATCAGCCCTTCTGCTAGTCATCCTTTAACGACTCTGAGTAGGTTTTTGAGCAGTGCGTGAGCTAGAGGGTTGATGGACTCTATGGAGGCAGGGGGAAAGAGATGGCAAAATGCAGTGGATGAGTGGAGGGGAGGAGACACTCGGGGGTGTCTCTCTGGGTCAGGGTAGGCTACGGTACCACCGCCATGAACAGATTGATAGATTTCGGGTAGGATACGGGGTTTGTGTGCGGGACGAGCGAGGCAGTGTGTGACTCCGGGCACTGTGCGGACTCGCAACAGCCGTGTGGCTGATGAAGCGCTAGCGTTAAATGGGCCAAATCTATGTCTGCCTGGATTACAAAGGAACAGCTACCTGCCACAAATGAGGATGTGTCTGGGGGGGGGGGGGGGGGGGGGGGGGGGGGGAGGGGAGAGGGGCTGTCGAGGAAGATGAAGTGGTAGGCATTTTTTTTCCTCTCCCATCAGGAGCTGTCAAATTGATTCTGATGCCTGATGATCGTCTCGTGGCAAGATGCTATGAATGTAATGCATTTCATATTGCCTTGTCAAATGTTATTTTATAGTTAGGTCTTTAAAGGACAAGTCCACCTTCGTATGCACGTGGATTGAGTAAATGCAGCAATACTAGTAGAACCCATCAGTATAAGTTTGGGAGAAATTGGACAATCTATTCAAAAGTTATTAATTTTTAAAGCATCTGCGCAGCACTGTTGGATGAGAAGACTGCTACAGTGTATGATGTCACATGCATAGGACAATTATGAAGAAAATGCAAAGAGAATTTCACAAACTTTTACTTTTTTTTAAAAAGTGCACATCTTCTCGACTTGTCACTGACGTATGTTAAAGGTAATATTATTCCCCTGTCTTCTGAAAGAGGCAAATCAGGCTTTCTTTTATCATGCAAGAAATGTGAAAGTAAGTTGAATTTTTAAAAATATTTCCTTTATATCATCGTACACATGTGATATCCCAAGCTGTAGTAGTCTTCTCATCCAGGAGTGACTGAGCAGCAACTTCAAAAATTCATAACTTTTGAACGGATTGTCCGATTTTCCCCAAACTTTCACTGATGTGTTCTACTAATATTGCTACATTCTCTCAATCCACATGTCTATGAAGCTGTACTTGTCCTTTACTCATTATGTATCTTCAAAATGTACTTCATATATTATCATCCTTACACAAAATTGTACATGTTATGGGACATTATTTGATACAATGATTTCATATGTACATGACATGACAGAACTTAATCTTAAAACTCAGACATGGTTACCTGTATTGTCATATAATTCTGCAAAGTTGCAAAACTGTAAGAATCTTATAGAGTCTAATTCATTGGTCATAAAGTTAATACTAAGTACTTATGTTTGATATATTATATTCATATAAACTGGCATAAACATTACAAGCCCATACTTTGCAGTAACTCCCTTTGAGCAAGAAAAATAAAATCAATCAGTAATATATGAGCATATTAATGAAATAGGACTTACACTGCAACAATACTCTAGCTAATTGTGTGACGGGGATAATATAATCCTGCTACATGATGATTTTGTACCTTTACTGTCAGTATACATATCTGAATGTTTAAATGAAATACTAATGTATCCAAACAAAGCTTGTTGCAATCAGTTGTGGTAGAAAAAAAAAAGTTTTAGCACAATATCATTTGCAGGATGGTCTCAGACAATATCTGGTTTTGAACACATACGTAACAAATTCCAGCTTTTCAAAATTTTCTGTGTACGTGTTTGTGCCTGTCTGTGTGTGTAATATAGACAGACCTCTCAGCCATTCTGAATTTGGAGGAAAGAATCTGAATTTTGACCATTCCCAGCTCTTGTTTCAGGAGGAGTTTCTTGTTTTTCTTGATAATATTACTACACACTCCTATGGGAACTGCTCTTCCTTTCCTACTTTGGTGCCAAATCATCCCTATTTTTCAGTCAGAAAGGTTGGGAGGTCTGTATAGATGTTGAGAATAAGAATTCAAATGCAGAGTTGTTATAGAGAATCCAGCAAAAACCTGTAGCTTCACCACTGAGGCACCAGCAATTCTGACATAGCTGCTAAATGTTGCTAAATTAGAATTAAAGGCTATTAACACTTTCTCTGCCAGGGACTTTGGACAGTTTGTCCAATGCTATGGGTTGGGTTTTCTGTTCCAATCAGCGCTCAAAGCACACAATATTTAGCTCTTAATGTCATTCCTGCAAATTATGCATTGTTTTTTCCTATACCTTACATCTATTTTTACATACATTTTGCACAATACTTTATAGTTTCCACTTTTTTTATTCTTTACTTGTATGCTTCGTATTGTTATTAATTTTTTTTTGCCCAATAGTACGTGTATAAGCAATCTCATTTCATTTCAAAGTCGTAAGTACTAGGTTATTGCCAGAGTACTGAGTCAGACATGGAAGATGCAACTTTTTCTTGTTTATTTTATGTAAAAAAAAAAAGAAATTCACTGAAGATTTTGTAGAGACCATAGAGAAACCTAGTTGGGTGATGACATCGTCACCTTAAATTTGCATTGCTGGTGATATCATCTATACAAGAAAATATGTGAAAATTTCAAATTATGTAGCTCTCCCGTTTTTGGAGGGATTTTGATGATACCTCTTCTGTTCACCTGCTTGATTTTGCTGTGTCTGTCAAAGCTAATTTGACCTTGTTTAGGAATCCAACTATGATGATGATAATAATAATAATAATAATAATGATAATAATAATAATAATAATAATGATAATAATAATAATAATAATAATAATAATAATAATAATAATAATAATAATAATAATAGTAATAATGATAATGATAACAATAAATAACAACAACAATTATAATACAGTGTACTCCCCTTATAACGAACATGGTTATGATAAAATTTCGGATACAATGAAGTAGATTTCAGGGCCCAAAATAATCAGTTCTAAAGATATTTTTCTACACTTCATTTGTTCAGACATAACAAATTTCATTATAACGAAAGAAAACTGTGGGCTCTAAGGACTTCATTACAACTGGAGTTGCCTGTTTATAACATCTATTAAAAGCACTTAATATCATATTTCTGAGTGCTACGAAATTGACTAAAAAGAGGGGAAGTAGAAAGCAAAATTAACAAGTACCATGCATTAAAAAAATGGTACAATATATATATATATATATATATATATATATATATATATATATATATATCATCTATCTCTGATTGTGAGAACCAACATATAGTCTCTTCTTTACCTTTACAAATATTCTCTTCCAACAAGTACTGCATATATGCCATATATTTCTTGATGTTTTCATGCCTGCCAGTTCTGCTAGTCAACTGCTAAGGGCAAGAATTAAAAACTTACAGATATATTATTGCCTCTTGTAGGATGAATGCAACCAACATTGTCTCCAAGTTTTCTCTAAAATAGGGATTGCAGTTATAGTGTATTTCTCATTTTAGTCACTGTGGTTCCTAATTGCAAGTTCAGCCATGTGTGAAATTGTCTACAAGTCCCTATTTGTGAGAAATCATGCTTTGTGAAATATATGGTGTATATATTTGTTTTCAGCCTGACGGCTGGTAAAAGGAAACATGTAATACTAAGCTGCTTTAATACCAGTATTCTCTTTTTACCAAATTACTTACTTTGTCTTCATCAACAAGAAGAAAACTCATGTATGAGATAAACATTCTTTTTAAGGACATTTAATTTGGAATGCTTGATATGTGTAATATTGTTTGTTTTCTTCTTTCTTTTTATCCAAAATATGATTTGTGCCTTCAAAATATGTTTTCATACTGTGCATTAGTAGGTTTGTTTGTTTTTAATCTGCAAAAGTTAGAAGTCCTTCAATTTGATGACTTTGAGCCATCAGATGATGGTGAACTGCAAATTAAATGAGGTTGTATCACTCAAAAAGATGTGCTATTTCATATCTCTATGTATTTTTGATTATCAATCTTCTTTTCTCTTTTTTTTTTCTGTGTGTGATATACCTTTTATTGTTCTTGTGTAGGTGTCATATTGGAAGCTCGGTCGTCTGACCAAACGACCATCAACATCGTTTTCATCTCGTCATTGTCCAATGACAGTGTAAAGTGCATTAATTTGATGCCCAAGCGGTAGATGGTAATCGGAAACGGGACTTGGGGGCATCGCCGAGCGAAAGCCGATAGTGGGGCAGATCGCGGCTTTCAATCTCACTTGCCCCAAACTGCTATGATGAGGGGAGAAAGAGAGGGATAGAGTGTGTGAGTGAGAGTTAGAAAGAGGAAAAACATAGAGATAGAGTTGGAGAGAAATGGGGGCTTGTTTTTTAATCTTTTTTTTTGGGGGGGGGGGGGAGGAATATTCCAAAAAGTCACCTGCGAACAATTTCTGTCTGTGTCTAACTTCTGAACTTTTGGGCACTCTGTTATATCACTTCATTCAAGTTCTTGCTGAAATTTTTTCAAAAGCTTTGTCTGATACCAGTTTGATCATATTTTTTTTTAGTGATTGCCATTCATATCCAAATATTAGCACATTCTATGAAATATGATTCTTCCAGCACTGAAATTATTTCTGCTCACATTTCTTTTTATCTTTTCAGCAACAGTCCATTGGAGATCTTGCCTTACTTTAGGTCCTCTGTTGTGTTTTACACTTAGAATAAAAGCATGACAATTAACACATCTATAAGCAAAATATCCATTACTTCCAACTGTAATTTTGGCAATTAAACAAAGAATCTTTTGTCCTATTAGTTAAATTAGTATCTAACTTAGCAGTGTCAGATAGTGCTTTGAAAGAGGTTGACACTTTCAAAATGAAATCCAAGTTACTTGGAAGCTCCTTACTATCACATAGTGTAATCAATCACATCAGTCCTGTTTTCCTATCATGTTATAATTCATTGTAGTCACGTTTACCCTAATCATCGTGGCAATATAAACAAAAATTCCTGTACTTGCTAATCATGTTAGAATACAAAGCTTCATAGAAAAGAAAGTGTGATGTGTTAATCAAATCTGAGCTGTGGCACTTTTTAAGTTTATAAGTTTATTATTTCCAATATATTTATACCCTTTGGAAAAGTCAAAATGTCATAATGTAATGGAATGTTCCATTCATTTCATAAAGTAATTTGAATATAGATAAGCCCTTACAAGAAATAAAAGAGTATTATGCCAGTTGTGGAAATCTGTGGTTTGAATAGAATATGCTCTCTGCAAGTATTCGAAATAGCAAGTTTTACATTTCTCAAAACTTGGAATCAGTCTCAATTTACCAACTTCCCATGAAATTCCAATTTTCTTGTAGACTTTGTACAGGTTGTGCTCATTTTCAAAAGGCAATGGGTGAATAAGAGTTGAGAAAAGAAATGAAGAGCTTGAATTCAAAACTGGTTTAGCACAATTTGCAAACATCTTAATCCTGCATCAGATAGAGAAAAATTAGACCTTTCCTGTGATACCTCACATGTTACATAACAATTGATATTTTAGAACTTATAAATAAAAAAATCACATATTTTCTTATCAGTTTCTATGTTTTTTTAGCAGCTTTAATGACAGATAATAATCTCAAATTAACATGAATGGAGTTGGATTGCTTTTGCAATCAAACATTTCAAATACAATTTGAGATTGTAATTCAATGTAGATCATTTCATTTTCTTTTCAGTAATGAGAGGTTTAGCCTCTCATTTAAATTATCCTTTCTTAGGATTGCACTGAATAGAAAAGATAGTTATTATAGTGAATGAAATGTGTCATCTCATGCTTGAAAATTTCAGTATACATGAAATACCTGGCAATTGCTTACTTCAAAAGATTATCAATTTTAGAATAGAATGCCTAAATATTTGACCCCAAATGCCTCTTTATTACAGAATGACAGTAGGCAAGATTTTCCATCTTCTGTATGAACTTTTAGAAATGCAGGGTTGTTTTGATTTAGATAGGATTTTCATTGATGCTGGACACTGGAATTACTGCACCACTTTTTGGTTTTCTCTTAGATAGGCAATTTTTACTGTGTTCATAGTGTTTCTGTGGCATTGACATGCAATGGTGAAAATTTACTTTAACTCTTTATGTGCCATGGGGGAAACCCCCTGTGTGCCACATTATTCTGAGACAACAAAACATTCTGTTTTTCAAATCTTTGTAAATCTTATAGATTTCTGTTAAGCTGGACATGTACTGAGCAAAGTTGTAGAGAAAATGCCAAGTTTTGCTTTGAAGTAAATTGTATGTCAAATCTGTAACTGTTTTTCTTTCAAATGACTAGTTGCTACATCACTGCAAAGGCATTACTTTTGCACACAAAACAGTGACAGAAACTCAGAATCTATACGCAAATCCAGTGGGGAACACCGCTTACTAGTCAGTCACAACATAAAATGCGAGCTAAACATGAGAGGAGCGGAATAGCGTGAAACGCTTTCATTGTATTGTGGCATTTGGCGATTTATCGATCGGTTTGGGCAGGTTTGTGCGTTTGAGGAAAATATGCGAAGTTGGCATGCCGTCAACTGAGACGGACGTGCGAAAGGTGGCACGTGAAGAGATTAACCAGTTTCAAAGCAGAAAAGCTCTTGGTTTGGTAAGGCCCATTGATAAATGCTCCACGGTGAGCTATCGTGTCAATGTAGTTGGTGTCAAGTTTCACATGAACATTTCTGGACATACTGAGGGATGCGGGTACCTGTAAAAAAATGTGAAGGATGAAATCTTTGACCAGTCTATTGAAAGCTTGCACAATCCCTGCTTGCTGTCATGTTGCCAATTTTGAGTCAGCCATGATCCCCGTCCCTGTATTGACACTATAGAGGAGACTTGTCAACTTTTGCTCTGTGAGGGACACACCGGTACAGAACGCCATTGAAGTAGCCCTGATGTTGTCCACACCACTACCCTCAATGCCATAGCAACTTCCACCAATGTTGTCCTCCTCATCTTGTTCACTGTCATCCTTTTATTGTCTCATGCATGTCTATTATCAAATGTAGATCTCACGTTGTGATGTGAGACAGAAAAATGATTGCTTGAGAGAATGCATGGAAAAGATAGTAGCCATGAGGTGAAGGATTTAGCCCCCATTGTCAATTGTTTACACCTATTTTTATATTTGAAATATTTATTGCAATCTGACAATCCATGACATAAACCTCGACATGAGCCTTGTATTACAGAGAGTTTGCCATCTGGCATTGTTGAGGTTGAATTCACGGTTAAATTGAGTCATGATTTTCATCAATCTTGAAATCCATTGAAGTGCCAACAGTAAAAGACTTTGTCAGGGGTATAATGTGCTCTTTGAGAATTCCATTTTGTAAAAATCTTGTTATTGTCATAGCTGTTTCTTTTTATGAGTTCTTTGACCCTGTATCATAATTGATTATGAAGTTGTTGAAGGCATTATTTGTCATTGAGTGATGGCATACAGATGAGTCAATGATATAATATAAGGTTTGAGTCAGGTGTACCCACCTTGAATGCTGTGGATCTGTTTGGGTCTCATTTCTTAATATTCACGAATTTGAATTGGTGGGTTTCATTCTTGATCTTTACAAGATTTTACAATAACCTGCCTCACCATTAATATTGAGCTTTTAGAAATCATAGTATTTCATATGATCTTTCAGAAGGTTTTTATGATTTTGTGTACAATCCCTTTTCAAGACTATGTGAAATGAAGAGAAAGCGGGTACTCCTCATTCATAATTTTGCATTTCTAATGTGATTTCAGTCATAGCCACATCATTAGTGGTATTAGATATGAAAGTATCCACCAAAGGGAATCTATTAGATTTATTTGAGGGAAAAGGAGTAGAACAACGGAACAGACTGTTCTACAAAAAAAAGAGAAGATAAAAAGACAGAAGGACAAACACAGGCTTTAAACAGCACACAAAATTTAGATTGTTATAACTTTGCATGGAACCTGTGCTCCCCAAAGAATGATTTTATGAATCTGATGATGTCACATTTCGACTCCGTACTTCACATTTGTTTTATGCACATACACAAAAAGGTGAAAACGTGGCTTACATTAGTTTCACTATAGTGTTGTTGATATCTTTTTTTTCTATGAGCAAAGTCAGGAGAAAATCATGTCCATGATAATTAGAGACACAATTCGGATGTACCTGGGTACTAGTTTTTTTTATAAGAAAGTATTACTGAAAAACACGATATTTTCGCGGCATGAAATTTTTCGCGAATTGGAGCCGACGGCCTTTTTCGCGGTGTGAAATTTTCGCGAATTGCCTCTGACATTCAATGTGCATAGTGCAGGCAAAAACTCTCATGTGCATTTTAATTTCATGAATCTTGGCTCTTGCAAAATTTGTGAAATTAACATGCATGCGAACATTCCTCATTTTACGATATGTCTGGTACCAATGCATAAAACAGATAAGGAACTCTCCACAAGTAACACAATGGTGTTTGATTCAAGCAACAATTGTAAGAGTACCCTTGATGTCTATGTGATCACATACAAAGATTTAAGTGATCATAGCTGTACCTATATTTGTCCAATCAGACACAAAATTATCTCGTCTTCTGTTGTCACAACTTTTCCCTGAGAAATATTATTCCCTCTTATACTTTTCAAGACCTCCTACTACAATATGTATTTTGTCCATACATTGTATATTTCAAATCAATTGGAATGAATGTGCTCCTTGCTTGCTTCACATCTCAGGGCACAGATGGGAAGCCTTATGTATGTTACGCAGTCAAACGAACGTCAAAGAGTTATGAGCAGCGCTTTATTAGCTGAGGGGTATGTGCCCTGAAGCAGACTGCTGCCCTCTATTGTCAGAGTATGGGAAATGCAGGGATGACTGATCTTTCCTTTGATTGTAACTGTTGTGTAGCCTAATACGAAAGATAGAGATGATAGATAGATATATGGATAAATAGATGGGGGGGGGGGGGCATAGAGAGATGGAGAGAGTTTAAATAGAGGTATCCTTTTTGCCTTCACTCACACAAAAGGACTGTCTATAAGAAGCACTGCAGTGCATTATCAGCCAAAACTATCAGATCTTCCATAGATGTTGTTTTGTACTAATATGACTTTAATACAGTGAATGGGATATTGCATTATACACAAAAGTATAACCTCACGTATATTAAGCTTGAATTGAGGATCTGAATATAATTTCTGTTCTTTTCTCTTTTTTTGCACACTTAATTTCTCATCACAAACATAAAACATAATTGTCTTCTGTAATAGAGCTGTGAAAAAAATATCAGTCTCAAAAAAATACCCCAAATTTGAGTATGCATTGAAGACTGTTGGTAATTTGTTAAAGAGAGACAACTTGCAACTACATGAACATTGATTCTTAGAATTATTTGTGTGCTCATGTCTTGATTCTTTGTATCATTCTTTTTTTTTCAGAGTAAAATGATGACATTTATAATGATGGCAATGATTATGATCAGAATTTTACTGTAATAGTGATATCGTTAGAATGATGACAATTCTTGTTACCATTGTAATCATTATGTGATATGTCCTTGTAATCTTTATCATCACTGTTCTTTTTGTTATTATTTCTATTTTCATTACTATGTATTCTTATTATTAGTATTATTATATAGGTTATAGCCAGAGTAGTAATATTGTAACTGGTATATACTTCGTATTAAAACTTAAATATTATGGTCATTGGCCGTGATATTTTCTTTATGGATAGGATATTATTTTCGTATAGCATTGTAGTAATAAGCATGTTTTCTTTCAAAAGCGGGTGAGGGAATGCCATCTCGTTTTCATTGTAAACAACTCACTACCAGCAACCTTGCCAATAGGACAACTTTGATTCACTCGAGGGTAATTAAAAGTGTTTATTGTAAATGGCACTAAATCTCTTTCCATAGCTTCACTGTGAACTATATGTAACCAATGTGAAACAACAAGATTCTGATTGTATGAGCTTGCTTCCCAGTAGTAGCTAGTGTAAAATATCATGTATGAAGTGTATTCATAGATATTTTAGATCTTTACTTCTCAATGAAAGGTGTGGGGGGGGGGGGAGTGAGGGATGGAATCATAATGCTTTTGATGCAAACAATTTTTCCCCAAAGTAATGAGAAACCTCTTATGAAGTATGAAAGAGTATGTGATTCTAAAGGAATGCATAGTTTATTTGAAGAAAATTGGTTTTTGAAATGTCTGAGATATCCAAACAGAACAATCCTGATAAATGATGGACCCACCTTTATTAGGATTGCTTTGCTTTTCTTTGTTTTTGGATTTCTCAGCCATTTCAAAACTGATTTTTTTTTTTTCAAATAAACTTGAATTCCTCTTAGAATTATATGCCCTTTAACATTTCATAAAGTTGCTTCTAAGTATTTCCCAAAAACTGAGAGCCGAATCGTCACCTCAACCGATACTATACTACTATAAAGTATGGTACTAAAGCCATAATTCTAGTGTTCATCTAAACCAAAAACATCCCACAAGACTGACACCTATGAGGTCTATGAGCAGTACAGCCCACGAGTCATACAGACCAAGAGTTTGACACTAGGCAAATAGGACCCATGAGTTCAAAATTAGGTAAAATCAGTCCACAAGTTCAACATCACAACACAGGGCTTAATGTGTCAGTCTTGTGGGCCTTATTTGCATAGTGTCTATTAAACTCATGGGCTTTATGGCTTGTGGGCTGTATACTGTACGAGCTGAAATTTTCGCAGGATTTTCATTTTTGCGAATTTCGCGAATCGCCTTTGAACCACGAAGATAACAACGTGCGAATAAGAAAGTTCAGTTAGACCCTCGCAACCGCGAAATTAACGACACGCGAAAATGTCCTCCAAGTAGCAATTCGTGAAAATATCTGTACGCGAAAATTTCAGCTCATACAGTAACTCATGTAGGCTGTATGACTCATGGGTGTCGGTCAGATAACATTAACCCGCATTTTTGTATCTTGCTGTGTCCTTAACCATTAAATGTTCTGGAAACTCATTCTTACTAAATGCCAAGTTTTGAGGAATTGTCTGAATTCTAATGAAAAAAAGAAATGATGAGTTGGGCCAAGTGCCTAAGAAATTAAGAAAATAAAAGAAACCTCATCCATGAAATTTGAGATTATTTGCTGTATTTAGGCATTTCCACAGAAGTGTACATTTCACAGATGTCGCTTTATTTTTTTTTTTGTTTCCATCATGCTTACCCCTATTACAATTTCATCTTTTATAACACTTTAATGAGAGATAACTTTGCTCCAAAACTGCTTCAAAGAAGCAATCTATTCGAATTTTTGACAAAACAAACAATTTTAGGGTAACATTTGTAATGCTGAACAGACATTTATGTACTGACATTATGAAGGTCAAATAATGAATGCTCAATGAAACTGTGTTGCTTTTTACTTTAGTGTGTAATGTATACAACATTGCTTTCTCTGTCTCTGCATACATTACATGCTATTTAAAAGTCTAGAAATGGTATGAAACAGAATGTTCAATAGAATTCTAAAGCTGCTATTATCTTTTCCAATCAATATTAGGCCATTCAGTTGAAAACCAACGACAAAGTTTCAATGAGCATTCATTATTTGACCTTCATACAAATGTTAGTACATTATATACTGTAGATGTCTGTCCTGTGTTGCATACACAGTACATTACTCCCAAAATTTTTCATTTTGTAAAAGGTCTAACAGATTGCTTTTTGAAGCAATTTTTAAACAAAGTTATCTCTCATTAAAGTGTTTTAAAAGATGACCTTGCATTGGGGATAATGCATTATATTGGAAACAGAAAATTTAAAAAAAATCCTTGAAATGTATCCTTTTACTGCAGAAATGCCCATATCATGTGATCCTTTCTGTGATGTCATTTTTGGCATTGCTTCCTGCTGTTTTTAACACTCATGAATGAAAAGTCACGCAAAATATATTCTGAAGATAAGTAGAAATTCCTAGAAGCACCTTTAAATACAGCCGGCATTTTTTTTCTTTCTCCTTTGAAAAGTTAAGGAAATCAAACTTTACGTCTTCACGGAACCTTTAATTTTTGTATATTAAGTGTTTTGTTGATATTGCCATTGTGGCCCATTGCCATTGTGGCCTCGTATGCATTGTATGTACGTGTTGGCAAAGTGTGCACTGTAGCATCCTTGTCCTGGTAGAGAGTGCATGCATCATCCTTGCCCAACTTTTATTTGTATGCACTTCTTATATAACTGGCGAATGATTCTAATGCATGTGATCTTATGACATAACCTACTTCTTTGGACTAGCAGAAGTGTCATCAAAATTTGATATGAATTGCGAAGGATACTGACAGCATTTATGTTTTACATGCTTTCACTGAAAAGCAATATCATTCATGAGCACAATGTAGAAGATACCATGATGTCATGCCTCACAACATTCCAATTTGTTTGTATTGAATTGATATAGATATGATGAATTTTATGTCTTTGGTTGATAATTCAGCAAGTGCAACCACGTTTCCCCCTATAAGACGTCATTGTTTAGGTTGTTTTAAGATGAAGGATATAATTTATTTCCATTCATTTCATGTCAAAAATAAGAGAATTCATTGACGGTGAAAGCACTTTGGGTTGGTAGGAGATGAGTGAGAAAATGACATAATTGTCTCTTTGTGTTTCTACATGTGATTGCAATTAATATTAGCTCAGTGAAAACATGTAATACTTCAAGATTTCATAACTTTCCTCCTTACATTGTCAGCCCAGTTATGATGAAACCTCTTTCAGATTTACTCTTTTCCCTGAAGCCAACTTGACTTTTCATACGTGCATGGAAATACACCGTGAAAGTTTCCACCAATTTTCCCTTGCAACCTTCCGTAAGGTATGTGTCTAATCGAATTGCTGAAATATGTTCCGGATTCATCGCATCACGCCGGCAAGTTACCCGATGGAAGCTTGATCGTTAGAACCCCTCACCGCATTGTGAGCACTGTGCTGGACCTGTCACCGTGCAAAGAGCGATGGGCAATAGTTGGGATGACATTAATCAAGCAATAACAATTACCAAACAGATTACAATACATCACAGGTATGCTATTGGCATACTTCGATTTCTAGGTTGAGCCAATATTTGCAGCAGGTCAGTTCACATGACAAATAATAATAATGATAATAATAATGATGATAATGATAATAATGATGATGATGATGATGATGATGATGATGATGATGATGATGATGATGATGATAATAATAATAATAATAATAATAATAATAATAATAATAATAATGATGATAATAATAATGATATTAATGATGACAATAATGATGATGATGATGATGATAATAATAACAACAACAAAAGATGCAAAAACTTTCTTTTCTAGTTGTTTATAGAATCAATGTGTTGAAGTAACTTTGGATACCACTCTTTTGGATTGCATGTTGCTATACATGTAATGATAGTTTAAAGGCCATTTGCCACATCAACTATGTCAATAGTTTTAAGATTCCATTTCTGATGTTCTCATGTAATATAAGTTATACTGACTCATTAGCAGTCTTGCATGGCTAATTGAATGAAAGGAGTACCTTTTGTGTTTTAAATGTTGCTACCTAGGGAAGGGGGCAGATTTAGATGTACATTTGTATTTGTCTTTTGACGTTAGGATAGTTGCAACTATGTATGGGTAGATAGTTTCTTGATAATGTCAGTAATGTGATTTTAATGAAAAATTTCAGCTGTCTCCAAATTAGCAGACCAATCAGAATTGAATATTTATGCATCACGAGAAATTATAATGTTCAGATGTCTTATCGATATATGTTGAAAGCTACTATTTGATAAGGTTTCATCACTATCCAAACAACGTTATCATATTTGTTTTATGGATATTTAACAATCTCCAAAGCATTGTGTGACCCTGGTTCTATATCAATATGTAGACGTATTAACATTTACTGAATTGAACTGGAGAAATAGCCACACTTCCGGCGATAATCTTATTCACCCAACCAACTAACCTTTCAGTTATGAACAGGTCCTATATTACAGGATATTTGTATTCCCGAACTGTGTACATGTTTCCAGTATTTACATAAAAGTCACATCTATTAATTGTGCCCATGAAAGCTCTTCACAGATGAATTTATTCCAAATATTGTTTGCTTTGTGAAGCGTGTCTCGCACCTCTTTGTGTGAATGTCACTACAATTTCAAGTCCATATATTGCATTTATTGCTTGTAATTCGTACCCTCGATGCCCTCTTAATTCTCCCTGAGCAATTGCTGTGAAATTGTTCCATTGAATTCCATCACAAATTTATTTGCATACTATCAGAATTTGTAAAGAAGTGCATTGTATGGATCTGAGAAGATTTATGAAGAGTACGCTTGATACTAAAGTTGCTTTACGAGCGGAAAGAAAGGGCGGTATTTATGCATTCTTTCTCGTTTGAGGTGACAGACATTTTTGATGAACGCGATTGCTAATTAATTTCCGGGTGTAGATTGAATGGAGCAGAGTCATAGATACTGGCTTGATATTTAGCTTGTGACATGGAAAAAACAGACCTATTTCCGCGTCCCTTACCTGATATGCCCTTGGGAAGGTGCCGCATTACGAGTGACACCCCAATTCTGTGGCCTAGAAAGTGAGAAATACAGCACTATTTTTTTTTATAGTCAACTGTCACAAGGCATATTTGAGTTTTCTAGTTTTTCTTCTGAAAAATATGCCATACAGAGAATTTCTACAGCCCAGAAATTTAGAAACACTGTCCTCACCTGTTGCCGTGTGAAAGTTTATCACCTCAGAGGTAATAACATAACAGAATTTTGCAAAATTTATCATTTTCTTTAAATGCCTTTTGAACAAAAAGCTTAGAAGAATAACTTATCAGTCATTTACTGGTCTTATGTATACATATCTGCAAATACTCAAACAAGCGTGATAAAAGTACGTAAAGATATTCAGTCGCAGTTTCACTTTATTTTAGATTTGCACACAAACCCTGCTTCAACCAAAGGCTGTTCTTAAATGAATCTGTGCTGGAAATACCTTCAAGTAATCTCAATCAAATACTGTAAAACATGATGTATTCGCGGCATGAAATTTTCGCAAATTGGAGTCGATGGCCTTTTTCGTGGCATGAAATTTTCGCGAATTGCCGCTGGCGTTCAATGCATGTAGTGTAGACAAGAACTTTCTTGTGCATTTTAATTTTGCGAATCTTGGCGCTCACAAAATTCGTGAAAATTAAAATGCATGCGAAGCGAACATTCCTCGTTTTACAGTACATGATCTGAACATAATTATTGATATGTATCAGAAGACAAGCCAACATAATTTCAAAAAATACATAATGATAAACTTTTACCCATAAATCATGTGTCTATTGCTGGCTCTATATAGCACTGTTCCCCAACATTGTGGTGCTTAATGTGCTATACAGCTGAGCTACAAAATTTCTTTATTTTTTTATTTAATGTCAGACTTTAATGAAACCTATACCATTCTTTTTGCTTATCAATTGTGTTCATGTAGACATTTTCCAAGCAATATATGATACAATATTTAGTGATTTGATATTCAAAAGATATTTGTAATTGTTGAATATATGGGCATACATTCTTGACAATTATTATATCAATAGCACAAATGACCAATCTGTGCTTCATGCAACTTTGTTATACTTGGATAGTTTGCGTTTTCTCCCCAAAGTTGCAAGCGTTACAACAGTCCAATTATACAAATTAATCCACTTGTAAAATCCACTCGTTTGTAGCTCATAAAGAAGGCAAAATTGCCCACATGGTTTTCTACCATATCGTCGCTGGGGTGACAAGACCTCGTATCTCAAAAATGTCAAATGTTCAGGAGGGCAAAAAAGCATGGCGGCCAAAGCACTGTAGTGAATGGGAAAGCCTTTCCTTTGACATTGGCTTCATTTTTGGAGTAAGACAGTTGGGATTTGGCCAAGACATCACTTGACCCATTATTTGACCATTAAGCCAAAAAAAGAAAAATGGACATTTTTGAGATACGAGGTCTTGTCACCCCAGCGACGATATGTTAAATTGCTTAGTAGAAATTGCTCGATATCTGTTCGCTGTTAGAACTAAAGTGCAGATCAAGTAAGAATATACAGTATGTCCCCAACAAAAATTACAATCAGATTTTTGCATTAATAACACCCAATATGATTAAACTGCCCGAATGCTACTTCAGGGTCTTAAAATGTGACATCTTAGCTCTGTTTTGCAGAAAACCCCATTCAATTTGGTCAAGCGGTCACAGAGAAATGTGGATTGTTGCAAAGCATGTCAGGAGTCAGGTTCTTCCAAGTTTAGCACTTTGAAGCCCTTGGAACTGCATATTAACGTGTGAACACAATAGACAGAACTTGGAGGGAAGAGATTCCTGACATGCTCTACGAAAAATTCCTCCTTTCTCTTTGACCACTGAAGCAAATTAAATGGGGTTTTCTGTAAGATGTGGGCAATGAGTTATAGTTTCATACCCTGAAATTGTATTTGGATTGATTCACTATTTTTAAAGTTATCGTTGCAGAGGGTACCGTTGTAATTTTTTTTTTTTTTTTTTTTTGGGGGGGGGGGGGGGACATACGGTACTTCAGCCATGACTTCATTTACAGCATTTGTATATTCAAGCACTCTGCTTTTGGAGTGATAGTTTGATTAAAAAAAAAACAATACTCATTGGCACTTTCCTATCTCAATGATTTTTTTTTTTCTGATATGAATGGTTGGGTCTCTTTATTTTTTGTTTTAATTGTATTAAGTTGGTTGAGTCATAGAGAGTGCATTTGAGATGATTGTATACGATGTGTGAGCTAGATCTGAAGGTAAGACATGGATTTTCTTTTTATAAGCTCATATGAGGACACGAATACAGAGAAAATTCAGTGCTCATTTCATAGCAGAAACCAAATTGGGTTCATTGCTTATCAAATGCAGAAATTTCCAGATATAAATGTAATGTGATTGTCCCTTGAACTATAATATACAGTGGCGGATCCGGGGGGGGGGGGGGGGGGGGGGGGGGGGGGGGGGGGGGACACCAGGCTTGTGCCCCCTCTTTATTAAAGAAAAAATTTTATAAAGGCGCCTCCCCTTTACGGAATTCCTGGATCCACCCTTGATATATATCATTCTTGTGAAATGGGATCGATTATGGTAGTTTGCTTTGACTGGAATAGTTATGAAAACCATTTGCAGAGTAGGTCTATGGCTGTTACAAGAAAAATATAGTGGATTCCAAGATTATAGTAATACTATGATTATTCAGGTAACTGTAATGAGTTCATAACTTATATAGGTAAGAAGAGGGGTGGTCTTTCATGGCAAAGATTGTTGATGGGCTGAGAGATATCTGTGAGTGTCCTTATTTTTTGTTCTTTTTTTTTGGGGGGGGGGGGGGGGGGCTTCTTTTCGCCTTTTGTTTATATCATGTAATGTTATATGTAGAGTTTGCAAACTTTGTTTCCTTTGATGTCGTTACACATGGTAGGAGCTTTGTAACCTGAGAGACACGCTCAGAATGCAAGCCTTTTGTTCTCATCGACTGGTGGTACGAAGTTGGGGGGCTGATCAAAGCTAAAATAAAGGGAAAAGGCCCGACAGGTTGTTCTATTGTCCGGCCCTTGAAAGGGACCAGTTGTGAAAATAAAACAAGATCAATAATCTGTGAATGTACATCTCTCTCAAGGCCTCCTATGGTATCGCAACTTTCATCTGGCCCTTTAATCCGAATTGATTGACTCCCAAGTGGGGGGGGGGGGCTGTTTTTTGTTTAATCCACATATTTGGAGATGTTTGGCTGCAAAGCATGCTGGGAAGAATAATCAGGCACTGACATGGTGTCATTGATAATTGATGATATTTGATTTAGTTTTTGAAAAGTTTGAGCATTCACTTTAATCTCGTCTCGTTTCCTATAGTGCTATTCCACTATGCCTTGATGTCAATGAAGTATACCTTAAAAAAACAGAAACAAAGAAGAGAGTGGAATGGACAATCAGAATAGTGAAAATTTCATCGAAATATGATATGGAATAAGAAAGTCGTAACATTTTAAAGTGATGGTCATTTTTATCCAAAATTGATATTGGCCGCAGCCATATTTCTGAGTTAAGCTCACAAGTCGATGTAATCAACTCACAAACTGTCTATCTGCTTTGTGTACAAAGATTTAATGCTATGTTACAATATCAGTATGTTGGTGGTATGCATTTTTTTTTGAGAATTGAACAAGTAGAATTCTTCTTCCTATTATTTACAAGTCACCATTTCCATCTTAATTCAAATTCAATAAAAAATGATGTGAAGGACAAAAGTCTTTAAAAAAAGGACATTTACATGATATATATCTATTTTATGTAGGTCGATGGAAGTACTGTGTGGCCATAACACCTTAGCACCTCATTTCATCTATATATCATCTGCTGAGAATCAAAAGACCGCTATCATATTCTATATTTTGAGCAAAGATGAAAACAAACCAATCAATTTTCATGAAATAAAAAGCTTATTTAATCAAATCTGGGTAGCACCGATTCATTTAAGCATTGTTCCACATTTCCTATAAGATAGCACCCTTTCGGTTTGGATCTTTTTAACATTTTACTGCAAATGAAAATATCTTAAAATTGACACCATGATATAGAGATGATTGAGCTCTACAATGTGATATGTATAATCCAATACCCCCCAAACTTGCAATAGCACCCTTCTGGTTGCTTCATTAAAATGCAAAAAACTGAAATTTCATAACTTTATATTATATTATGTGACCTCCATCTTATTTTGATATTTGATTTTATATCAATTTTTCTTAATCACTTATGCCGACCTGAACTTGGTGTATCATTTTCATGAAGACTTCTGCATAAAAATGTTTATATATGATTTCATGATACATTCTGAAAGAGCGAATTTTCTTTCACATTTCTTGCGTAGACATGTTCTATGTTTGAAAAAAAAAAATGAACTCATTCATTTGAATTCCACTGATGCATCTAATGCACCAAAGATGATTTATGAGATACATGATTAAATAAATCGAATGTTAAGTTAGATCCAGAAGGCAAAAGGTGTTGTGATTTTGGGAAGAAATTTCATTTTTCATGCCACAATAAATTCATTTACTGCAAGGTTGAGAGGGATGCCTTTCTACTGCTGCTCCTGACAACCAAGAATTACTCAAACTGTACTTCAAGAGTTTATTTGCTTGTACCAAAAAAACAGAGGAAAAAGAATGTATTATTAAACATCCATGTAGAATCATGTTCAATCATAAATAAAAAGGGCAGGCTGGTTTCTCATTTCATGAAACACAAACAACAGCAACAATAAAACCCTACATGGCTATTGGCAATAGTAAATGTCTTTACTTTTATATGCCCTGACCCTCATCTTGTTATCATCTTTGGGACTTTAATACCTCTATCATTCTGAGTTACGTGTACAGTACATTATATTCTTTAGTAATGTTCACTCTTGTTTCTGTCTTATGTTTGTCTTGTTTATGATATGTATATGCTATTTATCTGGTCAAATAGATAATAATTATGATTACAATAACAGCATAATATTTTAACCTGTTGAGGACGGGCTGATTTTGCTACAGCATGCATTTCCCGTAGACACTTGCCCGAGTAAACTCGGGACTCATCCTCAACGGGTTAATGAGTTTTCCACAGTTTGTTTGGTCTGCCTGCATATCTGTATATCTGTTTAGTTATTGGGTTATAGCTTGGTTATCATCATGAAGTTTGCTTCCGTTTAAAGCTGAGAGGTATGTAGCAGGTTAGTTCTGCCCACGCACATACAAGCAACTTGAATGTAATGAAAATTATTACCACATAAATCAGCATTCAGAAAAAAAATAATATTAGTGATTAATGTTATCTTTGCCATCAAATAAACTGCAAATAGCATGTGTGTTACATATTAACAGTTTCAAGCATACAATGTGTGCCTTCATGCAATGTGTAGGGTTTATTTCACTTCTAAAAGCTAGCAGTTGAATTCTGTAGATATTGTTGTTTTATTTAGATGGTTTGTATGCTGTTTTCAATGGTATTTGTTGCGAGGGAGTATGGTAATGGTGGGAAACATCAAATTCTGACACTGAACCATTTCATGTTATGATGATAATTCAAAGTTCAAGACTAATACATAATCAAAGTCATAATTTGAAAACTTTATATAGGTACAGAATGAGTAAAATTGATATGATAAGTGAATGATAACTCTCACTTTTGTGATTAAGTTCTGCAATTTTAGAATGAATATGATAACTCTGTGAAAATGCTTTTATTTTATGTGATTTCTGCCATTCTTAATGATTCATCATATTGCCATGGCAATAAGTAAAATAAGTAAATATTGCCATGGCAATAAGTAAAATCTAATAAGTAAAGTTCATCAAGTGGTATTAAAGATGTACGTATCTCCTTAGACTGAGTGTAGCTTTGGTCTGTTGCTATGATGCTCCCGTGTTGCTAGGGTGTGTCCATACATGTGTCATTGTTGGATGTAGGACATGGTGAAAAGGAATTTACATTTATTCTGTATAGGACAAGGGGCTTTAATGAGGCTTGACTAATTCTGGAAACCTAAAATGTCTTTCAAAACAAATCAAGAGCAACTTAGTCCAGTGATCAGCATGAATCCTCTAAAAATCTGTATTTTTTATATTATGATTGAATGATAATCAGAACGAATTTCTACACTGCTGATTGTGTGAATTTGACTGACATAGAATGGAAGTGTTCTCACTGTCTAATAAATTCTTCAACCTGACCAGCTTTTTTTCCCCCAAGAATTAGGTTGCATCCAATTTTACAGATTTGCTAGGGTTTTAAAGTTATGAATGACATAAATTTTAGATCTAATAAGTAAAGTTCATCAAGTGGTATTAAAGATGTACGTATCTCCTCAGACTGAGTGTAGCTTTGGTCTGTTGCTATGATGCTCCCGTGTTGCTATGATGCTCCCGTGTTGCTAGGGTGTGTCCAATGTAGAGTGTTTTGCAGTACATAGATGCATAACTGGAACAGAGATGTTCGTTTCATCACCAGTCACGCAGTGCACGCTACCAGCTGCCCTATCAAGGACAGATTCAATGTATATCATTGTGATCTCAAATCAATACAGTCGCAAGCAACATTCATGTACCACCTAATCGGGACCCCCGTCGCACAAGCGATGAGAGTTACATTGATTCGTGTACCCCATTGTCTCGCGAACAATGCCGAACAAGACATACGGAGGTGCCTCTTGGTCGGCGCACGCTTTCCTATTGTCTCAGTGATTTTAATGATTTCTTCATTGATGTCCCCGTGCATTGCTTTTCATGTAATGCTGTCCCTGGCGATTGAAATGTGGCTGTCTCACCTTGTCGTCCTTACATTCATGTCTCATTTCTATGACCCTCGGTTTGCTGATTGAATCCTTGTCAAGTGGAGCAGACGATGTAAAGTAATCCTTGTAATGTTTCACTAAGCGGCTTGTCGCATCAATTATACATGGCTGTAAGCCTTTGTCGTTTTGTGTTTAATGATTTGTGGTGTTGCGCATGAATGGCCGATGTGTCTCAACTGTTGTGACTTTTGCTATGGTAATTGAATGGTGTTGGCAAAACTTTGTAATTTGATGTTGTGGCCGCTTTGGAAGAGTGGGATTTTTTTTTCTTACTCGTATTACAGCGGCAGTTCCTCCAAGCTTTTGATATGCTTCTATTCATTTCAAATCGTTGATTCTTCGATTGGTCTACTCCAATTTAGTTTGATGCATTTATTTTGTGCAACAAAATACTATTGTAGTTTGAGGACTGTTTGGGAAAGAGATAGAATCTGCCCGAATTTTATCTTTTTTTAATCCTTTTTTGATGATCACTCATATGTTGTCTTTAATGAAAAATGAAGGGCCAATCAAATTATTTCAAGTGTGCTGGCTAAGGTAAATCTTGATGTTAAGTTTTATTAAATTTGTAGATATAATCAGAGTTCAGATAATGAATTTGTGAAAACAATCTTCATGACAGGATTTATAAATGATACTCATACTAAAACAATGAAAGTTCCTTTTCATACATTCATTTCTACTTGCTATTAGTATTGTGTTAAAGTATTCATTACATTTTGATTTTTTTTTTAAAGGATGCTGTTGAAGGCCTCAAAGTAAAACTGAACTCCAAATTTGAAGTTGGCTTCAAGACAGCTATAGAGTAAACTCAAAACAACACTTGGCTGGGTTTCTTTCACTAGAATTGGATTAAAGTGCAAAAAATTATGAGACCCAAAAATTTCACTTGATTTCACTTTACTGTGGTCCTGATCACAATACATGAATATTAGATTTGAGGCCATGATATCATACATGCCATAGTCTTCCATTCAACAACATACCAATTTTTGGTAAATTCATATTGTAGATATGAACTCAGAAATAACATTCTTTACACCAAATTCTTAGCAACTTGTGCTTTGAAGAGTGAGTCGATGTAATTGCAATATAGTTGACAAGCTGTGATTTTCACATTTGTGGTTTGCAGTGGCTTTGTCCCTCTTAGAAATTTCACCTGTGAGTATTTTTAATTTCATTGTTTCATTAGACCATAAACAAGTATAACATTTGTACTTTTTTTATTTGTTATTTATAATAATTAGACATTGCACTTTATATTTCTGTCAACTTCAACACAGGGTAAATATCTTTACAAAAAAAAAACAAACTTAAGTCTCTTGTTGTTAAAATGATAAAGAAAAGTCACCATTCACTCTAGGAGCATATGCCCTTGACTATAAAATTAATGCATTAAACTTAGAATTCATTTCTGATCTTGTGGGGGGGGGGAATGTAATCAAAGGTTATTCCTTGAATAATTGATAATGATTCTTTGTTTTTTTCTAAATAAAAAGTTACATATTTTAGTCTTAGGTGGCATCAGAATATTCAGCACCCATCTACTGGTGTGTAAAATTTGATGTGTGTGTTTCTTTTTCTGTTCCAAGTTGCCACTGTAGATGGAAGGCTCTTGGACCCACAAATTTGCATGGTACGAAGATATTGTGGTGCCAATTTCCATGTTCACAGTAATGTTCTGTGCAAAATGATGGAATGAATAGCTTTTACCGTGAGAAATTTATGCAATCCCTAGAAATATTCATCTTGACCTCTTGAAAAATATCTGCCAGATTTTTTTTTTGGTCAAATTAAAGGGAAAGGCCATTTTGACATTTGTTGCTTTGTACACTTTGTATGAAAACAGACAAGTCAGAGAAGTATGATAGCACAAATTTGGAAAAATACTTGACACATAAAAAGTTAGGAATTCTAAAAATGCACAAAGTAAGTATGGCAAATTAGCAATGTTGTGTGATCTTGATATTGAGCAACTTTCCATTCAGGTTGTTCATGAATATTTTCCAATTATTATTTTCCTTGTGAGAGATATTTTCAGCAGACCTTTCTTAATGTAGATAGCTTGACTTTTGAGTATCACATTTTTGCATATTTTTCCTCCTCAGCAGATCGTGTAGTTGTCTATGCCCAACTACATATTTTGTATATCAGAAAAATCAAATTGGTAAAATGGTGTGTACTAAACAAATGGATAGCTGCTCAACAAGACTATCATACAGAGCTGTCAATATGCTACACTTTTTAAAGTCTTACAAATTACACACCTTTTTGTGTAAAGTTTCTATTTTTTTTTTAAAAGTCAATCATTCACTTATCTGCTTCTCTCATTTTGTGTGTGTGTGTGTGTGTGTGTGTGTGTGTGTGTGTGTGTGTGTGTGATTCATTTCAAGCATCACAATATGAGGTTGGACTTGCCTTTTAACCCATTTAGGATGAACCAATTTTGCGTGTAGCACGCATTTCTCATCGACACCTGCTCAAGTACAGTCGGGACTAGTCTTCGGCGGGTTAAATTATAAATCATACTTTCTGGTCTTCTGTCCATCAGAGTGCAAACTTACCACACTACTTTCATCACCGGCCTCACTACTTGTTACCACAACCCCCCCCCCCCCCCCCCCCCCCGCCTTTCCCTGTTCCATTGTGCGCTGGTCTCATGCATTGGCGAAGACGCCCCATAAGAGGGGCCCCCCAACAATCCCGGTCCGAAAGCCAGGGCACATGAGATTACATTGATTTCAGTGTCTCTTGTGCGCTAATGCCCTTGTTGACCAACAAATCAATAGGATTTCATCGATTCCGGACGGACCTCTCCTTTCTTCTATCCGTTGTAAACTCTTCCTGATTACATATCAAAAGGATGCATTCCCACCCGTTTCCTCGACCGAGGGCACGGAGCGAGATTTGTGTCAAGTGCTACACCTGGTCACGTCAACAGCTCAGAGTTCGACTGCGACTTAAAGCAAGAATTTGGTTCCTTCAATGTACCAAAGTTTCTTTAGAATTGTTAAATATATTCTCAACATGTCTTTTGATAAGTTTTCTAGCAAAGGCAACATTATTTCATATGCAGACTTGCATAAATGATATTCAGACTGTATACAAATTGTATTTTTGACCTTTGTGGTGAATGGTGCTTGTTTCTTTTAAAGTGACATATATTTTTTTGTGGGTCATGGATACTTATGATGACTTGGTACTAAGTGCTGTATTTGCTTTTATAATGATGGAAGTATAGCTGTCTATCAAATGGGGGAAAATGTTATTTCTTTGTTGAACTTTGGAAAGTGTGACATTTGTGAAATGAATTTACAATTTAGGAAAATAAAGAAACAAATCAATGGAGTACCACATACAGGAATAAACATGAATGTGAACCAGAATTTACTTCTGCCAGATTTTCTCATAATAGCAGATGACATTTAGAAGGTGCTTCAGTAGGTTTTTTCTTAAATTTATTGGTCAGGTCATCATGAATGTAGCAAATAGTTTTATATTCTTGAGAAGTATTGAACATAGAGATTTGCTGGTAACAAGATTTTTCTTTCCCACGCTGGAGTAACACCACTTACATATTCTTCTCATGTGCGTGCAAACTACTAACATAAAATTAAAATTAATTGCCCTCTTTCATTTCCTTTCCTGTTCTCTGGATGAAAAAAAAATGAAAAGATTTCTTCTCCTGCAACACGCCAAGATACACTGCATTAAATCGGAGTGATATAGCGGCAGCATAAAGTTTACATCCAACCAAAAGATGCGGCAGTCTAGGACCAGCATAGAGTGGGTGCTCAGATTCTAGCTTTACATTGCGTGTGGGAAAAATACCTACGTTCAGTTATTATAGTACCAGCACACTCTTCTCGCATGAGTGTTTGTTGAAGATTCGCCAAATAGCAAGCTACCATAAAACTCCACACTGAGGGTAATTAGGCTTTAAAAGCGCAATCCTACACCATGTGAAATATGACGTTGATGGACAGAATAAAATCAGTCGAATAGAATGGACAAAAAATGTAATCGAATTGGACAAAAAAGAAGTAAGGAAATTCCAAAATGATTTAAAGATATCACATCTCCTCACTGAATAGCAGTTATGGTTGCAACCTTACAATGCACTTTACTGTAGGTGATTATATTGTCCACACAATCTTTCCCCTTTGGCTTGTGTAAGAAGATAACTTTTAGAATCATATTTTTTGGTCATTGATTTTGTAACTGCAACTACCATTGCCCCTGCTGTCATCAGTGTTAACCCATCGAGGACGAGTCCCGAGTATACTCGGGCAGGTGTCTATGGGAAATGCATGTTGTAGCAAAATCAGTCCATCCTCAACGGGTTAAGCTTTTGCACCTAACAATAATCTAATGTGAAAAAATACAAGTTTACCTGTGTTTAAGATTTCATGTTTAATGAATAGTAATGACATGAATGCTGTCAAGACTTCTTTATGTAGGCCAGTTGGTAGATTGGTAGGTATTGCCTCTTCTAATTGGCGTGTGTGCTTGACTCTCATGTTAATATTATTATTGTTTTGTTTTGTTTTTGTGAAAATGTGTGTAACTTTAACAATCCACAACTTTTGTATTTCAGTTGCAATTGTGAATAAAGCTTCTGCTATTCTGGTCACATAGTTTATTTTTTTCTTCAAACAAAGCCAACTTCTGTATACAGCATACAAATGCAGGGTTTCAATTTTCACAAATTTAGTGATTCAGGTACTATTGCAAGTTTTAAATCTATCTGAAATTATTCTTTCTGGTCCTAACATCAATGTGACGTGCTTGCATAAATTTCTTCATCCATTGCTGTACTGCATGATTGCAAATTCAACCACTCATGAAATTGTTGGGAAGTCCCGATTTTCAGAAATTAGACTTGATGCAGCTGTAAGTACCCACACTTCTGTAATCATTACCCTTGTTATCATTATCATCATTCAAAGTTATCTGACAACCTCAGATAACGTTAGAGAATGGGTAGCAGAAATCCTACGATCTCATTGGTCGAAAGCTGTGTGTGATTTTTACTGGCTGCACACTGCCTCACAGAGGATGGCCACTGTAAACATGTCATTGCGCTCTTGTAGCAAAGGTTCGCGCACTTAGCAAGCGTTCACACACTCAGTGAGAGATGCCTTTCTGCTCGATGCATGGTTTTCGTCTATGGCAAGCCAAAAGGAAATGCATCCAGCGAATTTGCCATCAGGTAACGTAATTAAAAAAAAAAAAAAAGGATTTCTGGCAAGAAAAATTGTCCCCCCTTTTTAAAAGACAGATGATGCACATCTCTTTTGTGAGTCATTCGGAATAGTGTGCATGCGGTTACTATAGAATCTAGCCTAGTTGTAGATTGATGATTGTATGTACAACACATTCAGCATTTACTCCACAGGTTCATATCTAAGACAAGGCTAATATTAGTGGGGTTTTTTTTTCGTTCATTCTTTAATAATCATAAACTACTTTGAAATAATACTGATGTGTTCATGAATATGGAATAATGAGAGTCAAAGATTTGTGTTCTTATAAAAATTATCAACAATTTTGCCCCAAAATGGGCTTTTTGAAGAAGAGAATGCCTAAATGCACTGCAATTGTATCAAAATGCACTTCAATCGTATCAAAATAACACTCAAATGAAAGAACTTGACAAGTTCTAGCATTTGAAACTAAATCTTTCTCTGTAGTTCACATATGTTTCAAATTATTGCAGACTTATGATATTTAGGAAAAGTAACATTTTTTTTGCGGAATTGCCCTTGATCTACTGCAAGCACGACTGCTTTTACCACTTTGTGGTACCAGATTTCTATACACCTCCTTTTTCAAGGATTGCTGCAACTGTTGCTGCTATTATGCATACTTGTAGTGCTTCTGCCATTTCCAGTATCACTTGTATATCTACAACTAGCTTTAAAGGGATGGTATATTTTGGTTGGGATGGGGCTTTAGGTTTCTAACTTTTTTACAACTTTTTTTTTGGGTGAAATAATGATAAACCTCTTATGAAATATGAAAGAACATTTCACAATTCTATGAGGAATTCAAAGTTTGTTTGATGAAAATTGGTTTTGAAAGGGCTGAGATATCCAAAAACAAAGATGTCCCAATTAAAGGTGGGACCCACTTTCTATCAGGACCACTTTGTTTTACTTTGTCTTTGGATATCTCAGAAATTTCAAAACCAATTTTCATCAAATAAACTCTGAATTCCTGTTAGAATTGCGTGATCTTTCCAATTTCATAAGAATTTTCTAGTTATTAGGAAACAAGTCTCAACCAAAACTATACCATCCCTTTCATATGTTTTCATATGCTACAACTGCTTCTGCTTACAAAACCAGTCATGTGACTTCACCATTAACTTTGCTGCCATTCTTACTAATGTGTGTGTGTGTGTGTTTGTTGTTGTTGTTTTGTTTCTTTCCTGTCTATGTGTGCCCCTATGGCTGTGTTTATACTTCCCCTTTTTGGGTCAAAATTAGCATTTTGATACACGTTTAATTCAAAACACGGTTGCGTCCTTTCTCACTTTTTTTCAAAACGTAGTTTCAAAATGCACAAAAATATGCATTTACGATTGGTGTTTGTGACTAATAACGTTTCATGGGGAAGCATAAACGCAAATCACATCACATACGCATTTAAATGATGTCATCTCCATCGCCTTTCCGGTTCTCATGAAAATGCGCACGCCAGGCGAGCCGACCTTTTGATAACTGTACTACGCAATGAACAATCTGCAGACCGTGTTAATCCTGCGAGCTCCCTGTTGGTACATATACTGAACATGTTGTATACTGCATGTACACAGACAAATTTTGTCAATAAAATAAGTACTCGTGTTTCTACTAGAATCATCAAAATGATGTTATCCTGTATTTTAGACATGCAATTAAAACACGTGGCCAGTCGAAACGTGAACAGTGCATGCACTCGGGCCAGAATTTCCAAAAAAGCACACGCCCCAATTTGACCTGCCTCTGTTGAGGTCAACAAAGCAATCATAAACGCTCTTTCCAAGGCTCAAAGAAAGTGAGCATAAACAGTGCTCCCACGAACGGTGTTTTAAATTGAGTGTTTTGAATCAGCGTTTCAAAGCGCCGATTCTGTCTTCACAAATTGAGCATAAACACACCGTATGTGTGATATTGTAGATCCCTTGATGCTTTGTATAAGTTGTCACATGGACCGGGACCGCCAGCAACACCTCACAGTGAGTGGTGCCAGGCGACCGGTCCAATATTTGATTACTTTACCCAACATTTCCTCTTACATACCAATACCACATCCAATATCTATCCCACTGGAAGCGGCCATTTAGTCGAGTGATAATCCCAATTATGATTTACTTATGCTGTTCATGACATGAAACAAAAACAATCAAATAAACCAAACAAAAATGGGGCTAGTTCTAATTAAAAAAATAAAAGGACCAAATGTGTCCTACCCACAACAACAGATTTCAAGCGTGTAAAGGAATCCACTTCACTGTATTAATTACCCTTAAGTATAAACTTCTTGCTGGTAGGAGAGAGTCCCTTGTTGTTTTCTCAGATTTAGAGCGTGATATGTCCTTCCGTGTAGATGAAGGAAATGGGAGACGTATGCTGAGAGTCATTGATATCAGATTAGTCTAAGCAGGACTAGTTTTTTATTTTTTCAGTCTATCCATTTTCTTCTTCCGGCATAGATTTTTGTTTTGTTCTGGAGCAGGTCATGCAGTGGTATTCCTTCATATCAAACAGATCGAGGAGAGTTGGGATACTTTAAAATTTGAGAGCTTGTGTGCAAAATGTGACATTCATCATTCACCTATGTATAGCCAACAGTGAAGAAAATGAAGCGAATATGAAGTAACATTGGCAGAAGGGGTGAAGATTGCATCATTGTATCTCCAGCTTATGTATTTTGAAGTATCCTGCAAAATTTTAAATGACACCATTACAATCTTATATCCCGTTAAGAGTCCCCATGTCTAGGAGGACCTCAGGAGGACATCAAAAGGACATGCCAAATGAAAATGAGCATTTTTTTATTACTGAAAACCCAGCGGGGGTGAGAGAGACCCCCGTTTAGAGTCCCCTGGTCATCTAGTACGAAATTGGCATATTGTCGCTGGGGCGACAAGACCTCGTATCTACAAAATGTCGAATGTTCAGGAGAGCCAAAAAACATGGCGGCCAAAGCACTGTGGCAAATGGGATAGTCTTTCCTTTGACATGCCATGGTGGCTTCATTTTTGGAGTACGACAGTTGGAATTTGGACCATTAATCCAAAAAAGTGATTTTCACCAAAATTGCAGATACAAGGTGGATATGTTTCTATGGAAACCAGTGGGCGGGCATTTCTCCTCGAGAGAGACGGGCAGTTTCTTGTGCGCACATACGCGCACTCCGCACCGAATAGTGTGGGTCGCTGGAAGTGTGTGCCGTGTTCACCCGAGACTGTTTAGAGTCCCCTCACCTAGTGCAAGTCTAGCACAGCTTTCGCACTCTGCTAGGCTGTCTGGCATGTTCTTTACCTCACACTTCTCCAGACTCACCTCATACTCGTGTTTTGGGCTTTGCACCATGACCGTTTAGAGTCCCCATCGTCTGGGGTAAACATGGCACGACTCTCAAAGGTTGTGCCATGTTTTGGGGGACTCTGAAGTGAAAGGGATATTAGAAAGACCATTTTTTCCAGTCTGCAGGGAGAACACATAGAGAATAGAATGATGGGATGTGCAGTTTAAAAGGTCTCTTAGAGTTACACAATATATTCTTTCCAACAGTGACACCATATAAAGAAAAAAGAACTGCAATATTAACCACTATTCATCTGTACAGCAATGTCTACATTTACCAAAATTTACTGTCTGTAACAATATTTTGCTAGCTTGCCTCACGGTCTCACATCTGGGTATGGGGGGGGGGGGAGCTGGAGTGAAAACAAACATATGATACTCCGTACTTGATGTATATGTGAGGCAAAATTATTTTCTTTTATGCTATGAGTGGCTTTGAAATCCCATGAAACTATCAGACATGGTCCATCTGTTGTCTCCGAGATGACTGCTCAGTTGTGGAGCCATCATGAGTAGATCCCCAGTGAGTCTCCACAAAGTGGTCGCGGAGACGTCTTGCAGACCTCACAAAGAAAATTAGTCTCTTCGACTTGGCTGTGCCTGTTAAAGGAGATGTCGCAAGGAGATGTATCCGAGACTACGTGGAAACTGGGAAAAATCTCTGAAGAACTTGAACATGTTTGATTCTTCGGAGACTCACTGCAGACTTGGCTAGATTCTGGGAGACGTCGCAGAAACGTCTCGGTGACCATGGAGACTTGAGTCGCCTCCAGGTTAGCGACTATAGTCTCCAGCCCAATGAGATACTAACTTCACATCTTCTGTAAAGCTGTGTTGCTGATTTAAGAATAACTAAAATTCAGGGGTTACAATGAGGCTTGTGAAAATACTGCAAGCAAAACAAACAATAGCATATGAATAACAAAGATCTGGAATCAATGAGAATGCATTAAGCCACCTGAAGAAACACCAATTAATGATGAAAATATCTACAGAAAGACACCGCAGTATACTTTTGTTTCCGGGACTTGCTGTGCTAAAATGGGAAGTTAAATGACCCATTATGCCCTGGTTTTGGGCAAAGTTTTCATCCAGACTTGATCAATTATTTTGAAAGTAAAAAAGATTGATAAATGTTAGTGACAAATATCCCATACAATGTAGGTGACACTGTCATAGTGTTCAACACATTGGCTCCATTGTTGTCCGTCCCCCCGCCCCCCCCCCCCCCCACAAGAAAGACCATGCCCAGAATCTATTTTGAAGACTTCACTGATTCAGTGGAGTTGGGTGGGCACACATTCTCCATATCTGGACAGCTTCATTTATACGAGAGACGAAAATATCAGCTTTCCAAATTGCACACGGAGAGAGTTTAAAAAGACATAAAGCAGTGATGCATGTAAAAGATATTGCACTTAAAGTATATGAGCTTTCAACTGTTCAAGCATATTAACTTTCAGCAGTAGGCACATTAAAGCCTTGGACAATTTTGTGAGCTGTAGTAAAATGTGAAACATTAAATTTTACAGTAGCTTCATGATGGTATGTAGAGTAGGTAGCTTGATATTTTTTTCTCTCAAAGTGTGGGCGTGATTCCATGCGATATAAATTTATGCAGATAATGTGACTTTCATAAAAGTTCAAAATTGCACTCAGCCCTTAAAAATGTTTTCTGCATTCAATCGCATCTGTTGTCTATCAGGCAGAACGATGATACTTATTTACAGGTGTGGCTTGGGTATTTAATGGTGTCCATACACCTGTCGAATGTCAAATCTATTTCTGTCTGCATCTGCGCTTGCTCATCCTATTCAACGAACGTGATCATCACTGATTTTTTTTAAAATACTGAATATTGATATTGATATGTTACATAACTAGTACTCAACTCCAGTTGCTATACAAAATGAATTACAATTTGATATCTAAGCTTTAATGATATGCTATGGATGACTTTTATAGTGTGCATGCATCACAAACATTGACTGAAGTTTATTGATTAGAACCCTAAACTTCAAAGCAGATTCTGCCGACATTTGAAGTTTGAAAGTGCATTCGCTGAAACAATTTTATGTTTTTTGTTTTGCTTCACACAGATAAAACATAAATCTACTGATTCGCTATATCCTACATTTGTGTATGTGTACATTGTAGACATGTATTCACTTTTGAATGAATATATGTGTGGTCTGGTTTGCCTTTAAGGCTGTGGTGTCAACCCAAGAATTCAGCCTGCTCTATGGTTAGGTGGTGGGTTTTTAGCCAATTTCACATGGGCATTGCTGTTTTTAAGGGCATCACTCAGTCACCGCTGAAGTTTTACCATGGAGGTTGAAATTTTGGCGGGCCTTGTAAACCCACTTTGCACTCGCTACCCAAAATGCACGCCTGAGTAGAGACTACCTTTGTACCTATCGAGCGATCACCTTTGAAGTGATATAGGTAAAAATTCTAAGTCGCTAGGTAAATAACTGCTGAGCGGTCGCTGTCTGGTTGTTGCTGGGAGATTGGTCAGTCACCGGCCGGCAATTTTAAAACAGACGTGCATCTGGGCGATGCCTGCTTGATGTCCAGTGATGTCTACATGCCCGGCCATATATACTCTATAAAAAAAAATCGAGTGAAAATATTCACTCTTAAAGGAGTGAATACAAAAAAAGAGTGAATTTAGAGTGAAATTGGAGTGAATTTTGAGTGAAAATGTTCATTTTCACTAGTTTTAGAGTGACCTCAGGGATCACTCCATAATCTTCGAGTGATCCTTGAGGTCACTCCAAAATGAGTGAAAATGAACATTTTCACTCAAAATTCACTCTAATTTCACTCTAAATTCACTCTTTTTTGTATTCACTCCTTGAAGAGTGAATATTTTCACTCAATTTTTTTTAGAAAGTAGGCTATAGTCACAACCCCAAAATCAGCTGGCTCAAGGGCCGGGCAGCGAGTTGTTAATAAAGTACTGGGATGGTTGATTTCACTGTCATAGTTGTTGAGTATATAGGAATCAACTGCATTGTGGACCATGTTAACCTCTCTGATGCAGAGCAAAGGGCTGTTGATGGCCACTATTGGACCGATACCAGTGTTAAAGGGATCGTATAGTTTTGGTTGAGACCTAATTTCAGGTTTTTAAAATTTTTTGGTGAGATGATGAGGAACCTCATATGAAATATGAAAGAGCATGTAATTCCATGAGGAATTCAACGTTTATTTGATGAAAATTGGTTTTGAAATGGCTGAGATATCCAAAACAGAGCGATCCTAATAAAGTGTGGGACCCACCTTTTATTACAATGGCTTGGTTTTACTTTGTTTTTGGATGTTTCAGTCATTCCAAACCCGATTTTCATCGAATAAACTTTGAATTCCTCATAAAATGGTATGCTCTGTACTATTTCATAAGTGTTTTCTTGGTATCTCATAAAAAGTTAAAAGCCAAATTCTCATCTCCACCAATACTGTACCATCCCTTTAAGCAATGGCAAAGGGCTTTGGGATTGTGCTTCTGGAATTATTGTGTGTCATGAGTCCAGAGGATGGACTTGTCACTGTGCAGCGCTATTACACCATTTGACCTGAGGAGCGGAGATGTGTAGTTTGCGATGGTTGGCATTGGCAGGTCGGAGCTAAAAATGCATTTTGAAATGACTTTGCATTTATCATCTCCACAGAAACGCATTTCTGGCTCACACGCATTTGTGATTGCACTTTTGTTTTGGGCATTTCAGAAAGGCGTTTCTAACCCCATAATCGAAACAGCTTTGCATTTATCATCTGTCCCCCACCCCCCCCCCCTCCCCCGCAATTTCCCTCAAAGTTGTTTGGTAACCTTAATTCTGTGCTAAAAGTGAGTTGACAAATACACCCCAAATCTCTTGTGGTCCATGGTAAGCCCAGGCCCCAGCATTTCTCAGATGGCACCATTTAATTTTGGAAAGGTTGGAAAGTGTTAAAATATTTGAGCTTCTTCAAAGCTGATATCACTGCAAAGTATGCAAGCATGCTAACAGACATACAGGGTGCTCATACATGCAGCAGACATTAGTGATGGTACGAACATTGTGGTGTAACCTTGAAAAATTAATTATGGCTTGGGTTTTATGGGTAATGTAGATTTAGGTAGGGGAAGGTTCCCACTAAAGTTAAATATATCATATGGTAAGCATGCATGTCCATTTGAATAAGATTATACCTCTGAGCTCCATTTTTTTTCCCTCCTAAAGCATCACTATCTTTTTATTTGCTGTATGTGCATGGAGGGCCAAATATTGGAAAGGCTGTACTGTATAAGCTGTTATTTTCGCGAGGGTTTAATTTTCGTGAATTTCACGAATCACAGTTGGTTTGCGAATTTAACAACACGCGAAAATGTCTCCATGTGCCCTGTTGAATAGTGCATTAACGTAAGCATCGGCGTCAATTCGCGAAAACAACATCTCGCGAAAATGTCTATGGCCTCGTCATTCGCAAAGATATCTGTACATGAAAATAACAGCGTATACAGTATATCTCATGAGCAGAGGACTAAAGGGAAAGGCAGATTATACTCTCCTGTGGTTTGGATACAGTTGTGTCGATAACGCTTAAGGATTTCAGTGCCATATATAATAAGAGAGTCTGGACAACTGCTAAATTGGACGCCATGTCGTTACTCAGCATATTACGCATTAGAGGGTTAGCGAGTACGCTCAGACGTCATAGTGAAAGCAAGTCAAATAAAGGGTAGTTAACAATAGGTACTGCGTGTGAGTGCACTTTGGTAACGACATGGCTCCACGAAGATCACAAGACCAGTTTTGACCAATCTCAGGCTTCAAAACTCATAAGCTGAAACCGACTCTCTTTTACACATGCTGAAGGATTTGATGCCATAGCGCCGCCACTTGGCAGCGCGCGGAGAAGTGAATTGCACTCCCTGGGGTTTAGAACCATAGAGACTTCCACTTGTAAGAGTAGATCAGGTTTCATTTCATTTGGACAATTCTCAACATGCAAACTGATTTATGAGCACTGTGCTGTCTGCAATGATTTAATAGTTTAGAGTCAGCTGTAATTTGATACTGTTATCCGTCTGACATAATGTCACGCAGATCATACCAGAACTTTGACATGTTTCAGTTTCAGGCGAGATGCACGTATTGACAAAAAAAAAGGAAAAAGAATGTTCAAAACAGAATTGAATGATGCACAATCTTATCTGTAGTAGGAATAGCAACTTTGAGGTACCGGTACTCATTTTCGTTCTCTATTTATGTTTTATATGACTTATATACTTTATATGACTTAATGTGAATTTTATTTCTTACATATTTTGTTTCCTTTTCAGAGATGGACTATGCCCTTGCATAGAAATGTTAATATGTTTATGATGAGAAATTAGTCTATGAATCCAGTACTCAATTGCACTACCTTTCGTGGTTAAATTCAGACGTAAAGCTAGAATTGGTTTGTGTTCTTGAATGGAAAGAGCATATCCTGTAGTTTCAGCAATTTAGAGTGGATTAAATTGCATATATTTGTTTAAATCTTCATGTATGTTGTATCTTGAGGCTGCTCAACAGTTAACATACATTCTTAAGATTAATAGCTAAGGGGTATTCTCTTTTTTTGAAAAACTTTACCCCCCAAAATGGCAATATCATTCTTCTCAAATCCACGCGATAATGCTCACAACATCCATAGGACACTCAGTTCTTGAATGAAGACAACTTTACCTGTATATAAGTGTTAAATTGAATACTGTATATGCCATTGCCCGTATATTTAGCGAGTCAAAATTTTCATGAATTGGGACTTTCGCGATTTCGTGAGTGGTTAAATTCACGATCATGGAGTGCTGCACTGAACGGAGAAATGTAAACGTGTGCGTCACATTCATATTGGGATCAGAGTCATTATTTTTGCGTGTCTATAACTTTGTGAATAGCACCTGACTCGTGAAATTCGTGAAAAATAAAAACCTTGCGAAATATTCGGCGTATACAGTATGTCTCAACAACAAAGATAGTTGCCCCTCTGTCTGTCCTCCCAAATATGCCTTGCCACATCCCAAACTTCCCTCCCATAGGTTTTTCCTCCGTGGGCGGTACCACCGCCCGGTCAAGATGGGTGCTGAGAAGCCTCTCAATTATTCAGGGAGCCAGTCGTCCTGCCTTCCCCCAATCAAATTGACCCCCCCCCCCCCCCCATCCCATTTGTACCCATCCCACCCCACTATCCCTCCTTCTCCTCCTCCTTTCTCTCCCCCTCTCCATCTCCATCTCATTCTTTTACTCTCTCTGCAGACCAAAGTCATCTTCTCCTCATACTCTCATCCCATCCCATCTTCAGGTTGACATCTCAATCATGGCCTGATGATGATGTTCTCACACCTTTCAGGATACCCTCCTCAATTAACCCACTGAAGACGAGTCCCGAGAACACTCGGGTAAATGTCTATGGGAAATGCGTGTTATAGCAAAATCAGTCCATCCTCAATGGGTTAAATGGATAGTACAGTTTAGGCTGAGATGAGTCTTCAGGTTTCCAACTTCTTTTGATGATGAATTTTTGAGAAAATGAGAAACCTCTTATGAAATATGAAAGACCATATAATTTTAAGAGGAATGCAAAGTTTATTTGATGAAAATTGGTTTTGAATTGGCCGAGATATCAAAAAACAAAGCAATCCTAATAAAAGGTGAGAACCTTTTATTAAGATTGCCTTGTTTTACTTTGTTTTAGAAGATGAAGATTAGAAGGAGGAGGGGAGAAGGAGATGTGGATTAGGAAGAGGAGGAGGAAGGGAGGGGGAGATTTGGATTAGGTGGAGGAGTAGAAGGTAGAGAGGAATAGTAGGAGGAGGATGTGGCAGAAAGGAAAAGCAGGAAGAGATAAAGATTAAGTAGAAGAGGGGGAGGAGGAGGAGATGAGGATTAGGTGGAGGAGGAAGAGGAGGGATTAGGATTAGGAGGAGGAAGGAGGAGGAGATTAGGATTACGAGGAGAAGGTGGAGAGGAATGGTAGTAGGAGGATGTGGCAGAGAGGAAGAGTGAGAAGGGATGGGGATTAGGAGGAGGAGGGGAGGAGGGGATGAGGATTAGGAGGAGGAGGAGGAGGATGAGGATTAGGAGGAGGATGAGGATTAGGAGGAGAAGAAGAAGGTGGGAAGGAAAAGTAATAGGAGGATGTGGCAGAGAGGAAGAGTAGGAAGAGATGAAGATTAGGAAGAGGTGGAGGAGGAGGAGCAGGAGGAGGAGGAGATGAAGTTTAGGAGGAGCAGGAAGAGGAGATAAGGATTAGGTGGAGGAGAAGATGGAGAGGAACAGTAATAGGAGGATGTGGTAGAAAGGAAGAGTAGGAAGAGATTAAGATTAGGAGAAGGGGGAGATGAGGTTTAGGATTAGTGGGAGGAGAAGATAGAAGATTAGATGGAGGAGGAGGAGGAGGGGAGAAGGAGATGTGGATTAGGAAGAGGAGGAGGAAGGGAGGAGGAGATTTGGATTAGGTGGAGGAGTAGAAGGTAGAGAGGAATAGTAGTAGGAGGATGTGGCAGAAAGGAATAGCAGGAAGAGATAAAGATTAAGTAGAAGAGGGGTAGGAGGAGGAGATGAGGATTAGATAGAGGAGAAAGAGGAGGGATTAGAATTAGGAGGCGGAAGGAGGAGATGATGATAATGAGGAAAAAGTGGAGAGGAATAGTAGTAGGGGGATGTGGCAAAGAGGGAAAGTAAGAAATGATGAAGATTAGGAGGAGGAGGAGGTGGGAGATGAGGAAATATGGTAAGGTGGGATGTTTTTTTTTTAGCATGCAAGTTTTAGGAGGATGGGTCAATGGAACCCACTATATGGAATTCATTTAGACATGGAAAGGGAGTAGTAATGCTGAAAGTAAAAAGATAGAAGAGGGGTAGAAGGTATTTAGATGTAATGGGTTTGGTTATCTCGAGCAATTTCAGAAAGGGATTGGCGAATTTAGTATTTGAAATGTCAGTGTTATAGTGGTGTGTGATTTATCTCCCTTTCCATTCTAATCCATTTATCAAATTTTCTAGAACAATGACATTCATAACAATGAAGGAAATAACAGCGATGCTCTTCGAACATTGAAAAAAAACCAACCTTGATGTGATAAGATAGACAAGGAAGAGGCTGATGAGTAGGAGAAGGAATAAGGCATGGCAGGCCAATGTTTACAGCAGTCAATATTTTTGTTTCAAGTACAGTTGCCCCTGCTTAAATGGGACAACTCTGGAGTAAGACCCTAATTCTTTCTAAAAAGAAAGTTGGTCATTTTGCCTCTGACGAAGATTCTGCTAGGATCGAAAGCTCAGGCCCCTTTTGACTCCATTTTACTCCTTTGGCGTGCCACTATTGGATATGCAATTTTCAGCAGCTTTTTTTTTTTGCTACACTTCTTTCTAAAAGAGTTCAGACAGGCAGGCAGTCATCTGTACATCTTTAGTGGCCACCTGTCTATAGCAGCCACTGAAAAAATCCCCCGCATGAATTTGCTGTATTATAGACCCTCTATGTAGCCATCACCTGCCTAACACAGCCAGCGGCCACTATTCTTGTATCTCTTGTGACAGAGTCCCAATTAAACAGTGGTGATTGTATTTGTTAAAAAAGGAAATATGTGACCCGCTACAACAAAAGGGTCCGAAAGTCGGGGAAGGACAATTTTCTGGAAATTGCGTGACATTATTTCGTCACTCTTCTACCTTAATTTCATATATAGCACAGCTAATAAAAGCATTCGGTTGCGGAGATATCGATGATTTTATTAGCCCATGTCAAGTGGTTGAGGAAATAGAATTTCGAGAAAAACGCCTTCAAAGCTTTCCTTCCGACACTATCATGATCAAGGGGAGGCGAGACAGTTGACAATAGAAGGCATGCTCCTAGCGACCTCCGCGATGTTCATTCAAGCTTAGCACCAGCGGTCCACGCATGACCAATCAGTAATCAGGATGCCACGCACTGACCAATAAGATCACTCCCTCATTGCTAGGGGCGGAGTCTAGCTGCAGCGCTAAATCCAAATATTCGGACACGTTTCTGTTACGATGAAAGTCGGAAAACATGGCCCAGAAAAACACTTATTTCTTGCCTTTCCTTTAATTATTTAGCTTCAAAATTTCGGCAGATGATAGACAAAACATTAAAGGGACTGTACAGTACTGGTTGAGGTAGGGATTCAGGTTTTGAACATTCCAAGTGAGATAATGAAAAGCCTCTTATGAAATATAAAAGAGCATGTAATTTGAAGAAGGATTCAACATTTATTTGATGAAAATTGGTTTTCAAATGGCTGAGATATCAAAAAAAAGTGCTAATAATACAAGGCGACATGCCCAACTTTATTAGTATCTCTTTGTTTCACATTGTTTTTGGATATCTCAGCCATTTCAAAATAGATTTTCATCAAATAAACTTTTGATACCCCTTGGAACTGCATGCTCTTTGACATCTCATAGAGTGGTTTCTGAATATCTCACAAAACGTTAAAAGCTAAATCTTCACCTCGACCAGAACAGTACACCACCCTTTAATCTACAAAATTATGCCAAAAACAGAAATCCGATTGTTTTGACCAATTTTGATGATGTGACTTCAAACTCGATTTTCTCGGCTCAGCCGTCAGTGACTTTAGGATCCTTTTGTTGTGGCGGGTCACATATGTATAATGCATGTATCAATTACATGTCAGTGCAATATAGGATTGGACACCGTTGGTTATGCATCTGAAATATAGAGTAATTGAGGGGTGGCCACTAAATGAATTGTTTAATACATCACTGGCTGTCCCTAGAGTGAGGGAGGGGTTATTTGCAGCGATGATTAATACGAGCAATCTGTCAGGTGGGGGGGGGGGGGGGGGGGGGTTGAGAAGGTACCATTGAATCTGTGGCATGTATGTTCACTATACACATGCAATCTGTATGATTTAGACATCCTCACAGTGTGAATGTTGCAAAGAATATCAATTGTTAAACAGGATATGTTAGGGCATGTTTCCGTGATGGGATTCATGAGTAATGTTCAATTGTTTACAACCCACATCATGAGATACATGTTGATTAAAGGGATGGTATAGTTCTGGTTGAGTCGGGGATTCAAGATTTAACTTTTTGTGAGGTAATTAGAAACCACAAATATCAAAGAGCATATGATTCTAATGTCAATTAATATTCTATTTGATAAAAATCGGTTTTGAAATGGCTGAGATATCAAAAAACAAAATAAAACAAAATGGTACTAGTAAAAGGTTGGATGCACCTTTAACTAGAACCACTTTGTTTTTTTGATATCTCGGCTTTTTGAAAACCAATTTTTTTATTTTTAACTAATAAACTGGCTAAGAAATAATGCTAGTACAGATTTAAGCTATCGTGTTTGAAGCCATTTTAAACAACATTTTTTTTTTTTGTAAATGGACTAACCATCACATCACAAGATAATTATGTTCCAATCGAGGCAGAATATAATGTATATCTGTGCCCTGTTGCATAAAACCCTTACCGCTGGACTTACCGCTCCTTTCTAGCGGTAAGTCTTCAAATTAGCGGTAAATTTTATAATCCTTGATGCTGATTGGCTGTGATGCCTAATTTTGACGGTAGTTACCATTGAAATTCAATGGTAAGTTTTATGCAACGGGCCCCTGGTTTTGATTACTCCCTGGGAAATGCTGTGAAAGTCTTTTGTGAGTATTGGAGAATACTTATATGTATTTCTGTTTAATACTTTAATCTTACCCCAAATATTCACATGTTCTTATCTTTAACACAAGGTCTCAAAAATGTAAATCCACTGAAAATTTTAGACTGCAATATATCCCACATTTAGAGCAACTCCAAGTTACTTCATGAGATTAACAGGATGATATGGTTTTGGTTGAAACGGAGGCTTCGGGTTTTCAACTTTTTTTTATGAGATAATGAGAAATCTCTTATGAAATATGAAAGAATATACAATTCCAAGAGGAATTCTGAGTTTATGTGATGAAAATTGATTTTGAAATGGACTGTAAGGGATATCCAAAACAAATCCTAATATAAGGTAGGTCCCTCCTTTTATTAGGATGGCTTTGTTTTAGTATGCCTATGGATATCTCAGCCATTTCAAAACCAATTTTCATCAGATGATTTTTGACTTCCTTATTAGAATTTAAAGCTGAATCCCCATCTCAACCAAAACTATGTCATTCCCATAAGTGGTAGTGGAACAAAGTTAGTTGCCATTGCAGTGAAAGAATTTTTAGAAGGAATGAAGACAGAATTTATATGTCATTAGCAGATGAAGTAGGATGACTTATGAAATAAAATGCTTTGGCCAAGTATGTTTAGACCGAAAGAGGACATCACACAAAAAACCCATATTGTCATTCCCATTCATTCACTCACTGTCGTACTATACCTGCCCTGTGGGCATGGCATGAGAGGTGAAACAGGTCAAACAGGCAAGTCATAAATGTGTTCATCCAACTAAAACTTTGTCTGAGATGTCTGTCATTATTTTGTTAAATCATACTTTCACTCGCCATGCCAGTAAAAGTAAAATGAGATGGATGACAGACTTGGGGCGGATGAAATCGATTGAGGTAACAGAATGCTTGCTGGAGTCAAAATCTTGCTGAAAAGGAGAATCAGTTACAAAGCAAACAGACAGACCAGACAATGATTTAAGTTCAAAACTGTCCAAGTATGAATTGAGCCAGCCATAACTCCTTCCACTTCTTCCCTTTATCTGCTTCTTCCTATCTGCCATTTTTCCTCCTCCTCCTCTTCCTCCTCCTCTCTCCCCTTCTTCATGTTTTTCTTCATGTTTTTTCTTCTCTTCCTCCTCCTCCTTCTTCTTCTTCTTCTTCTTCTCTGCCTCCTCCTCCTCTTCCATTTCCTGGTACTGCATCACTTCATGACTATCACTACAGCTACTACCACTTTTCCATCTCCTCCTCCTCCTCCTCCTCCTCCTCCTCTTCCTCCTCCTCCTTCTTCTTCTCCTTCTTTGGCTTCTTCTTTTTCTTTTCTTTTTTCTTCTTCCCTTACTCTTCCTGCTCTGTATCTTCCTCTTCTTCTTCCTCCTCCTCTTCCATGGCCTGTCCTTTGTTCTCATGCTTCTTTCTTCTCCATCCTAGCTCCTCTTCCTTCTCCTCCCCCTCCTCCTTCTTCTCCTCCTCCTCCTCCTCCTCCTTCTCCTCCTCCTCTCTCCTTCTCCTTCTCCTTCTCCTCCTCCTTCTCCTCCTCTCCTCCTCCTCCTCTCTCCTCCTCCTTCTCCTCCTCCTTCTCCTCCTCCTTCTCCTTCTCCTTCTCCTCCTCCTCTTTCTCCTCCTCCTTCTCCTCCTCCTTCTCCTCCTCATCCTTTTCCTCCTCTTTCTCCTCTTTATTCTCCTCCTCCTTCTCCTCCTCCTCCTCCTCCTTCTCCTCCTCTTCCTCCTCCTCCTCCTTCTCCTCCTCCTCCTCCTTATCCTCCTCCTCCTCCTCCTTCTCCTCCTCTTCCTCCTCCTCCTCCTTCTCCTCCTCTCCTCCTCCTCCTCCTCCTCCTCCTCCTCTTCCTCCTTCTCCTCCTCCTTCTCCTCCTCCCCCTCCTCCTTCTTCTCCTCCTCTTCCATCTCTTGGTATTGCACCACTCTATGGCGCCCTACCACCACAGCTACTACCACTGGAAGGCAGTTTTACTATCATCAGCTCCTGCTTTTATGACCAGTACCACAACTACTGTAATGTCATTATCGCTACCACAGCTGATTGTATTACCTGGTATTACAAGCACTGAGACTTCAACTGCTTCTCTACTACACTGTCATACTACTCATCACTGGAAATATTACCCCTGTTATCTCGACCATAGTAGCATTAACCCGTTGAAGATGAGTCCCGAGTATACTTGGGCAAAAGTCTATGGGAATGCGTGTTGTAGCAAAATCAGCCCGTCCTCAGCAGGTTAATGGTAACCATTATTTTTGTTTTTATCATTAGCTGTCTTTTGTAATGGTAGCACTTTCTTTGCTTGAGTGGTGAGCAATCTTATTTGCATAACAAAATCAAAGTACCTCTAATGAATCGCTTAGATGGATTTTACCACCAATTTCGTTCAGTCTCTCATGCAATCATTCTCTGCCCTACAAATTGGAATTTTGATCTCGCGGCATCTCACGGCATCTCGCCTCGGCCTACCACTACACTCCCCCCCCCCCCCCCCCTTCATGTTCCGAGTCACTGCACGGTTGAACACACCTCGTGAGACAAAACTCGGGCAGTGCAACTGTTTGGGGAGGGGGGGGGGGGGGTGATGGGAGAATGGGATGGTGAGCTTTCAAGATTAACAGGATGGGTAGAAAGGGTCATCACTGTTCTCTGTGTTTCACCAATAGGGGGATCTGTTATCCCCACCAGGAGAAACATGTTTTCTCAAAGTTTAGGTGGATAACAGGCAATTTTAAGCATCCCGAGTGAAAGGCGTTAAAGGATTTTGGACAATGGTTAGGCAGTGAGGGAAGGGTAACACATGTTCACCGGTCAGAAAGAGAGGAGTTAGAACGGATTATCCGGTCCCCCTCCCCTCATGTCTGAAAGCATTTTGATTCACTGCCGTGGAATCTTAATCCGTCATGGGCCGCAGGCTTCAGCCGATTACATTCAATGGGGAGACCCAAACTTGGCTGAATTAGTTGTCCCCCCCCCCCTCGAGATAAATCTTCCCTCAAATCCTTAACAATATTGGCCGCCTAATTCTGTTACCTATTCCCCTATTGCACTCCCCCTCCCCCCCCCCCACCCCAACATGAAAGGCGTTATCTCTTGCTTTAGTTGATGGTTGTTCGACATTCTTGTCAGTAGAGAGACCTCTATTCAGACTAGTGCCCGACAAGGATTTGCGGATTATTACCGGTATTGTTGGTCCCGTACAACAAAGCGAGAGTGGTCTTTGAACCCCCGCTCTGCAACAATTGTTTCCCCAATAGACGCATTCTTTAGCAGTGAGGGAAGACAGAGAGTGAAAAAAAAAGAAATGCAGCAAAGAAAAGAGAGAAGGAGCGAATCTCTGGACTCATTTTTTTTTCTTCTTTTTCTTCCTCTCTGCTTCTACAGATGGGTTTTTCCAAAAGCCATGAAATCAATGAAATCCATAAGTCTGAATTATTGATGAGGATGGAATGATGAAATGCAGGAGAAGAGTATTAGTACTCGTGAATCGCTACACTGGTACTGATCTTTTTCTTTCAGGATTGTTGAGAACCGTCCGCTTGCGCTCATCAACAACTTAAAAGCCTTTGTGTTGGTCAGCAGCTTGTGTCTGCAGGTGACTGACCAGTTTTTCCCCCCGTCTGGCCGCCCTCTCCCATTCCATTGGGTTTATTTCAACCATTACTCATCTTTGAGCAATGCTATTCCTTCTAATGCATCTCGTCTGCTATTTCGTCTTTTGTCTACGATTGTCTGCCTCAGTAGTCTCCAAATTTGTTTACTTTTGGTATTAGAAATGAAGATTATACCATGGTAAACACTTTATGTGACAAATAGATCAGCTTTTCAAAGATTACAGTTAAATCTTGTGTGTCCCTTTTGCAACTGTGGAAATTAGACTCCTTTTATAAGCTTGTATATATTCTAGAGGAAGATCCACATTTCCCATTTCAGATTGTGAAGAGGTGTAATCACAATGAATAACTGTTGTATCAAATACCAAAGTAATTTGTTGGCCCCATTCTCATGGATGTAAAACCATGGTTATGATTAATACTGTATGTAGTATCGCAAGTGTTATCTGTTTAATTTGTTTTGTTGTTTTTAACGATACCATACCATGTATGCACACAACCCAGTCATGTATGCACACGACTCTGTAATGTATCGCGATGTTCAGTAGAAGCTAACAACATGGAGACCGTGTTTGGTCAGTCACAGTAAACGTGAACCGCAAATTCAACTGATGTGTGATCAGTGTTGTTTATTGTGAACATTCAAACATTATATTGGCGACGAGCAGAGTGAGGATGAATCTTCCACAGTTTGAGCGATTTTCTGTGCACGATGAGCCGGCAACTGTTGGAAAACGATGGGCAAAGTACGTCAAAAGACTGGATAATTTGTTCACGGCATTTGCTGTTACAGATGCCAAGCAGCAACGAGCGCTTCTCCTCCACTACGCTGGGCCGGAGGTTTCAGATATTTTTGACACGTTACCTAATACAGGTGAGAACTATGAATCAGCCAAAGCAGCACTTGGAAAGCATTTCTGTCCATCAGTAAACGTTGAATACGAACGTTTTGTGTTCAGGCAGTGTAGACAAACTGAAGATGAGACTGTTGATCAGTATTGCCACAGATTACAAAAACTTGCAGTTTCATGTGAATTTGCCGACAATAATGCTGAAATTAAGTCGCAGATTATTCTTGGATGTCGGTCACAAAAGCTACGCCGACATGCATTGCGTGATACAATCTCGCTGGACAAACTCCTTAGTACAGCACGGGCATATGAGCAAGCAGATCGCCATGCTGCAGTAATGGAAGGTGCAGAAGCTACCGCTACAACCGTCCAAGCAGTCGGGACTCGTAGTCGTACTCGCCCAGTGCACCACCAGAGACAGTCACAACAACAACATGCAGCAAAGACTGAACACTGTACATGCCGCAACTGTGGAGGTGTGTTTCCACACCGGAACAAACCTTGTCCAGCCAAGGGCCAGACATGTCATGCGTGTGGTAAGCAAAATCATTTTGCTAAGTACTGTTTGACTAGTAAGAAGAACAAAGGTAACGTTGCTAAGCATGTCCAAGCTACTACCACTATCAGCAGCGATACAAACCCCCCATCCATGACTACAGACCCAGAACCTCCCAGTCATGCCAATACAGGCCAGTATGAACACTACCAGTTTCATATCGAGGCAAAGCCACTGCCTAAACCGATTGTAACTGTACACGTCAACGACACCCCCATCAGTGCTGTCATCGATACAGGGGCATCGGTCATGATGATGTCTCAGCGGACATTCACACAGCTCAGGCCGCAGCCACCTTTGGTTGCGCATTCTATTCCTGTGTATGGATATGGCAATTCAACTCCCCTTCATGTTAAAGGTACCTTCACAGCAACGATCAGCTACAAGTCGTCATCTGCTACCACTGAAGTTTATGTTACCTCCCACGATGGTGACACGCTATTGAACTTTGCAACGGCCACTGCACTCGGTCTTGTAGAACTCGCATATGCCACATCATCTGCTTCGCCTAAGTCGGTCTATCCAGATCGTTTTACTGGCATAGGCAAACTGAACAACTATCGCTATCACATACAGGCGGACACATCAGTAACTCCTACAGCCATTCCTCATCGTCGAATCCCGTTCCACATGCGCGATAAAGTGGTACAGGAGCTTGATCGATTGTTGGAGAACGATATCATCGAGAAGGTCGAGAACTCGCCAACGCCGTGGGTCTCGCCCATCACAGTCGTACCCAAGCGTAATAGCGAGGCCATTCGTATCTGCGTTGATATGAGAAATGTCAACACCGCCATCAAACGCGAACGTCACATCATTCCAACTGTTGATGATCTTATCGCAGCCCTCAATGGAGCAACAACATTCAGCACGTTAGACTTAAATTCAGGTTATCACCAAATAGAGCTTGATGAAGAGTCGCGTCAGTACACAGTCTTTTCTACACATGTTGGGCTGTTCCGGTACAAACGTCTCAATTTCGGTCTTTGTTCGGCGGCCGAGGTTTTTCAGCACGCAATACAGTCTACTTTTCAGGACCTACCAGGTGTGCTGAATATCAGTGATGATCTCCTTGTTTTCGGTCGCAGTCAAGCAGAACATGACGCCCGACTTGATGCTGTCATGCAACGTCTTCGCAAGGTGAACTTGACTCTCAACCCCGCAAAGTGTGTCTTTAGCACAGATCGCGTAGTGTACTTTGGGCATGTCTTCACGGCCAATGGTATCAGCCCTGATCCGCGAAAGGTTGACGCAATCAACGCTGTCACAGAGCCACAGAACGTCTCAGAGGTGCGCAGTTTTCTAGGCATGGTGACATACTGTGCTCGTTTCATTCCAGACCTTGCGTCCATCTCTGCTCCTCTACGACAACTAACAAAGGCTGACGTGCCATGGTCTTGGGGACCATCTCAAACATCAGCCTTCAATCGCATCAAGGAACTTGTCTCCAAACATTGTACTATGGGCTATTTCAACCCAGCAAATCCCACAGAGGTTATCGTGGATGCAGGCCCCCTTGGCCTTGGGGCCATTCTTGTCCAGCATGACTCGCGAACACAGTCGGTCATCCCTATCGCACTGGCTAGTCGGTCATTGACGCCAACAGAGCAACGCTATTCGCAAACAGAAAGGGAGGCACTTGCCATAACATGGGCTGTCAGACACTTCCACATCTATCTGTACGGTGGATCATTTGTTGTTACCACAGATCACAAGCCACTGTTGGCAATGTTCAACAACGCCAATTCAAAGCCACCCATACGCATAGAACGCTGGTTATTGCGGCTCCAAGCGTACAACTTCCAGGTCCAATACCATCCTGGAAAACTGAACCCAGCTGACTATATGTCGCGTCACCCACGTATCGCCCAGAGCACAGGATCATCAGCAGAAGAAGAAATCGCTGAACAACAAGTCTCGTTCATTGCAGCACACGCGATTCCCAAGACGGTCACGTATGAGGACTTAGTATCTGCAACAAGCACAGATGATGTCCTTCAAAACTGTATTCGTGCCATCCAGAAGGACAGCTGGAGTGACCTAGCGTCTGCAGATGCGTCATTACAGTCTGAATATAGAAGCCTGCATGAAGTACGAGATCAACTCACAGTATCGGATGGCGGTAGCATGCTTCTTCGTGATCATCGTATCGTCATCCCACGCTCTTTTCGACAGCGTATCATTGACATAGCACACGAGGGCCATCAAGGCATAACCAAGACAAAGGCTCTGTTACGTGAGAAGGTGTGGTTCCCTTCCATAGATCGTATGACTGAACACACAGTTCGCGATTGTTTGTCTTGTCAGATGAATACAGTAGAGCATGCCAAGGAACCCCTTAGAATGACTGAGCTTCCGCAACAACCTTGGACAGAAGTCAGCGTAGACTTCGCCGACCTTCCTAGCGGTGACCACATGTTAGTCGTCATTGATGATTACTCGCGTTTCGTTGAGGTAGAGATTGTTTCCTCTACTGCAGCAAGTCTGGTCATTCCGAAACTTGACCGGATCTTCTCAAGCTTTGGAGTTCCCACTGTGGTCCGTACTGATAACGGCCCACCGTTCAACGGAGCGGAATTCAGCCAGTTTGCCCACTATTTGGGGTTCAGACACAGGAAAGTTACACCGCGTTGGCCTCAAGCAAATGGTGAGGTCGAACGATTCATGAAGACACTCAAGAAAGTCTATCGCTGTGCTATCGCGGAACGCAAATGTTGGAAGCAAGAAATATACAAGTTCTTGCGTAACTATCGTGCAACACCACACTCTACTACAGGGGTTCCCCCAGCGACCCTTCTCTTCGGACGACCGCTACGCACGCGTCTTCCAGAAGCACCATCCAAACAGCATCGCACTGACCTCGATGCTTCTGTTCGCGATCGCGATGGAGACAAGAAACAACGCATGAAGAACTATGCAGACAGCCGCGGCAAGACTCAAACATCTCAAATCGCTGTTGGCGATACGGTGCTTGTTCGTAGAGATGGAATAGTTCCAAAGCACCAGTCGCCATATCTTCCGCAGCCATACAAAGTTGTGAGAAAGCGTGGATCTCGCATTACAGTTCGTTGTGCCAATCATTACATCACACGCAACTGTTCGCGTTTCAAGCTGTATAGCGGTTCAGTCCCTTCCAATCGTCATGATGATGATGATGATGACATCGAAACTGATATTGCTCCAAACGCACGTGATGTTCCATTGCCAGCAGGTCATTCACCACCTGCTGTACCACGGCGCAATCCACGTCGCGAGCGCCGTCCTCCATTACGCTTTCGTGATTTTGTGTATTGACTTTTTGTCAAAAAGTGAAATAACGCTTACCTGATGATACAAAATTGACACTAAGAAGACAAAAGTGTATTCTACTGCTTATTCAAATTGTTTTTTTTTTTCGATGATTTTGAAAGTGTCTAAGAGTGGCAGACACATAACGAGATGATTTTTAACTTTGTTTGATTTTTATGTTACTCCACAATCATATTTTGTATAAATTGTGTATATGTCACGAAAATCACAATTCGGATGACATTGTGTGACCAACCATTTTTATTTTTTTGAAGTATGTTTACCACAACATATAGTCACATTTTTTTTATTGACAGACCACATTATTGCAAAAGTTATCATTGACAGTATAATATTGAAAAAGAGTAATGTGTTTCACTGAATGGATATTAAGATGTGCATAAAGCAACTATGCAAGTTTATTTTTCTTCACACAGTTATAAAGCAACTCGGTGTTAGTCCACTCATGGTGATGATAATAACCTAACCACCTTTCACATTGCGTTTTGTTATTTTTTCAGAAGGTGTACCCATACTGTGATTTTTTTTTGCGTACTGTTATACATGTAGATGAAAAGTTTATTGGCAGTACAGCCATATATTATTTCTGTCAGTCACTCATATCAGAGACCAGATGTATTGTACATGCATGGATTTTCATATCTTGTGGGTTTCCATCATTATACTAGTGAATGATATATGGATTGTTATGTGCCAAACGGTTTTAAATAGTTTTCCAGTGTTCATGGTTCTTACGTTACATTTGTCAACTTGACAAAGAAATTTCATCTGTGTTTTGTAAGGTCAGTAGATTAGATGACAAATACCTGTTTTGTATGATTAAAAAAAAAAAAAAAAAAAAAAAAGGAAGGAGAAGTAGCAGAGAACTATACTATGAGTGAAAGGATAAAGGTCCCACTGTAAAATTAGCTGGTGATATGTTTTATTAGAAAACATAAGCGAAAGTTAGCTGGTGATATGTTTTATTTGGAGTTTTGAAAGAAACCTGTTTATGCAGCCTTGAGTTTGCATGAGGTTGACTTTTGTATTGTGCATTGTTACTAAGATTTTAAGGAAGAAAACACAGTTCAGTGAGACTCAAGAAGTTAAAAAAAAATATATATATATTTATGGTGTATGTGTATTCAAAATACATATTTGGTAATGAACACATATAAAAGAAAAATAATGACAGGTTGGATGTTTTGATCAGCAGTTTTGGTTTATTTTTGAAAGTGTTTTGCCATTAATTACAAAGAAAAAATTATTTGGGTTTTGGTAACTAAATCTGTTGAGTACGCTCTGGCAATTAAGGAGTCACAAATAATAGTCAGTTGCTCCTTAGCTAAATTCCTTTTTATAATAAGGTTTAACATTCTATCCAAGGTGAGGAGGAATGTAGTATCGCAAGTGTTATCTGTTTAATTTGTTTTGTTGTTTTTAACGATACCATACCATGTATGCACACAACCCAGTCATGTATGCACACGACTCTGTAATGTATCGCGATGTTCAGTAGAAGCTAACAACATGGAGACCGTGTTTGGTCAGTCACAGTAAACGTGAACCGCAAATTCAACTGATGTGTGATCAGTGTTGTTTATTGTGAACATTCAAACATTATACTGTAGTAATTCATTTGGTACAGTTCTCATTCACAAAATGCCACAGTATTTCTGATAAAGGCATTATTTACCATTTGCACATGAAACAAAAACCCAGCTTGAGTGCGTCAAAATAATTATAATATGTGAGTTAGGAATTAGAAACAACAGATGTAAAACTGGTAATAAGTATATTCAATGTCAAGTATTGTACATATACAAAATATGAACAATGGTTACAATAATTGCTTGTAGAATAAACCATCTACAGTTGTGATTTATTGAGAAAAATAGTGATATTTCCGTATACTTACATTTAATTGCAAAATTTTTATATGGTAAGATATATTGTGATACAACTGACCTACACATATGCATCAAAGGTGATAACTCGAACATTTTTTAATTCACTGCTCCCAATGGTAAACAGTACCTATAAGCACCATGCAGGCGCAAATTTCCTATGGGGGAGAAACATGAAATGTGTCAGGTTACGTGAAAATGCATGGCTGTACGATTAGTAATTATATTGTGACACAATTATTAATCAAATCTTGCATGCATATTTTGCACAAAACTTGAATGACTGCTCTGAATACCACATTATTTCGTGATGCATTTTGTGGTGTATTTGCATTCACATTAAGAATAACTGCCCAAAATAACATGGCATTTCATTGTCATTATGTGACCCGCTACAACAAAAGGATCCTAAAGTCGCTGACGGCTGAGCCAAGAAAATCAAGTTTGAAGTCAGATCAAAATCAGTCAAAAGAATCAAATTTCTGTTTTTGGGCATAATTTTGTAGTTTAATGTATCATCTATCATCTGCCAAAATTTTGAAGCTAAATGATCAAAGGAAAGGCATTTATCTGGTCCATGATTTTCCGACTTTCAACAGAACAGAAACATGTGCACCACAGATAGGCTCAGCCCCTAGCAACAAGGGAGTGATCTTATTGGTCAGTACGCGACATCCTGGTTACTGATTGGTCATAAGTAGACCGCTGGCACTAAGCTTGAATGAACATCATGGAGGTTGCTAGGAGCATACCTTCTACTGTCAAGAGGTGAAAACTGTCTTACCTCTCCTTGATCACGACTGGGTCCGAAAGAAAACATTGAAAGCAGTTTTCTCAAAATGCTGATTTTCTAAACCACTCGACATGCGCTAAAAAAATCATTCATAGCTCCGCAACTGAGTACATTTATGAGTCGTATTATATATGAAATTAAAGTGGAAGAGTAAGGGAGTCATGTTATGTATGAAATGAAAGTGGAAGAGTAAAGGAATAATGTCATGTCATTTTCAGAAAATCTTTGTTGTATGATAACTTTCTATGGAAAGTGAAACCAGTCAAAGTTCCCTAATTGCCTCGCTGTTCCTCCTTGCTTCTTTTTCCCCTCCCGTGAAAGGCACGACCTGTCGGGAGAGTAAGGAAGAAATGGAAAAGGGAGAATAAAGAGAGAGGGAAAACGTCTATGACAAGCATCGTCAAAATACCCCGGTCACTTGATTCATATTTGGTTAGTATGGCAGTCCTATACATGGATGTTTCATTAAGCAGATTGCAATAGTGAGGCAGTGCCATAGGGGGAAGGAACTCCTGTTATTCCAACCTTCCCTTAAATAAATGGAAATCAGGCAATTTTATTCAGATTTTGGGAAGCAATCAGGATCAGTACATGTAGAAGCAAAGAAAAAAAAAGAAACAGCACGGGAGAGAGAAAATGGAGAGAATAAAAGCAAAGGGAAAAATATAAATGCAGAAAAAGAGAAATGAAAAGGAGGGGAACAGATTGAGGGACCGCCAACATTGTCAGAGGACCGGAGGACATGCGAGGTCTGCTCCTATGTGTTCATTTTGTCATAAGTGTGGTTGCCGAACAGATTTAGAAATCCAATCAAAGGGTGAAGAGAATTAAGAGTAGCACCGTGAATTGGAAGGGGGGGGGGGAGCGGGGGAGGGGGGTTGAAGGAGGAGGAGCAGAGGGAGAAGTCTGGGGGAGATACCAGAGAGAGAGCTGCCACCGGGCAGAAGTGTTATGCCAAATTTTCTGCCGTGAAATGTCAGTCTCTCGCACTAAATGCCAATGTCGCGAGCAAATTAAGTTTGGGCAGATATGACGTGCTTTTCAAACTGACAGATTCCTACATGATGCAGTCTTTTCATATTTGTTATATTTTTCATTTCTGTTTCCTTTTCTTTTGTTTTCATATGTCATTATCAAAGCAGTTTCCTTTTCTTTTTATGTTTTTGTTGTTGTTGTTGTTGCAAGTTTTAGGGCTATTTGCTTCTCAACCATAAAGGTCTTTAGAAATGTCAACTCAAACTCGTAAGCAGAAGGGCACAAAGGCCATGTTAACAATCAAAAGTGGAGTAGAAATGCCTTTTTGAATCTACAACTGACAACAGAATAATTGAATATTATCACATGATCTTACAAAAGGCAATTACATCAAAATCAGTCAGAAGCATATACTTCTCAATCCATAAAAATCTTCCAAAGAAAATGCATTTGACAAACCTTGCAATCATACCTAATATTTCAGCCTGTGAAATTCTTTTTTTTTTCTTCAAATTTCTAATCAGGCCTTTGAAGTTATGCAAGCTGTCAGTCTTTATTGAATTTTGTCATCGTGTTTTGTTCGAGGATGAAGAGAAAAGAAATGATACTACACAATGTGTTTTCTCAGTGATAACCAGTCACCCCTCTTCAGATAAAATGTCTTCACTGAGTGGGATTAGCCAGTAGTTTACAGTATCCTCAAAGAAAGGCAGAGGATTAGTCCCCCCTTACCAGGCTGGCTGTTATTATTCTAAAATCCTTTAATTCCACTTGTTTAGAATATGTTCAGTATGCGTAATGCTTATTATCCAACTGAGGAGAGATAGAGTGGGAGAGAAGGGGATAGATAGATAAGTAAATGGGGAGAGAAAAAGAGTAAATGATAGGGAGCATAGGATGTTGGAACATGCATTCACATCTCTAATGCATATTAAAGGGTATTAGCAGGGCTGGACATTATTGGTGGCCCGGGGCCACTAAAAAATTGTGTGCGCCACCTTATTTCCAAAAAGACTGTCTTTTGGTAGCCTGATTGGTCACTTCAAATTCCAAATGGATTGTTATGTTTTCATTTATTTTGGGTCACTACATTTCTTTTTTGGGCTACCAGATTTCAGATTAAGTTATTCTAGTGGCCCAAATGGACCACTAGAAAAAAAAAGTTAGTGTCAATGTTTGCTACACTTCTTTTGTAGCTTATTTTGGGAGCCTGATCATGTTAAAAAATCCTGTGTGATTTTCTGAGATCTTTAGATCCCCAACTCCATTATATTTATTCCCTGATGCTACAACCATTATATGTTATATTTCTCACCTTGATAACAACAGGAGATAGCATCTGTACCATGGCTCAACAGTTTCATATTACTTATTCTTCATCTTTTATCCACCGTGTGACTGTCAGCTGTTTAAGCTCTTTCAACCTTTTTTTTTTTTTTTTTTAGTAATGAAATTGAGATGACATCAAATTTCAGTGCAGGAGGTTGTTGTGCCTTTGTGCGAAGGAGAGAAAGACGCCATTCTCTGGGGTGCACAATGATGACAAAGGTCTCCTTCTGAGCATCTCGTCGCCGGGCGGGATGCCGACAACAAGTGTCTCACTGCGGATGCAATCAATGTGGTCTTCATCTAATTAACACCTCGCTGTTACACTCCCACACCGCGTTACTCACGAACGAAAACAAGTGATTGAGTCTCATTGTGCGGCTTTGCTGGTGTTTCTGAATTTTTGATTAATTCATTTTTCGTTTTTCATTTCTTCTCCTTCTTCTCCCGTATAACCGCGGCTTTCACGAGTAAACTGCTTGATCTGGAACGGGGACAATTTGATCAGATCCAGTGGCGTGAATAATCCCCCCTCTCCACAAAAGCCAGATTTTTCACCTCACTATTCCTCTTTTGTGGTGGACAAACGGTGAGCAAATTAACTCTCTCGGCAGATTGTGCGGCGATCGCAATCATGCCACGTTCAGGATGCAAACTAAAACGAACAAAATGGTATCAAAGCCTCTTGGCTGACGATAAAACAAAGGCTGAGAGGTGGCGTGGAAACGAAAGGATGAAACAGGAAACGAGAAGGGAAGAAGTTTAGAATAACGTTGTAATGAGTCAGGTTTGCGGTTCCGAAACCGCTGCATTGGCTTTGCTTCTACAGATTAATAACATTAGAGAGAAAAAAAAGGTGGGGGGGGGGGAAGAGTGCCGACAACAATTAGCAGTCACCGTTTGCCCAGCTACGCACCGTGTAGATTTGATGACATGGCTGAGAATGGGATCCCTCAGCCATTGCCTGAAACCAGCATGGATTCTGCCACTTAGGGCAAATTAGCTCCTCTATTATGCATGGGCCCCCCTTTAGAATGTTGTAATTATCTGTTTTGCACCTCTCCCCCCTTCCCACAGTGAAAAATTGATGCGTCGGAATGAGCCCCGGCAAGGAGAAGGGAGCCTCGCCCCGGCAAGATTCACTTTTTGAGGTCGTGACTTTCTTCCAGACCAGAGGAGAGACAGGATGAGAGGATAAAGAAAAGAATATACAAAAGAGAAAGAGAGAGAGAGTGAGAGAAAGAGAACATAAAGATAGACAATATATTCATGCGTAGAAAGTGATATAAGACGAGAGAGAGGAAGAGACATATGGACATCAAAAGCCCAACTTTCACTGATACTTGCAACATCTCTTGAATGTAGTATAAATCTTAATGTGGTACATTCTTGAACCTTTAGCATCTTAGTTCCAATGGCTTTTTTTTTTGTGCTCATATTTACTAAAGCCATGATCTGATTTTGTTTGTTTTTTGTTTGTTTGTTTTTGTACTGAAAGAGCTTTAGGTATTTAATCCCACTAAGTATTGCTCTGCATTTCTATAACTCATAATCTTTCAAGAAGAGAAAAAGACAAAAAATGTTGCCCGAGTAAGGTGTTCTGAGCAATGTTTGAGTGAATGTTTAAGAATAGGATTTATTCTGTACGTGTTCATTTACTATATGTATAACAAACAAACAAACACACACACACACTCACACAGCGAAATATATTTGATTCTATGCCAGAACCATTCACTTTTCCTCAAATGACAGAATTCATTGAAGGAATCGCAGTAGAAGAGCTCATGTGGCTCAGTGGGAAATCCCTCAGTCTCTCAGTCTTAGGGTCCTGGGTTCAGGTCCCCTGGCAGCAGCAGCTGTGCCCTAGTAGGCAAGGTACTCTGTCGTCATTAGCCTAGTCATTCAGAAGGGACCTGCAGCCGCCCGTCCCATCTCAGCTTGCTTCCAAGCAAGGTTCAGTGAAATTTGCTCCTGCGACAGTTGCTCCCATGAATTATCTGCACGCTGAGCCAAAATATAAATTCTACTCACAAACATAACCCTAACCCTAACTGTAATCCTCACATCAAACTATTATAAAATCTAAGACCCTATCACAACCATGTACACCCTGACCCTAAGTTCTTGGAGAAAATAAGACCGGAGCAATTGTCGCAGGAGCAAATGTTGTGTCACCTCCAAGCATATTTATCTGCATCGAAATGGTTAGAAAAGTTTCTTGTAATTCTGACAGTTTGAGAATGAAAGAAGAAGAAGAAAAAAAGATCTGTCATGATTATGACATCTGTGACACAGTATGGACATCTGCAAACATCATCTTTACCAACCCCAAAGTTTAGACAGTATATCTTGACATTTTTAGATGAATTGCAGAGTGTAGATAAAAAACAAGTAGTGCAAAAATGGAAATATGGGGGGGGGGGGGGTATAAGAGTTGGTGTGCTGTTCGTCAAAATGTCGGAGATGATGAGAGACTGGTAAGCAGGGATGCGCTTCAGCGACCACGGAGGAGAGAGGAATCATGCTTGTTGCGTTCTGCTCTGATAAAGAGTCTCATTTAGATTTGGCATCCTCCGTGGCTCCGTGAGCACCAAATCTTGCTGAAGTCATGCAGGTAGCTTTTGTCAATTCTGACGTGCGTGGGCGGGAGGCAATGTTTTTTCTGTTGCTGGCATTTTGTCGAGTGGATGTATCATCAGTTTTGAGCATGAAGGGATCTTGCAGGATTCCACGTAAATTGTGTTTGAAGATTACGTGGCATTTGGAAGCGCACTCGTGCTGCAACCCCAAAAGTATTTCGGAAAGTTCCTTGTGACCCACGTGAAAAACATTTTAAAGATAGTAGTGAAAGGCAATACATCATTTTTTTTTTGTTGCAAATTTTAACAAGAAAGTGTGATTTTATCTTTCCTCAAAGTCCTACCCCAAGATGAATAAAAAGAAGAATGTAATGTGTCATTCACAGAAATGAACTAACATGCTATGTCCTTTGTTTGAAGTGTTGGAACCACGAACTCAGATACAAACGCTTAGCATACCAAACCCACTGAGCTTTAGCAAGCACCCCCCAAATGATGTCATCACAATTACATAATCAACCCAGCTTTTGGAAGGACATTTTTAGAGGGCTCTCAGTTTACTTATCTAAATCCCTTGTTTTTTCTTATTCTACATTTTTTGTTTGAAAATAAGATGAACATCTATATATTCTCCACATCTGATACGACAACTCAGCAGCTAGAACCTTTAGAATGCTGCTGTTTTGTATGTGCATGATGTACCGGAAAACCAGAAACATTCGCTGCATGAAATTTTCACGAATTGTAGCCGACGACCTTTTTCGCGGCATGACATTTTTTAGCAAATTGCCACTGGCATTCAGTGGATATAGTGCAGACAAGAACTTTTGCATGCACTTCAGTTCTGCGAATCTTCGGCTCCCTCAAAATTCGTACAAATTAAAATGTGTGCGAAAATTCTGGTTTTACAATACTCTGCTACTGAACCCTTGTACGCATGTACCGCTACCTGCATGATATCATTTAACCCACCCAGGACCGCTCTCTGGTGAACTTCATTGTATTTCTACATGTTTATCTTGTCTCTGGCTGTGACAGGCTTAAACACCTGTCGTAGGAATGCAGAGAATCCAGGGGATGTTGTTTATTTCAATTAAGGAATGCAGCACTTAATATTCCATCATTGTGATGACTCTGATCTGGCGGGATTTCATTTAGGGATTAGTTGTCCCTCTAATAATCTGGTTTAGATAAAGCCATAATGAGTCAAGTTGTTTCTACAGGGAACACTGGTGACCACATTAACCTTAAATCAAGGCTCAGCACTAAGAAAAAAATGTAATCAAACTTTGTGAATGAATACAAATGCTCACTATCAGGTTCTACTGTGATTATTGAAACAGGTCTAAACCCTTGCTACTCCAAACTTGATTCTCTGATAGGGGGAGTCTATTAGAGCTGATCTGTCCCCATCAGGGGGGAACAAATGAATGATTAGATGCCATGGATTAAACTTGAGAGGGATTGAGAGGGATTAAATACCAGTCAAAGGGGGGCTATTAAGTGGTGGGAAGACCCCCCTTTCTTGAAGCGGTAATCACTTCCTGATCGCTAACTGGTGATGATGATGAAGTCTTGTCACTAATGAACTTACTCCTTGTACTTTGAGATGGAAGAAAAAAATCCCCCCCCCTCATCCAGATGATGCCCTTTGAAAGAATTAAACACTCTCCAATATTGCTCTCCTCAAGGCACAACCATTTCTTCTTTTTTTTTCAAATGAGAATAGCCTTGTTAAAGAAAGAGCATATCTTTTGGGGGAAAATTTATTAAATGTATATTAAATGTATATGTTGGTTGAAACTTTAATTTTGTTGCAATAAGAATAACCTTGATGTATCATTTTCATGTATCTGATTTTTAAAAATGTGCATATCAAAGATCATCGGTTGCAGAGTCTTAAGTCTTCGTTCACAGGAGACAGGCATGTGATGTATAAAGTCTATGGGGAATCATGATAACTTAAAGTTAGTGGGTTAAATGACACCTTCTAATTTAATGATGTCATGCTTGGCTGAGTAGAGAGAGACCTTCAGATGCTCCTGTATGATGTGTAATGAATGACTTTGGATACTTTCCCCGAGGGATAAGTTTAGTTGTCATTTGCACTTGATTCTTTTAGTATTCTAAATTTAGTTTGAGATATGATTGAAGGAAGGTTTGCAGAACTTTGACCAAAAAACAAACAAACCATAAACAAACTTCAAAGTGGCAGAGAAGAACATCTTCCAATATTCTCAACATTGATCAATATTTCAGCCATGAAGGAGCTTTGCAAAAGTCTCTATCCCAAGCCATGCCCTACTCAGTGCCCTGTGTAGTATAGGAAGAATTGAAATCAACTGTAGCTCTGCATTTGAGAGTATTTGGCTCATGTTCTGAATGGCTTAATGTAGTGAATTCCCATGCATTCCTAGTCCTGTAGATTCAGGAGAATTACAACAAAATTACTTGACTTTGCTGAGGAATATTCCCAGTATAGAAGTGCCTGCATAGGTCAGAATATGTGTATCTTTGTTTCATAGTTAAAATGATGATGAAACAGGATTTATGTAGCTCCATTTCTCTGTAGAAACATTTGATTGATGGTGATGGCAGGCCAGCAAGGAGATAGTTGCAGAAATCCAGTCCAGATGATGTCAGAGTTATCACACTCTTCAAGTGATTTGTACATCAAAGTAAAATTCAGCCTGAAAGAAATGGTCTCATTCAAACCATTCAACGCAGGGCTAAATCTTTTGCGTGCTGGGCTAAACCTTTCATGAGCCACTTCCACTTCAGATTATGGAAGGAACCAGAATGGACTGAGGATCAGAAACGGGCAGGCTTTGAACGATCCTCTTTAAAGACTTATACGCGGTTAATAGAGCTCTCTCCATGTTCATTATCATGGGCAAATGTTTCATGGACTTTGCTAATTTGTGTGAAACAAGCCAAAACATGTTGTGGCCTTAAGATAGATGATGGAGCTCCTCCCCCACCCCCACCCCCCTTCATTAAGGGTTTGATCTGGGATCACTCTAGGATTAAGGTTCTCAAGCAGTATACACTCAGTATTACTGGAGATTAGAAAATGAAAGTGAAGACAGGAGTACCTTAGGAAGCTCCCTTTAAGAAGAAAGAGGGGGGGGGGGGGGATGGGGAGAGGGAAGAGAAAAGGGGTCTATTAAGTGATTATTTCCTCTCACATAATATGATAGGCCCCTTATTGGGCAGGTATGGTGAATGCTGCTGGTAGTATATGATGACAATTCGCCTTGGTTTTCCAGGATGTCCCAAGCACATTAGGCATGCATGGAGGTGTTGTGCCCGCGTGGATGTACCTCCTGCATTAGATGTGCGGGCCCTAGGTTCAAGTCTTGTTTTGGCCCTTTGTACAAGATACTTGAGCCATGAAACTCCTCTCCCTACGCAGATTTACAGCTATAGGAAGCTGAACGTCCTTGTACAAGGATTTAAAGGCAAAATTTAGCATTTGCAGAAGAAACAAAAACCCGGCATTAGTGCTTCAGTATAGTTCTAAAATGTGAATCAGGGATAAAAACAACCAATGTAAAAATTTGAATCAGTATAATTGATGTTAACCCGTTGAGGACGGACTGAATTTGCTATAACACGCATTTCCCATAGACACTTGCCCGAGTATACTCGGGACTCGTCCTCAACAGGTTAACTATTGTTACATATGCAAAATGTGAACAGTAGTTGTAATAAAAATGTTTCCAGACTAAACTGTCTACAGTTATGGTTTATTGAGAAAAATAGTGATATCTCCTTTTATTTTAGGCTTCACTGCAAAAAAAAAAAAAATCCTATGGTAGGATGTTTTGTGATACAATTAACCTACACATATGCATCAAATGTGATATCTTGGAAAACATTTTAAATCACTGCTCCCAAAGGTAAACAGGACCCTCAACCCTTTCTGTGCCAGGTACTTTATACAGTATGTACAATGCTGTGGGGTTTTACTGTGCCAATCATAACTCATAGCATACAAAGGGTTAATATGCTTATATCATGAATTGGCAGTCTGGCTGGAATGCTCCTTATAGTGTATGGAGAGCAAACTGTACTAAGGGTTTGATTCCAGTGACTGGGATAATGATATGTTGAGTTATGAATTTTCTTCAATTTGTCTCCCTCTACAAATGAAATTGTAAGATTGCAACTGCCAATCTGTACTTTAACATAAATGTTGGAACAAATTTTCAAACATTTATCACGCGATTTACATGATCTGAGCAAAGCTTGGCAGTTTCTCTTCAACATCGCTCATTACATGTCCAAAGTAACAAAAATCTATTAAAAGTTACGTAGATTTGAAAAGAAAGGACTGTTTTCCCAAAGCATGACTACTTTGCTGTCTCAGAATAATGTAGCACACACGAGTGTTTTACACCATGGCACATAAAGAGTTAAAACATTCTGTAGTCCTCACATTGTGAGGTTTGCCCAAGAACAGATTCTGGCTCCAAAGGAGGCCAAATAGATGGACTAAACCTACAAAAATAGAACAGAAAGAAACAAACAAAAAAAGTGAAAAATTTAGGTGATTACATCCTCACCTGATAATGTTTATTTGTTTGGGAGGCAACAATATCTTTGTTTTGGTTTTTAAAAAAAAAGGAGCATTAAGGTATTTGTATATAGTTCCAGGGTAGCTCCATTGGTGTATGTGTGGGCTATGTGTTATATGAAATATGGGCTTTCAAGATAGAAATTTGTCAGATTTTGCACTTGAATAGTGTTGCCATACACTAGTAGTCCAGGATAACTCTATTTTTTCTATGTAAGGACCACGTGTTTGCAAAATAACGGCTCTCAAGGAAAATCATCCAGAAGGTTTGTGCTTAGGTCTCCTTTCATAGGAAAATGTTGCATGATACACCTTGCTGGTAAGCACTTTCTGGGGATTTTTTTTTTCCAATTTTACCTTCCTCCAAAAGATTACCATTTTGGTAACCTACTTGCGGTCTTTCTCAAGGCAGATGGGCTATTCTTCTAGATTACAACGTGATTCTTGGTCAGGGGTGCTTGAAGAATAAGACAGAAAGATAGAAAGAAAGAAAGTGTCGGGTGCCGTTCAACATGGCAGATGACATCGTATACCAGATTTGCGTATCGTAAATGAGGCATGACACTTTTTCATGGGACCGATTCTGACGAAATGTTACATAATTGCGAGGAGACAAGCACAGGGGAGAAAGTACCTGCATATTTGTCTGTCTCCCTCTTTGTCTCCATGGGTCTGTCTGTCTTTCTGTCTGTCTGTCTGTCTATCTCTTTCTCTTCTTTACTCCCTGTTTATCTTTCTCACTTTTGTCCCACCAAATGATACTGTCTTACAGAAAGAGGGCGACAGATTTTACGCAATAGTGTGCGTAGAAATTTGATGAGGTTGTCGTTACTGTCGGGAACCTGTGTTGCGACACAAATTGTCGCCCCGTCACAAATTGTCGTCTGGCGACATTTTTTGATGCTTGTGCAGTTCCCAATTTTTGACCTTGATAGCGACAATTTGTGATAGCAAAAACAATTGTTGCGACATATATTGACACCCCGTCAAAAATTGTCGCCCGCCATGCGCTGTGAATTTGATGTGGTTGGGGTGGTTGCTCCAGTGTTATGCTTTGGTGGGATGGGTATGACTGGTAAGTTATGCACGTGTGTGTGTGTGTGTGTGTGTGTGTGTGTGTGTGTGTGTGTGTGTGTGTGTTTGGAGTATAATAATACAATATGTGGAAACTGCATGTGTGGTGGTTGTATAGTGGTAGTGGTTTGTTTGTCTGTGTGTATACGTGTGCCTGTATGCGTACATGTGTCTGTTTGTGTTTGTGTTTTGATGTTTGTGCGAACGAACTTTTTGAGCAGCAGACACTACTGTGGCAATGAAAATGCCTTCAACATGTATGAGCACGTGTTTATAGAGTTCACAGCGGCGTTGATTTCAAAATAGTATGGGTGTGTCAATTTCAGCGTTGAGGCGCGCTAGGAGAGAGAGGCTGAGAGAAAAGGCATACGAAGGAGGTACCCTCCCTAAATGTTATCTGTCTTTGTTCATTTTTTTTTTTCACTACATTTATATTCTTCCATCAGTCTTAACTACAACTTCCATATCACTATTCTTTGTCCCAGAATAAGTTTGGCATGCTTTATGCACGAGTGAATGATTTTGACACGCTGTAAATAATTTCTCAATCGTTAGTTGATTTTAGCATAAACGAACTGTGTGAAGTTCTTTCACTCACCTTACTAATGAAGACGTGATCCATTCTGTTACGAAAGACTAGTGAAGTTTAATAGCGAGCAATTTTTTTTCTTTTTTTTTGTCAGGTTCTACTGTATTTCAATTTTGTAGGTTTTTCTCTTTAATTGGATAATGCACAACTTCAGCTGCTTTAGTCAAAGCGCAGTTTACTGTGAAACTGATAAGAAAGTTGGCCACTAGAAAACTGCATTTTTAGTAATGAGTTTGTTTTTTACATCAGTTGTAATTAACCCGTTGAGGATGAACTGATTTTGCTACAACAAGCATTTCCCGTACACACCTGCCGAGTATACTTGGGAATCGTCCTCAACGGGGTAAGTTTGTGTGAAATCAATCACAATTGACTACAATACATCTCTTTGAAACAGTACACAGCAATGTTACCTCTGGACAAAACCCCCCAAAACTTTCATATTTTGGGAGACAAGTACTCTTTGTACTCTGGTCAGGAGATACTGATTTTTATACAAATTCAATATTCTTTACTTTTCAGCCAAATAACCTCATATTGCAGTTACCCGAGCTTGAATGTTTGTGATTTTATCAAGGTGCAAGTAGCATGGTGGCACCTTGCAAACTTCCGGTCTACCTTCCAGCCGCTTCTCTCACCTGTGGATAACCACCCACATCCCTACATCGTTACGTATTTATGGGACTACAGGATTGGCATGCAGCCATTTCCGAGCTCATTTGTGACATAAATCTGGCGTCTCTGATTTCGGAGCCGAACAACGCAGGGGGTGCGGACACTCAATGATTCAGACTTTATGAAGAATTAATCGGGCTGCAGATGAAATATACACGACACTGAATTATGCATCCCGATCTGGGAAGCGTAGAAAGAAATCAAGTTACTTTTGTCCTCTATGGTACTTTTTTTTTTTTTCATGTGTGTGTCCTGTAATTTTTATTTTCCTTTTGAAGTCCGGTAGTGTCAAGGAAGTGAGAAAGGAGGGCTCTCGGAGGAAGATCATAAATTCAGTCAGAGTTAGAGAGGAGGACTGACCTAAATAATATGCATACATTCCCCATTTTGATGCTAAATTCTTTAGCAGTACTGTATTCCTTGTATATTTACAGTCCACTGTATTGTTTGCTGTGTATTGTTAGCATGAAGCATTTCTTCTTATTGAATTATTTTACTTTCAATTTTTTCAGAGGACTGTCTTTCACCATTACAAAGAAAGGAAATTCTTTAATTTGTATTTTTCAATTATAGGCTCAGAACAGAAGTGTAGTGTCCTTATCAGTTGGAAACCAATTTATTTTTTTTTTTTGGGGGGGGATCATTTCATTTCATTTCATTTCACTTCATTTCATTTCATTTCATTTCATTTCATTTCATTTCATTTCACTTCATTTCATTTCATTTCATTTCATTTCATTTCATTTCATTTCACTTCACTTCATTTCATTTCATTTCATTTCATTTCATTTCATTTCATTTCATTTCATTTCATTTCATTTCATTTCATTTCATTTCATTTCATTCCTTTATCAAGCACAGCACATGCTTCAGTCCAGAGATTGTTCTTCTGCAGATACATGCGGATAAAATACAACATGAATATATGAGAAATGAAAACAAATCTTGTACATAAAAACAAAACAAAAAAAAAACCAAAGAAAATAGATACACATTGATGATGAGACTGCTATACACATTATATATGTGTTTATCTTTACCCACTTAGCTCAATTTGTTACTTATGAATCATACATATTTCTGGTCAGTTTCCCTTTGTTTGAATTTATTTTATGTCTTGAGAACACACTGGCCATACAATTTTTGTCCTCAAATAAACTTCTCAATACCTGTGCATAAGGATTGCCTGTTTTCAAAGGCCCTTATTTGGTGCCCCTAGCTCCTCCCCCCCCCCCCTATGATTCTTGATCTCATACAATATTTTCTAACCAGAGTAAACATTTGTTGATGCACAACATACATCATGCACTTGATTTTCAATTAGGAATCTTCTTTGATTGATTCCAAGACATGTATTTGTCTAAAAAGTTTGTTTATGAGTTTATGAAGTTACTACTTTATGAATAGATGGATGTTACCCGTGGTGGATATTAACGTACCTAAGGAGGGGCGTGGTTGTCTTTGACATGTCACACTGCTACCACAATATAGATCCACATCTTGAAAGTGAGAGAACTGAATTTTGACGAAAAATTAGGAATTTGGTATTTGTTCGAAAAGTCCTCAATTTGATAGCTTGACTATCCCCTGAATTCCATGTTTTGAGAAGGTTTTGAAACTTGAAGACTTGTTTAAAGTTCTAAATGAAGCATGCTACTATTGGGTTTTGCATTGAAACATTGGAATGTGTTTAAATACCTAATTTCCAATATATGTCAGTTCATCTTAACTCAAAGCTTATTTTCTCAAACATATCTGTGTGTGGTTTCTGGTCTCTTTTCCATTTTCTGTTGGGGGGTTTTGAGAAGAAAAGTGGAACATGGTATTCAAATAATTATTTGAAAGCATAGAGGCTTGGGAAGTGAAAGATACCGAAATTAGGAACTTAGATGTTATGCGATTTCATCTGGCTTTGGCCATTGTTTGAGCACTCGAAAGCAAACGCAATGGTACTGTATCATATTGTTTATCTGTCCTGAGGATCGCAACTGACAAGATGGATTCTCTAGATCCTCACCAAAGGAACTAGAAGAAAGTTCTTTGGAGCTTCATGGTTCATTTCATCAATTTAGCAAAGTTCGGGTGACGGCTGTTCGTGGTGCATTGTGAAGGAGGATGGGAAGAGTTTCAAGCCGTGTATCATTCGTTGATGTTTCCACCCAATTTGTCACAAAGTGAATCAGACCTGCTCCTGCACTGTTACATCGCTAGGGAGACCCATCAGTGGCAGAAATATGCCTGCTGCAGTATTGCCGTATGATATCAAATTGCTGTTCAGAGACAAAGGTTGCCATGTTTGACATCAAACGCACTTACTGCTGGTTGACTGCAAGATTAAATTGGTGTTTAATTTGGGCATTCTTTCTTTTTAATGTCCTTCTTATGAATGACTAAATAAGGGAATAATTTATCAGTGGGAGAGCAATGTAAATGAAAATTGGCAGAAAATAATGAAGAGGGGGAAATAAACTTGAAATACTAGGAATATTGAGCATGAATTAATTTTTTCCCCACCTGTTTAATTTCACTTTGGAGGTCGTGTGATACCAGAAAGTTTGATTTTTGTAAGTGATGGAATGATGTGATGGAATCAACACCTGCAATGCAGATGGTTAACTTCAGTAAAAGTGCTGATGTTCGTGTGTGGAGTCAAATGTGGTCTGTTCTGTTCATGAAAGTTTGTGAAATATCAACATAAATGTGCACCAGTTTCTTCTGCATTTTGATGATCAACTCAGCAATGCATCACTAGCTCATGTATCAAAATGTAATAGTTACATTGTTGGGTTTTGACCCGAACTTGATTCATTGGTATCTAAAAAAAAAAATTATGTCTCATTCGATGAACATTTCACAACGGCTGTGTTGTGATCATTGAGCAGTGTTTAATTTGTTATTTAAGTTAGTTCTATGTCATTTGAGACTTTAAGATATTTCAGCAAGCTTTTGAAATAGGTAAAGAGAAATTTCAAAATTGCTTTCAATCTTCATGAGTTTTAATGTACAAGATGATAATTTGTGCTAGGTTAATTATGCAATTGTGCCAAATATGGAGAGAATGTGGTAAAAAGTGTGATGTCTTAGTAAAGGGTGGGTAGGATGATGTGTGATGGCTGCTGCCTTGTACCTTAGGGGTGCTGGGATTATTGAACCACCTAATTCTATGTGTACACCAGACTCACCGTATGACAACACCTTCAGTGTTAACACTTTACACCAGAGCTTATACAGTGACTGTTGAAAATTTAAATCAGACTGTGCATTTTGTGTTTTTACACTGTGGAGCTTTGATAACAACACCATCATCGCTCTTGACAACACAGAAGATGATGACAGAGTATGATGTAATAAACTGAAGAAGTGTATATCATTGGAGTGGAATACCACAAGGGCTTTAATGCCAAACAGAAAGAGCTGTTGGAGTTTCATGCCTTTCTGCCCCTCAGCTAGTATTAACGATGTACATTGTTGTCTCATAATATATGCTGTGTTTTATCCACTCAAAGGAAATCCCATCAAATGTCAGGTAAAAAAGGTTTCCATGTTTCTGCCTTTTGTCACATATATTTCTTTGGTGCTGTGGTCTTGTTGTAAAGTACCTTGCTCCATCAGTTGAGATTTTATAGGTTCAAGTCCAAGCTGACGCGATGTCACTGTCATATTCCAAGCGAGGAACTATGTAGGCAGGCCACATGGTTGCACCTTATCTATAGGAGTGTTGTCCCTTTTCACAGTACCCAGTACAGCTTTCACAGAGTGTTTACTAGGAATTAAAGATGGTGCACTTATGGTGTGCTGACATAACACCGTATAATACTGGTAGTCAGGGCAGATTATTCTGTAGTGTATTTAGAAAATTACTAGGAAATTACACTGTGTTGTCATTATAAGCATTGTCCTTTTGTCCAATGCATCTTTAGTGCCAATAGAGATGTTTATATGCATTTAGTCATATGATTATTTTTTACCTGAGTGCGATGGATGCTAGAATTCTACAGAAGGAATGTATCATTTTCTTCTAATATTCAAGCACATACTGTAGGAGTATATCTCTATTAAGTGTTTCTCTGTTTTGCTAGTTTAGGGCAGAGAGAGGTATTAAGTCTTCAAATGCAACACAATCTGAACAGGCTGATACTTTATACAGCAGATATTCATTGGTTGGATGAACATGAAAAGTCTGTATGGAAACAAATACATATCTCTCTTCCTCTTCCTTCTCTCTTTTTTAAAAATCTCTTTCTCTTGTCCAAATTACACTAATATGCATAGGCATTATGCACAGCTTTCTGTATATATATATATATATATATATATATATATATATATATAATATATATGTATATCTCCCTCTCTTTTTCTTACTATCTTCCTGTCTAGCTCTCCCCCTCTCTCTCCTTCTCTGTCTGTCTGTCTTTCTGTCTCTCCATCTCTTTAATTATTATCTATCTCCTTCTCCATCTCTCCCTCTCTCTTCCATTTCTACATCCATATATCTCTCCTTCTCTCTCTCTCTTTCCCCTCTCAATCTCTCTCTCTCTCTCTATGTCTTTTTGTCACTACCTTTCTACATCTATATGTCTCTCCATCCCTCTCTATCCTCATCTCTCTCTCTCTCTCTCTCTCTCTCTGTCCGTCAGACTTTCTATTTGTCTCTCATTTCACATTTATATATATATATCTCCCTCCATCTCTCAACATCTGCATATATTATGTCTTCCCCTCTTAATTTGTTTGTCTTCTTCTCTTTCTCCACATCTATATATCTCTCTCCTCTCTCCCTCCTCCTTCTTCCAATCATCCTTAACTATCTCTATGCTCATCCTCTGTTGACATTGTAGTATACCTGTTCCTGCATTCTGCACATATCATGTATCTAGTCCATGAAATCATGCAGAGAATACAAATCCTCAGCCTGCATCAAATCTCTCTTCCCCTCCCCCCCCCCCCCCCCATCTTCCACTGGATGAAAAGCAATTTATCCAAAGTCAAAAACCTGCCCGATCTCCAACTCTGCGCATCAAGTCAAAAGACGGGAAGAAGGAAGATAACAGGGAATCAGAGAGACTTCATTATGAACACAGTTGACAACTGGCAACGGTTGGCTCCCTCGGGAGGGAATTGGGGTAAGCTAATTTCTGTAATTGCAGACAGATTGACAGGGTGATTTTCTAATAACAAACACCGTCACAGCCACTGGGTAGAACCGACGAGGCCGGGGAAACGACTCGCGAAGGGCAAATAATTCTGTGATTTGCGATGCGTCCGGGGGACTGTGTGGAGGAAGAGGAGGAGGGGTTGCCGTGCCGACGGGGGAGATGGAGATGGTATGGGGGGGGGGGGGTTGTTGGTGAAAGGATGAGGGGAGGCTGGTGTTGGTAGGGGATGATGCTATTTGGATTGAATCGTGCAGCCACTGTGCCCGGGCTACTTCACTGAGCCACACCCGGCAACAATATCCAAGGCAACAGAGCGTGCAGTGAAATGCTGTGAAGCGTCACAAGTTCTAATAGCCAGGGAGACAGGTATCTGTCACGGGGTGTGTGCAGTGGGAAATGGCGAACTTCTCTTTCCCCTTAACAACTGCAGGGTGTTCACACCATTGCCATCCTAGGGGGACTATACCGGTATAACCCAGTTGGGGAGGGGTAAAGCAGGTACCATTTCTCTCATCTTGGCTCATTCCAAACAACAAATAACCCCTTCCCTAAGGAGCCTAGACGAGATATTGATGTCCGTGGATAGAGGGGCTACTCTAATACGGGTTGCTCTTGTCGCAATTTGCGTATGCCATAATTAATGCAAAGGATTTTAATTTCCACTCAAATGAATTTCCACTGGTTTGAGTAGCACCCCACCAACTGTATCCCATCATAACAAGGGTTGTGGGCTGATTTTTAGCTTTAAAGTCAAAGTTTATTTAACTTTCTTGTGCAAGTTTTGTTTCTTATATAGGGTATGGTTTCATTGCATTTTTGTTCTTTGCTCTGTACTTTTCTTGACATAACTGACAAATATTGATATTCATAGCAGCATAATCAATATCAATATCTTATTGTAATCAAAATATTTACGAGGCTTGGTGATTCATATTTGTTAGCTATCAAGTATACACTATTACCAAATGAATATGAATTCATCTTATGATGAGCATATCTGTAATCATTTGAAAATAGCTTCAGTGTTGAAACTAGCAATTATGTAGGATCTCTTGTTTTGGATAGACGGCTGTAATATGTGAATATTCTTTTGTAGCAGAGGAAATATTTCAGGCATGGGATGCGGTAACGGTCTGTCAGAAAATGAGCCAGGAGCGAAAACCAGAGAAACGGTCATCTTCTTTATGCAGTGTGAACAAGAAGTCTCAGTCGGTGGTCCCGTGGGTGAGATTGACACAAGTAAGGCGTATCAACCATTCTCAAGTCGGCCGGAGCACTCAATCTGACAAGCCGGCCCGTGGGACCGAAGGGGGAAACCAGGATTGCAAATCAAAACGCGGGGCTCCCTCGACGGTCGCAGCGACAGTGGCGCTACCACCGATCGGCCACCCCGTCTCCCGCCTCCGCTCACTTTCCTCTCTCTCTCGCTTCATCCTCTCACGCTCCCTCTCCGTCTCTTCTCGCTCCTCCGCCGTTCCGCCTCCGTGAGCAACGCCATGATGCAGTCATGAGGAGAGGATAAATAGCGGTAGAATTTCTCATCAGGGCAGCGGTCTGAACACATCTCTGCCCCTCCCCCCACCCCCTTCCCCACCCCCTCCATGTGCATATCACACACACTCACACACTGTCTACCGTATCCAGCCCATTTGGGCTCAATCTTGCGCTGAATTCATGGCAGAACAATCACATCAGTCCCACCGCGTCCGCTTTTTTAAAAATGGTCCCTGAACTGTATGTTGATGTTATGACTATGCATGTCATTAACTTGGCTGTATATATTTTATGTGTGGATGTCCATGCTTTTCACATCCAAGGTGCAGCAAGAGAAGATTTAATTGTCTATTCAGTTTTTGTCTCAAATCCTTCTTAAATCCTGCATACGGTGTGGATGCAGTCGATATGCGAAGGAGAAATTGTCCAGGATGTGTCTGATTAGGATGGTGTAGATTTTTCAGATTCCCATACATTTTGGACATGCGTGTGGATCATCAAATAATCAGCAGCTTCATCAAAGCTTGCTAAAGACTGGTTGTGCCCAAACCTACTGATGTGACCACCAGGAAACTGGACTATTTTTTTTGTAGGGATACCATATTGGATCTTGTTGATTTACAATTTGCAAAATCCATAGATGTAAATAATGATAATGATAATATTAGTGGCTACTTGTATAGCACACAGATCCACCTTTCAATGCTCATGGCACTTCAAAAAATTCAAAGATAGATATGCATGTTCAAACATGACAACAGAGAAGAAAATGGCAAACAACAAACAAACACGTATCAGATAAAGAATAAAATCATAACAAAATATAACAAAACATTTGAAACGCAATCAATGATATGGAACAAAATGAGTCGGAGAAGACAGTTCATCAAGTCATATTGCCTTGCCTGTCTTGTTGAAAAATATCTCTTGTTTTGTGTTCAGTTTTTTAATAAAAAAAACTCTCTTTCTGATTTCTAGCCTAACTGTAAATATAAAGCCTTGATGCTGTATTGTTTGGTTTGTATAGAGGAAGTAACATCATCCTGTAGATCAAAATATGGCATGAAAAAGTATGTCTATGAGATTCACACAGTTGAAATCATCTTTAGATTTCAATTCGTGGACTTATGTGTAAAATGTGTATCGTGCAATGTGTACTATAACATTTTCTAAAAATTTCCAAAATGAACTCAATTAGAAGAAAGATAAAATGAATGCAATACAGAACCAACTTATTTGCAAAAATAATTATTCTAACCAATTTTCAGGAATTGTGGGTGAATTGTGCATTACTCTATAAAGAATTAAGAATTAAGAATGATGTATAATGAACAGTATTCATATTCTCATCATTAAAAATTATTTTGCCATATATACTTTTTCACAATGTCTCTTACAAAACAGTTTGTGTCCAAACATGACCAAAACACTAATGCCATTTCATGAGGGTTTTTTTATGTATTTGTGAGGAAAAACTGAGCTCTGCAGTAGTTGATAAGTCAACATCAGATGACTTTTCTTTTGCTTTTAATCGTGTAGAGTATGCAAAGCACTTCATTCATGGAATTCCTAGTCCATGCAGCAGTCGCTTTCTTTGTGAAATTGTGCATGAATGTGAAGGTGACTCCCATCCCATCCTCCCATTGAGGCAAAGTGATGCGTTGCCATGGCAGCAGGATGGGAGACGCATACAATCTCCTCTCGTACCCTCCCCTCCAACAATCCCCTTCACTCCCCTTTCCACGATCGTGGCACAGGGACATTAACCCGTTGAGGACGGTTTGATATTGCTACAACACGCATTTCCCATAGACGCTTGCCAGAGTATACTCGGGACTCATCCTCAACGGGTTAAGGGTTGTGCCCAGGATTTACTCTACACTTGTACATAAACCTGACAATGTATCTGGAGATTTGAAGTGTCAAGCATCTCGACGTCTTTTCTTGGGAATATTTGCTCCATAGTCTCACTCCCTGTGTTTAAGACCCCTCCAAGGATGTTCAGTTTTGATTCTCCACGACAATCTGAACGTGCCCTGGAGAATTTTCCCCGGGTCCTTTCTCTTTGTGCGAGTATTCTTCAATGCATTTTCCCATTGCGTACAATGTATGTCTGGAGACATGATTAATACCATCTTTGTTATGAGTTTTCTTCTTATTGTCCAAGTATTCTTTTGTCTACTATCTGCCCCCCCCCCCCTCCCCCCAACGAGCATGATGGTCTGATAGTCAGTAGGAGTGTGTTCGACCTTGCCCTTGACATCTTTCATGCTCTAATCTTCGAACCAGACTGATGTTAATATTGCATGATTCTGTTCAGGACAGAATGTTATTCACATATATGCATAGCTGCCAACTGTTAATAAAAGTTTTATTTTGTAATTAGCATATGACTATTGTATGGGCCTTGTAAAACCCTATGCATTATCAATGTACCGTGTGCTTCTATACAAAACAAGCCACGATTAGTTATTTTCATAAAAATGTGTAAATTGTATACAGATATGTTGGCAGCTATGTATACATTGTACATCTTTTCTTTCTTTTTTTAAATTCATCAAATGTCACTGTGGCTGGTGTGTAATATGATTTCTGCCATTTGCCAACAGCAGAAACAAATCAGTAGTTTAGCTGTAAGATGAAGTAAATGTGTAGTAACTTCGTGTAACAGATATAAACAGACTCTGGATAAATGTTTGCCAGTACTGTATATGCCATATATTTCGCGAGGTTTTTATTTTTGCAAATTTCGCGAGTCCGGTGCCATTCACAAATTTAACAACAGGTCAAAATGTTAACACTGTTATTATTTTCATTATTATGTTTTTTCTTGTTTTCATTGTTTTTGTTGCTTCAATACCATTGTTAATGCTTTTTCAAATTGTTCATATATTTTATGTTGCATTGATATTGTTTGTGGTTATGGTACATGAGAGAATTTTAATGATATTGGAAATGCAATTTGAATTGTTGGTAGCAGTATTAGTATTAGCAGTAGCGGTAGTAGAAGTAGTAGTTATTGTTATCTTATTAAATATTTCATCACGACTATCGATATTGCGATTACTGATGATGTCATTATTACCAACTGATGCTTAGGCTTGTCAAATCTGCTATATTGTGATTGCTTGTCCTTCTCATCCTCTCCTTTGTGCATACAGTGTAGCTGTGAAAGAGGCGGCCATTATGGAGGCGTTGCAGTCACAGAGCAGCAAGTCATTCCTTACCTCGATGTTCAAGCAAATGGACCTCGACGTCGGTATCATCGAGGTCATCGTCAAGGAGCTCAGACAGGGGCCAGTGGACGGTCCGTCAGCTGCAGACGTTGCATCTTAACATTTTCATGTTGAATATTGTATTTCGTTAAAACGTCAATATTTTTGGGCAATTATTATTATTATTTTTGTTGTTGTTGTGCTGAGCAGCTCAAAACCATACTCATGGGTTCTTGAATTGGCACTGTGCAGTTGTCAATCCACTCAAGCTGTGCAGATAAAATTGGTGAGATATCTAGTCGTAGAATTCGCTCTGGCCAAAAGTAACATGAAATATGCAAAAATTAATGTAATGCAAAATTTCCGCATTTACAGTAGTTAATTCTATGATTATTCTGCTCTGTTAACCCAGTGCGGATGGGCTGGTTTTGCTATAACACGCATTTCCCATAGACACCTGCCCGAGTACCGGTATACTCGAGACTTGTTCTTAACAGGTTCACATTGTTGTATCATTTTTTAAGTGTGTCTTAATCTGGTATTTTTTGTACCCATGTGAGTAGCACATATCAGGTTTACATAGTACCAAAATTCAGAGAAAATGATTGGAGGGGAATTTACCTCAAATAAACATGTGAATTTAGTCAATGCAGAAATATTTGATGTACACATTAATGGAGTTTTGGGAAAAAAGGGGACAGTCCTTGAAAATAAGGTTTGATTTTGCTAAATCCATGGGCCATCATTGAATATGAAAACTACAGCAATTCACAGCAATGCAACAATGTAAAGAAAACATAAAAAGAAACTTCCTCAGAATCATATTTTAATGAAAAATACACATTGCTTTGAATTGTTACTGAAATGATAAATGTTAACCCATTGAGGAGTAGCTGGTTTTGCCATAACATACATTTCATATAGACAACTGCCCAAGTAAACTCAGGAGTAGTCTTCAACGGGTTAAGGGTAATATTATTCCATCTGCTTTCTGAAAAAGATAAGTCATCTGTCATTATGCTAGAAAAGTGAAAATATAAGCTGAGGCAAGGGTGTATGATGAAATTCATGAAAATGACAAATAATGGTCAGTCTGAAGAAGAGACTACAACTTACCATTCATCCATTACCTTTGTTCCTGAGGCGTCCTAGAATGATAAGTTGTCTTTTTGTTCAATTGTCTTGTCAAATTTTAGGTAAATTTGACCACGTGTTCTCCCACTGATCGATGAGCTCCTTTATCTGAATGTTGAGACAATGTTGATGTAACTATTAAACAAATGTAAATTTCTCATGTAATCGTACGGTAAAAGTATGGTTTTATTTCCATTTTACTTGCCAATGCTGGTTTCATGTTTATGGCAAATACTTTAAAAAGTCATCATACTACATACAAGGAATATTCTGTGCCAGTGTTTCGTTGCCATCGTCAGTTAGCAGTAGATCTTCTGCACTGGTTCTTATTGTATTAATATGAATTCAATCCTGTTACATTGGTTATGCTTAATAATGATGCAGGCAAATACAATGTAGTAGCTTGCCAAACCACTGCAGTATGCATCTGCATTGGTCAGCATTGAAACTGCGGGTTTTCTTTTCCTACATGATCTGGTGAGCACCTTGATGTGAATGAGCATGAACATCTGATACTGTCAAGAGGCTAAATTAATGCCAAACCGGGCCTGCAGGAGACGCAAGGAAAGCAACAAATGCACATTATGTATGATGTCTTTGTGGCTGCTATACTTAAAAAGACAAGGAACATTTTGTAACAAAAAGAACGGAAAAGAAAAGACACAAGGCCTTTACAAAGGAACAGCTTCAGAATATGAATATGGAACATGCTGCACGCATGATTACATCATGATTTAGTAAGACACAAGCAAGGACTGTGGGGAAAGACAACTGCTAAGAACCGCAACACCAACTCTTTTTTTACTGCATCAGAAGGTGCTTTATAAACATAAACATTTTGCTACTGACTGCCAACTTGATGCTATCCACAGTCAGCTATTTATACGTCCAGTCTGTAGGGACTGGGGAAGAATGTTTATTTCCTTTAATGGTCAACTGACATGGCATAAGGGACACAGGCTTATTACATACCTTGCTCTGAAAATCTATGGGGACTAAAGGCTGAAATGTGCGACTTACACAAATTCAGCTTCAGGCAGAGTTGGCTGTATTTCCTTTAGCCATGCGAAACTTTGTGTGATGAGCCACTACGTTGTTCTACTTTGTGCATGAGCAGAAAAAGCTCATTTGTGTTAACAAGCATGTTGGTTTTTAAACTCCCTGAAATAAACATCTGTGAGGTAATGATTATTCATGATGTAATCCTTTAAAAATGTAAATGGTGCTTGCCAGCACATCCACCTGACAGCGACAGAGTGTTCACTAAAGCCTAGGATTCGGCAATATAAGTAGAAAAACTGGTTGTTAATGCATTCACTACAAAACAATGAAATCGATGCTTTCCCAAGTGTAAATTGACGGGCCATTGTAGTCAGCTGGTCTACGCAGGTTCATTCTTTGTTTGAACACGAATTCCATAAATTGTTAGTCAGTCAAGGTTATGCATTATATCGCTTTGATGTGTGAAGTGCCTTGCAAACTGAGAAAAAAACCAGAAAGGTCATTTTCCCAATAATATGCACATGAGCTAATTACAAACTGGTGTATTGAAGCTTGAACTGACTGCTTTAAAGTCCCAGTCACATAGACATGCTGGATCACCCTGGATCTGATCCGGGGTGATCCGGAGAGAGATCCGTGTTGATGCCTTGGGCATCCTTGGACATCCGGGATGCCAACACGGCATCTTTTGATGGTCAAAAATATACTTTGTCATCCGGAGACTGCCATGTTGGCAGAGCAATCCGGGATGGTCCATGTGGCTGCTGTGTAGCTGCCGTGTTGATACAGTGTGTACAGTCATATCAATGCTTGTCGACACTCCATCGAAATCGAAACTATCCCGGAACTTCCCGGATCATCGTGTAGATCCTTGAGGATCCATGTTTATATGTATGTGACTGGGGCCCTATCAGAAATTGAATTCTAATACATGTATTTAAGTAACTGTGCTCAGGTCTGAGTGAATTAGCAATTCAGATATTATGATGTAAATGAGCTGCAGAAATGTTCATGCCATCTTAACCCTCTGCATGCTATACATGAATATCCTGTCCATATGTATGTGTGTGACATTTTTGCACATTTGACACTTTGGCACAGAAAGGATTAAAGGCATGTCAAGAGATTTCTTGCATGAATTTTGATTCTTCATCAGTTTTGTGCAAGAAGGTCATTGTTGTTGTCGATGTAGCACAGATTTAGCGGCCTTTTCTCACAAGAGGCATGGGACGTAAGCTTCAAAGAATCTGTCTCTCTATTTTTTCTATGCGTCACATTGTGTGTGTTTTTGTTTTTTTTTTGCCATAATTCATGAACATACATAGGAATTAAAGGTCTTGTTTACCTTTGGGAGCAGTGATTTAGAAAATTTTCAAGATATCACTTTTGATACATATGTGTAGGTCAGTTGTATCACAAAACATCCTACCATATAAACTTTTTGCAATAAAGCCTAAAATATAAGGAGATATCACTATCTTTCTCATTAAACTGTAATTGTAGATGATTTAGTCTAGAAACATATTCATTATAAGTATTGTTCCATTTTGTATATTCAACAATACTTAACGTTGATAATGCTCGTTCAAATTTTTACATTGGTTGTTTCTATCCCTAACTCACATTTTAGAACTATTTTGAAGCACTAATGCTGGGTTTTTGTTTCATCTGCAAATGGTAAATTATGCCTTTAAGGCATTTTTTTGTTGTAACATGAGTGGAAGTTGTCTCAAAAACCTGTTGAAAATTTGACAACATTGCATGCCAAACTGAGAGGCAGTTTCAGCTGAAATTGAACAGGTGTTAACATAAGCCATAATAATCATTCACATGTTCCTGCAAGAAATTGAAAGACTGACCAAATAGGCTCAGTGTCTTTGACATGCGAGTTGGAGTATTATAGCAATGATGTATGTAATCTTAATAGAATGTTCCTCCTGCTTAAATATTGTTTTTAACAGTTGCTTACACAGTGCTTGTACCACATTGGCCAGCCAAGAATGCCACCCTGCACTAGAAATTTCATGCAAACATATGGAAGAGGACACAGGGGATTGACAACTTAGGTAAATTTTTAGGTGTTTTTATAAAATATTCATGCACATGGCCAATGGTTCGTATGAATCAAAGTAAATTTCAACTCAAACTTTGCATTTTTTCCTGCACATGTTCTTAGATTAGATTGTAATATACAATTTTTCATACGATAATCATAATAAATTTTGTATGATCATTCCCAACATTACAATTCTGGCATCCACTGAATTCGAGTTCAATGTATTGAGTAATTATACATTCCTTTATGACAAAATGTTTAAGAACAATAAACTAAAACGTTAAACAAGATTTAGTCCTTCACATCAAGATCTAACTTTCTTAGTTTCTGAAGCTTGTGATCAGTCGATATGTTGTAATACCTTGTTGCAGTTTTAGGCTCTGTTGTGTGAAATGTTGATTGTGCTGGATATAGGTTCAATGTTTGCTCAAAATATGTCCCAATAATAATATATGCTATCTGTGCGAAAGAACATTCAGTCTTGGACAAGGCACACAATAATGCACTCGAAACTGGAAGTAGCAAGGGAACAAGATTATCAGCCCCGGGAATCCGCGGGGACTCTTCCCACACTCAAGATTCATCGATTTTGACTCAAAACGCGGAGAGAAGTCTGTAATTACTACTGGGCCGCATTTGCATAATCTTCTCATCTCAATCTTGTGCTTCCAATCCCAAGAAAGTCTCTCCCCCTCGCTCATAAGGAAGACGAGAAGGAGCCAAAATGTGCCATAATAGAAAACTTCTCGGCAGGATTCTTGTCGTGGCTTCCTTCCCGTCTCAATAAAATCTGATAATGGTCGCCTTTCAATTATGAAGGAGTCGTAAAGGGCTTTAATTGCCGCTATTACATCAATATTTTGACTGCTACAGAAGCGGGAGTGCTTGCAGAACCTTTTATGGGAGAAAACACTGATATTGGGTTTGTTTTTATGGCGGTTTTGAGAACAATTCTGCGGCTAAATGGTAAATATAAGGAGTGATTTCGTGAGCGGAGGAGTAAAATAATCCGCGTCATAAAAATGAAAACAAATGAAAATGAAACAAGCCAGACGGTAAAGACGGTAAAGGTGATGGCTGTTTGTAGCATCGTGGAAGAAGGGACTCTGCCGCTAGCTTCCCATCTATATTTCATAACATTTAAACAAGCAATTTTCCCTCCTCGCCTCTCCAAGGATCTTGGTCTTTTTTAAGATGAAGCAAAGCAGAAGACACACTTGGAAGTGTCTCAAGCCAAGCATGCTAAATAAAAAGAAAAAAGAGGATTAAAACTTACAAGGGACCTCTTATAGAAATTAACGGTTTGATGGTTTCTTGTTGTTCTTGTTTTTCTTTTGCGAGATATTTTGTTTGTATTTATATCAAAAGGTAAGTTTACCGGTCACCCACCACTTTTGCCTTTTCTCTTGATGAAATTGATTACTTCCCCCAGTCTTGTTAATTCACTTATTTCTTATCTTATATCATATTGCTTTTGTTTTGTGTGTGTGTGTTTTATCTTTATCTTTGTTTTTGCTGACGATAAAATGCTAAAATGAAGAAGATGTAAGGAAAAGAACCTCTAAGGATACGGCCTTTCTTCAATCTGCCTCCGCAGAGATACAAAGGTTAATATTTTCGCTGTGCTTGTACATTGTCATTTACAGTATGTCCCCCAAAAATTTACAATCGGATTTTTGCATTGATAACACCAAATGTGATTAAACCATCGAAATTCTACCTTATGGTCTTAAAATATAACATCTTAGCTCTATTTTGCAGAAAACCCCATTCAATTTGGTTAAGCGGTCACAGAGAGATGTGGATTGTTGTAAATCATGTCGTGAGTCTGATTCTTTCAAGTATAGCACTTGGATGCTCTTGGAACTGCATATTAATGTGTGAACACAATAGACACGACTAGGAGGGATGAGATTCCTGACATGCCCTACAAAATTCCTCATTTCTCTTTGACCACTGAAGTAAATTGAATGGGGTTTTCTGTAAGATGTGGGCAATGGAATATAGTTTCATACCCTGAAATTGTGTTTGGATTGATTCCTTATTTTTAAGGTTATCGTTGCGGAGGGTACCGTTGTAATTTTTGGGGGGACATACGGTATGTATTGCGTGATCTAACTCATTAATTTTTACGCACGGGATGATCGCGGATTGGGGAGATGTTATATAAACAGAGAGGTGTTACAGATAGGATGGAATCTCTTCGCACTTTGTGAAAACTTAATGCTCAACAATTTACTGGATTTGATGCTCCATGCTGCTAGCCGCTCTTCCATGGAATTTGGAGATGGCGGGAAAAAAAGAGAAAAAAGAAATAGCCATTGCCTGACAGAAAATGCTGCAATCCTGTTCGAACTTGGTGATTATAATTGTAGGAAAAAATCCTTAAATTTGTCTTCAAATCTCCATCTTATCAATGCCACAGGACTTCGAAAAGGGTAAATATTACATTTGAATATATTATTGTGCACTTTTTATGCGTAATTGTGCTCCCCGGGTTTAGCACTTGAATGTTAAAACTGCCTATGATGTCGTAATTGGCCAGTGGGTGATACTAGCATTTACAGCTAAAAAAGTATTTTTAAAACCGATTTTCTTCGCGCTTCCAGTCTTTGGCACACTGACTTATTGCTGTCGACAATACTGAAAGGGACAATCAAGTTAATGAACTGCTGATCCCTAGGTTTGTTGTAATTTGGAAATAACGCACACTTAACTCGAAGCAGGCCTATACTTTGGGTCAAAGCAATTTATTCATGCCAGCGATAGAGAGCATCACTTTTTCGCAGCAGGGAGAATAGGTATACAAAAGAAAAGTTATGGTTTCTTCTCTTCCTCTCACACCTACTTGGTATAATCCGTAATGAGACATCGCCTCTATGGGAGAACCTGGTTAGTCATGTACAAAGTCTACGGGTTAAACTTGCTCCCCACTCATCATAACCTTATACGCCTACTTGAGATTGGGATCGTGAGTTACTGATCTAGTGTGATAGTGATCTAGTGTAATATACTAGAAGCATAACGTGAGAAGAAGTATGCGTTATATATACACACAAACCCACCCACACATACACACACACGCACACACAAACGAGCCCACACACACACACACACATGGTTTACATGTAGAGCCTGAATATATGTAAATGGTCCTTCACTCTCAAAAAATGAAATGGTAAATCAACATAGTATTCCTCCAGCATTTTATTAAATGTTAGATTTTACACTCAAAATGTTGAATTACCATTTCAGAAATAATACGTTAAATATCTTATCATAATGATTTAATAAATCTAGCATTAACAAAAAGGTTGGAGGAGTGACAACATTTAAAACGTTGATTTCACATTTCATTTTTTTTTAAGTGTTTGTGCAAGTCTTCAGTACTTATTTCGACACCAACGCGTTAACTCAACTAAAGCGATTTGAATGTTTTAGAGAACTTGCATAATTCCCTCTCTGAGTATACTTGAAAAGTTAAATATGTAGGTGGAAGACGAATAGATGCAAATGCTATTCGTTCAGAAATTAGCCTTTCTTGTTGTAGCTTGTTCGTACATTGAGGCCAAATGCACACGAGGATAGTCCACATTGAAAGGCGCATCTACGACTGCGTTGATGATAATGAATGACATAAATGTGTTTACACGCGTGAGATCGTGTGTGCGCCAGGACTTCCGCGATTGTGCGTGTGTATGTTTTTTATTTTGTGTGTATGTGTGTGTGTGTGTGTATGTGTATGTGTGTGTGTGTGTGTGTGTCTGTGCTTAACTGGATGAAAACTGTTGAGTATGTGCATATTCAGTTCTCCTAAATTTCCGATGTTGGTGTTCCATACTGCCGTGTTATTTTTTCTGATATGATTTATTTACTTTTCGTTGCAGAAGCAACTTATATACTCCAGTATTCCTATTCAGTCGTCTTTCCCCCAATGAGACACGCAACATTCCGTGCAGTAACCTAGACACACAGTGACTGTATGCATATTTGCTATACATGCTCGACATGTTGTTGACGTCATGATAAATTATGCATTGTCACGAATGAACAGTACATTATTATTTCTTAAGCCGGCAGCATTGCGTTGCACACACACACACACACACACACACACACACATATATATATATATATATATATATATATATATATATATATATATATATATATATATATATATATGTATATATATACATATATATATATATATATTATTATTATTATTATTATTATTATTATTATTATTATTATTATTATTATTATTATTATGTATATAACTATTATATACAGGTGTACCATTACATGTGATATTCGTTGATTTATAGATTATACACGTTGTTCACGATAGCAAACTGTCCTTTTTTTTAATCTTAACATGAGGAATCCCCCCATCCCAGACAAACCATAATACGCTTTATGTATCATAACAAGTAACACATGTACTTTTATGCACTATTCTAGCCAATATACACTCCAGAGCGTATAATTCGCCCTCTCGCAATTCTATTTCACCTCATTCTTCGGCCTTCGTGAATCTTTATTTGGGCTAATTTTGCATTTTCGTGTATTATAATTTAGTAGAGTGCAAGCAAGATCATGAACTATTTATATAATTATCGGCAGAATTAACATCAATCGCGCAACCAACTGCATTTCACTCTCAGTTCAAAACATCGCGAAGAACATGCAGTGTTTACACTTTAATGACATACCATTTATTATTCATCGTCTAACCGTCATGAAAGAAACAAAGCAAGGGAATCTAATGTAGTCATTTTTTTCGTCTGTTTATTATAATCACACATCTGTTCTCTGCAAGCAAATAAGATACAATATCAAACAATATGTACACACATTGTCCAAGGAGTCAGATTCAAAATCCATGTTTGTTTGCTCCAAACTCTACAATCAATTCGAACACACAATGTTATTCAAGCGACCAGATGTCAGGGTGAGAAATTCGGCAAACTTAAAAATATTGTACATTTCCTACACCAGAAAACACCGGAAGTGAATAAATAGTGCTTGGAATCGCTGTGGGCGGCGTATACTCACTTTCTTGTTTTTGCTTTTATTTTTGTTTTTGTTTTTTTGTACCCTGATGGCTTATCATAATAGTGTTTGCGCTTGGTGATATATACTTACGTGTATACCCCTCCAGACTTTTTTTTTTTAATGGGAAATGATTCAAGTTGGAATGTGAAAGGAATACTCTTAAAATGAAATGGTAAATCAACATTATGAATGTAGTTACTCCACCAACTTTTTAGTTACATTTTGTATTCAACATTCAAAATGTTGAATCTAACGAGCAAAATGTTGAATTACTATTTCAGAAATGGTAAATCCAACATTTTGAGTGTTGAATTTACCATTTATAAAAAAAAAAAGTTTTGAGCAGTGAAATTTAAAATGCTGATTTATACCATTTCATTCTTTTTAGAGTGTAATAGCACAGATAAATTTGATTCTTTGTTCGTTAATGTATTTTGCTTCTCTTTCATAGCTTTGTGAGAATGGATATGCCATATTCTCAGGGTAACGCCGCACGGAATGAGGTAGGAAATGAGAGAATTCTGTCCTGCCATTCGGCCCGGAAATATTCAAGTATATTACACGACGCACTGGAATGTATTAAGTGTTGATATAGTGTAGTGACAAAGTATAGGTGTATGCAGTATTGCACAATTATTGCATGTACTAATCGGATATACGGACAGCGAGGTCATTTGTTGTCCCCGATGAGGGATTGCACGTAGTTTAACCATGCATGTTAACTGTGGAATTGATGAATATTGAAATAGATGTTTTTAGGTTATGTCATAATTTCTTGTTGGGGACGACAAGTCAAAACATTTGCCAAAGTGTGTGTGTGAGCTTCTTTCAAGATAGGCCTGCTTAGCCACTTTTAAAGATCAATGCCACTTGATTGCATTCGCGATCGTGTCGCCTGGAAATGTCTCACTTGTCGTATACTTTCAATGAAGAATTGAATTATATCAAAATAATTATGAATGTAAAACAGAAAATGATTAATGAACACAATTTACACAGCAGGTCGGATTAAAGTGATAATTAGAAAGCAAAATTAAAAAATAAAAGAACACAACTATGTGGACTATACATTAGCTGCATACAATCAATTTAAGTATTACAGTGTATTGTTAAAGGAAAAACAATATAGAATAAAACCTGTCGCCAATTCGCATTGACTGTCACGCAATCCTTGGAACATTTTTCTTTGCGCCTCATTCAAAATTGTTCACAGGCAGAGGAATAACTATTTGTCCATTCCTCAGCCACAGATAAACTTCAGATTTTAAAAAGAAAAAAAAATCAGTTGCACTCAATCGGCCAGTAGCACGCTAAATGAGATTGACGTATACAGATGTACAGTAAATTCAATCAGCGTTATTGCGATACAAATGAAAGTGCGATTAGTTAAATGTGCCACCAGCAAAATTATATAGAAAACGGCGCCATTAAAACAATTGAATTACAGAAGTCACGTGGTCATATTATGAAAAGTTTTGAATATGCAGAAAAAAGGAAGAACATGTGTCTGTACAAACACATTTAGCACAAGGAAAGGTAAAGCAATTTCGAAAGGAAATATTGCACAAAACAGATATTTCAAGCAAAGTGAAGTTTCTTGTACGTAAATCAATTTTCGTTTCGTAACCTCGTTTTTGAAGGTATTATTATGTGTAACTCGGGGCGATTACTCGACGGTGAAAATCCTGCATGCGATTCGGGGGGGGGGGGGGGTGGTGAAACAATGATTTATGCAGCACACCGCTGAACAAATCATCAAGCATTATTTAATTCAGACTGAGTCGTAAGTTGCCATTACAACTATACTATGGTTCGTTACTACCTAACCATTTTATAACAACATCATTACATGATTACTTTCGTCGAGCAGATTATGAATAATTCAGGAATATAACCTTTTTTACGGATGGATTGTAGACTATAGAACGATTCGGGAGGGCACAAATCAAAGATTATTACAAAGCTAGGCTCTCGCGCTTTCTGTGACATCGCAAGACAGCGATAGATAAAGAGACAGAGAGAGAGGGAAAATATAATGTGTGCTTTATAGTCATGCTTTGATATGAAGCTTGTATTTATGATTTCTTTTTGGCGCCTAAGAGCTTCACTGTCTGTTGTATGTACGTGTCACGGTGTCAAAACACACTCCATGATTATCTGCTTCATTTTGTGTGCTGCCGGTTTTCACCACCATGACGATGACATCGAACAAGTCCCGTCGTAAGCGATGATGTCGGCAGAAAAAAGAAGAAGACGTGGTTGAGTTCATTAAGCCTTGCTGAGCAAAGCGACTGCGTTGGCCGTTGAGAGTGACGACGCGACTGCGATCGGATTTCAACCGTCGCAATGCACAGGCGGCCCCCGAGTCCGATCCGAGTCCGATCCGAGTCCGATCCGATGAAGATGTGAACATAGCGCGTTAGTCGTCGCCCTGCACCGTCTTTGGACATCATGGCATCTGACCCGTTGCCAGGCGACAAGTATCATCGTCTACCGCATGCCTGCCGCTAGGAGGTTAACATCTACTCAATCAGACAGATTGAGCAATGTAAAGTGGCGTTAGATTCCCCCAGCCTCTCAAGATATGAAAGAGTTACTCGCTGTTGTCCCACTTTTCAAATAGCCATCATGGGTAAACCCGCGTGTATCGGTGACGTGCCGTGGTGCGGGGGGACGGCGATGGGCGTCGTGGCCATAGTCTGCGGGTTGGCCCGGCGGGGGCTCAATGGTGAGTGTACGTTGAGCATCTTTTCGTGTTCGGGATGCTGCGTCTCGAAGTGCCGTCGCAGGTCGACTTTCCGCTGGAAGGCCCGCCCACATATCTTACAGCCGAAGGGTTTGTAGCCCGTGTGCTTGCGACTGTGCGTGATCAGGTTAGAAGACTGACTGAAGGCCTTTCCACACACCAGACACTTGTGCGGCTTTTCGCCTGTAGAAAGGGAAAGAAAAAACAAGAAGAAACGAGATGTATAAAGATTGGGTGTAAAGGGTCATGAAAATCAAACAAAAGAGCTCTTGTACGGAAGACAAGTCATATAGCTTACATCAAAGTGCATATTGCTATTTCTTTTAAGATGTTATGGCCTAGATAATCTTTTGAAAACATCATTTGCCATTATCCACATAAGATGGTATCATAATATTTGTGAGTGCATGTGTGTCTATGAGGGGAGGGGAAGAAGTGTTTGTTGTGACGCGTTCGCGAAAAATTGAAATGAGAATGCCTATTTCACGCTACAGCTGGCATGACCTGTTACGACGATTTCCGTAATGAAATCATCTCAATGATGCGATGTCTATTTCTTTCTTTTTTCTTTAAGGTCATACACGCATTTCTCTTTAAACGAGGTATCATTAAAATGCTCGCAATCTGTTCGCTTCTGGCTGTAAAACAACCCTGCGGCTGGAAATACAAAGCACTTAAGGACAAATCTTTCCACCGTGCAATCAAGATTCTCGGATCTCTTGTTCGCTCTAACACGCAGATTCAATAGTCAGAATTTTAAACGGGAGACAGACAGCAGCAAAATAAAGTCCACGTCCCTTTTTCCCGCCATCTTTGGGATGAAGACATCATATTTTATCGCTCTCGCGGGAGCGCGCAAATTACCCTAGCCCAATCATTGTCCATTCGCCGCACGTGAGTGCGCTTTCGTCGACGCGCGCTCGCTATTCAAAAATTCATAAAATTCCGTCTCACTCGCGCGAAATAAGTGTTCCACAAACTTACACCCGTCTTCTTTAAAGTACAGCGAACCGTTCATTCCCCGACCAGCGCCGACTGGTGTTAAAATGATGCGCAAGTAAGTGTTTTGCTTGATTGCGATTGGGAGGGGGGGGGGGGGGGAGAGAAGGAAGGGGGCACCCCTTTGTGTGTACATACAATTCGGGTGCATTATAGTCGAGTTTCTTCGTGTGTGTGTGAGTGTGTGTGTGTGTGTCGGTTTGATGACAAGCAGGGGTCGAAAACGAAAATTGCGTCGGCTTGGTTTGGGATTTGTCGTGACGATGAGGAGGACGAAAAAGAGGAAGCACTGTGTGTTGTATTATGGGGGTGTATTGACACGGCTGACGCCCGGCTATGCACGACTGGGCACGGGGCGTGAAATCGCGGCCGGCTCGTGGTGGCGGATTAAGTCATCGTTGCCCGGTCGACAGCTCCATGATGGGGCGCCGAGCTCAACTCGATGCCATAATCGAGCGGGTGATCGCACGCCGCAATGAATCTCGGACCACAGGGATTACAGAAAGACAGATAGAGAGAGAGTGGGAAAGTTATAGGAAGAGATAGAGAGGGAAGGAAGAGGGATTATAGAAATCACCATCTTTTAGTGACCACATCAAATCCAGAAAAAATCATCAATATCAGCTCAGAATTTGAATCACAATCTGAATCATCATCATGTTTTCATATACATTTGCCAGCAGTGTCCTCGAAATTTACTAAACTTCACTATTTAAGGTCAAGGAAAAGAAGCATACAAGCATTTCCACTCATAGCTTGGGTGACACTCTTGCTGTAATGCAGTCCGCAGTAATAAAGCTGCGTTCATTACTGCTGTATCATTCCTCGGCGAATCACACACACATAAAGCGGAGGCCCTTCGCTATAATCATTTTACCACGCTCGGTCTCCAGAGGCTCTAAAGACACTACTTAAGTCGGATTCCTGCTATTTCCTTTTCCCTCTCTTTCCCTTCTTCCCCTTCTAATTCCTTTCCTTCCTTTTTACTCTTTTTTTTTTAAAACCGATTCGCCGATTGCTCGCAAGAGGCAGTTGTCGGGCAGAAATCGCGTTAAATTTTAATCACCAATTAATATTCTCAGGGTGGAGAAAGCTGCGGTCTCGTGTCCAAGTCGCTGTGTCGTATTTCTTCCCGATAGATATGCGGAGGGCCACCGGTAAGCAGAAATGATCCTCGCAGATTCGGCCGCAGACCCTCTCAGCTATGCTTGGCCGGTCAGTGTATTTCAATTTGACCATCATATACTTATTATGTTGGCGTTCTTCTTCTCTAACCACACTGACTCACATGATTTTGATGTCTTCTTTCTATTGGCTTTGTATATTGCTATCTACTCATTCTGTGCGTAGAGACCATTTTTGAATGTGTTTTTGTTTTGTTTTCTTTTAGGGGAACGACAAAATTAGAAATCACATGAAATTATACTATAGATGATGAATGTGAAAAGGGATTATAGTGGCGCCGTATAAACTCAAACAGGCAGGATATCTTGCATATTTCTGATCTTTGTGTCGTACCTGCTTCCATGGACTTTGAATACCGCTATCTACTGAAGATCATTCCTTCAAGCTGAATACATTACTGCGTATACTATACGAACCAAAATAAAAACAGCCCAACTTACAAACACAGATTAATACCAACAGAAGTAATAACATTATGAACCAACAGTAAAAATGGCAGCGAACGTGGAAGGGGTTGGTTTACCGCGCAGTCTCCGTGAATCGGAAGGTGGCAGCAATACTAAAAATGATTGATGGCTTGAATGTACCTCAAAATGTGCTCTGATTGGAAAGTATTTATTCGCCTATCAGATTTCAGGAAGAGCAAAAATGTAGGGGAGCGGAACTCGGACGTACGAATATAGGTCGTTATTTATTTTCTTAATACCATTCGAAAAGAGGTGGGGCTGGGGTCGCGGGAGGTTGTTAGGCTGGGTGTCTTGGAATCGCGAGGCCGGGGCATAGACGGGCGGATAGGTCGAGTCGAATTTCGAGCGACGAGAAAAGGAAAAAGACAAAATCGAGAAAGATGAGGGTCTAATGACTAGCGCAAACAGAAATATCGCCCTTAAAGCCGGGATGTCTTGTTCTGGAACATTCGAAGTGGATCCTATCTCATTTTTTTTTTATATGATTGTGGTCATAGTCAATAATCAAATGTGTATGAATAACTTTAAAGGGTGTCTTTATTGTTCATTATTAGTATGGTTGTTTTCGTTCAGAGATTCATCTTGATCGATGCGTGACGTCATTTCTGCAAGTTCCTGCCCACATGGGAAGATCAGTGCTGGTAGAAGCTAATTGTGATTGTGGTGAACGTGAAACTCGGATTGTTTTCAAATAATATCTCTTACCATATCTCAAGCCATTCTGTGTGGAGGGGAGGGGGATCATCGGGAATCTCTGTTCCAATTCCCTTCCGAAATTAAAGCATATGCTTGGGGGAAACTATGCTGCAGTTAGCACCTTTAATCCAGAAGAAACCCGCTACTTCCTTCACCTGCGTTTCAAGCTTGCCCTACATTACATTCATCCTCCAGCATTAAACCCTTTCTTTGCCATTCAGTCCAGGATGGACAAATCTCACACACACCCCTACTAGAATATGGGCAGGTAATAATAATGTGGCAAGCAAAGGGTTAAAGAACCATCACCCACCAGGATAATATGAGACGAGACTCCTGCGTCAACCGCAATTGCTGCTGGGCTGTGTCGGCGGGGGTAGGTGGTAGTATTATACCGCTGGATTTCCATCAAGGAAACGGGGCTATATAATACATCCACAATTTCTTTGTATTCCGGCAGTGAGCCAATCAGAGATGCATTGTTTTTTCTTGTTCTGATTTTCCTATTTGATTATTGTTGTGATCTGTTCTGTGCTTTAAGTTGTCTGCTTGCTGATATATATGAAGCCAGAAAAAGAAATGCGAATTTTTTGGAATAGTTTGCCATAGACGCCACAGGTAGTCAAAAATAGCATCAGCTGCCCCCCCCCCAAAAAAAAAAGAAGAAGAAAGAAATCAATATATTATATAGGACACAGTATAAACATCGTGAATATTTCGTGTATTTATTGTTTTGTGTTTATTTTGAACTGTTGCACCAGATATGGTAATAATAATACCTGTGAATTTCTGCAGTGAGAACTAAAGGAACGAGGGTGTGTTATCTTACCAAGTACCACTTGGCGAGTGTATGAAGTAGCTGTCTATAGTGGAGAACCCTTGTGTTTGTGAAGAGTGGCGTGTAATGAATACCAGTCCTGTTATTGAAGTTGCGAGGGAACACTCGGCGTGCGTCTCGTATTGCGTGACGGAATGCTTTGGGCTGCAAACTTGGCGCACAATTTTAAACTCAACGATAGAGGGAAGCAAATATGCCGCAAAATATGCGCGCTTGGTATAAATCGCGATTTTCGTGATTAACAATCACTAACGATAATGAGCGATTTTATGACGCTGAATCATTGTCCAGCGCAGAATTCCCTGATGGATGTAAAAAAATAGTTGTGTAGGCCTAGTTTGTTTGTCTGTACCAAATGTAGAGCGACCATGATCTTTCTGAAACCCATCTCAATTACACACCCACCGATCTCATCCTTTGAAAGCCTCACACCCTGTGCCATTTTGCCGAATTCTGAATGTCAAAGTTAATAATGCTATTACAACCACCCACACCTCTCTGCGAAACCGAGGAAGGAGTCGGGTCCATCAAGCTACAAGGCGCATCATCCTGTCAACATGGGCTGGTATCCCCCTCTCTCATCCCTCTTTGCACCAACTAATCACCTCCAAATCGTTTCTAAGATTGCCCCCCGACACTGCCTCTCCCCGCTCTCCCAAGATACACACAGCCGGCGGTACACTCCAGCACTGGCTACTCTCACTACTGTATTCGGTCTGATCGCCTCCTCCGCGCCAAAGTACATGAAACCTCATATTTGCTTTCTCACTACGATAAGTGACGAAATCCATAATCGTTTCGCGGAGATGAGGGGGGGGGGGGGGGAGCTGGGTGCGAGGACAAGTCAACAACTCTTGTTACGCACACTTGACCTCGCTTTCGGACCTTCTTCACTATCACTGTCATTGCTACCTTCTTCGCCTTTCCTTCTTCTTCTTCTTAATCTTCTTTCTCTCTTTTTTTTCTTCTAAATTCATATTTTGTGTATGTGCGGGGATCTTTTCACACCATCATACCCCCTTTGATGACACCAACCATCTAACAGCGTTGTTGCGTGTTCGCCTGATTGCAAACGGTCATGTATCGCCTGCGACCCACTTAAGCGCGGGAATGGGCCTGGGTGAAAAACTGTGAGATTCACCAGCTTTGACCTGTTTCTTCACAAATAATCCGTAACGACAAGCCTTCCTTGCCAGAAATCCTCATCCCCACACCATCAAGACCATGATTACCAAGTATCTCTTTTTTTTTCTGTGAGTCTCGACAAGTCCAATTTCTCACCCGAGAGTGCCAAAGCCCATTGCGTTTACCTATCACACACTTCATAGAAAGTCGCCTCTTGTAAGATCTTCATTTTCGCGCTTAAAGTCCACCCTGCATGGGCAGTGTCCTCCTATACTGACAAGACATCGATGGACCATGAAGATCGCCCCCAATTTATTTGGATGAGCCACTTGAGCTCGGCCATTACCTCCACGTCTATACGATTACTTTGGCAGACGACAGGTCACCAGTGACAGGCGATCAACCCGATATTCCCGATATGACGTCATAATCAGCGTTTCCATATTAAAGGCACAAACAAAGAGAAATCGTGGTCTGCTTCAGTACATTAACTCCGTGATTACCATCGGCAACTTGTTTCAAAACGTGTATTGCTAGTGTCATTTTGAGATGGCTCTTCTTATTACAGGAGAGTTCAAGAGATTCTCACACACCCAGGACATTACCCTTACACAGATAACGATTTGCTCCTGTTTAAAGAAGAGAAATCTATTCAATCTTTTCGCTTGTATTGCGTTTTAGTAGTTTGGCTCTTTCCTATCTAGTTTGATGTCATCAGATCGACAGAGTGCTTGATGCGACAAGGGGAGGGAGCCACATCTGGCCGGGATAATTATTCTTTCAAATAGTCATAAAATATCCAAACAATTCTCTCCCCCTGTACACGACGTGACATCGGCTAATGGAGTTGGGGTGTCGTTCACCCTACGGCCGTGATGTGTGGGGAGTGGAAATACTTTTCCCACCCATACTTAGGTTTTATAGTACACAGAAGAATCAAAGCAACCCTCGATCTCATTTTTTCATCATTTTTCTTGATATTTGAGATGCGAGACCCTTGCGCTTTCACGAAGTTCAGCAGACACGCGTTTCGCAATCTCTTCCTTAACTTTCTCTTTGTTTTCCTATGACATCAAATTTACCATTGATTGTCGTAAATTGTCATTCATATCTCCATTTCATCATTATTGCATATTCCAATTCAGAAAGCAATGATCATTCCACTGCCATAAATGCACATAATTTTATAACAATGTTTCATGAGTCATTTAATATAATGATTATGTAGGTCCTTGTGTACATGCCTATATTTCATAACATTATTCTAAAACCTATTCCGATACATATAGGCCTGGTGTAAATTTCAAATCACACGATCTGAATTTAATTCACTTTAAGAAAATTCATCTTTCCGGAAGCAGCGGTATCTAACCATAAGCTCTCTCTCCTATTCTTCCTTGTGTGTATTTTGAAAGCATCGGTTGTTTACTTTTACCCGTACAAGATTCCTTTCCCTGAGTCATTGGTTTCTATTTGTGGGAAATAAAAAGAGACATCTCTTTTAGGAAATCGCCTAATAGTTCCTCTTAAATCACCTTCTTTGTCCGAAGACGAACCCACAGATTTCGTCTTCCACCGACTCTGACGCAACCACTGAAATCTATTCTATCCGGCCACCTATCAGAGTGAGATAGAGTATATCCCACAGCGTTCATATAAAGATACTAAGCTCCTTCAATAGCACAGTGTTATGTCATAGAGTTTAGCGATTCTGTTTCAGTTTGAAACACTGACTGAAATGCGAGATCTGATTTGCTTCTTGCGGTGAGATGAACAAAACAATGTATTGTATGAGAATAAATGCATTTGACTGCAGAGATTGAACAAGGGATAGGGGCACAGTTGCATTATTTGCCGGAAGAAAATGGCCGTTGATTGGCTAGTGTCGCCCTAAAAAGTTGGTGTTTTTTTTGTCGGTGAGTGGCTCCCCCCCCCCCCCCCGTATATATCATATAGCAAAGGATCCAGTTGTAGACAGTTAGAAGTAAAGACTTTGATTTCAATTCAAGAGATACATTTCACATACTATCATTAATACGACAAAGGGGGCGTTTTCTTGTTAACTGTCGACAGGAAGAGCTTAGTATTTATTCCCGTCTGTGCTGTATTCTGTCAGGTTGGCTTCTTGGAGCCTTTCTCACGTTGTCTGATTAAAAAAAAAAACAATATCTATTTTAGTCTTTAAATCTTTACGGGAGAGACCTCAGCATAATATGGGTAACCCTCTGCCGAGATAAGAAAAGCACGCGTACTTCTTCTGAGCAAATCTTTGGCGAGTTAAAAATCTCTCGCTGGTTGTATCAATGCACATGTCATGAAATCATGGGAGTTTGGCTATGAAGAAGAAAAAATAAATAATAAAAGAGAGACGCCGGAATAAAACACCTCCATGTGTTCGATTTGAGACAGCTTTCCACTTTATTGCATTCCTTTCATCACCCAGCGTGCCTGGCACAAAAGTCATGTCATTTACAGCTCCAACGCGACGAGATAATCACTTTCCTCCAAAAGCTAACATTGATTATTTTCTTGAGTGCAATCCAAGCTTACAACATCTTGGGCGTTAATTCCAGACGAGTGTTGCGGGACATGTACGCAATTGTTGGGTGCCCGCTTTGTTTTCCAGCGAACGGAACCCCATGCTCGGCGCGCGATAGGCAGTTCGTGCCTGAAACTAGCGCTCGTGCGTAATCATGCACTGGAAATTGATGGAGAAAACTTTCGCGCGCGGCGCGTTAACAATCTCTAAATTGCTCTGAGCACAAATCTTGTTTTCTAAAACATTCACTCTGTGAACAATTTGTTGGGTCGTGGCGCTGCTCAAGTGGTACTAGGGCTTATTGTGCGTAATATAATTTTGTGGTGACATATTTCGCTGAGAGAAAAAAACGAAGAAAGAGAAGAACACCAGACGACGTGTGACTGAGAACAATAGAAATATACTGGTACGGCTTCGATTTATGCTGGGTAAAGCAATTCACTGTTCGCTTATTGATTTAAGCACTCCACATATATTTTACGACCCTATCACGGCATTCACACACTGAATGACAGAGTACTGTGTCTATGCACTTACAAGTACTATGTCATCGAAAAGGTCAAATTCTGGAGACAAAATGGCGGAAGTCTTGCCTTATGTAATTTGACAACATTATAAAAGATTGCATACTGAAAACAATGTCATTGTGTACAGACGCAATAGAAGAGAAATAAGAAAAACAGAATGCACACCATTTCGCTGTCCTTCGTAACTTAAGATTTGTCATTGATTTATCCATATCATTGGTGATGATCACTACATGCAAACATTCAGCCGTAACTTGGCAACCTTCATCTCTTGTTATGTCACGTCAACAACGCTATACCATCACAGTCTATAGCCAGCGCCGCGAGTGTCAATGAGAATAGTCACCGTTATCCTTTGCTGATGAGTGCGTCTGCAGAAATTAGCCATTTCTCATAATTAATAATAAAGCAGAAAACTCGTGCGTCATGTCCGTGTTTCCAAAATCTAGTGTATTTACCATGTTTATTCCAAGATTTGCCACCAAACCTACAGATGAGCGATACTCGCGCACGCGTCTCAGATTCAAAATAAAGACAGCGAGAAAGTTTTGTCGTAACATGCTACAACAAATCTGGTTTCTTTACCATGGGTACAGAAGTCATCCTGCTATCAGTGGTTGAATGTTAATGTATGCCGTGATGTTTTCTTTCTGCGAGTCCTCGGTTGACATACAAAACAACAAACAAACGCACACGCAAGTAATCAAACCCCATTATACTATCGCATACATGCACGAACGCGCACAAACAAAACCTCCAGCGCTGCAATGATTTAGAAGCTTACGTAAGAGTGTTATTTTCCTCCCCCACCCCGTCACACTACGCGCACACCTATCCTAAATAGTTATCTGATTGTCGCTTTTATATTTCTGGCATCTTCTGTTCTCATGTCTTTTGTATTGAATTAGACAGGCTCAAACCACACATTATGATTATGAAGTAGATGCCACACCTATTGACCACATTCGATGCCCGCGGCATCTTTTTATTGATTGGTTGAAAGAGGATGTATTATTCACGAGTTGATTGCACGTCACGTGACAGTCTCGATCAAAACACCGTTTCATTCGCAGCAATCCATCCATCATCGATGTTTCGTTTTGTTTGCGTCGTTTCGTTTCGTTTTTTGTTTGTGTCACATTTTCCTTTTTTTCTGACATGACATTCTGACAATGCAAGCGCAAGCGTGTTATTGACAGTTTCACACGGCAGGGATGGGAAAGGGATTGTTATTGACCAAATCTCAATGTGATTGGTCATCCAATAGGATCTGAACAAGGATATTGATTTTTGGATAGTTACATATACTTTCATCATCATCAAAATCCTGCCCTGCATTTTTTTTTTCATTCATTCTATGCCAGTTGTAAATCAAATTAATGCTACTCCGGTATACAAATGGGACTTGGTGATAAATTACAATAAGATATTACACCAGGTTTGTCATTTTCTGAGGAGAAGAAGAGGGGAAAATCCAATTCGGCGACGAATTGACTTCACAATTATGAAATGTGGTGAATTGCTTGCATTTTGAACAATATTGTTATCTGGTGACTCGCGCGAGTTTATGCGCACGCCACTATCCCAACACTTACGCTTAACAATATTTGGCCGAACAATGAAATCAATTTACAATATTGGTTGAAGCAGGGTTGTCCGCATCTTCGCGTATAGCTTTCCAAGCGACAATACTCTAATTGTCCTGTGCCCTACTCATCCTACAGCTCACAATCATTTATTCATAAATTCTGATTACTCGCATAATAGCTTGTTTTGTCCGGACAATTGTAATCTTTTTATTTTTTATTTTTTTTCTTCTTTTCGGTCTATGAACTCGCTCGTTCGGAGAAAAGCGTGCGGAAGATTCGTTACGTATTCATGCAGTATAGTTTAATTTATTCAGATTCACATAATTATGATGTCGGGTTAGCGACTGAGCAGAGTCGATGGAGGAATTCTAATAAATCATACTTTCGAAAAGCAAATCAGCCGAAATACCTAAGCGGTAAACCGGTATCAGTCATTTCAGAAGGGATGCACTTTTCAACAGATTGGTTGGGCATCGCATGTAATAGATGTTTTTAGACCAGAAATTTAAGTGCACACTTCTCAGCCGTGTTTGTATGTTATCACATCATTTAGAAAACATGTTCAAATTTCGATGAAGAATTCTCTGCTCTTTTGACAGTTTGGACGTAACCCTTGCTCAAATTCATTTCAGCGTAATTTCATCCCCAAACGTCAATCCTCTTAAGGGATTTGCGAAACGTTATCATTTTATTGAAAGCACTTTTCTGTGAGACGAAATTCTGAACAACAACAGCAGAAAAAAAAAAACACGGGGTTGGAGAGCTTTAATGATTTGGAGCTTATTCAGCGCGCATCCCTGTGCTATGTAATCTTTGAGACGGACAATGTCATCGTTCTTTGAGCGCCAAACCAAACGGAAGGCCGAGTTAGACGGAAGGATAACGCTAGCAATCGCCGAAGACTAGCCTTTAGAAGGTGAATCAGAAGAAGAAAAATGTATCCGCACCATTCTAGCTAACGCTGCTGCAATGGTTCTGCGAAAAAAAGGTGGGGTTGACGGTTGAATAGCAGCAGCCATTTCGGGCTCTGGAACTCTCCCCGTACAAGTTTACCCTTTTCTTTCAAAATAATAGCGCGCGCAATCATAATACGCTAATCTGATTTGTAACCGGGGTATTTACATCTCTCAGGAGACGTAAGGATTGTCATCTTCCAAGACACGCCAGATTCTGGCTCGATTGGCTCTTTCATACGTTCTACAAATGCTTGTGCTTGTCGCAGTTGTTTTTATTCTATCACGTTGAAAGTGTGTGTTTTGTACGGGGTGGGGGTTACTCGATGTTGTAAAAAAAAATCGCAAAGACAGCCTGCTTGATTTTGTTTCCTGCCTTATTCGCTTACGTGATATTGTGTGCTGAGCACTTAGCTTCGAAAGTGGAGGGAGGCCAGATGTAAATGAATGGGTGAAGATCGCTAAGCAGCAGAAAGATACATTATTTCTAGTACATAACTGTTGATATGATTGTCTTTCCAGTCACGCGAAGATCTGTATGGCCTCGGTCGTCTGCCAAGATAATTTTCGACATTTTATTGCGCGCCCTTTTTCTTTTCCTTTTTCTTCACCTACCCCCTCTTTTATCACACAGGCTTGAAAATATTTCCTTGAAGGTACCTTGCCACGTTCTTTTTTCTTTTCCATCACGATTTGGTGGCTCTCAAAAAAAGTGATTTGGTAAATTTTACTGGTATGATCCTATTTCAAGATTGAGGGTGACAGAGTTTTCATGTACAGCGATCGCACGCTCTGACCATGCCGTTGCTTACATGGATAAGCTGAATTCCTATAACATGGCCAGTTTGCTCGTGGTTTTGTCGGAGGGTACACATTGTCTTTAGCCATGTAAGTGCACTATGACAGATGTTCCTAGAAAACTCAAACTGTAAAAAGGCAACAAAGATAAAAAAAAAGACTTAAAATGTTCTGTCATCTTCTGACCTGATGATTTCAGTTTGTTTAAGTTTGTGCGTTTGAATGCTTACCTAAACTATTTTCAGACGCAATTTGACGCATGCCTCTAATAGCACACAGTGTTCATGATATGGTGACACAATATTGTCATCTCAATAATGTATTCACGCAATACGTACTCTTTTTTGTTTTTCCTCAGCTTCAACAGTTGTTAAACTATGGCTTGCACTGCTTTAATGTCTATGTTATTCTCTTTCTTTGTTGAGAAAAAATAAAAAAAAGAAAAGTAAACCCAAATGGCTATTACACTTATGCTGTGCAGGCTCTATTTGTATTTGATTTAAAGGATGACAATCTGAATTACTAGCAATAAAAATACAACAACTAATGTTTTGTAGTTATAGAGGACGTCAGAATTCTTTGGCGGGTAAACTCCACAATGACCAAGCGACATTGGGCATGTTCGTCAACACACGGAGCTTGAGTTACTCTGGTTTTTCCATGATCATTTCTCACTTTCAATTACAGAGCTCTCTTGATGTTTTGCCGCCACCATTTTTCAAAAAGGGGAAACGGATCTCTGTACTTTATGTGGAAGCTTTCTAGAGGTTTAATCTGAGTGATCCACACATTTCTATGCCTGCATTTTCGCAACGTTTTTAACTTTAAGTCTTCTGAAAGCTCGGGTAGAGAAAACCTTTCCTCCTCTTTTATGCTTTCGGCTTTGCTGGTGCGATTATTGCAATCTCCTAAGTTGTAGTCATTATCCTTAAATCGGACTACAAAATCCGATCAAATGCACCAGCACGGCCAGAGTGACAAAGTACTGATTAGACCCGTGTTATGAGGTCTGAAGTCTAAAGTTGGGACAACAAGTTCCTTTGTAATCTGGGAATAACGCATCTGTCGTGTTTTGAACCGGCTGCACGTTACCCACGTCTCATCCCTGATTACTATAAGATTTACCCTTTTACCGACCCATCCAAGAAGGACGGGGGGGGGGGGGGGGGACAAAAGGTTAGAGGTTAATGTTTTGTTGGATTATCATTCTTACACTTTCTCACATCAGCAAAGGCAGGGATCTGCAGAAAGGGGTGCGACGAATTGCGACAATAACATACGATCAATAATTCGTAAGCTCTTTTAAGATTGTTTTAATAGGGAGTTTTGCCGCTGCGCCCCCCACAGGTGACTGACAGTGTATTGAAATTGAGGGACCTGCGAAAAGCTGCATTTTTTTCTTTTCTCCCTTTTACTGTCAATAGGGGAAAGCCTGATCGATTTCTGACAGTTACTATGAGATTTGGCTGCGATAAACCGTATTCACTGATCGGCCTGTTACGCCACAAGTAGTACTGAGTGAAAGGGGTTTAGAGAGAGGCGAGGGGCTTACATCGATCCGAGACAAAAAGAACCATTGTGAAGACGAGAGATTTATAATATCGGAAAAAGGATTTTAGAGGGTTTGCATTGATGAGAGAGAACTGCACAGCATATACTCCAAACACGCAAAGAAACACGCACACATACAGACTTATATACACACACGGACATGAAACAGAAACTAGCATTTCTTTTCCCTTCTCCGTACAAGTTTCTTTCCACGTGAGAAAGAAAACAGCCTGACAGATCGATATCGTGCAAAACTTGTTTAGTTCACGATTACGAAAGCAGACAAATATGATGTGAGGTCAGAGTGTTGCCGAGCGCCGGAATGAACGTTGTACAAAAAGACTTTGTACGCAATTCTAGCTTTACTGAAAAATGAAAACAAACAAACAAACAAACAAAACGGGAGGAGAAATTAAGGAAGTTGTTGTGTTGAAGGTTGCTGTTGCGAGTTGCATAATGATAATCTTAAAGGTTTAGATGCAAATGCTTAACTGACGCCCGACAAACTGCTTTGAGACTGAGAAAAAAAGAAGAACAGATATAGGCCATACAATAATGTAAATGTTGGAAATGAGAAAATGAAATCATGTGTACGCCGAAAACAGCTAAGGGGGACGAAAACAGAAAGATAGCGCCGGGGTGAGGGAAAGTTTATCACCTTTTTTGGCGCCAAGGAATTTATCGATCTCCGTTTGGTGAAATCGCAGAAGGAATCGATACAACTCTCTTGTCAACAAGGAGATTTTTTTTTCTACTCGCGGTCCAAGTAACAGATTAAGATTTCGCTTATTTACAAATCTGCTTAGCTCCTTTTTCCCCCCTCTTATTTTTTCTTAACTTTTATGACCTCTTGAATCGATCGATAACGTTTTGAAGCCACGATCGATCAGACTACCGGGTTATAAATTGTGTTTGCTTCATGAAAGATTGATTTTTAGCGATCGAAACAGATTTAGCGCAGTCATTGCCTGGCGCGGGATAAAAAGCTCGTCGAAATAAGCCCCAAGAAATTGTTTTGGCGACGACGCTTTTTCTTTCCCTCTCAACATGTGGTATAGAATCCAGTAGGACAACAGAAGTTGTCTCTCACCATTTCATTTTTCACTTCTCTCACATTATTGCCAATCTGATGTTAGTGATGACTTATGCCCCATTTCCCCCGCATTTTCATAACACTGTCGGTAGCGTTGAAAACTGAAACACATGCCGTATTTTGACAGGATTTTCAAAAGGCTTCCTGAAAACGCCACGTCGTATCATAAACCTACATGCATATATCTCACAAGGCCATTACTTATGAGACGGTTCCAAGTGCGCGTAAACAAGTCGGTGCGATTGTGTTTATCGCTTCACACTATTTGAGTCAACGTCTCTGCGAATCTGACAATTGTGTTATGAACATGGTGAATGAAAACATTGTAATAAGCTACGACTGATGTCCAAGATGTTACTGATTAAGTTTAAGGATTAATGTCCATACTGTAATCCATCGTAATATACATCACCACCAGGAATAAGGGCGCACAGTTTTGCTACGACTACGACTTAAGTATGACAGTATCATTACAGAGCGTGGACTAGCAAGGGTAATTGCAATTTTAGACAATGTGGAAAGTTCAAATTGACAAATGGAAAACAGATTTTGCAGCTATTGATTCATCCATCCATCGCCATCCGTCCGTTATTACATTCATTCATTCATTCATTCATTCATTCTTTCATTCATTCATTGATGTTTTATCCATTCCATTCTCCTTACCTGTGTGTATGTATGTGTGCTTCTTCATGTCCGACTTCTGGTGGAATCGTTTGCCGCAGTACTGGCACGGGTACGGTCTCGTGTCCGAGTGGATCAGCATGTGTGTCGACAACGTGGATGACCGCTTGAAGGTCTTCCCACACTGTTTGCACTCGAACGACCTCTCTTGCGAGTGCACGGCTCGATGTTGACTGAGGCTGACGGCGTGGCCGAACGTCTTGTGGCAGATATCGCAGGCGAAGGGACGCTTGCCGCTGTGCGATCGCCTGACATGGACCTCGAGACCGTGCGGCGTGCTGAACACCTTGCCGCAGTCGAGGCAGTTATAGGTGCCGTGCGGCTGGTGATTCGGCGGCGAATCGAGCAGCTTTGCGTCGCTCACTTCGTCGACTTCCGGCGAGAATCGCTGCAGGCGATCGGGCATGCGGACTCCCGTCGGTGAAAGCGGAATGCCTCCGCTGCCTCCGACGCCGACGCCTGTCCCGGCGCCGGCGCTGCCGTGGTGGAGGCGGTGATCGCGGAGCTTGCTTCTCGCTATCGCCTTTTCGTGCATGAGCGAATAGGGCGAGCGGAAAGGAGCAAAGTTCGGGATGGCGAGCCCAACCTTGGCGTTGTACCACCGGAGGTCCTCGGGGGCGAGGGCCACCATGTCCTTCTCAAGCTGGGCGAACCGAGCTCGGTAGACGTCGGTGTAACTCAGGCGACCATCCTTCAGTAATTCCGTCATTTCGCGGTTCAAGAGACCTAGAATGAAAAAGATAAAAAATTGAGCAAAAAGAATTAAGTGAATAACGTTTATACTGAAATGGGAGGTCAGATATAAAAGAGTTGAAGCACAGATACGTGCATTACTAATCTATGGATTGCAAATCCATATAACATTTTTGGTCGAAATCCCCGTAACCATGGAAACTGGTGTTAGGTAAGTTCTATTTCAGGGATATAATGTCACAGGCTATCAAATACTGCTAAAATCAGTTGCTAAAATCAGTGCTGTAATTTGTATGAATTACACAGATTACAAGAATAACGTTTAACTATTACCTGGCATTATCTTGATTAAACATACACAAGACAATATTGACAGAAAAACCCCTACGTGATAATGTTGTATTTCACTAAGATTCATAGTTGTGAAACTTCAATAGTTTCAACTTAAATTCATCACGGTACTTTGATACATGCAAGGTTGTTGACACGATCGTGGCAAACACGGTCATTATGAAGTTGAATGTTTTCGGCTCTTCGCCCCTTTCTCTGTTTAATTCTAATGATGATGGTAATGATGCTGAAGAAATTTACAAGTGATGCAGCAACGTCATATTTGATTTTTCTTCACATTTTCTCTACCACTGAATTGTAAAGCAAAAATGGTTATTATCCGATCCCTAGAGATAGTCGGTGAAATAATAAAAGAAAACTTAACGGAAAATTTCGATTGTAACCGAAGGATGTAATCGGCTTAACGAAACTAATAGCCTGTTAATATGCGGACTGCAAAGCTGTGCTGAGCTTTACTCGCAGATCTGATTACTTAAGTTCGTTTTCATATCTTACATTGAATGTTCGTCTGTTCATCGTTCAGTAATGTTAAGAATTTTTATATAAAGAGAAAAAGATGACTTTGTTGCAACCTCTTACGGTGCTTGGAAGGGTTGTAACTTAGATTAAAGGGAAATAAACACAGGGGAAGAGAGAATGAGGGAGAGGGAGAGAATATTAAGATGATTTAGACAGAGATAAAAAAATGTTTTCGAGTTACATCTAGCGGAAAATTGCAGCGAATAATTATTTTTACCATATGCGCCAGTGACCTGTAGTCATGAAAAAAAAAAAGATATGTAGGGAAACGCCCAAACTGTAACACTGATGAGAGAGAGAGAGAGAGAGAGAGAGAGGGAGAGAGAGAGAGACGGTTGGGTGGGAGACAACCCGGTGTGTATAGATATTGTTTAATGTTAAACTTGTCATTTCATTTTTCTATTTACTTGAAAATAAAGTCAAATCATTTCTTTTTATCCCCTATTTACAGGGAGCAACTCTGACATGCACCAAGCTCTGATGTTGTTTAACCATTTCTGTGCGAATGATCCAAATACGTGTATACACAAATTTTGCACACTTACGGACAAGATTTTTAATGTGACACGCAGAGATTTAACATTGGATTTAAGCGTGACGGATGTTCTCTAAGACTACAATATTTATTTTTCTATCATTATGAATGCGTAATATTTTGTATCTATAAACTTACAGAGAGCTAAGATTACGGAATAATGATGTGATGCACAATGATGAATAGACCTTCTCAGGTGATCGTGGTAACGAGGAGCGAGATTATTTTCTTCTTTGTTTTAACATTGCGCACTCTTTTAAGAAGAAGCTCAAACAAACATTGTAAGGTAGGGCCTACAAGGGTCTGTTTGCTGTCTAATATTAAAACATATCCATAGATATCGATTAAGCTTAGATCTGCATCTATGAACATGAAAATATCCAAAATTCACTGAATAGTGAATTAGACCAAGCAAAGTTGATAGGAATCACCACACCTTATGTCAAAGACCATAGAGTAGGTACGTTTTTTAAGACCCTACACGGATATGACAGTGTGGGGCCTATCTTCGTTCATAAACTAACTGTAGGCCAGACTTGCGGAGGTGTTCATTGATGTTCTATGTCAATGCAGGGAGGTAGGTCAAAGACTGCGAAGTAAAAGACAAAGACTTCTGATCGATTTTTTCGAGGTCCTTTACCAAATGCAATTGTCTCTAAAAGACAGGATGTAATAAACGTTTGTTGGGGAGACATTTACCAATATGTACTCACTATTTGACAGAGAACGGGAGTTAATGCCCCGAAGTACAAGTAGTGATAAAATGTTAGAACCGCACATGATATGCCTATGCATGGCATCATATTGTTTTCTTGCACGCGAGGCTCATTAACTAACATACGTTTACTCACGGAAGATCACAAAGCTATGGGACTGATATGGCTCTGTACTTCTATAGTGCTCTTACAAAGCAAAGCGTTCACACATGAGCAAAGATGAGCCAAGCAAAGGAAAGGATGGAAGGATTTATTTTATGAGTAAGAAGGCAGTGATACCATGTTTGGATTTACCTTTTTGTTTCTCATGAGAGCATTCACGCTGACAACACAAGTGCATGAAAATTCGCGGCAAAATGGCTACTACTATAACATACATGATATCCCAGTCACTTTAAGACAATCTTCCATGTTCGGGATCGTGTGTATAGTTACATTAAACTGCATTTTATACAAAATCACCACAGAATATCTGGTTTATTTGTCAACCACACAAAGTGTTTCCTCGAAGACAAATTCACGTTGTTCTAATCAAACAAAAGAATAAGGGTGCACTTTGGCGGAATACACGTTTTCCAAAGTAGGCTTACATGAAAAAAAAAATGGCGGCAAATATCTTCCGCTGGACGTGCTGGCGCCATTGAAGAATCGTATCAACATTTACACCTTAAGATATGCCTCTGTGTGATGTACACTGTGTGTGTTTACCGATGCTTCAGCCATTATCAGGCCATCTGAACGTTTTGAAGGTTTTCATGTTTTTATGATGTTACAGACCAGCGCATATACACATGTTCGCATGTCCACTCGCGCATGGATATTGCAGGCGAGCAAGTGCTGATAATAATTATGTATGAGTGACATGCAACTTCGGACAACGAATGATACGTAATCATGGTAAATGGCAAGTCGTGAGCTGGAATTTGTAACAGTTATAGTGTTGCATCCTAGACATAATCAATGTGCTAATCTCAGCGTTTGATGCACAGTTTTGGCCACTTATTCCGTACCACGAGGGAAGCTTTGTTTCAGCGCTGTCTATACCTTTTGTCAGGATCTCCCTTCCGACAAAGACAAGAAGAGGAAATAAAGGTTATTGCTTTTTGAAATCAGACGCTGATCGCGACTTGCCATCGTCGAGATTGGCGAATTATTAACCCGCGGCACGCGGCTGGCATTGCGATACACTCGGATGGTGAAGATAAGCTCTCAGATAGACGTACTTCAGCAGCTTTTCCATATTTTTCCTCTTAATAAAACAAATCTTTCTCCCCGGTCTCTCTGTTTTTCGCTAAATCTGTAAACAGAACGGAGAGAGAAAGAAAGATAGATAGATAGGTGGAGAGAGAACGAAAAATCGTGCACCTGTAGCTTTTCTCATACAGATTGGTTTTTAGTTACATTGGCAGGGATTATAATGTCTATATTTACCCAGCTCTTTAGTCGACAAATGAATCGGTGTACCAATAAATGTCAGATGGGGGGAAAAGGACAGAAACAAAGAGAAGGGATGGGGGGGGGGGGGGTGGAGGGGGCTGGTTGGAGGGTAGTTGAGATCGAGGAGCGCTTAAATACATTCCGCTGGAAAATCAATTTTTCCCGGCATTTAACTTGGTGTAAAATCGTGCTTTGCTCTCGATTTGCAGCTTCAATATTTGCCACAATCGGGCACTGATTGCTGCAAACATTGTAACCTCTTGTGCTGGCGGGGAAAAAAAATGATACGACAAATTGCCGTCACCTGTTCAATCACAATGGAATATAACATTTCACTTTACCACACAAAGGCGAGGAATGCAAACGTAGCCCGAAAATGTATGAAAAACACGCCCGCGATCACATTCTTGCTATGTATGTGACTGTTGGGTATTATCACGTGTAACTAACAAGATCTACCAAGCAATAAACATGAAAGTAGTAACCTAGGTGATATTTTTGTTCTTCAGTTGCTTTTAGTTAATGAATCTGTGTCTCGCTTTCTTTTAATCCAGCGTATTTTGCAAACAATTGAATATGAGGTTGTGATTGTGAAGCGGTGAATATCGGTTGTTTTCATTTAACTTTTGAAGTGATGTCTATAAAATATTCTAAAGTCGTTTTGAGTCGCATCCGCAGTCAGTGGGAATAGGAAAGTCCTCCAAAAATGCCGTGTCATTGAAATGGATGATGATGATGATGACTGACCGCGATTTAAGCAAGATTGTGCTTCCCTCGTTCTTCCATGCAGTGATGTGTGTTGTCTTTTATACAGTCTTGCGGCCTCCGACGCTTTGTTTGGGGGTCGAGTTGAATCATGGCAGCATTAGTCGCACAATAGCCCCTGATGGAGACGTGTGTACAATTATTACTTGCATCGAGGTGACAGTCAACATTAAAGGCCCGACGAGTCGGAATACGATTGCCATTTCTTTTTTTTTTTTTTCAACTTTCGACGGTGACCGATTCCGACCCCGCGGAATAACTTGGTTGTCTGCGGCATTTGCTTGTCTGCTTTGGTGATGTGGAAAGAGTTCTTAAACTATTGAAAAACTTACAGTTCACGTGTCCCCTTTGCAACTCTAACATTAGATTTATTTCATAAGCTGGCATGTTGTATATTCATGTAGGTTATTCGGACCTTTCCTCATAATGACTAAACTGGAAACGTCTTTATGAAGGAGGGGGAGACAGCATTATAGATTTCCAGCGAGTTTATTCGGAGACCGAAAAAAAAATACAACTGTTCTTCTCGATACGAAAAGGGAGTGTATTCTCGAGTTACATGGCGTTTGTTTTTCATCTCCTTATTAAAAAAACAACAACAACTCTGACGTGTATTACCGTAAGATTCCATAGATGATGTTGGGAGACACTATTCTCCAACTATGCAAGTTTTTTTGCGACTTTTGCAAAAGGGATATACGACCTTTAAAGCACACAATCTATTAGCATTGATTAGTGTGCATCCTATTGTAAACTGCAGCTTCGGAGGCAACGCTGTGATAGTTCATCATTTTTGGTCGGCTTTTTTTCTTAAATGCGATTTTATTCTTAAACTCTTTCATTTTGATAAGCATTACGATAGTGGAACGTCGCCATGCAATCTCAGCGTTTATTCGGAACCGCTACACGCATGCAGGAAAACTGTGTTAAGACACTATCAGTGTCGCCATATTGTACTCAAGCTTCTACAATAGTGCATGCGTATACGCGTATCATAGGTGGATTCGTCAGTTGCAAAACGAATTCCGTTCTATTGCCAGTCGGTGAGGTCGTTTTTGTTTTCTTGCTTTCTTTGGAAAATGTCTATTTTATTCTGTTAGTCAGTAAATCCAGGGAAAAGAGAATGCCAAAAAAAAAAAAATGACACATATATTATAAAAGACGGGAGATGGCTGTCTGATTTCTCCACTCTGCGTTTCTCTATCTCCTTCTCTTTTTAACCCTCTCTCTCTCTCTCTCTCTTATTTCAGAGTGGGATGTATAAATGATGAGGAACGGAGGGACAACGCCATGATTGGAGGCGGGAACGTGACACGGGTAGACCAGATTGGCTCGGCCGTAATCGCGGGGTATGATTTTGAGGGGGTTTCGGCGAATTCTGCGTGCTTTTACGAGCCTATAAATCTTGTTTTTGCCATGAATTATACAACTGTTGGGGGCACTTTGGTTCTGATAGCTCCAATCTCCCGCCCAACTAAGATTCTATCATTCCACTATATTTCTTTGCTTGTCCTAGTTTCATTTCCACTTTCGTATACGAGTGCAATGCGGGTGAACTCCTAGTGTTAGTGGTGTATTAAAGTTCCTACTGAACTCTTTGTGTCTGCTTGTGTGTATGTGTGTATAAAATATGAAGGGCTTATTTTCAATGCATAGCAATGTCACGTATCTCTTAAGTTTAAGCTTCATCACAAACTTTACGGCAAACTTAAAACATAAAGGTGAAAGAATAAAGTACGCCATTCGTGCGTCTGGTTTATTGTCTGTGTGAATGATGTTTGTGTGTATGTACGTTTGCGTGTTTTGCAGGCATTATCTACCGTCTGAAGGTATACCGCATTCATTGTAAAACTGCACAGGCATGCAGAGCACACGCGCGTGCACGCTTCCCCACGTGTAGATATGAAGATTCCAAGCCACCCGATGGGCTACGAAATCATCACCATAGGGAGCCGATCAGTTAATGTAATCGTCAAATGTAGCTGTTGCGTGTTAAAGACAAGAAGATGCGCTTTCTACATTGTTCTATTCAACATCTGTGGCTATAAGATTAAACCTCCATTTACTGCGTAGAGCGGCTAGAGGTTGAAAGGTCGACGACGCATTATCACGGGTGGTTATCTTAACCCCTCATGTACCAATGACTGAAAATTGCACATTTTACACACAAACCAATGGATAGGAAATGAACGTGACACACAGAGAGTTAATGCCGATTTGAGTAGAGAGGCAGCTTGGCCTTTACCTTGTGCTGTATTGTCGTCTGTGCGGGTTAGGTGCACAGCAAGAAAAATAGTACTCGTAACTTTGTTGCATATCACAATCATCACTGCAATTTCGCAGCGCGCTTAAAAATTTATGTTATTGGAATAGACTTCATCAGGGATAGAATTATATTTTGCATGGTATGTCTGTACACGTTCACTTTTTTTACGATGCGTTTTTTTTTATTCACTATCTATTAAAACTCGATGCATTATTACCATTAATAGTCTTGTCCTTACAGCGATACAATTTAATTACAAGAAATAAATAAGCCCTAATTACGGGGTGCATAATTAACATGGTCTAGAGAGCTCCCCTGCTAGACAACGTATTTGTCCTTTTTTTGAGTGCATGTACAAGACTGAAACACACTGCTATGGTAAACATGTGACTGTCGAATAGTAAGCCGTACCCCCTCGCAGGGGCTTGGATTTATGAGAGTGATTGCATTACACCTTCATCTTCTCGTACGTACGACGTGTCCCGAATGCCAACGATCCGCCACGGTGATTGCCGAAAATTCCCCGAGCGCGCGCTTGCAATTTATACACTGATTCACTTAATTAGGATGTAACTTTCTCTGTTTTATAAAATTGCCGAGGGGCAGCGAATATGAATCATGGGGCATGATCGAAATGAAGAAATAGCAGAGTGTTTGCGATTAATATTAATGCGTGCCTGACTACAGCCGTCTGTCGCAGTCGTTGCTACCGCGTCTTCCAATCGCCCAAACTCCAAGCAGTGCGAAAAAGACTCTGGGCACGTTGTTCTGAGTGGCACTATTTAATATCATAGCCATCTAAAGACAATAACAAGGGGGAATGGATGATGATTGCTGAAGTCTAACATTTAAAGAATCGCTTTCAACGAAATGATTCCGTTATTTCTCTATTGTTTCCCCTTCTTGTATAGTTTCCTTGAGAGTATAGCCCCCCTCCCTTCACCCCTTTCCCTCCCTCATTTTCTCCCCCTCTTTCTGTGCCCTTGTCGAGGGAGAATATATCGCTAAGGAGAGAGGAGAAAATGTCTGCAGTGATATATATCACACACTCATGAATAATAGATGCGTTTCCCGCTCCCTGCATCTCGAGATTGTACACGGGCCGTGGGGAGATGGAAATCAGGAAGATGAAGACCCGAACTAACGAATCAATTAATATCATGTCTCATTGATCTCTCACACCGGAGAGAGAGAGAGAGAGTGAGATAGCGAGGGAGAGAAAGAGACGGTGGGCTGAAGAAAATAGAGATAGGAAGAGAGCAAAATAGAGAGATAGAGGGAAAATAGAGGGAGACAGAGAGAGAGGAGGGTGCAATAAAGATAGTATAGACAGACAAAAACATAGAAACATAGCGAGAGATAGAAAAAGAGAAAGGCAGAGAGGTAAACAATAAAGAGAGATTGATGGGCAAGAAACAAATATAATAAATAAACAGAATGGAAAGTATATGATAGAAAGAGAGAAAGTTATATAATCAGACCTATAAGGAGAGAGAGAAACAAACAAGTGACATAAAGAAATATAATGTACAATGAATGGAAAGATTCATACTTGAGCCTTCTAAGAGCTAGAAGGGCATAATTGTTAGGAATAATAAGGAATAACGTTCTCAAGCACTCAGATGGAGATATATCCCCTGCATGGCGTCCAGAGATTTCGAAAAAAACAACGAATTGTGATAACTTCTGATAGGTGTGGCGACTGAATGTCAGGATGTGGGAAATTTGAGAAAGACTGAAATATGGAAGGGAAAATGAAAGCTGCTACAACTTGAAAATGAAGTGCATGGGAGAGAAGGAGAATTATTAAGAGACGAAACAGAAAACGAACGGCGGACAGCTGCTGTCAGACAGACTTGAGTAGGCGCCACGAGGAGTCTACAGAGGAACATCAACTTTTGCCAACCGACTGAGAAGAAGAAGGACGCAAGACGCTCATGATCTCATCTAATCTCATTGGATAGCATACACATTGTATATGTATGATTATACATTCATATAAGTAAATATATATATATATATATGTATGTGAGTGTGTGTGTGTGTGTGTTTGAACATATATACATATATGTTTGTGCTGTGTGTGTGTGTGTGTGTGTGTGTGTGATTCTGATATGATAGGGTACAGAAAAGGGAAAAAAGATAGGGAGGAGGGAGTGCAACATCTCACACAAGTCGACGAGGCGCCACGATCAGAAATAAGAACATAATTATTCGCTTGAAAAATAAAAGCAAGCGAATTTAGAATGGTGGAGTTGGAGAGATGACATGGAAAGTTGGTGAAATGAGGAGAGATAGTGAGAGATAGGGAGAGTGGAGAGAAAGGGGAGATATATATATACTGTGATATTGTGTGTGTATGTGTGAATGAGAGAGATGAAGAGATGGAGGGAGAGGTAGGAATGTAGGGTGAGAGAGAAAAAGAGAGAAAAGGGAGATGAGAGAGGGTGGGGAAAAAAAGGAGAAAGATATTCTTTGACAGGTAGTGGGGATAAGTCAATCTAGGACCCCGCCACACCATGCGCGAGCAGCGGGCCGGAACGGCCGGGCTGTCAAGGTAATTGCGCGGTGGCCGGTTCACGATGTTTTTGATTTTGTTTTTGTTTTTGCCCCCGTCTTTCCCCCCATTGTCTTCCTTCTCCCCACCGAGAATGGTAGGCAACACTTTCATTTAAAGGACCACGTATCGATCACAATCTCGGTCCCTCCGATCGTCACTGCTGCGTTGGAACATTAACCTTGGAATTTACACTGGTATCTCGCTACGTCATAAGATGTGAAAGGATCGTACTTTTCAAGTCATGCTTCAGAGAGAGTGTTAAGTAAGGCATCGAGAGGAAGATCACTGCTAAATCACAATAACATGGTCTAATACCTGTCAGACAAAATCCATTATCACATTGCTCTTTTGTCAAAAGCTTACGGTAGATAACTTCTACATCACCTTAAGTGTCTAATTAACAACAACAGCCATACAGCTAGAGGCGCGGGAGAGTGCATGCATTCTTACACGGGCTTCAAATGCTGGCACGATGAAGAAGAAATATCGCCGCTTGTGTACCAACGACAAGTGATGCGGAATTGTATATAGCTTCCAAGCTAACACACGATCAGAAACAAATTCTATTGTGAAGTAAGAACAGTGAAATTTAATCTGGAAAAGGTGAAGAAAAGGTAAATTATGTTCATTATTTGTTTTATACATGATATATTTATCATGGAGGGACATTGTCGTCAAAAACCGATTTCAATAGGACCCTACTACTGACGAAGTCATGAAAAAGAAAACAGATTGACGATAAGACTATAGTATTACACGAGTCACCTCACGATTATAGTCGATTTGAACTAAACAACATTGACACCCGAGGATGAAAATCTTCCTTTTCCTTTGCATTTTCCCCCTTCATCTCTGTTTCCCCTTTGCCCTTGTAGCAGCAACCACAGATAATACTCACTTCAACAAAAACCTAATCTGTGTGGTAATGACGTAGAGTGGATGAATGAATGAATGATAATTCATCCGATGTTGTTCTTGAATATCAACATGTCATCGCTCACCCGCGTCCCCACCACAATACTGCAGGCACCCAAGCCCTGGCGGAATGGGTGACCATCGCGGGCTTGCAAATCAAGAAAAGTCTCTTTCGCTGCCTCGCTTTGGTAATCGTTGTGCTGTGACAAACGTCCCATCCGGTTATGCGGGAGGAGGTTGGATGCTTGAACCGACGCGTGAAACGCGCGCCGTGAAGAATGCGTGATTGTCTATGTGTAGTGTATGGATGTAACTGTTTATGATAAGAGGTTGAGGAGGGAAAAGGGGAGAGAAATGGCTAGGAGGTGGTGAAAATGGGGGTAAGTAGGGAGTGGGTAGGGAAGTCGGAGGGGCATGTTTCCATTGTATTTAGGTTGGAAACAATTACCGGTGACGCATAGCGGATATAGACTTAATAATGCTGTATCCTGCTGTTGATAATTATCTGTTAGTTTATGTGCCAAAATAAGCGATATTTCACTGCCAGGCCTATACATTTGATTGTATTTCAAGCATTTAATTGATTAGCTTTGAATATGAATGGATGATATGAAAGGTGTGCTTTGTTGTGCATTCTGCTTTTGTGCCGAAAACTCGTTCCAGTGCCTCAAGATTTCAATTCATTTTCCACAAAATGTTGAATATCACACAGCCATATCGCCCCACCTCTGCTCATCCCAAATTTCTTAGATTATAATTTCTTAAGGACGTACTATACACCCTTATCATCGTAGCTGTCATCACATTAAATTCATTTTGAACAAACTCATTACGTTCCTATGAAATAACCCCAAAGTGACCCCATCTTTTGCTGTGTACATGTTTTGTTTATCCTATGTTCTGGATTGCCTCCTGCACTTTTTCCCCTTCTCTTGACCTGGAAATGACGTCACAGTTGCGTAAGGCGCATGCTCACTGCAGCAGATATCTCCCCTTCCCCTTTCTCTCCCTAATGCGTCTAATATAATATTGATGATTGACAAGAGGGGGGAATAATCAGCCCCCATCGCGGGATCAGACCCGGGAGAATTTAGTTGTAATGACGTTAGTCTGATTCTATTGTGCTGCTAAAATATAATGTCTCGAAAGTCATTTACAAAAAGTAAACAGGGTGAGGGTGAAAAGGAAAATTGACATGTATCCGCACTGCACTTGTCAACAGACAGAGAAATCTGACTTTAATGAAAAAAAAAACAAACTAAAACACCCACAGAGAGAGGGGGAGAGGGAGGAGATGTGAACAGCTGGTAAAGAAAATCACTGGTCAAAAAACATAATATACAACTCTCTTCCAGTGAATATGATAGTTATGGTTAAAAAAAAAAGAATATGCACACAAACAGTTGCATATAAGTACTGAAAAGATGACGTCATATTTCATGACACAGAAGACAGAGCAAGTATTAAAGTCTGCTGTCAGTCCGTCCAAGGATCATCATTAAGTAAATTTGTATCGAAATCATGTTTTTGGGACCTCTAGACAAACTGTGACGATTACTCCGTTCTTACCGTTCGAGGGAGGTGAGGGTATGTCGTAGCTTGATATCTCGCCCTGGAACCGGTAACCGTGACGAGTCGCGCCGACATCGGTCACGGGGAAAGGTGCGATTTCGGGACGTAGTCGTGGACTGCCGTGAGCGTGGACCTTCGGGACGGTCAGTGTGAGCGGCATGGACGAGATCGGGACGTCCGCCGACGCCGGACGTCCGGGCAAGGGACTGCCAGCCGTGGTGGCCGCCACGGGCAGGCCGGAGGGGCGTTTGATTGGATGAGTGAGATCGGCCAGCCGTTGCTCGATGCTCAGCGTCGGGCTGTGCTGCTTGGTCGGCACGGCGGCCATGGACGAGTCGGTGATCGGGAAAGGACGTGGCAGTCCGATCAGATAACGACAATGGGCGATCTCGGTTTCGCTCGTCGGCCTCAAGTCAAGAGCATCTGCAAAAATAATAATGATAAAATCACAGGTTTAAAAATATCGTCTAGCTGTAAGCGATCAGGAGTGACCACGGTGTTAGGTGATTCGTATTGCACATCTCACATTTTTTAAACTTACGAAGTACATCTTACTGATGGACTTGCAAGTGACAGTGGCTATAATCTAAATAAAGAAGTAGAAAGTGGCAAACTTGTTTGCATGCTCTTCCTCCTGTGTATATTTACAGAGTCTATTCATTCACTTGTTTTCTTTGGGATCTTGAATATCTGTTATTTGAAGGGTATATGTTGAGTTTGACCAACTTCTTTGTCAGCTAATCTGTAATCTTGTTTATAACTTCAACATTCATGTTGATCACAACACATCGAAAGAGGCATTAATGTGTTTTAAAAAAAAATCAAAATAAAACTCAAGGACGGCAGTTACGTAAATATGGATAAGAATGTCATCATTGCACAAAAGAGAAGCCAGATCATTATGCCAAGGAGGTACTGGGCTAGTACCTCCTTGATTATGCATCCACTGACATTAATCCGAGTTGTGACGGCCAAATTGATTTGATTTCTTAGTCGGTAGAAAAATGTCCATAAGTGCTGCTTATTGTGGGGGGGGGGGACACCCAACAAACTCTGAAAGTTTCACCGGAATTAGCTTCCTAGTTTAGATTGGTTCACTTATCGGCAACAGAAATTTGACGGCAAAAGAAATTGAACTTTTCGTCCGTGGTTTCCACTGTGTGTGTGTGTGTTTGTGTGTGTGTGTGTGTGTTTGTGTGTGTGTGTGTGTTTGTGTGTGTGTGTGTGTTTGTGTGTGTGTGTGTGTGTTTGTGTGTGTGTGTGTGTGTGTGTGTGTGTGTGTGTATTTTCCCTTATTTGCTATTGTGCTTTGTTTTCTTTTCTGTATGCTTTTGTATACGTTGCGCATTTACAGTAGTCGCGAGATTGACAAGTGTGGCCGATTATGAATTCATTTCTTCCGGCCAGTACCGGTGCATATAAATTCTCATTCCTTTATTTCTCAGAATTCCTTTGCATTGGTGGGAAATCATGTCCCAGATCTGGAATCCGTTCAAGTGGTCTCAAGTGTTTGGGAAATGATTGAGCATTTGAGGAAGATTTTCAATCTCAAATCCCCGTCAGAATACGCCTGCCTTTCCAAACGTTACATGCAAGTATTCTTGTATGCTTCGGGGGAGAGCGAGCCAACGTATAAAAGGACAGCCAACGTTATTTTGACACGTGTGGGACTGGACGAGTGATCAGCGCGGTGCGCTGGAGAATTTAGATTATTGATTAAACTAATTAATCTAGATCAAAACCCCTTAATGGCGATATTCCATCATAATATGAACAGATAAGAATGGATCGCCAAGATAATGAGGTCATTTACAATTTCACCCCCGGCCGTGCGACATAAATTGTGGGGCGAGAATTACTAGAGGGCAATAGAGCAGTTTGTGGCTCAGCGGTGATACGTCTTTCCTAAACCACCATTCGGCGTGCTCGCAAAGAAGAGAGAAAAACAACAAGAACAAAAAGAAAGAACAACTCTTTATAGGTATGCACGTTTCTTTCGCCTTTGTGGAGTAGAAAAGACTCCACTTTTCAGTGTTGATTTTGCGTGGCTAACTTTTGCGAAAAGTTAACTTTGTGATGAAAGGGGGTGGGGTGGAGGAGGGGGAGGGGTGGCGAGTACAGGATGAGAAGATGAAAGAAATTGGCATCTTGTGACACATTTAGCCAAGTCTGGTTTAGCAGTGAAGATGTGGATGTGTTTGAGTGTGTGTGTGTGTGTGTGGATGTGTGTGGGTGTGTGTGTATGTTTGTGTGTGAAAGAGAAGGAGAGAGGGGGAGGGGCAGCTCATCCAAGTTGTATGGATTCATCACAATGTACATTGAAGACGGTAACAGGAATGGGCAGGACATTGAAAATATTACAAACACAAAACAGAATAAAACAATACGGGGAGAGATTGTTCCGCAGGGAATTCGGAAAGGTGGGATACACGTATGATTTATTTTGATGCAGCAACGTTTCTACGCAACTGTTCGGAACTTATAGTTTATTTTGTCTATCAAACCATCACAGAGAAAAATCTAGTACTATCTTTTGGTCTACAACTTCATCCATTTATCAGACTCTTTACCAGTGCAGAGTTTACTGACTCCTCAACGGTCTCTTTGCGTCATTTTGTCACACAAATAGCTTTGGTCTCAACCGTTACGTTAACCGTGAAATTAGCCCGCCACAGTCTGCTATTCGTCCGAGGGAATCTCGCAGAAAATCAAGGCGTATAGCCTGCTCGATTTAACGAGGCGCGAGCCCGCTGCTTTTTACCACTCCCCGCACGCATCTTGATCAAACACGGAGCAAGGGGTTTAGAAAACATGACAGTGAGATCATTTATTTGAAGGGGGTGATTTTTCACCCTCTGGCAGGTGGAAAATTCGAATCTGAAAGCAAGGAAGAGAGGAGAAGAAAGAAAGGTGGAGGGGGTTGAGTAGATTCAGGAGGGAAAAGGCTCCTGAATAACACACTCGGATGGACTCGGAGTCAAACAAATCACATGGCGCGCTCACATTGCGGTAAAGACGGGGGAGATGGGAGGAAGAGGCGGGAATAATTAATACCCGATTTGATGGATGTTGGGTCCAAATACTGTCATCCGGTATTAGAGGGCTGATTGCGTTAACCACTCCTAGCAGATTGCAACGGGCTTGTGCCCCGGACCCGCTCCCCGGTCATGCGTGGGAGAATTCTCGGCGGGGCGGATGCAGTCGAGGGCTCGGTATGAATCAAGGAGGAGTTTGTTGCCACTTAGGAGGAGGAGGAGGGGGGGGGGGTGAGTAGGGTGAGAATGTTGGCGGGAACTTGGCGGTGTCGAAGAAATATTGTTCTTGTGATTAGATTTCAATTAGCTCGTATATCTCAAAGATGTGATCGGCAAAGTTTTAGCTCCGTGCCCTTCCTTGAATACCACATTACCTGCTTCATTCCTTGCGTTTGAGTTAGTTTCGCATTATGTATGTAGCCACGTCGACTGTGAACGCGACCAGGTTTACGGTCGTGATTCATGTTCTCATCAAGATATGTTACTACGTGAAAAACAAAACAAAACAAAAGTATGATGCAATTGCCTCGGCACTGCTACAAGAATAATCGCATGCAGAAAGCAACCAAATAATTATTAGACTTTGCTCTCGCATTAACACAAGATGATATCGCAGTACGCGAGCGAAAACTTGAGATGTCCCAGTTTATACTCGCGCGTGCCACTTTGCCTTTGTCGCCTTTTGTAGTCTCTTAAAGCCGCATGAATGTAGTTAGGACCTTCTGCGTCTATAAGCGCCTCCTCCCTTATTCTATCTGCCCCTTGAACCCCACGTCCACCCGACCCACCGCCATCAGAACTCGTGACTGTCGTGGACGACGCCACTTGGCGAATCGCATCGTCTCATCAGGTCGCGTGTGTTTACCGCGGGCCATGTATCATGTCACGGCCTTTGATATCATAGCAAACAACGCTAAGTATAATGACTCGCACACGCACTCGATATTTATGGCTCTGCGGACGCGATGAACTTGCACGTTGAAAGGAGAGAAGAAAAAAAACCGCCCTCTATCGCACGTCGCATACATGCCACCAACCTAATCGAGAATTCGTCTCCCTTTATCTTTCTATTCCTTCTCTCTCTCTCTCTTTCTTTTTGTTTCAAACTGAACACCTCTACTGATTCCACCAATAAAGATTCGGTTGGTATTTTGTTTTAATGATGTCTATACTTTGTGACATTATATCTGTTTTGTTTAGGCAAGATCTCCACACATTTTCGACACCTCGAAGAAGTTGTTTGTACTGTTTGTTTTTTCCGAGATGGGCATCTGTACAATGCAAAAGTCATGTGTTTGTCTCGGAGTCAGCTGAGATGAGATTTGACTTGACAACAGTAAACTGATCTTGTCATTCTCTTTCTGGTTAACCAACCCGTAAAAAAATACCTCTACCTCTTTAGAGGTCAGTAAACAAGGAAACGACAATATTTACCTGGCTCGAGACAAATTTATCTTCTGTTTTCATCGCTATGGCATCTTAATTCCCGGGTCTTTTAACTTTCATTCGACCATTTTCTATTCATCTTTTCTTCCGGATGATGTGGTTTCCTTTACCACACATTCAGTAAAGTACTCCGCGATTTAAGTTTTACCTCTCGTAAACGACGATAGTATACAACTAATCGGATTGGAAACGCTGACAAAATCAGCGAACAAATTATCCGTCTGTATAGCATCGTATGCTGCATCGTCTGTTACAATACACAGTCATGTTGACGGCATCCTTTTCTTTTTTCCGCGACGTTCTCTACGTGTATACTGAAGTCTGCACCCACCGATTCCCTGTTGCGTTCTATCTTGCTACAAGTACAGCATTTCTTTTTCTACACAATGTTGCGTGTTTAAAATCTCTTCTCGTATAGTTTCCCTTTCCTGCGACTGATTTGTAGAGGATTTTTAAGGCACTGAGATGCGGAAATGTTCTCTAAAATTTGTTTTTTCTTTCAGCCCCCCCCCCCCCCGACAAAGGTACGTAACCAACCTGCTCACACCATCACTCGTGTAATAGGAAGGCCATATTACATTAGCATTTTAGCATTTTATCGAATACACAATGGAGACAAACTGAACACGTAAATTATGATATACATTATAAGTGTATGTATTGGGAATGTATGTGGTAAGAGTAAAGAAGAAAGTGAAAATTTTATCCACGCACCTAAATACCAGAAGATGGCAATCCAACACATTATGAACTACAGTGTACCTTCGTATAGATAAAGAAAGACGGGGCGAGAGAGAGAGAGAGAGAGGGGGGGGGGGCGGGATCAGTGGATGTGATTGTTGGAGGCGGCACACGCCGACCTCCCCAGACTATAGGCATGCGATACGAGGCTTTGTCAATAGCTGTATTTCCCGCCATTCATATTTTGTTGTCAGACCTCAAGCACGCGTGCCCGTTTTGAAAGCTGCTGCAGACATGAAATTAGGGAATCACAATTCAAAACTATGCTGATGTGACTGTTCCTTTCATTCACGACTCGAGGAAAAAAATGCATTTCTGAATGACTATTAATACAGACAGGGTTCGAAGTTATCCATGTATACATTCTTTGACCTGGAATGAATTTGGCGGAGGAGAGGGGGGGGGGGGATTGGTGGGGTAGCAAAGTTTGATAGATAATAGGTACGCCCCGTTTTATATTTCTGCAGACTGAAGGTTTAAACACCTTCCTGGCTGGAACAAGCAAACAAAGCAGCCAAAATCACTGCTGTATTGTGATATATCATAATAATACGATCGAAGTACATGAAGTACCGTGTAATATGTGCAGGGAAAAACTGCGCAGTGTACAATCAGTGCCTCCCTGGTACAATGTACTTCACGTGCGCATTAAAATGTGATGGAATAGGGACACAACGGAAAAGATGCGGGGGTGACGAAGCTTTCAATAGACAAGCGCACTGAATCAGATACATTCAATCTTCAGCCATGTACTGTGTAAAATAAATGATTAAACACAGAAATATCACAGGGAAATCTGAACCTTACACATTCTGACTTGCCTAAGCCACAGATATTATCAGTTATGGAAGGAAATTGAGAGTTCGAAATTGAAATCGAAGAAGCAGATCAGATTATTAGCTCTTCGCGAAGCACTAAAACAAGAAAAATGGACAGAATTGAATCGAGGGGGTGAATGAGGGTGCAAATGTGGAGATTTAAAGACAGAAATAAGCAACATGAAAGATATGGGCCCATAATGAAACAGGATGAGAGGGGTTGGACTGTGTAGCCTCGATCGCAATGTCACGTTATTAGTGTTTCGTAGGTGCTTTGAGCAAAATAGTTCATTTAATTTTCGAAAGATTGACCCAAGTAAAAAAGCACGCACGCACCGGGACACTGAGCAAACTCGGCCTCTCTGACACCGCCTGCACTAACTCGCTAATCTGCGCCAGAATCTCCGCCCTATCGTCACCTGCACTCGTGTATACACGCACCCATCACAATGAGATGTGTCATTATTATTAATTGTTAGAAGGGCCGAATGCATGTGTCTTTTTTTCGTTTTGTTCTGCCGTAAATTGAACAAATAAACGAGCTCTGAAATGAGCAGCACGAGTCTTCTTATAATCTTGAGACGCTTTGGACTCTTTTGTTATTGACTCAGCTCATAAATCAAAATTTATCAACGAGGATGTGTAAGGGTGGACTCGTCGAAACATTATCGCGTCGAAGTCATAGCTGCACAAACGAGGGGGAAAGAAACCAGGGTTATCACCTGTTGTTCACAAAACCCACAGAGATCGGCCCCTAGACCGTACCCTTTGTCAACAAAACCAGTTGAGAAATCAAAGTTAACGGCACCGATTTGGAATCATTTGCATGAATCAATAGATATATGTGTACCCGCTGTCGATGTGTGGACACATTTTGGCGTGCGATTGAATGCCCAGCACGTACGCCCGCCATGCAGATCCACCCATCACAGGACCGGGCTGGCTAAACTAAGGGAGGGAGGAGGGGGGGGGGGGGGGGGGGGGGGCGACGTGCGATATCTCTCGCGTGTATCAAACACCAACCAAGCTCTTTGCCGCGTATCAATAGCATTGTTTTTCCCCCTCGTGCGATATTGGTTATGGCGGGTTGGAATTTGAGTTGAGGGAACACCTGCCTGTTATGCACACATATCAAGCTATCAATTCGAGATAAGGTGTGTCGTCGAAAGAACGACGAAAAGAGAAAGAGAGAGAGAGAAAAAAAAATCTTGCAAAGGAAGAAAGACAAGGCTTAGTATGGCTGTGCAAATGCAACTCTGCCGAGATTAGCAAATAGAAGCATTTGATTGGCCATCATGTGTAAGCACACACGACCTACACGCGAACGGTTTAGATAACTCTCGAAGATGGATGTCACATTAGTCTTAATCTGCAGACCCAATTCAACATACACCGTGGATATCACAATCAATACAAGCTCATAGCCAAAGTATGATGCACAGCGGCCGTTGTTGCATTTTGCCGCATGCCATAATGTGAAATCTTTGCTTTTTTTATTTAGAAATTTGAAGCTACAATGTTTTGAAGGGTTTATGAAGGCCGATAATCAGCTTGAGCAGTCTGGAAACAAGACAAGCAGTAACGGGCGCCACTAACACCGTGTATTGCGGTGCTGAGCGAACTGCTACACGGTACATGCATCGAACAATACGATTTATCTTTTCCTTCTTTTATTCCTCATCTGTATATTAGCGGTCGGTTTACAGGGACTTTTTGAGTCGTTTTTACAACATTTGTTTCATTTACTTCAAGCGTTGAGGCTCTGAGATGACGACTTCCCCAAATGTCTGGTTCTTGTGGAGAAATAATGTGGGATTTCCCCCTTTCCTGGGTCTACCTTCTTATACGGTTAGTTTCGAATTTGTACAGCTTTGGTGGAATCGTAAAACGCACAGTTATCGTGATTTTTAGGGAGCCTGCACAAACATTCGCTGCCCACTGGTTGCGATAGTCACCAAATAATGATGCTAATGATAAGAAGCTTTTGGAAACCATTAGCATTGTGTTCTGAAAATCAATTGTCCACTGTGCATGTATTAGGTTACAAGAATCTGCAAGTCGAAGAAGAAAGTTATATGGGACGAAAAAAACTCGAATAATAACAATAATTATTATTGTTATTGATATTGATAACAATTAGTGATGATAATGAATAGTATTGATAGCCATTACGTTGGGGGGGGGGGGGGGGGGGGAACTGGGTAATGGCTTAGAAAGCAGAGACCGCCATCGTAGATCACGTGTCTGTAAGTTACCAGCAACATTATGTTTCCCACACAATCTTGGGATGTCCGGTGTTGTGAAGTGACCACGATGATGTATGATGTCCACCTTGTTCTAATTGATAATGTTACTCTTCTTGGTAGCAGTTAGATTTGTGTGGTTGACGAGTTTGTGATCACTTTTAGCATTTATTTTCTTCAAGGTTATTAGAGCGTGGCGTCAGATAGAAATCGATAAAAAAAGAATAACTTTTCCCATTATGAGTTGTAAAAAATCCCCAGATCATTCAACTCACTGTAAAGCAACAAATAGCACGACCTGACCTGGTTTGTGTTGGCAGACTTTCAACCACGAAGGAAAAAAAATAAAAGGCGGTTTCTGGGAATGTTTGTCATTTAATATCATTGATATGTTCTTGGTACTAAAGCTGCCTACAGAGTGTGTTCTAATACATTACATACATACATACACACATACATACATGTTTGTGTTATGTATGAATGGTAGGTATGGATGAATGGATAATATGAACATTTAAGTATGTATGTGTATACACAATTATGTGGTTTTATGTATGTATGTATGTATGTATGTATGTATGTATGTCATTCCGTATGTATGTTTCAAGAACTCTCTCCCCCTCTCCCACCTCCTTGGTCAGTCCTATCTCCGAAAACGCCCTCTTGGTTGTAACTGCCCCTCAGTCTCTAACCGTCTTTTTCTTATCTCTTTGTTATATAGTAATCAAGTTTGATGTGAGCTTAAATCACGATCTTTGTTATAAGATTAAAAGAGGAATGCTTGTCAGGGCAAATTCTAAAATCATATTTAATTACTCATTTTGTCATTTAAAAAGAAACTTGACCTTTATTCAATGATCTTTTAACAATGTAATCTTTTCTTGTACATCAGGGGACCATCTCACATGAAGACAAAATCCGTCTTAGATTTAATGCATTCATGTATTAGCACGATTGGCATAACAATTAGTATACTTACATAGGTATACAGCTTACAACTGTATGGTATGTTTCTATGTATGAATGCCGGTATGCTTGTTATGTGCGCGTGTATTGGGCTTGGGGGAGGGGGTGCTTTGCACAGCACAAGCCATGAGTAACGTGCCTCAGCACAAAATTAACCCTTCTTGTGCCAGGGACTTTGGACAGTGTGCAGAATGCTATGGAATATTCTACGCCAATCGGCACTCAAAACACAGAAAAGGTTAAGTTACGGAATGTTGTCGGTTTCCTGCACTTTAAACACCTTGTCGATTCTTAAGAGCCCGCCGTCATCATTACGGTATGATTAGCTTGTGCACACACGTTAATGCTCTAAGTGTAAATCACGTGTAGAAGTGTTCAGGGCACACTTTGTCCCTTGGCGTACACGCGTTTCCTGCGCACAGAGACCAGCTATTACACGGTGCCAATCACCAAGACAGCTGGTGACATTATACACACAGCACGTCACTGCACTGTCGTTCACAGACACTTATCGTACAAGGGCCATCTCAGAACACTGTCAATTTGTTCATATTGTAAGCATAGGTGCGCTTTTAAGTGTTAAGTAATAGTATCTTCGTTATAATGACGTGTCTATTCTCAAGGAAAGACCACTTCGGAATGAGTCTTCATCTTGTCGAGTGTTTCTCCGTGAAAAAAAAAAATGCGAATCATCCCAAAATGATAAAGTCAACTTTACATTGTTCTGCTTTGACTTCTTGTTCTTCTGAGTATTTAGGACAGTTGTAATTGGACACTGCTGACTAATATATATTATATGATAACATATATATATACATATAATATAATATATATTTATATATATATAGAATATATAGTACATATATAATGTATATATATATATATATGTGTATATATAATGTATATATAATATATATATAATATATATATATATATGTATATATATGATATATATATATATATATATATATATATATATATGAAATGTATAACAAAATGGTTTATCATGTTGTGGCAACAAATCTGGCGGCTGCAATGATTTGATATCCATTGGACAGTTAATTATGAAGCTTGGGCAAAATATTATATCAATTGTTATAACATACAAACGGACACATACAAATGCAAAATAAAAAATATGTGGAAAAGAATCATGGTTTACGTTAGAAATGAGAAATTGAACATCAAACTAAAAAACTAAACATCAGTGTATCAATCTAAGGACACAATGCATATTGTATTCATAACCACAGTAACTAAATGTAGGCCTGATATTCAGTGCACAAAATCTACCAACGTCATGCTGTTCCCACTGGAAATATTAAAAGATTTCCAGTAAACAGTGTTTCAGTTTTACACAATGACACTATAATGTCTTGAAATTGACAATGGTGATTTAAAGAGGACGTTTACACGAATATGCGTAGTTTTGTTGCATTATCAGTCTGTTTTCCGTGTCGAGGATTCATAGGAAATTGTCATTTTATCAATAAAAGGTTTTGACCAGAATGTTATCTCTTGGTTTGATCATCAAATCAAAATGCTTGTATGATTATCGCACAAAGTGTCTCACGCATGTAGCTACTGACTCGCTGCAGTGAATACACGTTCTCCGTGGTCCCTCAAATCCTCACATCCTGCGAAGTTGTCAGTAAATTATCAGAGAGATTTCTCTTTGTGCGTAATTTTGCAAGTGAAACGCTCACAAGCAGATGTTTATGGGAATTAATTTTGACTATTGACGAGATAGAGATAGAGGAAGAGAGAGGGGGAGTGTGGTAACATGGGCTTTTTTGTGAGAGGGAGAGACGGAAAGAAAAAAAGACGTAGCCATCTATCCGTAAACGTCAATGTATTGTGGTACTATTTCAAAATCGGTTCCAATCATTTTGCGAAACAATAGAAAATAAATGTCCACGATGTGCGTATGCGGGGGGGGGGGGGGGGGTATGTTCCCATACGAAATGACGTTTACTATGGTTTATATCTTAAAAAGTGCAAACAACAATAGCAACAAGAGAAATCAAGCCTTCCTCATCCAACAACGACCAAAAAAGTAAAATCACTGTTTCAACAATAACAAACAAGCAAACAAGGAAAAAAATATATTTCCGACGTGTTTGCTTCGATGCATGTTATCTAAAAAACACTGTCTTTTTCTTCTCTCTTTTTTCTCCCTAAATCACGTTCTGCGTTATGACGAGCGACGAGAAATGTATTGTGTTAGCTCATCAAACTGCATACACGCTTGGGTCCGTATACATTACACGTGCGGCGGCGTGGCGCTACGAGGGTGCGCTCACTCACTCGCGACTTGACCGCCGCGCTACAATTAAAAGCAAATTAAACCCAAAACGCTCCACTTGACAGTTTGCGCATGTGTGCGTCTGGGACTCATCCCCCTCCCTTTCTCTTTTTCTCTCTCTCTTTCCCTCTTACCCCTTCCCCTTTCTCTTTTTATTACTCTATCATCTTCCTCTCTCTATTAAATATATATATATATATATATATATATATATATATATATATATATGTATTTGTATTTTCCTTTTACTTAAAAAAACCAAAAATCATAAGCAATCGACATGTGAAGAAAAGAGAAAGCAGACGTTAAAAGAGAGACGATGGTTGAACGTTCCCTTCTTCTCCATTGTCCAAATTATGATGTGTTATACCATTGCCATTCTTTAGAGGTTGTCGGCAAATTAACTCAAGAAAATGAAACAATTAACGCTTCACTCAAGAACCAACTCGAGGACCAAGGAGAAAACCGCAATTAAATTGACCTCAGCAGGAAGGGAATTGCGCCTTTTTCATCGACAAAAGTCACGATCATTGTCGAGCTCGTAATCACGTCTGGACAGTAAGAAAAAAAAAAGAGAGAAGTCTTACGTCCGCATATCTCTGTAACCTAAGTAGTGTAGCTTCGCATGTATAGCGCGGTACTGACAGCCCAGTTCGCGCTACCAGCAAAATCAGCGAAGCGTACTAACTTGAATCGGCGACTCTTGGAAGTAGACCCGCAAGACATCATTTATTTCTGGCTTGTTAGCATTGTGAAGGGAGCAGATTCCATCGCGAGAGTTCAGCATATTCTATACCAGATAGTGGATGGACGGAATGATTATGACACCCATTTTATTTATTACAATCCAAGCGGGTCGGAGGGAGCATGCGACCACATCAGCGTGGCGCGGGTCTCTCGCCGGGTTCGAGTGTCGTGTGCCTGCGGGAAGTCAGGGGAGCGATGGATTGTAATGCCGGCTGGTGGCTCGCGCTCCGCTGTCACAGACGCCTTTTTCCCCTCCTCTCCTCTTCACCCTGTTCTATCTCAGTGCGTAAAACCGCATTTTGCCAAGCGTGATTGTAATGATTTCGGACAGAATTTCCCCTCAATTACAATTAAAAAAAAACCCATCCGGAGATCACGGGTGGAATCAGGAAATTACATCTAAAATATGCATACTGAAATCCGTGAAGTAATCACACATGTTGAAAAAAAAAAACGCGACTTATACATATTACATCTCAATCATTGATCACTTATGTCAACTCAATTAACTTTTTCGCAAACCAAAATTCAATCACATTAATTTTTATTTCACAATTCAACCGCCACCAGAACAATTCATGCAGCGTATGTCGTATGTCTGTTTCTTTTTTTTTTTCCTTTGGGAACGAGCGTGTCCGATACATATATATATATATATATATATATATATACATATATATATATATATATATATACATATATATATATATATATATATATACATATATATATATATATATATATGTATATATATATATATATATACATATATATATATACATTATATATATATAGAGAGAGAGAGAGTAAGGGGGATGCGTACGAACTTGTGGCTTTGATCGGAATCCATCGAGTCTTACAAACATAATATAAGTTCAAAACATGTTACATTCTTGCGTTACAAAAACAGTAATATTACTGTTGTTAAATAAATGTGAATTGCTCCTAAATCATAACTTCATCCGTAATAGCCTAACATTCGAAATGCGAAGTATATTCAAGTATAAGGAGAACTCGATTAAATTAGTTACACTCGGCCTTGAAATTAAAACTAAATTCATCTGAATTATGTAGCGAACTCTAAATCCTGACATGTTTCGCAAACAATGTCATACTACTTGATCAATACTTTGGTATTCAAATGAAAAAAAAATAATGGTAGAAAGAACACGAATGGATATGACACAAAATAGAAACAAAGCTTTGTGATAGATGTAACGATTATCGAATTTGTGTGATGGATGTCAAAAAGGTACTAACTGAGAAAAGTTTAATACCTGTATAATAAAGAGTTAGTTTCTTCATGTTCCATGGTTTCTTAAAGTTGTTCGTTGACTTTGATTTAAAATAAGGCAAGGTGAGGTAATTCATTTCGTCCTTATAGGTGTCTGATGAGAGGTAAGCTTTAGAAAATGTTCTCTAAACTTTAAGTGCTCTTATAAACTTTACCAAGGTATATACCGTTTTACATGTATTCATATATATATATATATATATATATATATGTATATATATACTTGAATACAATGATCTGAACATTGCCAAAAGATGACAAATTGGTAGGAAATCAAATAAGAATATCAGAATAAAAGTTGGAGTTACAGAGTAAACTGGGTTGTGCTTTCCAAAATTGAGAGTGTTATATACTTCACAAGTAAGTATGTTTTTTTTCTGTCATAAGTTTGCACTTATATATTAACTCGTGACACGAGAAAAGGTATATAGATTATAATATAATGTAACAAAGAAAGGATGAACAAAAACTCCTCACCTTTCTTCTTCGGCGTAACTGGCGTGAACGCGCTCCCCATCCGCGGCTCGGCTGCGAGAGCTAGACCGGGGGACTCCGGGGAGGTCTCCTCGTGGTCGTCCGTCGGCGACGGGGCGTACCGCTGCGCCTTTTTCGTCGCCGTTTTGACCGTTTTCAAGAAGGAGCGTGGCATGATGGTAACCGATTTTCACCGCCTCTCCCGTCACGATGCCAAGTGGCCGCAGATTATAATTCAATCGCCGGACGGATCCGATGTCTCATAAATACAAGAAAAATCCAATAATGAGCGTGGGAAGCTATATCAGCAGGGGAACATCGGCGAAAAAGAGCATAATTCAGAGCGCTAATGTGGTTAGTCCGTGTCAGAAAAAGTTACGAGGACAACACTCTGCAACAAGCAAACAAGAATCAAGATGTAAGAGTGAAGAGAATTTTTGCGAGCCAATGACCTTCTCGCTGGACCTCAACTTTGGGACTGATTCCCAAGCTTGGAGTAAGCAGCGTTTTAATCACATCCAAAGTGATTAGCCCCTTATCAAAGCAAACGGTATGTATACTGCTAGCACAGTCTGGCAGCGGTGGCGATTCTCATACGTCAATTTGATTCTAGCTGATCTCTTAACATCGACAGGGATAATGAATAAAAAAAAAGAGTACAGCGTCCATAAGAGAAAAGGAGGTGGGGGCTTTAAGCGGGGGGCCAGGCGTAAAGTTTTATTTTTATGGATGTCCGTACGAGAAGAGCGTTGCTTTGTGCCCCGATTCGCTGGCAGAGTGCGTCTATTGTAATCCCCTCTAGTACAGGTGTCCATGCACGGATCCGTTCCATGTATCTCTGCGGCTTCGAGGATTCGTAGCACGCTACAATCGGGGCGCACGCCGCTTTTTTTCCCCTTCTTTTTCTTGTCTGTTTTTTTTTTCCTCCCCGAAGCCGAGCGTCTTTGGTAGTGACTTTGCATGCCACCATTGACACGCACGTTGAGTGCACATTTTGTGGCAGGAGGAAAGTTAACGATGCGTTTCTATTGGCGAAACTCCCCGCCTCATGCATATGCATGAGGCTTTGTTGGTTTTTAATTGGCGGATGGTTGGCGTTCTCGGGAGGAGTGGCCTTCTACTGGTGTCCACTTCCCGTGGCGTTTGTAACCACTGGTTTCGCCACTCTTCAGTGTCAAGCGCGCTTGCAATCTCTGCTTCGCTTCTTGCTTGATGGCGCCTGTAAAGCAGCTCGGTGGTTATCTGTATATTTCTGTTTGTCCTTTTCAGGGCCTTCTCATTCTCTTCTCTCAACCCGTTTTCATTTCAATAAAGATCTTTGAAGTAGTTTGCATGTTATCTTTCAAGTTGTAGAGTTAATCACCTATCATTGCCTCTCCAATAATCGCACAGTTCAACGAGAGCCGTAGTTGTCATCGTCTATCACTTTAAGAATAATATAATTCGATTCCACGATACACACACACACACACACACACACACACACACACACATGTTTTGTGTATATTGAATTTTTGTTCAACATGGTTGGTCTTGGTATTTGTATGTATACATTATTGAAATATATATGTATATATAATATTTGATACAAAATGATCTAACATAATTTAGAGAATTATGAGTTTCATGGCATTTTGGATACAATGTACGGTTAAACATAACATGATGAAATAATGATATAGTAACACAATAGAATGATTATGATACACTTGAGTATTACAATGCTCACCGTGCTTAAAGGGAAACTTAAAAGCACTCAGAAATGACAAGATGTTTGTTCTTCTTGATAATTCTTACCTCATACTACGCCTAAACATAATCATTATCATAAATCATCGACTGTTTATTTTTCTTGATATATTGATAGTGATGGTCATTGTTTTGTGGATATACTATGACAATATACTGTATTTGGTATTACCTTAAACACACACAAACACACGCACACACACACATACACACACACACACACACACACACACACACACACACCCTAATATATTCTAAACCTGTGGGCCTAAATCGCCCATTCTCTTTTTTCTGTAAGAGACTCGGAATTCATCTTTATTTGAATTTGTCAATATGTGATATAATCGATGATGACACAATATAAACATCTCTTTCTTTATGTATATATTTTTTATATATATAATAGATAGATAGATATCATATATATATATAAAGAATAATATGGAATAATATTATATGATATAATATATATTATATATAACATATATAGTATATCTGTTATACATGTAATAATCTTATGTCAAGTTGTATATATAATATATGGTATGTATTATATATGATTTATTATATATACATACACATATGTATATGAATATTCCTCTCTCTGTCGCTCTCTCTTTCTCTTCCTCTGCAGTTCGTAAATGTTAAATAATTATGAACGAATACAATTATTCTAATTCTGCATCTACTGACGCATAGGTTATGTCGATTTCTCACCTCTCCTTGGTCTAATTTGCCGTCATTTCCTCTCTTCAAAGTTGCACCTGCTACAAAGGACAACAGACAATGAACACATATTAAGCAGCCGTATATGGGCGTCTCTCGTTATTACTTTCACTTGATCTTATAAACTTTTAAACTGTACAAAATTGTTCTTTAAAAGAAGTAAATCGCTTGCTACTTGGCGTGGTAAGAGAGGGGGGGTTTCATTCACACCATTTGAGTGGGGAAAACTCAAAATGATGTCATTGTTTATATTTATTTGTGGTTTGATCTGATTTGATTGGTATTTGATATCATTGTTATACTTCATTACTACTATTGTTGTTGTTAATACTCTTCTTATGGCAATGAAGACAATAGGAATGGTTCTGTGACTTTAACTTCTTATATTTCTGTGATGATGGCTATTTTAGTTGTGGTAGTATTGATAATTATGATGATAATAATAAGTATTATTATTATCATTATTATTATCATCATCATTATTACATAGATATTGATGAGAATTTATGTTGATAAAAGTTATGATAATAACAAAAACATTGCAAAAATGACAAAGATAATATTTATAATGATAACGATGACGACGATAAAAATCATCAGTGACGACACTGCTGACAATATTATGAAGAGGATGATGCTACTGTACCCTATCAATAATGGTTATCCTATCATCATCAGCGTTATCACTATTATAGTTACTATACCTTTTTGTCATGACCTTCTTCTGTTGCGCCCTCTCTCGCCTTCCCTAATTCCTTCCTGTTCTGAGGTTCATGTCGTTCAACGAAATAATGATCACATAGACAATAGTGATGTTGATGAGAATCGCGTCAACGATGACATGAGGGCATTTGTGGACTGCAATGGGTTACTAATGGAGAACGGTGATAATGACGATGAGGGTGATGATGATGATGATGATGATGGTGGTGGTGGTGGTAGTAGTGGTGGTTTTGGTGATGATGATTATGATCGTGCTTGCATGAAAGCGATTACGTTGCAACTGATGATGGTTCCAGAAGTGATGTACGTGGTAAAGGGCACAGTGAAAGTGACGATTTTAGTAAGGATTCAGTTTTGAGATGGTGATGACATTTATGCTAATGGAAGAGTCGCCCTCTGAACAAACCAATCTTGGATGTTCTTTCTAGTAACATTAACAATGCGATGATGCAGTGTGGATCTCTAAAGATGTAAGGCGTATTTTGGTGGTACGATATAAATACATTCATTTTATCTCGTAGTATTTCTATTGATATCTGTCATCCTAATTAATATCCGTTAAAGTATATTATTGATCATGATACATGCCACTGTCATGACGACAGATATTTTCTTCGTATTATTATTATCATTATTATTGTTGTTGTTGTTGTCGTTGTTGTTATTGTTGTCATTATCATTATCATTATCATTATTGGCATACATTATTATCGTTACCATCATCATCGTTATTATTGTCATAATTACCATCCTTCTTGTAATCCCTGTCATCAATTATTATTAGCCACTAATCATACTGTGAAGAGGATGAGGCTAGTGCTAACTTATCAGTAATAGTTAATATCATTGTCGTTAAATCATTATAAATCATAATACCCCGACATTATCACTATGCTTTTTCAGTTTCAGTTTCCAGTTTCAGTAAGTTTTATTTCTCCACTTGAATATTCAACCCAGAAAAAAATCAGTATGACAAAATAAAAAATATTCATAGGACCTGAAAATAATTATAAACAAGAGTAATCATTACAAATACATAATTATGTAAATAAATACGTACATATATTTCATGGCAGTAAATATACAGGTGGAGGAGACTGTTATCGATAAGCAAATCGCTTGACTTGGACAACGGCCTCTAGACATTACGGCTTGTAACATTTTTTTTTTATTTTTTTATACTGAAGGAACATAATACATATGCATGGAATGAATAACGTAAAACTTTCAGGTATTTTCAATGTCACCGTTTACTTTTAGTGTTATTGTTACTCCTCTTTATTATGACCGTCATCTGTGGCGGCCAATTATTCTCTTAGTTTTCTTCCTTTTCTTGTTACATTTATGCTATTCAATGAGTTGTTGATATAGACGACGGTGTTAAAAAGGTAATTATATTATTACATAATCTTTATCACCATTCAATTCAATTCAATTTATTCAATTCAATTCAATTCACATGTACTCTATTTCCATAAAAAAAGTAATACATGATACCAAATATATACATTTGTCAATTCATATTGTTAAACAATTTTAAAGTGCAAGTCAAAAAGCAGAATATATGTACGAATACTCTACATATTATGAGAAAGCGATGCAAACTTTGTGATGGTGACGAAAGACATATGCTGTCATTGTCATGGTGTGTTAATTTTTCTTTGTATCATCATCGTTACTATCATCATCATTATCCTTTTCATAATCACTTCCTATCATTGTTAAGCAGATTTATCGAGCATTAATATCTCTTCTTTGCATGTGATGTAAATTACATTGCGGGAGCTGTAAGACTCTCGGCGAGTGTTAGTCCACGCTCTGTGGTGTTTTATTTCTTTTTTTCCTGGGGGTGGGGGGGGGGGTTCATGAAGATCAATATGGTATAACTTTCTGCCTGGCATACGGCATTACAAGATGTAGACGTATCTTCTTTACCAGTAGGAGTAATCAACCAGTTCAGTAATCAGAGGAGAGGGTTAATTCAAGATTTGTTTTCAAACTGAGAAGAAATAACAACTTGCGATTGGTTTCGAGACATTTTAAAACCGTTTATATTTGATTAGTGGTCCTACCACAACCCATCATTTCATCACACACACTTACTACCGTACCCATGCACACACAGACAAACTCACACGCGCCTTTGCTCTGGATATAATGCAGGCTTTATGACCAAGGGACGTACTTTATGTATGTAATGCTCGTTTGGTGTGGGTATAAATTGCCCTTGTTAAGTATGAACTGACACGCACTTAAAATCACATTAAAATTTCAAGGATGATGCTTTATGTTCGCATTATACATACGCACACACAAACACATCGTATGCGTGTATGCTGTATGTGTGTGTGTGTGTGTGCGTGTGTATGTGTGCGTGTGTGTGTGTGTGTGTGTGTGTGTGTTGATCAAATAAGACGCCATAAAGAGGGAGAAAGGAGAGAGAGGGAGGAGAGAGAGAGATAGACGGAGAGAGGAGAGGGGGAGAGAAAGTGGAGAGGTGGAGGGGGGGGGGGGAACTACCCTTCCCAGAATCTGTTGATACGTCTTATTACAATTTTGTTAACCTAGAGGAATTGAAGAGTTTGTTTGCAAAAACCGATAAGTCCATTTTTGAAGATTTTGAAGTACGGTGTCTGTCATAAAGTACAAAATAATACCTTTTAAATGATATATTGGTCACTACATAATTATAAAGGTATATTTTTGAAGTTATGGTCAAAAGAAGCAAAAATTTTCTTATCATTCTCTTTATTTTTCTTGACCTTTAATCGCAAATATCTCCATTTGGCAAATATGGACTTATCGGTTTTTGCAAACAAACTCTTCAATTTTTGTCGGTCAATCTGTCAGTCTTTTTACCTGTATGCTTACGAATCTCTTTTGTCACCCTCGGTATCTGGTATGTGGGGCAACGTGCTATTCCCATGTTCGATAATTTGGAGTTACGGATAAGAACAGCGACGGGAGATGACTTAACAAAGGAAAATCTACTTGAGCGTCTGGCACGCGGGGAGAAGCACGTCGCGAAATACCAAGGACATTGATTTGATTTGCAAATAACGACGACATCGCATGCTTATTCTAAATTGATCGGAGCTTCCTCACCATCAGGTAAACTAAAAACAGGAGCAACAACAACGATGGCGACAAAGCAGCAACAGAAGAGAAGTATCAGTAAACAAGGAGCGCGAACGCACTGCCCGGCTCTGGAAAATATAAAAGTGCGGTCACGAGAAATCCCATCATCTCCTTGCGCTGCGTCAACGCCGCATCTTGAAGTTGCTAGGATGACACCCGTTGCTACCCCCGGCATCATTCCTCCACCTGCGGAGAGGGGAACGGGGGATGCGTTTGCCAGATCACCCACGTGGGAGAAATGTACGACGATGACTTCTTACGCAGACAGGCGGGTGACAATCTGACAGGATTTCATCATCTTCCGCCCCGCTCGCGATGGGTTATGGAAAGGTCAGTACAGATACACCGGCTTGGAATATTTTTGGGGAAGGGGAAAATGGATGAGGCTTGTATACTGGCACGTAAACACACATACGCAAGGCACACGCACTTACACACATACACGCAAGCAGGTGCGCGCTCACACACACTGCACACACGCGCACAACACAATCCTACTCGTAGATACGGAGCGTGGTATAAATAGATTACAGATCAACAGCGTATAACGTGTCGAAAGTTTATTATTCGACCTGTCCTACACATATACACAGAGTTATTGGCCTACTTGACAATAATTAACATGATTGACGGATAGTAATTCCCAATATCATTGGCAATATCATTACAAATGAAATATGTTCCATATCCGGAGAGGTGACAAATCACGTAAGAATCTAACAAGAATATTTGCAAGGTTGCGTTTTATTTCGTGACATGATTCATTAATTTGATATATCTCGCAATATATCAAATTAACCAATGATTCATTAATTTGATATATATATTTCAAAGCATCTCATCGCATCTACAGAAGCCGGGGTAAGGGAAGAGTGAGAACATCTTACCTGAGAGGATAAGTCTCTTCGTTTTCAAATATGAGGTAGTAAGTTTGAATTGTGCAACGTTCGAGCGTTCTTGGACAATGTAATACAAGTATATAAGTATTATAATTATTTACCATCCTGTTCGTTGGCCCCAGATGCAGAAATGGGTACAAGGGGATGCTGAGGTTAGTGGTAACACCAAGTTTTCTTGGTACACTGCAAACAAGTTACCTTTGGTAGACAAGACATGATGATGATGATGATGATGATGATGATGATGATGATGGTGATGATGATGATGATAATGATAATGATGATTGGTATTATTGGTATCGTAATTATAATAATTACTACAAATACTGCTACTGCTATATTCTTCTACTTCTTCTATTACTATTTTCATTACCTTATGAATTTCATTATCAACATCAAAACTATGTATACATGCTATCATTTCGTTGATTACCTCTAAGTTTCATCTTGCAGTCAACCAACATGACCAATGTATACTCAAGATCATTTCTAATGATTATTTTCTAATATCATGTTTTATTTAAAAAAAATGATTTTAACTGATTTGAATTTAAATGAGTTGAATTGAACTGAACTGCAGTGCATTATATTGAACTGAAATGAATTGAAACGCAATTCTTTCAGATCCTTTGTAATATATCATAATGCTTTATATTAGATTGTTACTAATTTTTCCTGTTTGAGAAATATGAAAAACAATAACTTAGATTTAATCGAATGGAGCATTTGATATTTTTGTTATGATCACGTTAATCATTATTATTATTAAATCTATTTCCAACATAACATTTTTATACATTACAACAAATCAATGAAATACAAAACATATAAACATGCATATATGAAAATATTGTTCCAAATCATTGTATTACTGTAAAAGAGAGGTCCATTCAAAAGATAACTTTGTAGAGATGTGGACCGCTCTATCATCGTCATCATTATCACCACTTAAATCATCATTTTCTTCTTTTTTTTTCCCTTTATCTTGCATCTCTTCTGCACCGTTATGTCACGTGACCCGGTAAAGTAGCAAACCGACAAATCTCCGTAAGATGTGAAAAGCATATTAATACATACCTCCATCCTCGACAGTCGTCTCTGCAATTGTTGGTGACACCTCTAGCGATGACTGCCACCTCTCGTAAAGACTGCGATATATAGATCAATATCCGAAGATTCTAATTTCTCGGGATGGATCAGTTAAGTGTCAGATTATAGGCTTTAGCATTGCAAAGTGTGCCTCCGCTAATTCGCAGAAAGAGAGAACCGCTCGAGGCGCCGCCGTTTGATTTTTCGAAGATGCACTCTCAGCGTCACGTCAGAAACAATAGAGATGATGGTGTCACGTTTTCGGCGTCTTTTATGTCCAGTACAATCACTTTCATAATGTAAGAATGCCTACTGATAATACCGATAGTGATTATTGATGTATTTATAGTGATGTTGGTGTAGTAATGCGGATAATGGTTAGAGTTATAACAACAATTATAATAGCAAGAGATTGTTATCACCACCACTATCAATTTCATTATCATTACATATTTAATTCGTAACCGGCAGTGTTCCTGAAAACGTAATAAGTTTATTGATATATCTCAACCAAGCTGACTTCTTATTAGGCGCACAAGCGTAATCAAACGGATTTCCTTTAATAACGATTTGCATGGGAAGAAAACACAAAACATTTCTGGGTTGGTCGGGAAAATGGGCATTTGTATAGATATCCATGCATACAAGTTTTTGTTTTTTCTTTCCTTCCTAGTTTGGTTTCATGTCAATTGACATTGGTTTCTTTGATTTTGTTTCATATATCTGTTTGTAGTTTCATTAAGTCATTATTCGTTTTCTTATGTATTTTCTGAGGGTCCCATACCGTACAAGCTTTGCTTTTTAGTGGGACCCTCTATTTCCATTCCCACCCTTCAATCGCCCTTATATGCATTATGCATATGTACAGTATATACCTTAAAATAATTTACGTTGTTACTCGTGATCACATGTATTTTGTTAATTTACGTTTTTTAGATTATTACAAATAATGTTCTGATGATGCATTGTATATAATTTTCCCCGTTTATTCAATGGAAATGAAAATGAAGTTGAATTAAAGATGAATTAAAGTGATATGAATTGGCCTATAACTTATCTAAATGAATGATAACTATACGATCAGGACGATTGTGGAAAATGAATAATTATGAGCTACTTCGGCACATCCGTATATTGCCCTATAAGACGACATAGATATTATGATAAAGTTGTTGATCGCTGATTCTTACTTTTAAATCCTCTACGAAATCATTTATATGACCATCTCGTTCTTTGAGTGTATAAAAGTTAGTGTGTTGCTATCAGCTATAGATCGTAGTTACAGTTGACAGATAGCGCTCACTCTTAATGGTTTGAGAATAATGAAAACGATGTCAAGGATGTCAGTGATGAATGCTTCTTAATGATGATGTTAAAAGCAGATGTAATGATTACTCGCGATTTGGAAAGGTTGAGCATAAAGCGAAAGGTTGAGAATAAAGCATGCACTTCCTTAGATCTGTTAATTGTTACACAATCGTGAGGGACATTTCAGTGGTAAAGGGTTACAACGCCTCTTCAGGAGAGAATAACATATTCTTTACTTAAAAATGATTTGGATTTGACTTACTTGATTTCTTACTAGAGTTGAAATTTCATTGCTAAATCGGAAAGCGGCAGAAGTTTGTTGCAAAAACATCACCAACTCTACGCTACAACAAGTGGAACAATGACTTTGACATGACCTGTTATCAGAATGACGTCTCTTGGATACGATTCATCAATACATACAAAACACATATCCTTTTCTTCGAAAGAAACATAGTTTTGTATCTTTGTTTGCTGACTAAAAATACAAAGACACTGCAGCTTTAAATGGAGGAAATATAATGTAGGTAGGCCTATATAAAAATGTATGACCAACACGATGTGAATGATAGTGGAAATGATAATGATAACGACAATGATAATAATAATAGTAATAACACTGATGATGATGATAATAATAATAATAATACTGATAATAGTAATGATGATAACAATAACAATAACAATTATGATATGGATGGTAAAAATAGTAGAAATGACAATTAGAATAATAGTAATAATAACGATAATTAAAGGTAATAATTATAAAAGTAATCATTGTCATGACACATCATGATCATGATTAATGCTATGTAACAGGGGTATAGTCTCTTTAGTGTTTGGCCAGCGTTCCAGCAAGGGCCCTGTAATTATCACTCTATATATTTGCCTTCTCATCGACTGTCCTTGGAGAAGCGGGGTATATAAGGAGATAAAAAGTCATGTTCAAAGATGTACGTACTCCCAGGGAGGATTCGAATACAAGATCGCCCGTTTAAGTGCGTGGAGCCTTATCCACTGGACTGCAGTGATCAGCGGTAATTTCTCGATGAATAGCAAGGCCAGCGTGACAGAGACATATGACAGAATAATATGATGATAAAATGCATATTGCACAGGACATACTCAACGATCTCGACTTGCATCATCCTTGTTGCATGGAAAGGGATGGAGAATAACATTGAATGCTCACGCATTTAAAGCCCCCTTTCGACAGTCGTGGATATTGAATATTTAAATATCAACTGCTGTTTGTCTTCTGATAACAATAACAAAAACAAAGAAAGGGAAGGAAAAGCAGAGAAAAAAAAGCAATCCAACATTATTTTGCAGAGCATTGATCATTGATTAGAAACTGTACTATCGAGTATCATAATCACCATAGTGATCCATAGCAATCCAGGACGTAATGTCTTATACTGTCATCATGGTCATAATGCACGCTTCATGCTTAAACATATCATGATATAGATACTACTGATGACAACGATATAAGAGGACTCTAAAAAGTAAAATAATAACAACACGGATTTTACGTCTGCAGCATTATAAGCGATATCAATATCACTTATCAAAATAATGAAGCAATATCAAAGTTACTGTCACCATTATCATGAATACAACCTTATCAAAACTTTGTCTGCATTATATTCACGGTGTTACCCCTGATGTTCAGTAAATGTACAGATGTTATGTTTTATGCTCATGAGATTGATGTTTGCTTCATCACCATACATGTGTACCCGGAGAAGTCCGTGTTGTACTTACCATGGCGCCAATCAGATGAGCCTCCTTTATAGCCAGCTTTACCATCTCAACGTCCATCAGGGGGGCTACAAGGCTTGCCTTGATTGGCAAACACGGTAGGTTTCAAATACGGGATGAAGTACGACGTCTGGCAAAATATTTCATGGGAAGGAATATATATATATATATATATGTATATATATATATATATATATATATATATATATATATATATATATATATTATATATTGTGAGATATATTGTGAGATATGAGAATGGAAGGAGAAATCGGTGCGTAGCTTTGACATCATTATTCCTCTCACTGTTCCTCCTTTTTCGGATATACATATATATATATATATCCCAAAACTTCTCTCGACACAGGTAAACTCATCACAGAATGTGACCGATGGACTTCACATGTATGAAATGAATGTTTGATGAGAGATATTTCGCTGTTCCCTCCCCCCCCCCCAAAAAAAAAAAAAAAACATGCCAGAGCATAATAAAACGGGATGCGAAATTGAGAATGTGGACCGACAGTAAACAGACTACACAGTGAAGATTGTTGTGGAGTACGAAATGTTGAAAAAGATGTGGAAATGATAGTTGCGGTTATCAAGAATAAAGAAAGAGAGAGAGAGGGGGAGGTGAGAGTATGCAGATAAGAAAATCTGAGGGCCTGCCCAAGTACACAGAAGACATGCTACAAAAAAATACCTTGGTATGTTTATAATGCTTATGTGTATATAATATTCATATACATAGGCCCTATGTATAATTATAGGTAATATACAATATATATATATATATATATATATATATATATATATATAACACATTTTATTTGCATATATTCATAAACATATACATTTATAATGATATCTATTCCCATGTGTCCTCATGCATACATATGCTAATGTATCGTATATAATTATATACCGTATATATATACATGTATATTATATTATATATAAAATTACATATGTATAATATTCATATATACACACATACATTTATGCATATGTGTGTGTATAGAAAGTGATATAGAGAGACAAAAGATAAGAACACTCCACGATAAAAACTAGAAATAGGATGAATTTGCTTTGAAACAATTACGCTTGATTATTAAAAAAAAAGGAAGAAATCGCTTGTTTATGATACACACTAAGCAACAACCGCCACAACCAACACAGATTTATTACATGAGTTCCTCAACCATTGAGCACACTAAATTTCAACACCAACACCTGATAGACGTATCAGCAAAGGAGAAGAAAAAATAGTGGCGCACATTCCCCCCAAATAGCACAACTTATGGATTATGAAAAAGCAGAATCAGTTCCAGCATAGTTATTACAACGTCTGGTTTTACCATGCCCTCCGCTCACACTCCCCCACACATACACACCCTCACTTGCATATACCATATCCATATGTACTGTTTGCCCCGATCAGATTTCTTTGATTATATATTCATATGCGGCGCTGTTATTGTTGTTGGCTTTTTTTTCTTCTTCTTCTTTTATAGGGGGGGGGGGATGAGAAACCAAAAGAACCTGGGTCGCTTGCTTGATGTAACATTTTAATTACAATCCGGGGGTATCAAGGTGTTAATCATAAGATTCCAGATTTCTCCCCCCCCCCCCCTTCTCTCTCTCCCCCCTCTTTCACTTTCATCCCCGAGTCTTAGCACTCTTCGATGCCGGGACAGTCTCTGGATGTTGGAAGCGCGTATGTGGAAGCGATCAAGCCCCGGCTAATTTAGTTGATGATGTTATTAAGTCAGTGACGAAAATTTGATTAGTGTTACCGTTGAGCGTCGCAGGATGAGGTAATGCGCATAAATCACTCGTCATTACGAGGTGCTTTTTCCCGCAAACCAGCCAGATAAACACGCAAAGTCTGCGATTTATTAATTTTTCCTCCAAGGTTTTTTTTCTGTCCTTTTTTGTTATATTTGGTAAGTGGCTCTGGTGTTTCCGCTCTTCCAAAAACACCTTTATGAGGATTTTGGGTTGGTGTCCTTTTCCGAATTGGTATTTTGAATTGTTGTGTAAGAACATTTTTGCCACAAATCTTTATTTCATTGGTCCATTTAGCAAATATTTTAATCAATATAATATGTGTTTTATTGTATGGCAGGCTACAGAAATGGCTTTCGGAGCAGTAAATTGTTGTTTGTTTGCGTGTTTGTTTGTTTGGTTTTGTGTGTGTTTTAACCGCAAGTAATTTGCATCTTATCAAAAGCTGCAAAGCTGACGTAGAGTCATATCTTTCCCATAGCAGAGGAGGATTAAAAACACGACGGAAACAAAAAAATGTAAACGAATTATTTAAGTAAGCAGGATGTAAAGTGACATATTGCTTTTAGTCACAGGGAAATCAATATAATGAACATATGAGTCAGATGTCAGTGTTGCTCTTCATAGCAAGATTAAACGTAAAGTGCGCAGTATTGATTTGGATAAGAAAATGTGCGCATTTTAGTCCAAAAAGGAAGAAACATACATAAATGTGAACTTTAACGAGTACAATTCAGTATACCTTTACCTTAATGGCATGACTGTATCAAAACAAGACAATTTTCTTGTCCAAGAGTATCAGTTCTCTTTGATGTGAGGGGATGAGAGATTGCTTGTTGGTCTATGTCCATTTCAATTTCATATTCGGAATGGACGCAAAATGAACGAGAGCGATGAGGTGAAAAAAAAAAGATAACACCGTTCCGCAAACGATAAAAAACAGAAAACAGACAAACAAATAAACAAACAGCGGCAGTATAAAACAAGAGTAAACGAAGGAAACAACAAAAGCGGAGCAACACCATCGATATAAGAAAGAATCAACAACAACTACTACAGCAGCAAAACAAGAGAAGCGCAAGCGACAATAACATCAGCAACAGCGCCAGTAGAGCAATGTAAGAAAGAAGAGCAGAGCGGATCAAAACCAGCTCAAACATGATTCCCAATTAATATACAAGACGTCGCCTTATCGCCGTGATGCATGTGACCTATTCACCGCTTCCTCTCCGCTTTCCCACATGCGGATGATGGGGAAAGCAGGAGCAGTGATGTCGACTCGAGACAAGTGTTTGGAGCTTTACATCCTGATGACATAACACGAGAGAGAGAGGGAGACCCCGCATCCTGAACTCATCCCATCATTGCCCCCCCCCCCCCCCCCATCCCTACCCTCTTTCCCGGCTCACGTACTCCTGTAAAACTGTCCGCGTAACCAATGAGAGAGTGTATAGTTTGCATGTACGTATCTCCTGCGCCGCAGTTCACAGCCCTCGATCGACAATACACGGCGGTCGTGATATATTGGCAAAGATTATATCAAATATGATTATCTGGAGGCGACAGGTAGGGGATTGAACTTACAGCGGGAGGGGGAAACCTCTCCCTCGAATGGGGGCGCTCTTCAAAAAAGTGAAAGCATTACGCCAGCCCCCAAAAGGGGTTCGGAACAGGTAAAATGAGACGAATCAAACCCAAATTCTATGTTATTTACTTCTAAAGTGTTGGTTCCTATTTACCAAATGATCTGAAATATGCATGGAATATGGCAAATTTCATAATTTTGCTTTATCATATTAAGGCTCTAGAAAACAGAACAAATAATTAATTCCTCCATTAACCATAAATGGAAGTATCATTAAACTCTGTTTGTTCTCATTCCATCTCAACCTTAAGATTTTTATCTCAAATGATTGGCTCCTTGACAAAATGAAGGTATTTCTGATGTGTTTTGTCAAGTCTAAAACATACGAAACTACTTAGATTGTTAATAGCAGATTGAAAGGCAATTAATGTGCAGATATTTTTCATGTTTTATGTACTCTAACCAGCGATGTTTATATCTTACTGTAAACTTCCAAATATCCTGAAATGGGTAGCAAAGATTTTATATTGCGGGCCAAAAAGTTAAAAAACGAATGAAATAAGAGAAACGGAAGAATCTCAAATGTTGAAATTATGTGTTGTTGTCATTAATTTGTCTTATTTTCGCATTTCTTTCAGTGTTCATTTTTCATGTATCACTTTCGCAACATCTACCGACCTATCTCTCTCTCTCGTTTTCTTAGTTCTCCTTCCTCCATGTTTTCCGGAATCCTTTTGAATCATGTAACTCTGACGTATGTGTCCTTTGCGTTTCTCCCCCCCCCCCCCCGTGCTTTCCGTCTCTAGACACATTTATTACGAAGAAAGTATTGATTCCCCATCACTGTTAAATGTGAACTATAGGGGTAATATTTGCAAGGTGCGTTGACTCTGATAGTGACTTCGCTCTGAAGGTCGTGCCAACATTGCGGTCGTTACCCGGCTTGAAAATAAAAGTGCAGGTGAGTTATTAGTCTTCTTTCAGAGGTGTAGAAGATAATGACAAAAGACAGAATAACCTCCCTTTCTGGTTTGTTATGCAACAGTTGACAGTTAAGTAGAATATGAGATAAAAAATATGATGTAATATATTGTATATAGATAAATGAATAAGTAAGTAAATAGATAAATAAATAATTCTATGTATATAATCATATTTATATATTCAATTAAATTGTGAGTAATTCATGTTCGTTCTCCAATTTATGATTTTGATGATTCATGGCAGTTCGGTAAGAAAGAAAGTTTTATTTGTTTGTTCGTTAGCCATACTGATGACAGGGCCTAGAAAGTGTAAACTTCTTAACATCATTCACGCCATTTTGAAAATTATTAGAAAACTGTTTAAAATTTTATTGAAAGTTAATTTGTTACCTTTCAGCTTGAAACAATTATATCAAATGTTGAAAACAACTTATTTCGTACGAAGAGATAGCTATCCACCTACTGTGTGTCAAAGAGAACAAAATAAGAATGGACGAAAGTCTTGTTGTTTCTCTTTCTTCATGAATGATACCTGAGGCATGACTTATAATTTTTCTCATGAATTATGCTTGAACCCCTAAGAAGTTATGTCTCTGTGTAGAGAACATCTGTCTTTGTGGAGAAATGACGATAGAACTTTCCTGAAAGCTTGAATGGGTCGATATTTTTGTAAGTCTTATCTTAATTTCTTGTGACGCACTATATAAACTTTAGGATTAATGATGATGCAAATATGAGAGCACGTGTAATCAAGTAATCAGGATTATTATTGGGATATGCTATTACTATATACATTACAACATGATAATTTAAATTTCACATTCACATTGAACCAAATTGTTGATCTTCTTAAAATACTTCGCGACACATCAAGTACTTGCACATTGGATTGCTTGAACGCATGCGGTCTGTAAATTACATTATTTAAGTCTCTTTTCTTTTCAACATATTGATCATCGCAGTATTTTATCACTTTACACATTCTGACATTTATCTGTTCAAGAAGAGATAGAAGTGAGCGAGTGCGGGTGCGTTTCTTTGTGTCTCTTGTGTACTTGCATACACAATATCAGTGGTATCTTTAGTATACCATGTGCATAAGTACACAGCACTGCAAATGAATAATATCATAATTATGATAAGTATGTAGTTATGCATATATATTAAAAAAATATAATTCATGTTTATTTTATATATTCGATTTATATGTCTATTATAAGAACGGAATATAACATCTTGTCTTTTGTAGCATGGAATCATAGAGATAAGAACTGATGGTCACTCACCTTTTTCTTGGCAGAGAGGACAAAGCGGTCAAAGCTTGACCATTCGGACATGACAGTCCATGCCACTGGCTGGCTGTAATTCAATCTGCTCTCCTCCCCAACCTATTCCTCGTAACCTGGTCTGATTTTTGGTCAAGAGAAGAAGAAGAAAAAAAAAAGAGGACATGAATAGAAACAGAGAGAGCGAAAGAAATTCGAGAAAACAGGAGAGACCATTATGGGCAGTTTTGGGGCATCAAACTGGCCCGCTGACCAGGTACCGGTCACTACCTGAGATGGAGTTGGGTTCTAAATCTCTTCTATCTCAAGCTCATATCCTGACTCTAAAGACGCAGTGTTGTACCTACTCACAGTTTGTTCTGCTCATTGGAATCTTATGACTGTTTCAGATGTTTCCAGTGCACTTTCTTTTCTACCCTTTATCAAGATGTTAATGTCCCCAATTCACATCAATGGAGCATTCTTCTATGAGCTTGCCTGGAGTACAGTGTTTGCCCAGGTAGCCCTTCAATGCCTCAGTTGCTTCCAGCTCATTGCTATATACGTCTGTGCACACACTGAAATTATGCATTGATGCTTTCAATTCACTGTTTATATCTTTCACCCTTTTAGATGAAATCCAAGTAAAAAAGAAGTCTTGCCCTTGTAACATGACAGGGATTTAGGTTATGCACAACCAATGAAGTCATATATTGTTATGATAAAATAATTGATTTGGTATGGTCTCTTAAATGCTTTTAAATGGTGAGGTCAGATCAGGGAGGTGGAAGGAAGATGTCCACCTCCCTGGTCAATCAGACTATTAAACCAAAGAATAGACACTAGGGTATTGTGCTAACACATTGGAAACAAAGAAGTGACTTACCTAACTTTTGTGGCTTAAAAAGAAAAGGATTGATGTCCCAGATTGTTATAAAATGAAATTTATTAGTGAGTTGTGGCCATGGGTTGTGATATTTAGAATCATATAATAGAAGAAATGGGGAAAAAAGTTGCACAATTAAAAATTTGTATGTATTCATTTCATACTGGTGTGAATGTATGAGTGTATTAAAACTGTGAAGTTTAATTTGACAGGTAAGTTGTTCCCATATATTTACAATATGTGTGCTCTCATTGAGAGGCTTGGAGAAAATGATGGACATCAACGAGATGTTCAGCTTCAACCTGAGCAAGAGTCTTTTGATTTTGGTTTCAAACTGTCTCCGTATACTTGCCGACCCATGTGCACCATGTGTGACTTCTTTCATTTTGTTCAAATAATTTATGTTGCTTGCTGTACAAATAAGGTATGTTTCGTCATACTGCATCGCATTGGCAAAAAATGCTGTGAAACACGGAAACCAAGATTTTTTTTTTCTCGAAATGTTTTCAAATCTCAAAAGTTTCATGAAGATTGTTTCAAACTCGCCACACATTCACATCCAGCTCACCTGTTCAATGTGTGTTGAAGTATGATCTGTTACGTGACGCTCAGAATATAATCGTGATGGCCACATCTCACAGAAGTTAGTGTTTTGTGTGTCATTACACACTCTCAAAAACGCTCTGCCAGTTTATTGTTCGCAAAGTGAAACATCCCTGCCTGAGAAATGAGAACAAGTCAGGTATCAGAGATGCAGTCTTCTCCAGTCACAGTTAAACTGCAGTAGACTACTGTAACTGTCTTATTTTCTCACAATTGATTTTTCACACTGAGAGGCTCTAAAAACATATTCATGGGTTCTTGAATTTGCGCTGCACAATTGCCAACCCATTCAAAATGTGCAGAGAAAATTTTGAAGATACTTTTGTGGGTTTAGAATTCGCGCTAGCCAAAAGTAGCGCGAAATGCGCGAAAAATTAATGTACTGCTAAAATCTGTGCTTTGACAGTAAATCTATCCAAGAAGGAAGCTGCAGCAAGCTTAGATCAGACTGCAGTGATACATGATGTCTTTGTTAGAAACTGAGGTTCATATAGGATTGCGCCTTCAGCACCATGGTCTTCAGTTCCATATCTACATAATATTGTATACAATTACATATTTTGTAGTATATTGAAATGTACATTTTGCAAAGAATATGAAATACCGGTATGTTGTATTGGTTCATGTAAAGTCTCAGCCAAGTTGTATGAATTCCACTTTGTGAGAAGTAAAGACTGATTTTGTCCTAGATTAAGATATTGGGCGATGGAAACTCGGAGGTTTTTAACACGAAGAATTCCGAAGGTATTGTCAGACTTAATCAATACTTGATGGACTTGCTGCCAAACCCACAAAATTCAGCTTTTTTGCTAGAATAGAGCAGTTTTTTCTTCTTTTAAGTACGGTAACCAATAAGATGACAACCACAAAATGATTGAGTCCAAGCAGAGATGAACATTGCCGGTGATAGATCAGTGACGTGTCAGATCAATCGTCATCACCAGGGAGTTGATCAACACGAAAATGGAATAACAGGATTTGAAGAGTAATGTCAGAATGGAGGCCATATACCACAAGTAATGAATGGTTGTTCTACTTAAAGATGATTCACGCACTGACTTCTGAACTGCCATTTGTATAGGGCCCCCTTGCTGATGGACCTGGCCCGACTGTGTGCCGAGCACAACTTACCAGACCTCCTGGCTCGGACGCTGGATGCGATGAAGAATTTCCCCCTCAAGGTACAGTGGACATGTCTTCTGTGTTGTCTGCCGTTGGCCGTGTTTGACACACCATGTTGTATAGACAACTTCTAAGCGCAATTTGCACCCACACCGCACTGCCTTATCGCCCTCAGATCAAAGTTGATGATGGATGGAACCCCTTCAATCTGAATCCAGTCATTGCTTTGCTGATTCTGTGGGATGCTACTTCTCAAGATTTGTATGTAAAAGTGATGAAGAAGAGGTGTTGGTATCCTGGAGAGCAGAAGACTTCTTGCACAATATTCACTTTGAAAATTGATCAGATATTTAACAAATTGTAGAGTAGATGAACTGATCTTTGCGAATTGTATAAAAAAAAAAAGCTTTGTATTCTGATTGTGCATTGATTGATCAACTTAATTTGATTTATGTAGACTACTATACTAGCTAGTTCTGTATGGGGAAAGTGTTGGATCATTATCCATCGAAGCTTTCTTTTGTGGCAAGTTTTTGTCACAGAACAAAACTAAAATGTTTAGGTTATGCTTGCCTCAGGTGTGCTAAAGCCTAAATCCTTTTTTAGTTTTCTGTAAGCCAGCTTTCTTGGTATGAACAGTATTGTTTGAAGAGACTTAAATACTTGCAGCTAAATGTTGGTTTTTCCATAAATGCCATTTGATAGAGAAGAAAAGAAGTCAACTATTTGAATGATTTCAGGACAAGGGAACATTTTTTGAGATGGAGTTCCTGCAGTGCGAACTGATGGTGAGAAACCTTCTGGACAAGCAAGAGGTCTACAGCAAGAACACGGTGGAGGTAAGGCAGCTTGAGTCATGGAAGGACCTGCCGGAGTTTTCATCTCACACTAGATATTCATATAAGCTATTGCATTGAAAACAAAAAGATCCTCCAAACAGAAGCGGTTTGAATGTTCTCTGCAAACTACTAAGTAACACTACAATTGTACCAATCAGGTCCTTTACTTCTTTTGACATCTTTGGCATTAACTAGATGCTCATCTAAAGGGTCACATTGAAGTTAGCAACCATTTTAGGGATCGATATCCAAGGGACAGAAAAAGCATTGAATGTTTGAGAAAGCTGTACCTTTACACTAAATCCAGCAAGTTCATAATTTCCTGAGATGCTGCTGTAAGAGAACTACAATGTATACCATCCTCTTATTAAGGACATATCTTTGTTGACATACAGGCATCTTGTACTACTGGGATGAAGTGGTACATTGGTGTTCATGTCTTTGACTACAAGATTTGGAAGACCTGGTATCGATAAATTGTTATCAAAGTTTCGAATATAATTGCTTCATGAAGCAGACATGTACGAATATAATGGTCGCAAAGTAGAGAAGGAACAATTATGCATTTGCAGCAGGAAATGGAAAATAAATAAGTACACAAACTGGCGATATGGATATATACCTTTCATAGTTGTTTCCTGTGTGTACCTTGCTCCTGGTGTATACCGTAGGTGCGTCTGCACGCCATAGACCGTCAGAGCGAAGCCGTCATGAACGCAGTGCGCCACGGCGACCCCAACGTGATCCAGGCAGGCTGTGTGACCCTCTGGAACCTCTGCCTGCCCCTGCTGCAGACCAACCTGAGGAGCCAGGTCCGCAAGCCCCTCACTCTGGTCGCCGAGTCTCTGGAGAACATTGACAGGTGGGTGCTGAATGTATAGACTAGCTCTGGTTCCTTGCTGAGAGATCATGTGACTACACAATCGCCTCTTTCAGACCAGAGAGTTCGTGTGTGGATATACGACATATGAATATGGCATGTTTTTTTTGTCTGATTGCTCTTACATTGATACATCGTATGGATATACGACGAACATTTGTGCCTTAATGCTCTCATATCAATAATTTCATACAAGTAGGCGGGGCTTATTTGCGGCGCTTGTTATGGGTAAGCGCGAACTATACTGATGAATGCACCACTAAGTGTAAGTGCAATGCTCAAACCACATGCAAAGTACATACTACACAAGGAGGAGACTCCATCTGTGATCCATGAGCTTCCCATCAAATGTAACAGTGATTGAGATCTGATGCTGCCGTACAATTGACATATATTATGACGTTGTGTCTGAATGCTCTCATATGAATATGAGGTATGATAGGATGCATGGATATACAATATGTCGGTGTGTCTGATGAGAGCGGCCTATAATGCCTGTTTGCATGCTATGGATTTCTGTGTGAGATTAGACAGAAAGCATGCTTACCTATTCTCTAGATATCCAGTCCATGTCATTTGTTTAAAACATTTACATCAGCATCAGTGGTGACAATGTAAAGCAATGAGGAAGGGAGGTTTGCGGGACACCATGTGCATGTAGTTCTCGAAAGGACAGTTGGTTTGCAAAAGAAGAAGCTAGAGGGAGCAAAGTAGAGGAGCAAAGCAACATAGGGAGAGTGTAAGGAAAGCACATAGTGACAGTCGAAGGGCAGCGGTGAGCTGGAAGTTGAGGTTGCACTAATGGAGATTGGAGATTAAGAGATGGGATAGTCATAAGGATGAATAGAGTAAGGATCCAGTAAGGGTTTGGAAATGGATGTCGGTGGGAGGATATAGATGAACCGGCAAGAAGGGAGGTGAGGGGGAAGGAGAAGGTTGGAAATATAATAAAGATAAGGGAGAGAAGTGGAAAAAAACTATGTGAAAAAAAAAGAATGTCATCATTGATGTTTTCCCCATAAATTCAAAGAACAGACAGCTAGCTTCTGAGAGTGCCAAATGTTATGATGGTTATTAGAGTTCCTTTGCTCCGCCACTCTGCAGCCTGTTGATTCTGCTGCGATGTCAGCTGCACACAGAGCTGGCCAAGTGTGAGGAGGACGTGGAGCAGATTCAGGTGGCCATGGAACACCTCAGGAAGGTGAGATCCAGGAGTAGCAAGAGCTCTGTTTTTATATGTCTGCGTGTCTGTTTGTCTGTCATTTGTATATTATTTGTGTATCTATGTCTGTAGGGCCTACCCATTTGTCTCTGTGTCTGTATCTGTGTGTGTGTCTCTGTGTGTGTCTGTTTGTCTGTCAGTTGTATATTATGTGTATCCATGTTTGTCCCCATGTGAATGTTTGTATGTGTCTGTGTTTGTGTTTGAGTGTGTGTCTGCTTGTCTGTTTGTCTGTTTGCTGGCAGTGTGTGTGTGTATACTTCCGTGTCTGTGTCTGTCTGTCTGTCTGTCTGTGTGTTTGTGTCTGTATCTCTGTCCTTCCATATGCTATCTTAGTGTGTTCATGGAAACACGAAGACATAAAAAAATGTGCATCAAATATTACTTAAAAAAAACTCTGAACATAAAAGTAAAACAAGAAAATACAAAACAATCAAATCATGCTTTTTTGTTGTTGTTGTTGTCAAAACTGAGAAAGTGGGGCCTGGTTTGGAATGAGAATTGATAATATGTCCATGCAGTGATAGACAGTTTTTATGAAGGCCAATTCATCATCAGAAACACTTTGAGTTGTCCTGCTCATATGGCTGCACTTCTTATCTGTAGCTATTGTACATGTAAGTGTCATATTTCCACTCCCAAGTATTAAAGCATTTCTTACTGGTAGTAATTTCACTGATGCTCAGATAAATTGGCATCTGCAGAATTTCATGTTACTTGAGGGTAATGAGCAACATTAGTATTATCTAAAACCATTATTGTGGTGGCTATTACTGATCCTACATCATGACTCCATCTCGTTCCTTTCTCCTTCCAAGGCCCTGAGCCTGGATGATGGGGGTCAGTACCGCGAGCGTCTGGAGACGGCCCTTCACCGGCTGGACCTCAGGGCAGAGCTCTACAAACTCCCCGAGAGACTGGAGGACCAGGCAGCTATGATCATTGAACAGGTGCGCATTGCATTGGAGGATAAAACTTGTGTTTGACAGCTTTGATCAATATGTCAGGCAGTGGTATAAAATACGACTCAGTGCAGGCGGTGCATTGGATGCAAGCTGTGAAATGAATGCAAAGGTGGTTTAAAGTTTTGGCAAACTTGACCGAAAAATTTACAAAAGGTCCTGCTATGTTTGTATTTAAAAAAATAATAATCATTATTTCTAGTTCCATGTTATACAAGTTGAATTTTAGCAATCACATGGAATGTGTTAACAAAATAAACAGAGCAATTATGCAAAATAACTTTATGAATGTTCAAATCAGGTTTGATAATTACATAAAAATAGTGGCAAAAATGTGCAATTGAGTTAGTCATGTATTGTGGCAATATGTGAAATGTAAAACTGGTGCTGCCATCAAATTTTGACAAATTTCTTTACTTATTTGAAAGATAAGCCGCTACTTACTTACAAGTTATCTCAAAGGAATTCTTCCTATATTACTCTGCAAGAACTGTACTTGTCATTCTGTTTATATATTCTCCATTTCAAAAGTCTGTCACTAGTCACAGTTTTGAGCATGAATTGTCCCTTTTAATCTGAGCTTTTTTTATTGAACCAAAGACCTACTCTGGCTCCTGTATTTTTTTTTTTTTTAAAGGCTCAGTTATATAGAATATGAATTTTTTTTTGTTCCATTTTTGGAAGACATCGCAGCCCATCTGCGAGCGCTTCGTGGTTGAGAAGCGCGGCCTTAAATGATGAAGACATACAATAGAATAGTATCCATGTCACTTGCTTGGTATGTCATCTTTCAGGCGAGGACCAGCTCTGACTCTGGGACTGTCCTGATGAAGCGGTCACTGCTGGTCAAGGCTGGCCAGGCCCTGTCCCCAGATGCCTTCATGCTGGTCCTGGAGAGTGAAAGGGAACCCAAAGGTTGGTGTAGAGCTTGCAGACATTCAATCTCACACTAGG